>NC_140532.1:7581079-8187329 GCF_057382185.1 Mchenga conophoros
CAGAACTAAGATGGATCAATGTTGACGTCTGTGCCCGCAGATTCACAGATGCAGTCCTTCACATGAAAGCTCACCACATGAAAGAGTGGTCGTATTGTGAAAGTTGCATTCACTTGAGCTTTTCTGCACTCTCTCTGTGCTTTTTAATTCGTTCTTATCACAAGTTTGTATTTCAGGAGGTATTTTCTAAGTGAATTAATCCAAAATGAATGGCCTTAGAATCTGCTAAGATTTACTAAGATAAGCCAGACCTTTAAGCTTTTAAATTAAACATTAACAGTTATGTTAGTATCAGCATATCCTGTAGGCTGTTTATCAAACTGCATAATGC
Organism: Mchenga conophoros; assembly: GCF_057382185.1. Lineage (NCBI taxonomy): Eukaryota > Metazoa > Chordata > Actinopteri > Cichliformes > Cichlidae > Mchenga > Mchenga conophoros. Next base: position 7,581,411 of record NC_140532.1, read on the forward strand.
AGAAAAAGACTCTTAGAGGCTGATTTCATCATAAAGCTTATCCAGTAGAGTGAGTGAGTGTAATACATCCCTGAAGAATTAATTAGTCCAATCATTTGTCCTTCATGCATATATATCTGATATAATATCTGCATCCACTCTGCAATTCCATTAGTGGTCAATAATTTTAAGTTATTTTAAAATGAAGTACCGTAAATGTCGGGCTATAAGCCGCTACTTTTTGCACAAGCTTTGAACCCTGCGGCTTTTAGTCAGGTGCGGCTTTTCTATGGATTGTCCGTGATTTTTGTCATATCGTAAGACGATTTGTTCTGTTTGTTCCGCTGTTGTACGGCACTACGTTGATTGGCGGAAGGATCGGGGTTCAAGAGTGGTATGTTAGTCACATGTCCGTCCGCCAGGCAACGTAGTGCCGTACGAAGTAGCGCGAAAAACAAACTTCAAAGTAGCGCTACGCATTCAGCGGGAGGCGTGGATGATGAGCGGCGATAAACTTGCAAGTTATGCCCAAAAAGCAAGTTATGCCCAACTCCACCGGTGGATTCTGACAGCGTGGAAAAGTGTGAAAACATCCACGATCACCAACGGATTTTGAAGGGCTGGACTGCTGCATGATGGAGAGGAGGACACCGCCACGGCCCTTCTGAGGGTGTTCGACTCTGACACTGACAATGAGGATTTCTTTGGTTTTGAAAGTGACAACGAAGGAGAGAAGAAGAGTGGATGACGAAGCCATCCTGAGCCTGTTTGTATCCGACACTGGAGAAGAGGACTTTGGTGGTTTTAGTGCGCAGGAAGAAGAGAAAGATGGTGGTGAATGACTGACTTTTCTTCTTGTTAAAGCTGTGTCACTGCACCTGAGCCTAAAAGGTAGTCCGAATCTATTTTTCTGGTGTGCTGTAGGCTACTGTTATGTACTACATGTGCAAATATGTACCCATAACTTGTTTTTCAAAATATTAATAAAAGTGATGTCTCCAAACAGCCATCTCTTTCCTGACAATTCCCTTTGTGCATATTCTCTTACATATGATAAGTCAACATTGAAACACCTGCGGCTTTTGGTCAGGTGCGGCTAATGTATGTACAAAACAGGATTTTCCCCTGATTTTAGCTTGTGCGGCTAATATTTAGGTGCGCTTTGTAGTCCGGGAAATACGGTAATTTAAAATTTACTGAAACAGTGTGTTTTTTTTTTTTTGCCTTTGTATTCTTTATTGAACACACTTGAAGACTTGAGATGTTTCAGGTTCCCAAAACTGGAATGCTAATGTAACAGAGTGGACTTTAACGTGGACTGGGGAGGGAAAATATGGTGTTGCACATTGCACGAGTTTTTACAGGCCTTCAGAGAGCCCAACACACAGCTTCAGAACCACCACTCTAAACTTTGGGTCCCCAACAGATCTAAGTGACGATTGGATGGATTTTCTGTACATTTATGGCTCTCACCCATTCGCTAGATCTGATTGAAGACGTTGCAATTCATTATAGCCCCAACACTATTGGTTTTGTTTAGGTAAATAAATAAATTGAACTTTGCAAGGGTTTTGTGTGATCAGCCATTTTCAGTATCCATTTGTTCTCAACATGCTTTTTACTGGAAAAAAGAATTTTCTTTTGAAATCTGACTACATAGATTTTCCATTCATAAGAAAAGCCTCTATTCAGTGTTGAACTCAAATTTTTTCAGTATAACTTCACCATCGTCTTTAGATTCATCAAGGCTCCGTTATAAGACCTTTAAGATCTATTAGGGGCTTTTGTTGGTTTGTCCTTGGTTCTTGTATAATGTGCTACTAATCACATTTATTAGAGTACAACATTTTTGCTGATGTCAACTAAGCTGTCTTACATTTATACCTTATACTTGCTGTAGTTTCTCTATGTTCATGACTCTGGGAAAAATATTTCTGAAGTAGGCGATGTTTTTTCCAGTTTGATGTGCAGATTAAGATTCAAGCAAAGAAAGCCCTTTGGGCATGTCTTAAAGTCATAAATTTGCAATGTTTTCTCTCTGTTCTCTCACATATCGTTTCACAATATTCTTTTGTGTGGACCAAAAACTGCATATGTGCTAGCACAGTATGTGCTATGAACTTTCTTTTATGAACAAATATAATACATTTGCATGAATATTTATAATAAGACAAAATATGGCATTCGTAGATATTATCTTGCTTCATCTTGGAATTGAGAGAATTACTTGATAAGCCAGTGGGTAGAGTAACTGATAAGAGAAATGTAATTGTTTGTTGCTCTTTGAGTCATTTTAGTTATATGCAGTGTACAGATACAGAGTTTCTTCAAGCTACACAAAGTTTTAGAAACCATGGAAAAAGGAGTGAAACACCTAAAGTAAGAAATGCATGAGAAAGGAACTTCTTGCACTGCCCAGTGAGGAGTGTAAAGGGCAGTGTGCCTCTAATACAGACATTGAGCTTAGTGTCAGGGTGACTAATGACCTACAGTGCTCTCAATTATTATTGCTAACACATACACACACACACACACACAAACCCCATGTGATTTACTCGAGTGCATGCTTTGAAGAGGTATGACTCAGTTGCAATCACAGGCAGCTACACCAACATTTCCGTCTCCATCTCAATTTCCCAAGAACCGAAGACTCGTGGTCTAAATGAGGACATCAGTACTCTTGAAAATAGGTTTGTCCACAGAAAAGCCACCCAAGTGCAGCTCAGATTAGCTTTCTGCCCTGCCACAATCAATGTGAAAGTGGGTCTCATTAATTTCTTTGGGCACATCTTTCATCACACCTCAATCTTGCATTATTCAGAGGCTTTTTTTCCATTTTTAGCTTTGCCGTTGCTTTTGAGGCATGGTGATTGTAAGGTTAGTCCTTGACTGTAATAAAAATATAATAAAATCAGAGTCATCATGACCTCTGCAACTATGTTAACAACAGGATTTTTAAATATATTAATATAAATTTATCTTTCTGTACACTTTTACTTTTTTTTAAACATATATATTAAATAAGTATTAATTATTGCCTTTGCCTCTGTACAGCACCACAGTGGATTTTAAATCAAACAATCACGACAAGTTTGAAGTGCAGACTTTTATCTGTAATTCATTCTCCCAGAAGTATTGCATTAAAACTTAAGACCCTGAGTCTATCTCCCACCGGGAACGAGTCCAACTTATTGCCGGCTATTCGGACCAAGTTCTTGCAGTTGTTGTATAAAGATCGAATGGCTCGTAGCCACAGGCCAGACAATCCCATACTATTGAAGCACCTCAGAGAGAACACTCGGAGGGACATGATCGATTGCCTTCTTCAAGTCCACAAGACACATGTAGACTGTTTGGGCAAACTCCCGTGCACCCTCAAGTATCGTCAAGAGGGTAAAGAGTCCGCAACTGGGACAAAAACCTGCATTGTTCCTCCTGTATCTGAGGTTCGACTAACAGACGGACTCTGCTTTCCAGCACCCGGGCCTTGACTTTCCCAGGAAGGTTGAGGACTGTGATTTATATATATTTTTTTCTTTTCTCCCCACTTTTTTGTTCGGCCTAATGATGGCCTCATCTAGTTGCATCAGCACATCTTTGAACCTCATGTTGTGAATACAAGTTCAATTGTGAAAACTCTAATTAATCTTTCAGGACAAAAGAAATTATTTTTTTCCATTAACTGTGTATTTGTGGGAATGTCTTGTTGGGTAGCTTTCTCCTCACAAATCAGCCTTACGCTTCTTATATCTTTTCTACACATAATTGCATGCAGCGTGAACTCAAAAGAAAGGATCAATTTTGCATAACACTGAGTAATTTAAGACTGAGCGTCACTCAGTTTATGTGAAATTTATCACAGCAAGTGATATAAAAGCAAATCTTAATTACAAATATTTGACGAAGTCAAATTGGCTGGAGCTAGGCTGGCAGCTTTATTTCACTGCTGCCAGACTCTAAGCTCTGGAGCTTAGAGTCCAGCCTCCAGTCTGGACGGCCCGCAGACAGCCTGCCTGCAGAATCAGCCTGCAGCCCCAGGAGAGCCTTCTATCCTGCTGCGTCTGTTCTTCTCCCTCCTCATAAACATCCATCCTGCCTGGTCGACCTGTCAAACCCTGCATCTCCCACCCCTTGCCTCCCTCCGTTATCCCCCCCCCCCCCCACATACACACACACACACACACTCCCCTTCTCTCCCCTCTCTCTTCCTCTGCTCCACTGGGCTTGTGAAGGTGAGCCAGTCCCCGGTGGCACTACTGTACAGATTGCAATGTTTCCTCTTCAAATGGAGGTAGCTCTCTTGTGAAAACCCATGTGAAGAGGGACCGGGCTGTTTATTTTTGTCTTTTACTGCACACTTATCTCTGGGCGTCCTTGTTAATTAGTCTCTATCTCAGTCTTTGGTCAGCTGCTTTTGTCATTACAAGGACAGGATGAGGTTGTTCTGTGTGTTGCTTCAAAGTGAGGCTGATGAAAAGCACGCATCCCTGAGGTTTTAGGCCAGTTTGCTGCCACCCAATCACTTGTCCTTAAAAGCTTCTTTATGAGCAGGACGTGTGGGGGAACAATAAAAGCAGTAGGAGGAATGCTTAAGAATAGATCTGAAGTGACTCAACCTCTAATGGATGTGCCTAATCATTTTTGATAGTGTCCATCTGTGGTTCTGTAATTGATGTCTTAGGGCAGGTGCTTTCCTGGTACACTTCTTTGTCTGACATCTATAGAGCTGAAGTTTCTTCACCTCACTTCCCGATTAATCTCTGTTCTTTTAAGTTGCTCTGGATTTATTGTGTGTGTGTGTCTGTCTATGTATCATCTTTTATCATTTTTTTCTCAAAAGCTGCAATGTAATAAAGGATTAGGCAGGTCTCTAAAAATATACTCGCTAAAGAAATTGTAACACGTAAGTTATGTAACGAATAAAACACAGATCTCTAGGGCACTGGACTAAAATTCTTTTGTGGTGTTTAGAGGACTTCTGTGCCTAAAGCTCATGTCATGCATTATGACTGTTGATGAAATATTGTTTGTTTTCGTGTAATCTTTCAAAAGATGTTCACATTTCTACAACTCAGTGAAGTAACAAATGTTTATTTAATCTTAAATATGGAAAAAAGTGAGCCTGTTCTCAGATTTCGATTTGAACACTACCCTGTACATTTACTCATGTGCACATGAATGCCTTGGTGAGAACAGGCTGTTATTTGGCCATCCTGTTGCTGCAGGTGAACTGATTGCGCTTCCCCTATGTGTCGGTGCAGGTTTTTGGAGATTATTATCACTTCAGGCATCACGCCGTGGAGAAGAGAGCTTTGTCTGGCCACAAGAGGATGCACATCAGACTGCAAAAAGAACCACAGGTAAGACTGTTGTCAGCACTCGCACAGCTTATTGTAGCACTTCATGTTGGCAACAAAAGGCCAAAAGACAGATTGGATTGCACATAGAGAGTGGGTATATCACGAGAGACAAGGGATGTCAGAATCGGTGACAGCTTGTCAAAGTCTTTGCACCGGTCCCTTCCATCTGTCCCCTGACCCAATCCAAAGTAGCTGTAAATATGCAAAACCACCCAGCACAACAGCTGGGAGAGTCTGTTATTAGCTGAGCATTTTCAGTAGTTTTTTTTTTCTTTTCTTTTCTAATAAATATTTTCATTTACATTTTCTAAAACGTAAATGCCATTTTTATATATTTAAAAATCACATTTGTGGGGCATCTACTAATCGGAAGGCTGGTGTGTCGATCCCTGGCTGCTCCAGTCTGCATGGCAAAGTATTCTTGGGCAAGATACTGAACCGATGCATCCATTGGCGTGTGAATGTAGCTGAATGCTAGATGGAAAACACTTGAGCATAGTAAAGGTGCTTATGTGAATGGGTGTGAATAGTGAAGTAGGCATCTTTTTTCTAAAGTGCTTTGAGTGCTCGAGCACAAAAGCGTTATATAAAAGTTATTTACCATATATAGATGTGATATTTACCTGATATCAACCACCATTTTAGAATTGGTTCACAAAATCAAACTTTCTGTGGACCACATATAAAAACCAAAGTGCCAAAATTGGGAGATTTTTTTCTTCTCCTTTTCACGGATTATGGAATAAGCAGCATCATATCACCAGACCACTGTGTATTTGTACTGTTCCTGAACAATAAAACAGCATCTACTAACCAGTAAAAAAACCTAAATGCGCTTTTGCTTTTTCCCTGATAATAATGTTTATGTTCTGGCTAGAAACAAAATTGTCGCTTGATGTTAGAAAACACTGATTCACATTATAAACCTTATATCACGCTCTTTATTATAGCAGAATTTGCATCTGCAGCCAACAGATCAAAGCACATCAGTTACAGAGAAAATAATACTTGCAAAAGTGTGAAATGCTTTTCTTTAAGCATGAAATGCTAATTAGATATGACATTTAGAGATCATTACAGCACTGCCTTCTGAAGGCAAAGAGATATTTACTAATGCTGCAAGCATTTTAAAAAAATCAGATTTGGGTTAAACTATTAAGTAATACACAGGAGATTTTTTTTTAACCTGTCTTGGCAGGAAAAGGAAAAAGGGAGAGAAAATAGGAGAAACAATACAAATAAAGCAACAGAGCATAAGTAGAAAAACACACTGGGTCACCAAATAATGTACCTGTAAGAAAACACATACAAAAAACAAACAGCACTTAGAGGGGAAATGCAAACCTACGGGAGATTTTTAAGCAAACACAGCAGATATAGTCTTATTTAGTTTGTGTGGAGGAAAGAACTGAGTGTTAAAGTGCTGATATTCTACAGTTTATTCTAAAAATGTAGAAAAGATAAATGTGCAGTTACCATTATCAAGTGGACATAAGTAGATGACTGTCACCTAAAGAGGTGAAACCATATTAGATCATAACACTTCTTTTATTAAACGTCTCCTTTTAAATCTATTTGTGTATGTATATGTGTGAAATAGGAATTATTTAAATTAACCTTTTCAGCTTTTGTATATTAAAATAAACCCTGGATGAAGGCTTGCAGTAAGCTGGTGTGAAGTCTGTAGTATAGTAGTGTGAATTGTGTGGCAAAACCTGTTTGAATAAAACCCCATCTGTATACATGGGAATTTATAGTAAAACTATGGCTAAATCTGCCATATATAATGTCATTTGACTTCTCTACAATAAAAATATTTCTCAGAATGTTTAGTAGCTTCTAAAAAATCAAGTACCTCACATTTCAGGGACCAACAGAAGTACTGCATCTGTGCAAATGTCTGCTTTACAGTTCTTCTATTTTCAGTCTTACTGCTAAAAGAGTTAGCCATTTGTTGCTGCAGTGTTTACACTGGAAACAAGGGAGGCAGCTGAGGTAATTGCTGCTCTAAAAGCATCTTCAGAGCTGCCGGACTGGTGCTAAAAAGTAGGCAGTTACCCAGTGAGAACATCTATAGCAAGGTAGTTTTGCCAAGTGCAACCCAAGGACTAATCTGTAGCTTTCCTGAGTCCAAGTCATTCCAGCCGAGGAAAGGACTGATGTGCTCTGACAAGCTCTGAGGCCCCAAGACATCATTAGTGGGATATGGTGACGTGCACTGAGGCCAGTGGTATCAGGGGTTGGGGTAAGTGGATGACAACAAGTCTCTGAGAGCATCCAGGGAATCTGGTTGCTGAGCAGATATCGGTACTGTGGCTCTCAAATTCATAAAACATAGTTTTCAAATCTAAAAAAAAACCCCCCACACACAATTAAGTAAATTTAGCACAGGCAGTGGCAGAAACAAGGGTTTTATTAATCAGAATCAGAATTATTGTTACTGAGGAAGATTTAATGATGTGTAATATTGGATTTTGGGTGCAGAAGGGACCGAGCAACATTAAAACCCAAGTGAGAATCTGTCAATAGAAAGTTGATATGTTCCTAATAAGTGGCTTGAAAGTATTAAAATAAAACAATGAGATGGACACTGAGGTGTATTATGTGCTCTGTGGGCTTTTTGCTGATACCAAATGAGAGAAAAACCAATCTGCACTTTAAAACTGCTGCCTTGACGTCAAAGCCTAAGAATTACAGCCTTGCCTATTATAAAGACATTTTTGACAAAGGAGATTCCATCTCGAGTTCATCTTAGTTGGAATGTCAGTAGTTCAAGTTAACGCAGCACTTGAACCTAGCTATTAAGGGCAGCAGATTTCTGGCTCAGGCACAACAACTTGTCCCTAGGTTGCCCAACCACCCACACAACCAGAGCAAACCTCAGGCAAAGCCAAAAACATGCCACAGAAGCATAAGTGAGTGGGTTTGTTTTTGTGTTTTTATTTAAGTGCATTTGTGTAATCATATGGTTCTGTAAGACCATCTGATCTCTGGAAAAAATAAAGAACAGTAAAGGTTTTGCTTTACCTTTTTTTTTTTTTTCAAATAAATAAATAAATAAAAAGACAATGGTTGGATTTGGATTAGTCATTGCTGAGCTTTGAGCTCGTTACAGTGTTTCCTCTCTGTAATCCAGCAGCTGTAACTCACATTACCTCCATTGTCTCTTTTCCTCAGCTCTGTGGAGCTAACGTGCTTATCACCATGCCTTTTGAATAATCACGCAGTGGCATGATGACACTGGCAGCTGCATAAGCTTACACCATAATGCTTGCGAGAGTTGTTTGTCATCTCCTCTCCACACCCCGTATCATCTTTATGAGGGAAAGAATTGATTTGTTTGGGGCGGCTACTGTTGGGTTTCTTATGAACAGTAGTGTAAGGCAGCGTGCACAGTGTCCTGGCTGGAATTTAAACTACATCTGTTTCTCGTACAGTTTTACTAGAAAGTTTCACTCTGGCTGTAAAAGTATGCTGGATTTTTAGTTGCTATATGAGGCCATATTGGATGAGGCTGACAAAATTCTGCATTTATTATTGTCAACAAATCCCGTTAGGAGACCAAAACCAATAATACATTAGTCTGCCTCTCAGTAGTGAACTCATGACTTACCAAGCTTGGCATTCAGCCCCAAGCCCACTGGTTGCTACTGACGTAAAAGTTTAAGTATGAGTCACAAGAGGAACAAGAGGGGGGGGGAAAAATGCATTTGTCGGGGCCATGACTGATTATTTTCAAGACAGTGCGATTCCTCCTCCTTATATTGTTTCATTTTAATCTTTTTCAAAGGCTTGAAAAAACTAAAGTGATCCAATAATTCACAAGAAAAAAATCAAACGAGATGAAGAATATCTGTTTTCTGTTCATCATGTCGTGAATATTCCTCGATATTATCTTCCAGACCCTTGAAGAAGCCATCATTGATTTACAGCACCAGCGCAATATGTGTGTAATCACCTCAAAATAAACCATGCTCGTCGTAATGTCTGGCTCACTGATCTTTTTATTGTTGAGACAACACTAAAGCTGCAGAAGGGAATATGCTTTCAGTGTCTGAAGCCTTGGATATACAGACAGTGCTTGTTAAAGCAGGGTTTTTCGTGACTCAGAGTGGCCTTTCGGGGCGGACCACTCACATAAGTACATTGGTTTATGCAGGGCATAGACCATAAAGGCAGTGCGTATGTGCCATCTTATCTTATTATGAATGTTATTTCAGATTCTTATTTTATTAATTTTTCTTTATTAAAAGGATCAGAAAGTCCCATTTTCAAAAAGGAAAGAAATTCAGTTAAATCTTTAAATAAAAAAATTCAATTTCTTCTTGGATCTGGATAAAATCTCTTTAGAGCAGAAATTGTAGAAGAGCTGGTTGAGAAAATGTTGTAATAATTATTACAAAATCCTCCAATGACAATGATAAATTTAAATTTGATTCATATATATCTATATAGAGCCAATTCACAACAGTCATCTCTGTGTACTTTACATTGTAGGGTCAAGACCTTATAGTACTCTACCCGTGAGAAAAGGTATTACTTGTAGTAATTTATGATAACTGCATGAGAGGCTGCCTTCATGTGTGCAGGCTGCATTACCAGAGGCATGTAGGAAATGTAAAAATGGGCAGCTGTAATGCAGTGTAATATAGTGCATTAAGGAATAAAGGAAGACAGATGCCTTATCCACCGTTACTACTCAGAAATTGGCCAGTGGTGTACCATTCCCGCTCCAGTGACATATGCCGTTTCTTCTGGATGGTTTGTTCATTGTATTCCATCATCACAGTCCAATTCCCAGCAGCAGGTGCTGATCTTCATACTTGTAGACTACCTTTACATGGTAATCAGACTCTCACATTAGCGTGCAAACCTGAGATCAGCTTTGCAGGCTTACAAGTGCTGCTGTAAATAGATGAATGTATATTTAATATCTGTCTTTATTGAAAAGTTAAGGTAAACAAGTGTACTTTCAATAAAATCATTCTTTAAAAGACGTGTTGTCTGTTTTTCTCTTGTTGCTTTTGACACTTTTTATTGTGAAATAATTCCATATCAAGAAATAATATTGGAGCTTGTGCAGCATGGCTAGTCTGTAAAATCAATTACGGAGCATCAAAGGCTATTGACTAAATAGTTTGTGAAATATATGGATCTCAATGATGCATGAGATACCCAAAATTTGTTACAGTTTTTTTTCTTTTTTTCTTTGCATGCTCTGTCTCCAAGCAACCCCTCCTGCAGTCTGATTGACACGATAGTTTCCTACAATAACAAATTTTTAGTTATTTCAGTCCTGAGCTCAATATGACATTTTCAATTTAGCTTCAAATTAAAAGGCCCCCTGTGAGATTTCCTGCTAAACAAACTAGGAATGTTTACATTCACTGCTAAACTTTCCAAAGCATACTGCAGACAGAATAATACCCTCCTTATTAACCGTCTCGTTGATATGTTTTTCATGAATATAATCATGGTGTTTTCAGCTATAAGTCCCAGCCTTAGTAGTTAGTGGCATCAATTTATTGGTGATTGTCATTTGATTAGATGTATTCATACAAATAGCAATGGAAAAAGTCCCTAAACGTATCTTTTTCGTTCCTTCTTTCTCTTTAAAGTGAGCCACAGAGCTATAGATCAAAGGACAGTGTGTCTTTTTTCACTGCTCTCTCTCTTTCTGCTTTGCCAACAACTCCAGCATGGCTTCTTCTTAGTCATCAGACATGAAAACCCTCAGGACACACTGAGAGAGATGGAACAAATGTTTATTGCTCAAGCAGATTACAGTGCTAGCCCTTGTGGAGACCTCCTCCTTGTTTCTTGATTATTTCTTTGTGCAGGTGGTTGTATTTGTCTAGTCTTTGTCCTTGCCCAACACTTGAAGTATATTTTTTAATTTCCAAAGATCACTTAATCTCCAGAAATAAACTGATTCCACCTTTTTTTTTTTTTCTTTTTTTTTTTGTAGTTATTAAGCGGAGGTCGTCTTGCTGAAATGTTGCTCAATTTGCAAAAGAGATTGCATTAATTATGTTTGAAGTCAGCTTTAGCTATAAATGAAATGCTGTTTATCCTGTAGTCGATGGCTGTATGCAGATTATCATGGGTGGTAATTTTGCTCCGTTAATAATGTGGCGGGCAGTGGGCAGCAGTGCGGTGAGGTCAGACATGTGCAGTTATAAATGTAATGAAATGAGATAAATGTTAATTAGTCTAGGATCATTTCAATGAGGTTAATGGCTGCATTCTCTAAGGCAAAGTTTTCAGCTGGGTTTGGAGCTTACACCCTCAGCAGCTGTACTCAACACATTTTCTTTCAGACCCCGTGCTTTACAGAAGCATATAATCATGAAGTCGAGCAAGTAGAGAAGCCTCACCATTAGAAACCACACCAACAGCAGCAAAGCGATTGCAAAATGCTAAAAAAAATTCCACTGAAAAGACCTAAAATAGTTAAATAGCAAGTTGTACTTTGACAGTCTGCATTGTAAAGGAAATTCAAAAGTTTAGTCACGCTTCACTTGAGTGTTCTCCATGCAAATAGAGCAAGTTTGGGCTTTTTCACCTTCAACAAAAAAATCAGCAAAGGATGCATTTATCATTGACAATAATAATAATGCAGAACAGCATTTGCTCTAAGTGCTGTAGAAAATAAACCTCTGCTGTAAGCTCACTCAATCGACTGTCTGCAGATTCCCTCTGCTATAGCATAATTTCAGCCCAAGTCAGTATTTGAATTGTATTTTCAGTATTTTTGTCCTTATTTTAAGAAAGTTAACTTTTGTGTAGTTACACAAGTATAGCAAAAAACAAAAAGCAATGCCCCAGTGCATTATTTGTGTGTTTTCTGTATAGATGACAAGTTGACAGGTGACCATGAGGTAAAGCTGCTCTGCATAAAAATAAACAAAACCCCGTATAATTATGGGGTTATGCTTGTTGGAGGTGGGTGGGCTGTTTGGGTTTTGTTTTAGGGTTTTTAATTAAATGGATAGACTCAAAAAATAATAAAAAATGAGAAACGTATCTTCTAAAGCTTTTCAGATAGTGAAATTGAATTTTTATGGCGGATCCAAAGTAATGGAACACACCACAATAATCAATTTAACCTTGTTTTAATAGTTGTTTTTAATATTTGTCAATCATAATAGAAGTTAAAATGTGATTATTTGCACACCCCTACAACAAGGCATTCCTTGTTAAGCATATGAATGCTGTCCTTTTATTATTTTTTGTCACGGCTTGAATATAAATTGCTGACCTAAATGGGTCTATTTAAACTAGGTCTCTTTCAGCATTCTTACTACTGTCTCATGTACTCAGAGTGTTCAGAATATATGGGTATTAGCATGAAAACCCAAATGTTGAATGGCATTAACTGATTTGCTGTGTGACCTGTTAACATTGTGTGTTGCATTGTTTTTTGCAACTTCTGAAGCAAAACCACCATATGAAATTTACTATGTGTGATATTAGCAAGACTTGTTACCCTTACTTACTGAGCCTGAGCATTTCCCAGCAGCCCTCCCAACTTCAAAGGCCCCTGCTCAGGCACACTGTACAGTAGCCACCTTCCCTGTGCATCTGAGCAATGAACTAAATTAGATTTTCTTCACATCTCTGCTTCTCTTTCTAGTTATTACTTTTTGAACACAGCTGGGACCGTGTTTTCCTACATCCCCAGTCTGTGGGACACAGCAACAATTTCTCAAATTAGAACATTAATAATGACACAATATCATGAGGATTCCTGAGTAAACTGTGCTTTTTCTTTTTGCGTGTGGGTTTGCTTGTTTGCTTTGTGTGGGCATGCTGTTTGTGTGTGTGCGTGTGTGCACGCGTGTGTGTGCCTTGACAATCCAGGTCCTGTGGACAGAGCAGCAAGTGGTGAAAAAGAGGAAGAAGAGGGATGTGTATGAAGACCTAACGGATCCTGATTTCCCTAAGCAGTGGTACCTGGTGTGTAGACTTCCTACCATCTATCTCATTAGTTTGACATTATTACTAAAATGTTAAAATTGGGAAATGGAATAATTAAAATGCTTATGAAATACCATACATAATGAGATTTTCAGTAGCATGGTTCTAGTTTTCTAAAAGAGATATCTCTATGCTTCACCAACAAATAAAGTGGGTGTACAGTCAGCTGACTATATAGTGGCTGCTTCTCATATGCATTTGAAATCCCACTTTACATTTTCAAGCCCTCTCTGTATTCAATCATTTCAGTAGCAGCCTGTAGGAATGCCTGTTTTCAAGCTATATTCTTTGTTGAAGTGGAAGATTTATATTTAAATACAGCTGGTCTGGTAATCATAAGATGTGTTGCTCCGTTATGGGCTATTCTTTACCTGGCCTGTTTTAACCTCCTGCAACTTTATTTTTCTCAGTCAAATATATAATGTAGTGCCTTCCACGATGTTGAGTTGAATGTGCAATTACATGTCAGGATAGATCACCTGTGAAGCATCGATAGCATATAATGTTGCCTCCATGTCTGTTTCATTATTCGCAGTTTTTCTCAGAGATGCCTCAATTCACCTTAATCCCCCCCCCCCCCTTTTTTTTTTTTTAACTACATAAAACCTCTGTCAGTTCAGCAGATTAATGACAACATTGACTATCCCAGACATAAATCACCAGTGAATAGAAGTTGTGGAACTACCTCTGCCATTCAGCATTAGACTTCTAATAGTCTCAGGCCTTAAACCCTTTTTTTCCTATTTCAACTACATTGCAAAGCTCTGGCTTAAACAAACAAATAAACAAAGCTGGTTTAGCTGAACGCACAAACCACCAGTGCTGCAGTTCTGTTTTGGTCACATAATAAATTTATGGGATTTAGAATTCTTTTATAAAAGGTTTATTTAGCACAGTCACTTTAGGGCAAACTTAAGTGATGTATTGAGTTGTGTCTGCCTGAATTTAATAATGTGTATTTAATGTATTCATAAGTTTCAGCTATGTGCACTTCAATGTGAAGTCAAAGGGAAACTGGAAAAAGAAAAGGAGGCAGAGGAGATTATCTTAATGTCTTTCTGTTCCCGTATATCTGTGTTTATTTGTAACCATCTCTGTCAGCTCTCGCACTCACCTCTCCTTATTCTTCAAGCTGTACAGATTTTCACTTATTCCTCCAAATCACGCTTTACCGCTGCCTTTTGTCTGCCTCCCTCCCTCTCCTCTCGAATGCTGCCGAATGTTATTTCTTCAGTACGAGAGGCAAATGCTCTCTCCCCAAGATGCCTGACCTGCAACAGGTTGTCTTTCTTTTTCACTGACAGCAAAACAACAGTAGGATGTTCACAATGGGCAACTCATCCTGAGGAGGCAGACATACCGGGGTGATGCATTAAAATGGGAGTTTAAAATGTTCATGAAGCACCTCTGATCTCCCCTCGTATCTTCTTGGTGTCAGGTGTATCAAGCGATGCTGTTTTTAATAACATGCAGCAGAGAAGGTCTTCGCAGAAGATGTAGGACCTTCTTTCACTGACAGACCTTTTCTGTCATTTTGTCTCGGAAAAGTCAGTCATGGCAGATTGACAGCTGAACAAAAGCCTTTGTCTCTTCCAGTCCAACCCAACACATCAAGATCTGAATACAAAAGCAGCCTGGGCTCAGGGCTACACAGGAAGAGGTGTAGTGGTCACTATCCTGGATGATGGCATTGAGAAGGACCATCCCGACCTCATAAGCAATTACGTAAGTCATAAATTTCAAATAGCAGAGATGGAGCCGGACATGTTCTTGTCCCAAACTTCTCAACACACGATGCATTTTGAAACCAATTAACAAAATGTCTATTTTAACTGGTGATGATAAAAGGGCAACTTTTTGATATGCATTTTAATTTTCATGCTATTCAGTAAGAATTATAGCCACTAAAATTTCGTACTTCCTTTGTTTTATTAGCTGTATCAAAATCATCCAAAACCCTTGTGCACACAAAAGGTCCGACCGACAGCTTTTCAGGGTTTTTTTTTTAAACATTTAGTCACAGAGGAAAAAACAATTAAGCGAGCTCTTTAAAAGAAATGTAAAATCACTTGATTGGTGTCATAACCTTTTCTTATTTCTCTTTTAGGACCCTGAGGCCAGCTATGACGTAAATGATGGAGATACTGACCCTCAACCAAGATATACACAACGAAATGAGAACAGGTAATGTGCTAGCAAACTTGAAATATACATTTTTATTTAGTGATTAAATAATTTGGAATAGACTGTCCACCTCTTGTTTTATTAGTTATATTTTGCTCCCTGAAAGCTGTAGTTATCAGGGACTGGTGAGAAAGAAAGTGGATTCCGCTTTGGGTCCAGTGCTTTTGGCTCAGGCATTTGCATTCAGAAACCAATTATTTAAGTGTGGAAGTATGGGTGCAGTCATTCTGAAATCTCTTGAAAGACTGTTCCCCTTTTTTCTTGCTTCAGCACACAACTCAAGTTGCTGTAGCATCAATCCAGCCCATAACGCTCCACCACCAAAATAGCACTTATTTGTTGCCAATACAGCTCTTGTTTACTTGCCCCCCATTAACTCATGCTCTTCCCAAATACAAATACAGACCATTTTTTCCCTTCCAGTCTTTGGTGATCACTTGAAAACATGTTTGTCCCAATTTATTGATGGAACACTAAAGCGTCAGCAAGAATGAATCCTTATCGCTCATCCCCTCCTCTCTCCCCATTTCTCAAAACGCCATGGTCCTCTGCTTTTGTCCAATCCCCCCTGGAGCAGATGAGAAGCTGCATCCCGCCTCTGAAATGCACAGCAGGATTTGTCTCAAATCTCTCTCTTTTCGTGCCACTAAGTCTTTTTGTGGTTGTATGGTTGTTTTTCTTTGTTAGTTTTGTTTCAAAGGATAGTATTTCCAGTTACAGTTGGTCAGAATGAAAGGCCCAATGGGCTTAATGTTTTTTTAGTTGTTGTTGTTGTTTTTAAAAGAAATTATTAAAAGCTGTTAAAATAAATCTGCTTCTTTACAGTTGCTTTTTGGTGCTTTGACGTTTGTCACTTTAAGCAGCTTCTGTTGTTCGTCTAGTTTTGCTTGTTTTTTTTCTGTTATCATCCAAAATATGATCTGTTCATCTGCAATATTTATTCATCTTGAAAGAGGCTGGCATCTGCAATTTTTGCACAGACGCCTGTTTCTTGTCCTTGCCGACAGCTTGAGCAGCCATGCAGAGCGAATCCAGCCTTTCCTGTCAGTGTATCGTAGATCCCACTCTGTCGTGCTGATCGAACAAAGCACTACTGGAGGGGATTGCTCTCTGACTCTGGTTTACTACAGCTCCCAAACTGCACCATGCTTATACTTTCCAAACATAATAAAAACATGAAATGCATGGGTTTGCACTTACACACGTTCTACTGCTGCTGTCGGTAGAGCTGCTAGAGTAATTATCTTACATTGGATCAATTTCTGAGCATAAAATGAATAGCAAGGGTGTGTCTTTGTGTCTACAGTGTGGAGCTTTGGTGTTTGGAGTGACCTGTGGACAAATTATATCCAATGAGTTATGCAAATCTCCACAAAGCAATGCAGGCTGACAGTGAGTAATGCTCACAACCCCCTCACAAGGAGATTATATGAATATATTCATAGGACAACAAAAAGCAGAGGAGACTCGGAGGAAGGCATTTTTCCACAGTCATGGAGGCCAGTTCATTTGTACTGATGACACGCAAGGCTGATTTTTCAATTCTCATCTCAGGCGTTTTTCTATTGAGATGCTCTGTCTTGACTTGGCAGTTATTCTTGGAGGGGAGTGCATGTTTAGTTGAAGGCCAGTAATTCATTTGTGCTTCATCAATAAAATATTTGTGTTCATCATTATCAGAATCGGGGTATTAATTCTGATAACGGCATGGATATTTATCAGTCCAGCTGTGAATAAGGAGAGTTTTAATGAAAATTTATCGCAGCACGGTTTTAATACATTTTGTATTTGTGAAAGATTCTAATGAAATTCCAGCTGGGCCCATAATGATACACGGTAACACTGGTTACACAAATGTTAGGACAGTCTAGAAAATGTAATTTAAATCAATTGTGTAAAGGCTGAGCAAGGTTAATGTATATGCCATTTTTACATTTGATGTGACTGACATTAAAAAAAGAGACGACTACTGAAAACGTTATGCACTGCAAAACATAAAACATTTTGTGAAACATAATTCACAAATATGATGCGTAATATGATTGAAGTCCATCTCGACCACTTGATAACAATGTCCTACATGGACATCATCCTTCAGCCTAATCGGGTTTTATGTATGTGGCTAGAGATCGGCCACATACATAATATGTCAAAGGTGGAGGAGAAGAGAACACGTAGGCATTCGCCTACTGTGGAGGCAAATTTTAATTCATGTCTGCACCTTCAGATTCAAGGTGATACCTATGTTTCATCATCTGCGCAGAGGTCCCCTCCACCAAAGAAGTGAAAACAAGAAGGAAAGAGACAACGTGACCAGCATCTATAGAAAACATCATCCCAATCCTATTCACCTCAGTCCTCGACTCCTGAACCAAAGTCAGGACTGTACCACATGAAAATCTGCATAAAAATGTTTATTTATTCCCAATATTGTCACAATTACTTATTGTCAGCAGATCAGACACGTGACCCCCTCCTGTCTCCCGACAGCTGACACTGAGCCAGTTAAACAGCATTATGCAAGCTAATGTTGAACTCAAGTGTCAACTCAATGTGCACATTCTCTCTGATAAACAGTTTGATTACATTTTCACATCGTATGAGAGTTTATTTGCCAAGTGTCCAAGTCAACCAATGTTAGATCCACTTTACTAACAGCAGCTAACATCGGCAAAAACAGCAGTGGTTAGCTACAGAAAAGTTCAGGTTATCCCCAACAACTCACCTATTGTTCTCATCGGGTGGAAGTGAGTTTCACCGACTTGACGACTCCTTTCACAAAGTTTTACAGCTTCCTCCGGGGTAAACAGATGTGGACACATATGGACAGATGAGATAAAGAGGAGACTGGCCGACTACATTTACTTTTTGTCCTACAGCAGCCACTGTAACTAGAATTGTGCACTCATGTAAGAAAAAAAAGAGCTCAGTTAACTGCAGTCTGTAATCTACTGACCTCTAGTGGTG
Source organism: Mchenga conophoros (assembly GCF_057382185.1). NCBI lineage: Eukaryota > Metazoa > Chordata > Actinopteri > Cichliformes > Cichlidae > Mchenga > Mchenga conophoros. The sequence goes on from NC_140532.1 coordinate 7,599,881, forward strand.
AAGTTTTACACACTGTAACTTCAGGTATTTCTCAACCTAGAACGTTTTAAGCAATTTCCATTTTAGGAGTTGGGATTGTTACGATTTTATTGACACCAGTGTCACTATTGATTCTGCTGATCCATCTGGTTCTTTATCGATTTTCGATATTGATTTTTAGCTCTGCTTTATGTGAGGGAACTAGGGATGGGTATCGTTTAGGTTTTATCCGATACCGGTGCCAAATCGGTACTTTTGAAACGGTGCCGGTGCTCAAACGGTGCTCAAAGAATGGAGAACACAAAATTGGTCCAAAAACCTCTCATGTTCAGCTGTTTTTTGTAAAAATATAACAATGTTAGCCTTTTCTGCAGCTATGGGGCATATATGGTATCACTCTTGGCTGGAAGCAGTGCTTAAACAATGGAAAAAACACAAACTTTGTCCTAAACCTCTCATGTTTAACTGTTTTCCACTTTTTCTTTGGTCATTTTAGCCTTTTTAGCCAGGGTGAAGGGAGTATCTGCCATCAAACAAGAAGACAGCCGCATGTAGCTATGATGATGTTTGCTAGTTCACCTTACATACATTAATGTAATAACGTGGTTAGCCTACTCAACGTAAATTAGCTACTCACGCAGAGAAGAACGGCTGCTGCTGCCACCATCATCCGTCATCATTTCTGCTACACTGGCAGGGCTAGGGGCCAGGACTCTCCTCTTCGTGTTTTTGGGGGATGTTGCATAACAGGCAACCCCCCGCAGTAGATGCGCTCGGTGTGAGGTCTCGCAGCAAGCTATCAAATACGGCGCATTTCTGGGCTTTTAAAAAAAACGCTATGCGTCGCCAGGTGTTTCATCGGATTTGAGGTGTTACCTCCTTTGACAGTATCACAGTATCAGCTTAAAGCACTTGTTCCAGGCTGCTGAGTTTGCATATTTTGCTATGAAGTACAGCCAGACTTTTGACCGCTTCGCATTGGGCATTTTTAATCTGTAGCTCTGCTCTAACAGAACGTACGTACCTGGCCCCGCCTACTATCCTCGGAAACGTAAAATGATTGGCTAGAATCTAAAGTGTATCACAGCTCAGGAAAAAAAAGCACCGAAATAAAGCACCGAAATGTGCGCTGCTTTTCGGTCTGGTTACTACCGTTTGGACACCGGTACCCATCCCTAGAGGGAACACATGCAGCTACGTAAGTTTTTAGCTTTATTATCTAGACAGAACAGAACAGGTGGCACGGTGGTTAGCACTGTTGCCGCACAGCAAGAAGGTCCTGAGTTCAATTCCACCATCAGGCCGGGGTCTTTCTGTGTGGAGTTTGCATGTTCTCCCCGTGTTTGCGTGGGTTCTCTCCGGGTACTCCGGCTTCCTCCCACCGTCCAAAGACATGCAGCTTGTGGGGATAGGTTAATTGGATAATTCAAATTGCCACTAGGTGTGAATGTGCGAGTGAATCTGAGTGTGAATGGTTGTTTGTCCCTGTGTGTTAGCCCTGCGACAGACTGGCGACCTGTCCAGGGTGTACCCCGCCTCTCGCCCTATGACAGCTGGGATAGGCTCCAGCGCCCCCCGCGACCCTGAAAAGGATAAGCGGTAGCGAATTGATGGATGGATGGATCTAGACAGAACACTAATGCTAGCTGTAGCATCAGCCTCTCGGTAAACATCTTGAATGAAGAAAATTAGAGAATATTCGTAGGCTTTCTTTGCTAAAGAAAAATGCACAAAGTATAACAATAATGTTATCATATTGCAGGATATTCAGTGTCATTTACAGATGAGCTGCTTGATTGGACAGCAGCAGTAGCACTATTAAAACATCAAATAACTGACACTCATATTTTGTAGATGAGCATTTCAGCCTCTTGCTGGTGTTGTCACTCAAACTTGCAATAATTATTTTGCAAACATTATAATTAGTGTTACCTTGGTTCTTTTGTAAAACGAAGCTACTTCTTTTTCTGTGCTGTAATATTGTTTGTTTGTTTGTTTTTTGCCAGAATTGAGATATATGCGTTTTAAAAACATTCATATTTTGAGTGAGTAACTATATTGCAATCAGATTAGCCTGATTTTATGTATTTTCCCCTACCTCTAAATTCTTGACAAGGTAAAAATTAAGGATAATTCAGTAAATCACTCTCTTGGCAAGCTCTCGCTAAATGCAGCCACATTCATATCATTCTATTATTCACACGTCGAAACTACACACTACCGTGCAGATTTTCAACGTTTTAATTTTGTGGTGATTCATTATTCTCTTTCGTTTTGTTTATAACAGCTTATATTCGTTTTTTTCCAACAAAAAACAAATAAAGACAAATGAAGAGAAAGGTTTGAGTTTCCCAAGGCACATACAGTATGCATAACCAGGCAATTCAGCTCACCTGGTTACTGCCCCCTCTTCTTCAAATGTATTCAGCCACCCACATACAATATACTCTGTTTCTCTAACTTCCCTGTGGAGAGCTGTTATCTCCTATAGAGAACCTTTCACAGGGCTTCATTAACTGAGATCCATATGCCTGCATGGGAGAGTGTGTAGTGACAGTCTTTATCAGAAAATGACTGGCATGCTAAACAGCCTCATGTCCTTGATTACAAATCAATCCATCATCCTCTGAATACTGAATGGTTAAACTCAAGGCTAAAGGTTTAGTGGCTAATCTGGATGATGGCAATGAGAAAGACCAAGAAAAGTGTTTGCATGCTTCTCTTGCCCCAATAAATTCCTCTGTCCTTGGTGGAACGTGGCTATTTGTTTCTCTGATCATGAAAGCACTTCTTCAGCAAAAAGACACAGACTAGAGGAATGTAATTGTACCCGTTCTGCACAAGCCTCGCATTTTAATTTTAATTTCATTAAATTATTAATTTGCATCAGATGGCTGCGGGATGCGTTACATTTTTTAAGAGGTAAAGTAGTATGTAACTTTTATTGGGGCTCTTTTTTCCTGCTCCTTCAGTTTCCTACTTGATTGCTTGCAGATAACACATTAAAGAGAGTGTATATTCTTACACATATTCTCTTTAAAGGTTTTTTGATCATGCATGCACTCACCAGCCACTTCATTAGGCATACCTGTTTAGCTATTTACTCAAATATCTAGTCAGCAACCCGGTACATATGGTCAAGACAACATGCTGAAGTTCAAATGGAGCATCAGAGTGGCGAATAGGGGTGATTTGGGTGACTTAGAATAAGATATGGTTGTTCATGCCAGATGTGCTTGTCCTAGTATTTCAGAAACACTGAGGTATAAAGAGGATGATCTGTAAAAGAGGAAATATTCAGTGAGCGGCATTTCTCTGGGTAAAACTGCCTTGTTGATGCCAGAGTTCATGGTAGAATGGGCAGACTGCTTCGAGCTGATAAGCTAATAAGACAACAGCAACTCAAGTTCAAAGCCAATTGTTGCACCCTAGGTATGCAGAAGAGCAATTCTTTGAAGCTCTTTGATGATCAGACAGAAAATAAACTGAGGTTTGTTTGTTTTTTTTCTTTAATCATGTGAAAGTTGCGTTGGTAGTTAATTCATGATGTTACCTTTACTTCACCTAATTATACTTAGAGAAAGAAAGGTGAAAGGTCACTCGCTGCGGAGGCAAAATGTTTGTGTTTTACTGTCAATACAACTGAAAACATTTTTATGTCTTTGGGTCTTATTATGTACTTAGCGGCTGAAAACATAGCTCAATCCAATTTAAATTTGGACTGAACACCAGAAAGAAGGAAAAGAGTTAAATACCATCTGCAGGCACTGTGTCCTTGGCCAAGACAAGTGGCTAAGGCCTGAAATGAACCTTATTTTTGTACCCGAATGCAAATAAAAATGCCCGTCCTGTTATTTGGAAATCTATATCCCTTCTGTACATAGGCTGAATGCATATCTAAGACTTTATGGAGGTAATAAATCTGTGTCTTTGGAGGCTGATGCAGGAAAAATCAAAGCTGAAGGAGGGTACAAATCAAAGTAGACGGCTTCCTGATGTGTTGTCTGCTTTAATGCTTCTGTTATAGTGTTTGACACAGCAGGTCGTACCTGGCTGCGTTGACTTTGCTTACGAGACATTTTAGAGCACAGCATTTTGTGGAATTGGCATTGGTTGAACTGCTGCTATGTCAAGTGCGTTTTTCAGAAGTTATTTTAAGTCAAACAATAGTGCAGTCCGCATGTGTCTGATTAGTGTGCATGTGTTCTTTCTCCTTCCCCTATTAGTGTACATGTTTACAAGTATACTCTGTGCCGAGTAAATAAACAACCAAAGTTTGCTACTAATTTACCAAAAGTTTTATCAGACTTGGACATTACCTGAAACATCGTGGGATGAATAAAGAAATATTTTTTAAAAATTGCAGGGGGCATGTGCACAAAACCTTATTTTCTCCTATTTGCTCTGGCTCATTGCATGCTGAAGATAAATGCTGTGTTCTGTTTACACCAAGTTTATCAATTCTTGTTTAGAATGCTGCCAGCTTCTATCTAGCCTGAATACTGTAATTCTCCTTTCCCTTGTCTGTTTATTCTGCTGGGGAAAGCCTGTTTATTTTCCTGACAGCCAGGCAGGCTTGCAAGAGGTGAAGTTGGCAGAGAACCCACTCTTAAACCTGAATCCTCTGGCTTTCTGTTTTGAAGATATTACTTTTGCTAAAGAAAAGCTTCTTGCAGTATGAAGCTGCTGTTTTGTAAACATTTTAAATGGGTAATTTATGGAGGTGGTGAGCCGGGTTTATAATTTATGAGACATTACTGATCACCTCGACTCAATCAATATCACTTTTTTTTTTCTCTCGGTGTGTTGTTTAATAGACATACAGTGACAGACTGATTTTGGACCAGTTGTGTTTGCAGTAAGTGGAGGAAGTCCAGTTTAACATGCTATTCAGGGTGAAGCTTTTTGCTTTTTTATACAAAGTTACTTTTATTAGTATAAATGCATTTAAAATCTTTTAAATGTGCTTTGTTGCACAGATGATTTTATGTAATTTGTTTAGAGACACACTGCACTATTTTTCATTTATTGTCTTTTCAGTTACTCCATCATTTGGTTAGGCTCGTTTTAAGCTACGATAGCAACATTAAGAGTCCCATTTCCTCTTCCACCACATTGCTTCGTAAAGCAGAGTAATGATGATTTTTTAGGGCAGGGGAAGTAGCACTTGTCTAATCTCTATTAATAGATATATGCATATGCAGACTCTGTATGGAAAGACAAGTAGATTTTTTTTGTCCACCTTTAGTCCTCAAGTAATCAGAATACTATTAGGAAACAAATTTCAGGAGGAGTTGGTTACATGCAGGTAAGCAGTCCTTGTGGAGAAGAACAGAGGGATTGCATTTGCTGAAATGCAATCTGGCAACCATGAATTACCGTCTGACAACGATTTAGGTTTTTGTTAGCTTTTTGAAATTCCTCTGCATCTTAAACAATAATCATTGTCTTGAGCCAGATATCCAGGTTACAGTGGGAAATTAGCTATTGCCCCAGAAGGCTGAGTCAGCTGAGGAGACGATGGGTTTCTGGATTGTTACAATGCTACTGAACAGTCATAGTACAAACAAAATGGGCATTTTGATATCTCGTCCTCTTCTTCTTCCTAAAAAAAAGATGTATTTCCTTCCAACTCCACATAAGTTTCCTCCCACACAAAGACATCCAAGTGAGTTGGATTAGAAAGTGTGAATTGCCTATAGATATGTTGCCTATGAATATCAGTCTAGTTACAGACTATTTAAAGTTTCCTTCTGATGGACAGTCAACTACCCCAACATACTTCCCTGCCTTCTGTCCATTGTATTGGCTGCCATCATTATAAGAAGGCAGACAAGAAAAGGATTCAATGCATGTTTACTCAATGCCAAGGGTTTAAAACGTGAAATATTAAAAAAGCTCATCTGATCTCCTCTACAAAGCTTCAAGAACCTCTGTGTTCATCCACACAATGAAGCTATTTCTACTTCTCACTCCACTGTAACCATTTGAACAGACCTGCCTAAGGCCACAGCTGAGCTGAGTTGAGTAGAGCAGAAAATAGCCTAATCCTTTTGGCAGCTACAATGAACGGACCCTATTCAGTCCCTCTAAAACCAACTGAGCAATGCCAAGACTCAGATCCTACAGTTTAGCCAAGCATTCGTTAGACATTAGTCTCACTTGATGATGCATATTTTGACACACATCCTCTGCGTAACAGAATTCAAACACAAACTGAATGTGTATGTGTGGTCACATTCATCTACCATTTGTAAACATAGATTCTTGGCGTTGGAACAGATTCGATTCAAAGTGCGTTTACGAGAAAGTATTTCTTGTCAGCACTGAAAGGCAAAGCCATACCAGCCAGGCAGCCGACCAGCAGCCTGTTCATTTTCTTTTCTGAGAAAGATGTGAGGATAATTCATTAGGACTGTAAGAGGCATCAGTAGTGCTCAGAGAAGCCAACTGCATTTATTTTGGATGGCTCGATAGTTTTCCATATGCGTTTGTTGCATGATACAGATGTAAAGCCCAGTTGAAAATATAAATTTATCACCAAAATTAAACATTTTTATAGGTCTATATAGGCTTCAAGCTGCTTAATTTTGTATACCATCCTTCTTCTAAAGGATGGTATAGGCTCTAGTCAGTGTTCAGAGAGATAATGAAGGAAAAACTGAAGGACCTCCCTTTAGTATTTAGAGAATTTCACCAGCTCTTACTATGGCTGCCCTGCAGACACTTCCAGGTTGCACCTTCACTTCAACAAGCCAACATCAGAACTGTCTTAAACATTAATACTAGAACCTGCAGTAACAAAAACTGAAAACCGTTTAACACATTTAAATATTTGGTTTGATGAGTCTTGAAATAAGTGATTATTACGGTGCTGTAGGGATTAGTGTCTTTCTCTTGCTCATTGCCACAGTATTACCTGGACGACTCTAAAAATGGTAAACGACTAGATCGGGTCGAGTGATTTGGCAGGATTATGTTTCAGTAATAAAATGTCTTTTGTTGTTCTAAGGTTACCAGAGTACTCTTAATGTAAGCTTGCAAGAATATTGCTAAATTATTGAAGCACCCCTTTAAATTTGTTTATTAGTTTTGTTAATTAGTTAATGTGAAGGGGGGAAAGATACAGTGATAATATTTTACCATTCCTGATTGGCCAAAAAATTTAACAGCACTCCTCCAAGCCCCCAGCAAGAACTGAAGTTGGTCACCAAGAGGTCCTTGTGCCCAAGTAACCACCTTGGTTTCGTTCAAGGTAAAAGCAAAATGAGAAATCTGCAGAAACATGTTTTTTCTATTAAGATAAACCTTTTATAAACTTCTTGTTGTCACATTCTTTTAGTCAGGGTCATGGTCATATCAGCTGGTGGAATCTAACACAGAGCTGTGTGAGCGTCAGAACCCCGTCTGTAAAGTATTCTGCATCATGCCCACCTTTGAAACCAAAGCTGTACTAAGTACAAACACATATACACTTTCTGGTTACTTTATGAAGTATACCTGTTGGATGCTTGTTGTCACAAATATCTAATCAGCCGATCGTATCACTGCAACTCGTTGCATCTAGGCAACCTGGTACTAGAAAAATCTACCTAATAAAGTATGTGTGTGTGAGCAGCTGACCACCGTGATTAGTGGATTTCCTTTGGGGGTTATTAAAATGAATAAAATGCATTGGCATAAAATGTAACCTCTTCCATCTGCTCACTAAACCATCACCTTTTTTGAGATGAGATAGCCTTTATTTGTCAGTTGCAGGTCTTTTGCCCACAACCGAGATGACAGACCTTGCCGACCGTACATACAATACACAAACATCACATTGGGGAGACAGGTCAGGCTAGGTAGCAAGAAAAAAACATCGAAATGTGTAACACAGAAGGATAATACAGGAATGCACAGATATCAACACACCATAGCACAATAAACACCGACAAGCAACATGGGAAAGTGTTCCAGTGTGTACATCTGATCTGGGACCGCTGCAATCTTTCGACTGCGCCTCCAGCTAACCCGATGTCCACATCAGACGGGAGGTAAGCGTTGGAGGTGGCGTTGGATCCGGGGTAGGGAGGGTGATACGTCAGTGAGTGCTTATCAGTGTGTATCACTGGTCTCTCGATCTCCCGTTGGAGAACCGCGAGCTTCCCCATGATGGTATCAAACTTGCGGTCCGTGGTGTTGTCATTCTTTTGCTCAGAGAGCCGATTCTGAGAACTCACGACTGCAGTTTTCTTTTCAAAGCAAAGACAGTTTTAAAAAATGCGATGGTGGCAAAGCTAAGATTCTTACGCTGTATTTGTCACATCTAAGAAGAGTTTTCTTTTGCAGAATTCTTTTATGTTAGTTGCTATTGTTGCATTCTTAAATACAGTACATTTCATGATGTTCTGACTCCTAAGTCCGAGGTGGAGATTGTCTTGTATGACATGTCCAAATTCTCCAACAAATGACAGGGCATTGACTTTCCCAAAAATGGTTCCTTGTCCTGAGGATGACAGATAAAAGCATTACCTCTCTCTGTCCCTTTTGCTTCTTCTGATAAGATAAGGGGGGTCACATTGGCTGTGTAAACAGAGCTTTTCTACTTCAACAGCCTTTTATCTAAGCTTTGTTTGGTCTTTTCTTATTCTAAGCTTATTTTAGTCAATGTATGTAGCTTCTGACATCCACCAGTTCACAGAGCAGTGATTTATTTAGTGTGATTGTCTCTCTGCAGAGTGAACCGTTTTGAAAGTGTTTCATTGTCTCGTCACGTCTTTTGTGCAAACGTCAACTTTTACCTACTTTTGAAACTACACTTACACCTACCCTCGCTACTTGACACGTCTCCGACGACTCTTCCAATCTATTTTAAATGGATATAGAATGGAGGCATTCAGTAAAGTGTCTCGGAAATCATTTAATTTCATGGACATTTGAAAGATAAAATTGTGGCTTCATCATAAACCCTTTTGTGTGCTCTGGCACGTCTGAGTCTCCCTGGATATATTAAGCTGTCTGGCTGTTTTTGCTGAATTCGATCCAGATCAGCCGCTCTATGTGCATGTGAATATGCAGACAGTATTCGAAACATTTACATTTTGGTGTGCACAGCCTCTCGATAAAAGTCTTCTCAGGCCTCTGGCTCTCTGTGCACTCTGCCGCGCTTGGCTGAATCCCCTGCCTGGCATCACATCTGTGGCTCCATGGTCTGAGGATATGTGCTGTCTGGAGCGTAAAGGCTGTTTTGTGATGCTGTGGACCAAACAACAGCATGTGCATGCCGATATTTACCACTAAAGGCAGTGGATACATTAATATAAAGCGCTAATTAAAATTCCCTTTTCAGAATCCCGGACCTTTTTAAATCCAATACTATGATTGTTTTTATGAAAACATAGCAGTTTTGCTGATGTAATTAAAGGAAGCCGAAAACTCAGACTTTTTGGCGTAAGACCCGTAAGGATTGTGGTGTGTTTTTTTGTTGTTGTTTTTTAAACAAATGTCAGTGACAGTTGGCACATGAATCTGCTTTTTTTTGCGAAGTTAAACTGCAAATGTCTGCATGTAACAAGGCGTTTTCTTGGCCAAGCCGTCTGGCTGTCCATAGTGCTGACGATGTGTGATCTTAGCCATTGCGGGTAATGGCACGCTCCCTGGCCTGTGTAATAAAGGACAGCAAAACATCTCTTTTAAAATTAGTTCTCCCTTCATTTTTACTCACTCCTAGGAAATTATGACCACTGCAAAGGGACAGTTGTAAATTGCTTTAATATGTAGCAAAATGTCAGGTTAAAACAAACAAATGCGAGTTGGATTTATAATTTTTAAGTCTAATTTCCAAAAACATAAATCAGTAACTGCATTGAATACCTTCACATTAAAGCCTACACTGGTGTGTAGCAGTGACCCACTGCTGCATTAAATTACAGCAGAAGCACTTAGTGTTTTTTATGTTTTCAAATATAGATCTCTTCTATGATTGTTTTATGTTAAATTGGTTCCTTAATATATAAAAATGTAGGAATTTAACTTGTGGCAGGTCGGGCCAGGTTAGCACTGATCGCCCAGCTTTCTCAGTAATTAAAGAGAACTACACCCTAGCATCTGCCATCAACATAAAATCTTCTCACTCATACTTTTGTTGTGTGGAAAGGGGTATTGTCGCAGTCACACTAGTGGTCTTATGGCTCCATTTTGTATGATCTGAAATGACTGACGGCCACCATTCAACACCCACTCTGCGCTCGCAGCACATAATAACACACTGATTTGTGTGGACGAGCTTGTAAAGCCAGCCAGTGAGACGTTTGTCAGACACGCAATTGTGAGCTAAAATGTAATGAGTGGGCAGGTCTGTGCCTCTTTAGTGCTCTGATTAGACACTGGGTACTCACTAAAAGGTCTGCTCCCCACTTCACATGCAGACAGAGATGTCCTGTTGTACAGAAAACAACAGCCCACACTCTGATCAGCTGAGACTATAGACTATGCTGCAAGCTTTTACTATAGCAAATGCTCTGATACAATAAGATGACCGATTTGTGTGTCTGTATAGCAAGTTATAGCTTAAGTTATAAAGGGTTATAAAGTGTTTTGCTGATATGGCCTCCCCATCTAACACATTGCAGTTCAGCTCATGTGTGTGTGTTCCTGTTTAGACATCTTTGTGAGGACCAAAACTGGCATTCTACTATACTTGTGAGGACCAACAGTCATTTGTGAGGACACACACGTTGGTCCTCACGAGTTTAAAGGCTTTTTTGAGGCTCAAAATGTGGTTTTAGTGTCAGGTTTACAATTAGGTTATGGTTATGGTTAGGTTTAGGGTGAGAGTTAGGATTAGGTATTCATTTTTGATGGTTAGGGTTGGGGCAGGACAAGTTCCTGCCTCAAGTGGAGGAGTTTAAGTATCTCGGGTCTTGTTCACGAGTGCATGAAGAGTATGAAGCGCCTTGAGGCGACTTTTGTTGTGATTTGGCGCTATATAAATAAAATTGAATTGAATTGAATTGAATTGAGTGATGGAAGAAGGGAGCCGGAGATCGACAGACGGATTGGTGCTGCGGCTGCAGCGATGTGGACGCTGTACCGGTCTGTCGTGGTGAAGAGAGAGCTGAGCGTAAAAGTGAAGCTCTCATTTTACTGGTCAGTCTACTTCCCTACCTTCACCTATGGCCACGAGCTGTGGGTAGTGACCGAAAGAAGAGATTGCGGATACGAGCAGCGGAAATGAGCTTCCTCCGAAGGGTGGCTGGCCTCTCCCTTAGAGATAGGGTGAGAAGTTCGGCCATCTGGGAGGGGCTCAGAGTAGAGCCGCTGCTCCTCCACATCGAAAGGAGCCAGTTCAGGTGGTTCAGGCATCTGACAAGGTATGTCCCACCGGGAGGAGGCCCCGGGGCAGACACATGACAGGCTGGAGAGATAATATCTCTCAGCTGGCCTGGAGGTTTTCAGAAGAATTTCACTCGCATGTACTGTACCAGTGTACCTGCACATGTGATGTGACAATAAAAGTGATTTGATTTGATTTGAGGTGCTAGAGGAGGTGGCTGGGGAGAGGTAGGTCTGGGCTTCTCTGCTCAGGCTGGGATAAGCGGGAAAAAAATGGATGGATAGTTCGGGTTAGAGATGTCGTTCAGCCATCACTAAGATAGCTGAACCTGTGTGTGTGTGTGTGTGTGTGTGTGTGTGTGTGTGTGTGTGTGTGTGTGGTTCTTTAAATGTGCCAACTGAGTGCTGCTGTTTATGTAATATGAAACTAGTTAAGAGCAAAACAGTGTAGTTCAATTTAGCAATGACAACTTGTTAAATGCATTTGTGTTGCCTTATATCCTGCCATATGTGCCAAGGTGCTTCTGTAAGAGCCTGTGAAAAATAATCCCTGTTACGCAAATTGATTGCTTGTTTAAAAATCACATTAAGGTTTGTAGTTGACAGCTTAGGTCATAAAATGAATGATTTGTAACAAAGTTCAGCTTTGGGGGGTTTTTTTGGTTGGGTTTCCACATCATTCTTTTTTCTGTTATAAATTGTGACTTTGTCACAAAAACGACATGGGTGGAATAAGTAATAACACAGCAGTGATTCTCTGCTAAAACATATCCGAGTGAACAAAACTGCGAGTTAGCGGGTGGGTAATGTATCACAGATCCACACAAAGTCTAATCAGAATCTCAGCTGGAGGTGTAGCCACACTCCCGCCCTGTGAAACGACTTTGTCCTCTGGCTCATCATAAGCGAGGTTAGGAGATCAAAAAGGAAGTCATTTTTGGCTCCTGTGTGGCAATGCTGTGGATGTAATTAGCTTTGTTCTGATAACATACACTCAACACATCCCCCCCCGACAGGTGTGAAACACTGCACTTCCTAATCAGATACCTGCACTGTAATCAGGAGACAATCTTAATGACCTGTCTTAAATGCCAAATGCTCACTTCTGTTTCCCATCTCATCACACTGCTTCTCCCCAAAAGTCAATGAAACAAATTAAATTCTTTTCCGGTAATGACTACCTTTTTGCTTGGAATCATGCAAAGCTCTGCATTTTTCAATTAAACTCGCCATTGTTTATAATAGAAAAAGATCTAATAAAGATATATTGATAAAGTGTGTTTGTAGGGGGTTGGAATAGTTTCCATTTGTGAAGTTTTGGTCTATTTGACATGTAGACTACGCTCTATAGGCAACCTGTCTCTTCTCTGAAACTCAAGACTGGTTCAGGGAATTATTGATGGACTTTGTGAATAATTCATGGGCATTGATAAAGTCTCGTATTTCATTTGGATGGCCTGTGGCCAGTGACTGTCAAAGGTAAAGTTAGTTTTTGACAGGCTTTTGTACTTGTCCTCAGGTTTCTATTCAGTCTTTTTTTCGGACTGGAAGACCTATAGCCTGTGTCACAAAAGAAAATATTTCTAATACTTTTTTTTCTTAAAACATTGAGTGATGCAGTACCTCAGCACTGTTTCCTCACAGCAAGAAGGCCCAAGGTTTGAATCTGCTTGCCAGCTGAGGCCTCACTATGTAGAATTTGCGTGTTCTCCATGTGCCTGCACAGAGTTCTCTCCGGGCATTTTGGCTTCGTTCTGTGGTCCAAAGTTATGCATGTTAGGTAAACTGGTGATTCTGGGTTAGGATTTTTCTGCCTGTTGTCCTGTCTGAATATTATGTACAATGAGTTTAATACTACTTGTACATGTTTTTATAGTATAGTATACTACTATATACACTATACACTGTATTAGATACATCTTGCTAATGCAGGATTTGACCCTAAAAAAGTTTTGGAAACATTCCTCAAAGATTTTTGTCCATGTTGACATGAGAGCATCACACAGTTGATGCAGATTAGTCGGATATACATCTATGATGAAATTCTCTGATTCTATCGCATCCCAAAAGTGCTCTATTGGCTGAGATCTGGTAACTGTGGAGTCCATTTGAGTACAGTGAATTCATTGTTATGTTCAAGATACCAGTTTGAGGCCCAGCCAGTGCACTCACGCTGAACCCAAGAATGAATGGTCAGAGTTGCATCTGGTATAAAATCTTTGCCAAATTAAACATGCGGATCATCAAGAATGAGATTTCCATACTAGTTAGCAACAAGCGCCTCCGGTGCAGTTGGCCAGCAGGGTACCGGTGGAAATTGTCGTGCTGTTGGCTGAAGACAAAGGAAGAGGAGATGGGAAAGGCAGGTGAGAGTAGGGACTTTAAATGTCAGGACCGTAGCACAGGACGAGGGCTGGCTGATATGAAAATTAATATAATGCGTTTTCAGGAGACTAGGTAGATGGGAAGCAAGGCCAGGAGTGTTTGAGGTGGATTCAGACTGTTCCACCATGGTGTGGACAGGAAGCGAAATGGAGTAGGAGTAATCTTGAAGGAAGAGTGTGTGGATAGTTTTGTGGAGATGAAGAGAGTTTCAGACCAGGGTGGACAGGATTAGAAATGGTGTATCAGCTCAGGTTGAGCAGTTTGGAGACAAAGTTAGAGAAGCAAGGCTGATGGTTTGGACATGTGCAGACAAGGGATAGTGAAATTGGAAAAAGGATGCTGAATATCAAGCTGTCAGGTCGGAGGAAAAGAGGAAGACCTCAACTGCGAACGTTTGAGGCTGAAACTTGAAGGGGAGAAAAATGTGCGTTTAAGACCGTTAAAAATGAAAGTGCAAAAAGTACGATTAGAGTAACACGCAAACATCATGTTGGATTTATTAAGTCACAATTTCAGTTGTTTCACAGAACAATTTTTCTTTTTTTTTTGAATGCTATATTTGCAGCTCCTCTTTAATAAAGCACCCCAACAGTTTTTCACTTGTTGATACTTATCGTGCTGTGTGGAAAAGAAATCTCATGTGTCCTTTATGGTTCTAATTGCACATCAGGTTCACCACAGAGGTTACAGCTCTCTGTGTTGTTACAAGTATTAAATTATACGGCTGTCTAAATGAGAAGCCCTTAAATGTCAAAGGCATATCAGGCTTTTTGACATCTATTGTTAAAGCTGTAAGACATGCGTGTGCCGCAGTTCTAACGAGGGCCAATGGGCTTGTGTTTCTCTTTTGATTGCGTATTTATTTTTAGCAATACTTTAGCTGCCCTGTTATTTAAACATCCAGCACAGCTGGAACATTAACTGCCATTTTCGCTAATTTTATTTAGCTTTCAGAGCCTTTGTGGGGTTTTTTTAAAGTTCTTTTCTTTTCTTATGACTCATCTTTTCATTCACTTTCACCTTTTCTCTTGCCAGGCATGGAACACGGTGTGCAGGAGAAGTTGCAGCTGCAGCAAACAATGGTGTATGTGGCGTGGGTGTGGCCTATAATGCTAAAATTGGAGGTGAGTTAAGCACACGATTGATATTTTTCATTTGGCAGAAGGTTTAATCAGTATTATACTCATTTAAATGAGTTTATGATAATTTCACTTAGAACTGATACAGAACAAAATACACATTCACCATTAATAACTTGGAAGTTAATGTCTTTCTTCTAAGATCTCTGGGACTTTGGGGTTTGTGTCAGAACGACAATTTTGCAGCAGCTCAGGCTTCGCATTATATTAATGATCCAGTGATAGATTTTAAAGCTAATATCATAATGTTTTTTTCTGGACCACTGACTCTCATTTACTGACTGACTGACTCTGTATTGTTCAGATGTACAAGTGAGAGTGTGCTGCAGAGATAGGCAGTATTATGCAGTGAATAGTTCTTTATCCAAAGCCTGTGAGATGAATTGCTTTTGATCATTTGCTGCAGTTTTTCTTGCCTGGAAATAAGTAGATCATGACTTAATTAAAACTCCTATGCTCCAGTAAAACAAATAAAATGGTCACTGCAACGATTTCATCCCTGCATTTAAAGCGGTTAGGTTCATGTTCAATGTTTATGAAAGGCTCAATCTGATTTTCTTAATTCGTGTCAGTGCTTTCATTGTGCTGCCCTCCACCTTTATTTGGCTCTCCACATAAAACGTAATATTTTTTTAAATTAATTTGTTTATTTTAATCAAGTCGGATTTCCAAAGTTAGTTAAACTGTTGATACATATTCATATGTTTATATGAAAGTTAGTCAAAATTAGACTCTTTGGGGAGAATCTTTTCCAATCAGTAATTAAGCTGTCAGCCTGTGCAGATATATGTACAGAAAGATGCTGTATGTAGAGCAGTTCATTCAAATTAAATCTGCGAAAACAAATCAAGTCTGGAAGGATTATTTTTCCTCCTGAATATTTTTGTGTTTGATAAATTATTCCAAGAAGGCCTTTAGTAACTTTTGTCATCAAACAATCTGTCAATGCCATGATGGCAGCCAACAAGACTCAGCGGAGCCGGTGGAGCCCTGAGCAGCCTGTTCACAGATGTTACTCATAACTCTCCTTCTTTGTCTTCATTACCATTCATCTCCCGACAGAGCCGCACATTGGCCCCGCTCTCATAAATTATTCCTCTGTGAATCTGTTCACGTCACGGCATCAGTGAATTGCTTATAAACAGCTGTGATTCGCTCCCAAGCACTCAAGTTGTGTGTGTTTTTTGTGTGGGTGGGTATGCGTGTGTGAGCAGCAGTCGTGTTTGTGCTAAAGCTAAAATATGTGTGTCCTTACAGAGTAATAATTAGCGATTAGTACTTAAAACCTGTAATTGACCCTACTTAGCTCACTCTGTGTTTCCTCTCCATCTACTGTACTTGGTTTCCTTGTGCCTGCACACACACTCATAGCTGCACCGGTAGCTGCTACCTGTGACTTGATAAAGCTGCAGGGAATTCACGCAAGTGTCTTACTCAGGAATCATCAAGCCGCAGGAAGCTGATGAGAATTGTTACGACAGTAATTACCTTTACTGCTGCAGTGCAGCCCTCGCGTAACGATCACAGAGCAAACAATGTGCTTTATGTTGCATGTTTAGCGCAGTTACGTTTGCTTCGGGCTGCTTAGTATTCAAAGACGTGTTGCACTGAATGCCTGCGCCAACTCTGTAATTACAGCCTTGGTCACATCCCCACTGGTGTATGTTTGTTCCTACAGGGTTAGGCAGGTTCGCTAGAACGAATTATTGAAGTCTTAATGCGGGGACGTTGTCAGTCTTAGTGTATCCTCTGAGGTCCGGGGGTCCTCTAACAGTAATGGACCTTATTTGAGGGTGGGTTATTTCACGCTTCTCTACAGCTATTAATGTTCAGAGGAATGATCTGAGGCTGCTCACATCAAAGACTCAGACAGGTTTGCGTTCAGGTATGATGAAAGGTGACATGCGGCGCTACCCTGTGGACACGGCAGACTGCTGAAGGCTCTGTAAACTCTCAGCTCATTTTTACCTGTGCGTGTGTGGCTTTCTCTCATCTGCAGACTCTTGGATTCTTCTGCTTGTCCTCTCTATAGGTTTTGGTGGGGTCAGGAAGGTTGGTTTAACAACCCCCTGGGTTTTGTTTACATGATGCTTAAATAGTGTAGTATCCACCAGAGCAGCATCCGTGGGCGAGCTTTGTGTGCTTACTCATTAAAACGGAGACTCTGTGAAGTCTTGGTTTCCTTGTGAAGAGCTTGGTTTTTCCGGTTTTCAGTTTTCTTGTGTTTTTCTTTTTCCAGCTGGAGAAAAAAAGAGAAAGAAAATTTACGTTCTAACTGATTCGCTTGACTTTTTTCTTCTTTTTCTTTTTATCAACTTACGCCTGTTTTGTCTCTAAGGTATCTCACAACTCCCTCTGCCGTCTGTCACACTGTCACTATTTCTTCATAACTTTCTCTTCGGTAACCTTATCTAAACCCTCCATTGTGTCTTTGTTTTAATAGGAGTTCGTATGTTGGATGGGGAGGTGACAGATGTAGTGGAGGCTCAGTCTCTTAGCCTGAACCCTCAGCACATCCACATTTACAGTGCCAGCTGGGGCCCGGAAGATGACGGCAAGTCTCTGGATGGCCCTGCCAAGCTGGCTAAGGAGGCTTTCCTCCAGGGAATCACCAAGGTCAGTCAGAGCACAAACATGGTCTTTTAATTTACTAATGTCTTGCATTTCTTATTTATAGTATCACTATCAAAGTCACATCACCTCTTTAGTGTAGTCAAAGGAGCTTGCAAAGAAAGTGTAATAAATCAACATTCTGGGAGACTCATATTTACTTGGTTTATGATGAGACGCCATCAAGCTTAGCTCAGGTTAGCTTACAAGCTGTGATCAAAAGGCTTCACAATTACACACAAAATAAAAAAACAGGAATCATCGTTCATTTAAATTTAGCTGTAGATTGCTGCCTGTGCAGAAGCAGTTTTAACCACTTATACCTGTGCATCTGAATGTCCTCTACCGCGTTTGCTGAGGCTCTCTTTAATTTGACTTTTATCTTGGGAATGAGGACAGAGTCACAAGGAGCCAGTAAAGTAAAGTAATGTAGGTGGTCTGCAAAGACTTTGTTGCTGAGGCCAAAAAAAACTCCCTTTCAATGCACTTTGTGTCAGTGCGTGACGACCCCCAGTATACTTCAGTTTGTTTCCGCTGAATGTTCTACCTCAGATGTTACAGTGAAACTTTCATTGACAGTCTGACCCTGGGGGACACATTCACGGTGCACAACCCTGTGAATGTCAGAAAAACGATGACCACGCTCCTGGTTGAGCTTCTTACCTGATGCACCGCCTTCAGGCTTGGACACAGCAGACGCTTTCACTAAAACCAGCTTTTTGATCTGTGGGTAATAGCCGGAGACTCAGCTCTCATCGCAGCTGATGATGAATCTCAACATGAAAGCCGGGTCAGATTGACACAGAAGGTGGTATTTTTTATTTGCCAAAGTTTGAGACCCAAGGTGAAATTGGTCTGAAAAAGACTTCCCAGGAGTTATTTAAAAATGCCAGCTGTGTCCGAAGCAGTCCAGAGGTGCACAAGAAGACGATCTTAAGTGAGAGATGGGCTCAATTTAAATACGATGAGTAAGAGAGAATGTGTTTGGCTCAAAAGATTCAGTGTAAACATTCACTGGTTGATTTTTACATGAAACTGTTTTTATTGCATCACTGCTTGTTCTGTGTGCCTTTGCATTCCACAGTGATAAATTACTGAAATGCAGAAACCTCCAGATGCAAAAGTGTTGGAGATAGTTTTGGGCTCATGTTAGGCCAACAGAAACACAAAACAACAGGGACACACACTTTAACACAAAGACCAGCCGCATTCTCTGATAGTTGTCTTGTAGCTGGTCCCAAAAATGTTAATCAGTGAGTTTCAGAGGAGCAGTAGGTGGATTTTGTTGCTTTTATATAAAACTAGACTGCTTGTTTAAGCTCTTGGCTCACTTTGCAAAGAAGCAAAAAAGTGTGTGTGTGTGGGGGGGGGTTTATAAGTCAATCCAATCCGATATATTTTTGATTTTATAGCAGTTATAGAAGTTAAAGGACTCTTCCTTTCTCTTCTCTTCTTTTTCTCTTCATGCCAGGTAGGTTTTACCTTTTTCCCTTAATAAATTAAATCATCACTTAAAAACTGCAATTGGGATACATTTTGTTTAAAAAATTGTTTCAGTGCTGTGAAACATGCAACTGTGAAAAATATTTTTTAAAAACTGAAAAATCAAGAAGTGCACAAAGACTTTTTCACAGTAGTGGTCTTTCCAGCTGTAAATCACCAAAAAGTAATCAAGCGAAGCCTCATGATTCCCAAGCAGCTGGTGATGGTAAGGAGAAAAAAGTCTCTCTTTTCCAGGAAGAACACTTTAATAGAACAAGTCAGAAAAGTTCTGGACAATTTTCTACCTGTACAGTCAGAGCATATTACTTTTTAATTGATGATGGCTTCCCAAGACTGAGGAGAAGGACAAACTCAAGGTTAGTTTGCAAAATTGCCCTCTGCTTAGTCATTCAAGCTTGAATAGAATAAAACATTAAACAGTTTGGACTATTATCTAAGTCTAATACCAACATTTTTCATGTGTCAGTATGTGGCATCAAAAGACGTTATGAGAATAGGCTAATGATAAATGTGAGATGGGAGATAACAGAAAGAGAGGAGCAGTCACTGATGCGGAACAACAGTTACATTAAAACTCTGCTCTAATTGGCATATAAATTAATGAAAATTTTCAGTGAAACCGAATGACTCATTTATAGAATCCCATAATGCAAAATGCTCCTGATATCATGGTGTGTTAGTGAGGAAAGAGTGCCTCACAGCAACAAAGCAGGAGCTGACTGGTTCAGTGTGTGCTCTCCTGGCAGCGAGATAACCCTTGGCACTGGACTGTTATCGTCTGGCTTCTGTAACCTGCAACCAGGACAGCGTCAGGCCATAAATTAAGAGTAGTATGTACAGCTTCTCTAGCCTCTACTGTTAGGACACAGTTTGATTTGGACTGCATCGCCCAGCAGATGTAGTCTTATCCTGGATTCCTTTGAGAGATCATTTGCGAGATGGGGATGTGGGAATCCATTAAGAAAATTAAATGGATAATCATTTTAAAAACGTACTGAACAAGCTTAGTTAAAATTTGTATTCGCATCCTATTGAATTTCCTTTGTACGATTATGAGCTTAACATTTCTGTGATTAGCCATGCCGGAGATGGGCAGTGTTACAACAACAGTGATAAGGAATAAAATATTCCAGCATCTTATCTTTACTAGCAAGATGCCAAGAAAATCAGTTAATTTAGTTTTATACTTGATGTAAAAACACAACAATGATACACACTGGTCTGCTCAGTCAGTATGATTAACGATGAAAGAGGTACAAAACAGAGGAGCAGAACAGGCAGTACAACACGTGGTGCTCTTAAAAGAAAAAGTGAATAAAATAAATGATGGCACATAACGAGAGCCCAGAGTAAGTCCATTAGCAAGGTACAGAGGAGGAGTTGGTAAAAGAAAAAAATCTGACTGAAAACTGGTAGATTTTCTGTGTGTGTGTGTGTGTGTGTGTGTGTGTGTGTGTGTGTGTGTGTGTGTGTGTGTGTGTGTGCGTGCGCGTGTGCACCCGCAATGGCATACATCTGTTTTTTTTCTCACCTAACTAATTTCTAACTGATTCATTTTCTAATGACAGAATGTAATAAATATTCAGTGGAAATATGAGCTGTGGGGAAATTCAAGTGAAAAGTAACCTTTTAAATTACTGGCATTTTTTTCTTCTTTTAAAAACTGTGTAATAGATTTACAATCAAAAACAAAGAGAATACGTTTTAGCACCGCATAAACCGTATATTTTCCGAGTGTACTTTTTACAACCTAAAAAATAAGATCAGCAATGACAGCAGTAGGTAAGAGCTGTGGGGTCCTGACAGTCCCGCTGTCTCTGTCTCTTCGTCCAGCTTGGCCTCAGGCGGCAGTCATCAAGAATGGGTCAGCGGGCCTCGGGCTAAATATCACCAACATATTGAGAGAAAGAAGGTCAGCTTTGCAGGAAGTGGGCAGACACAAAAAAGAATAAAAAAAGAAAAAGCAGTAAATCTGTTCTAAAATGCAATAGTAAGCAGAGCAGCAATGCCAAAATTCTGAGAAGTGCACAAATTCTCTGCGATTTGTATGCACTTTAGCTGCTCCAATTTTATACCGACTAGAGGCGGTCGATCGATTTCTGGGGCTTTCCAGCAAATAAAGAGTTACTCTGATCTAATCAGCTGGAGACAAATGTAGCGTTTGTGTGTCTGGTCACAAATGGAGCAATCAAATCTTCGCTTGTATTCCTGAGCTGACAAAGAACACCCTTTGTTACTTTGCTAAAAGGGGTTGGTGAAATTTTAATCCGAGCCAAGGATTTCTTGGCTCTTGTTGTGGTTCCAGACCCAGCTGGACCGAATGTACGTATGTCTCAGATAGTGTGTGTAATTTAGGAGCACAGTCTCTCTGCCAGATATCATGTTGTCATTTATCAGCCCTGAAATTATATTCAGCTTGAATAAATTTGGTAATTACATTTCCTCTGTTTGTTATCTGATGTTCTGCTGCAATAAGTCGTTTGACATGATGATGTATTAATAAGAGTTGTGCCTACAGCGCCTCAGTGTTTCTAAAGGAAAGCACGTTAACGACAGGCCGTTTAAGTATGGAGACAAACGTCTCTGTCAAAGCCGATTTTTCATACTTGAACCAGCTCCTGATAGCTTCTCCCTCTTAACCTTGTCTGTTCCTGGACTCCAGCCACATAAAGGTGTATGTTTCTGCACCACAGGGACGCAGCGGACTGGGCTCCATCTTCGTCTGGGCTTCGGGTAATGGTGGCCGGGAGCAAGACAGCTGTAACTGTGACGGCTACACGAACAGCATTTACACCCTGTCCATCAGCAGCACCACGCAGTCCGGCAACGTGCCGTGGTACAGCGAGCCCTGCTCCTCCACCCTCGCTACCACCTTCAGCTCTGGAAACCCGGGGGAGAAGCAGATAGTAGGTGTACAAACACACACGCTTACATGCACTTTAAAGATCTCAGATTTTGTGTAGGATTGTTTTTAATACTTTGAATCTTTGGCACCCTGTAAATGTCAAGTTTGACAGCACAGCTACACGTCCCGCTTACCAAAAGTTCATGCCGACGCATCCAAATTGAACCCGTTTTGAGTGTTTATACACATTAATGTTGTGTCTCTCAAATAGAAAAAAAAAAAAAAAGACTTCAAAATGTCAAAGTCTGAGTGATGTGAAACATACAATGAGCAAACACGACAAACACTGAGAGATGCCATGATTCCCTCAAGCTGCTTGTCACCCGTAGAGAGACTTGCTTCAGGGACGCAGAATGACATAAAACAACCATAAATCTGCCATTCCCTCCAAATTACACCAGAGGCGTGCTGCAGGCAAGTAAATACAACTCCAAATGAAATGGGTAGAAGTGAAGTCATTTTAAAATATACATGAGCACTTGCGTTGTATTGTTGCTTTAGCACGCAGAGGCTGCCGTTTGGTGCAGTACCCAGTGAGTTTATGCAATTTCCGTTTGTCCCAAACTAGTATTTATTTTCACTCTGTTAGATTTCTGTTTCTCACAATCATGCACTACCAAGTGGCTCATTTTGTGAGCGTATTTGGTCACCTCCATCTCCAGAGATTACACATTTTTTTCCCAACTGGAGCGAGAGAAAAGCAAAACATAAATTCCCGTTTTTCTAACTAAAATGACAGCAATGGCACTCGGCTGTAATTAACTTCATCTGTTGTGCACACCTAGATGGAATAAAATGTGGCTGTTTGCCAAAAATAAACACATTACCACCGAGTGGCACAAAACACAAAGTTCACTAATTGGCCTTCAAGGCACAGTGTGCTGTTGCTACAGAGAAAAAGTAAATACGCTATATTTTCACAAAAATAAGGCTTTCAAATAATTAAATGGCACAATTAAAGCACTGATTGTTATTTTACTAAAGGTTAATAATGTTTTCTTATTTTGAAATTTTATGAATAATAATGTGCACAGGTTAAACTGTAGCCAGAGCTACAACTAGTATGTATTTATTGTAAACGTAGGTGGGGGTTTTTTTCAGTTCACTCAATGAATTGTTGCATATTCTTCCTCATATATTCCTGATATTTGTTGTCGTCTGTCTTACCTTTGTTATGATGCTCTGTCATGTCAGGTGGATTCTGAAGTGGTTGTACAGGCCGCACCGGATTTTAAGCCGTATGCGTTTCACTTGTAATATGAGATATTTACACAGAAATATCACACATGAGGATTTTTAACGTTTAATTTAATCCGTAAGGTAACATAAACATGGTAACTTAAATGTTATGGTAACTGCAAATGCTTTTTTTCCTCGAACAGCGCCTGTAACACGGCTACCTTTAAGTATACGTACGTATCGATAACACACAAATTTCGTTGCTTATGGTTTTTTTACAGAACAGTGCACAAACAACATTGTCGTCTCTTAACAACTGGTAAAAATATATACCGTATATATACTACTTATCAATTTTATTGGTCTACTGTTACCAGGCAAAATGTTTTTGGCCGCTTGAAAAAAAATATGCATTAGCCGCACGTCAGTATAAGCCGCAGTGTTCACAGTGTGGGGAAAAAAGTAGCGGCTTATGACCCGAAAACTACGATAGACCTGAAATGGCGATCTGTCGTGTACTTGTGGCAGACCACTCAGATGGTGGTTTAATTTGGTTTGCTTTCTTCTGTTGTTGCCTCTTTTGCTGTGTTCTTTTAGTTCTGATCCCTTTGGCAACTTTTGTGCCAGTTTTAGTCACACTCCACCAGATTGTGCAAACAGAAGCTGCTTCTTCACAGTTGTCAGTGTTGATGTGGCGTGCCTTCATGTCACACTTTCATATGTCCTTGAACCTCGAGTCCAGGTGCCCCGTGGGCCTGGCACCATGGGGATTCTGCCATCATCTATGTTTCACATGGCCAAACCGGCACATGTGGCATTGCATAAGCAGCTTTTGCATGCTGGAAGTCTCAGTTTTGTGCGACTCTAGTTTGAGATATTTTGTCCTTCTATGTGATTCCAAGGCTTAGACAACTTAGACGAAAGCTGTTCTTGCTTCGTGATGGGACTATGTCCTCCAAGTAGTCACTGCAGTACAACAGGTGCTCTGTAGGCACAGATTTTTGTTGCTAGGATTAGCTTCTTGTTTTTCCACACTGAGTTTTATCCACATCCTGACCCATGACCGTGGTGTTTTTGATGCTTAAAGTAAGGCCAAATTCATTTCAGGCATGTGAAAACCTATTAAGAACCTCAGAACAGACAGCATGACATCAGCTCATAGATCTGCTGCTCTGACTTGCTCTGACTTTTGTCTTGGCTGGTAATATTGCCAAGTTGAACAGTTTGCCAGTGTCAGTTTGTGAGTGTCAGAAGGAATTTTGTGAAGAAGATCCCAAACAGCGCGACTGCTCAGATACTTTCAGGAGCGTTTCCACTTGCAAGGCAGCTGATGCCCTTTTCCAGCTTGTTCAGTGTTGGTTCTGCATCTCACTTCTCCAGTTAGCTGAGGAACAGTGTTTAGTGCAATTTCTGTGACTTTGTTCTCTGTGCCATATATTTTAACTTAGCATTCCACCAATCTCTCCATCTGTTTATCTCCACCAGTGATAAACTCACCAGCTTTGGACTTGAGGAGCTGTTTCGGAATCTGTTGGACCCGTTGCTTTCTTCATTCCTTCAAGCATACCTCTGATGTTTCCAGTATCAGTACCTTGTGTGCATTTCATAGCAAAGCTGCACCTGGTATTTATTAGCACAGCATCTAGTTGTGCTGTATGTCTGCCAGCTCTCAGATCTTCTAGGCTTTGCTTCTGCTTGAACGAGGCAGGCCTTATAGCTTTTATCAGTGGCTTCATTTCTGGCCATCAGCATCTACGCAGTGAGAATTCTTCCTCCTCCTTTTCCCAAACACTATGACAGTTCTATCATATGTGATGCTGCTTATGGAGCCCCACAGTTCAGCTGCGTTTTCAAAATAGTCAACATTTTGTGGAAGATTTTGATTTAGAGTATCCAGATTTTTTCAGCACCTAATATTCCTAAAATGAAATCTCAAAATATAGTAACCCTATTAGTCCTTCATATACTTTGTGCTTTTGGTGGGAGTTGTCCAGTTCGGGAGACATTAGCCGCAGCAGTGTCTGCCTACGCTTGAATATAATTTCATTTAATGGATTTTGGCTTGTGGCACATATTTGTGAATGAATGAATTGCAGAACCATAACCCAGCTATTGTGGGCAGTGTGAGTCACAAAGAATTTTCTTTTTTCTGTATACAACTGCTTTTGGTTGGCATTTACAGCTTAGCAGAGTGCCAGCAACATCAGCATTTGCATCCTGTCATGAGCCTGAGCCACTTGTCACAGACAGTTTTCTCTTAAATGAATCACCTCACAACATGGTTGGTGGGTTTTTCTTTTGTAACGGGATCATATTTCGGGGGGGGGGGGGACTGAGTTTTTCAGGTGTATTTTTGGCCATAAGCCGATTGCCATTTAGTTCTATTATATTCAAGAGATGGCAGACGTCCCTATAGATGTTATCTCTAAAACTGAGCAACTCACACCAGAATAGTCTCGATAGATAAATAACACTGAATCTGATCTGGGACCTTTTTCTATTTCTAACCTGCTATATGAAAAACTTAATTTGTCTAGTTAGAAAAAAAAAAATCAAAAAATGTCGAGTTTTCAGAGTCATAAAACCAAGAAAATGTCTAAAAAGAAGCTGCAGATAGTCTGAGCTGTTATTTACAAAAGATTTCACTCAATATTTAAAAAAAGATATTTTAAGATGAATCAGTTAACTTCCAGCATTTAATCTGTTAAATATTATTGTTTCAGTGTTATTCTGTCCAGGTCCTATATCTAACAGCTGGCCTGTGCAGACACCTGCCCTCCCTTTGTTTACCCCTCTGACACATCTTTCCACAGATAATGGTCATTAACGCCACAATCTGTCAGGCCAAAAGTTGCAAACCAAGAATCTGTCTCTAACCTTCATAGACCACCTTGCCTTTGGCTTCTTTGTCATTTCTGACATGTCCTCATCGTGACCCAGACAGCCCTCATTAGCTTTCTGGCACTTGCAGAGACCAAGAGGAGAGATGTACGTGGAGTGCTAACATACTCTGTCTCACCACAGCTTGACTTGGCTGGGCTGATTTGGCTGACCTTCATTACCCCAGGCGTGACCCCTTGGCAGGGATCCACAGACCTGAGACTGAACCACCTACTAATTCTCTCCTTCTCCTCTTTTCCATCGCACATAGCTGTGGGGAGAGCTCCTATTGTCCGCGGCCCTCATCTGTCTAGCTCTTAGTTTCTCTGCCTGGGAGCTTCACTCATGTTGAAGTGGGAAACTCAATGTGTCAAATCAACTATGTCTGTCCTCCTGTACTTATTTACACTTTCTCTCTATCTGCTTGTCTCTAAGGTGACCACCGACCTGAGGCAAAAATGCACAGACTCTCACACGGGGACGTCCGCGTCAGCACCGCTCGCTGCTGGGATCATCGCTCTAGCTCTGGAGGCCAAGTGAGTGCCCCTGTATCATCTGTTTCTACATTAGGGAATCAGAAATGTAAAGCTTTTTTTTTACTTTATGCTACTGTTAACTTAGTTTATTATGATCCACTGCGTGCTACATGTGGGAGCATGTGCGTGGACTCACGTCTGTAAATGCGCAGACGTCTCTGGGAAGGCGGCGTTGGCCTAAATCCCAGCCAAGAAATTCTTTCCACTCCAGATTAAGCTTTTGATAATTGGTTAATTAGTGAGACAAATCAGCAGCTGCAGCCCACACAGACATCTGAATACCTGTAGGGCCCATGGTGAAGATTTTAAACCGGTGAATGTCTCTAATTATTGCTCACTCAGGACTCCAGGTGTCAGAATCCAAGTTTCTGTCAGCAGCTCTAATGTGTTCCCCATTATCTTGAGTCATATCTTGCATGTGTTAAGTCAGTTTTATCAGTAAGCAGTGCTTTACTGTGCATAATTCTCCTCCTTTCCACATTAGTGATTTGCTGACAGCTGTCAAATCAATCCAGTAGTACCACACAGCCAAGTTTCAGTTCTGGTATGCTCAGCGTCTCTGGTTTAACACCGCACAAGAGTCAGTATTTATCAGTGTATAGCCACCCCCCCCACTCCTCCTGAAGCCCCTCCTGATAGGCAGCTGTAATAACAGGGTAGCTAGTTTATCAGTCTGGGACCGCACTGGAATTCACAGAGATGGAATCATTTAATAGGCAGAGTGTTTTGGCTTTCTGGTGTTTTATTATTTTATTATTTTCTCCTTCGCTCTTGGCTGAGGTGACATTGAGTGGATCGGAGGATCTTGTCCATTAATAACACATGAGAGGATGTGAGATGTGAATGCTGATGTGGAGGTTGGCGGAGGTGATGCACCACAGTGCAATTCCGTGTTTCTATTTCTGACAACTGTGGTGTTGCTCTCGGTAAAGCTCTGTGATTATCTTAACCCACAGAGCAGTTTTTCTTAGTGGTGACTTAAAGGATTCTCTGTTGGATACTTACAGCTAGACCCCTTAATAAATCTATATGAAGGGGAAAAAATTACTGAGCTTCAACTATGTTGGAGGTGACCCTGTCCCCAACTCACAGAACCTATTAGAAACTATCATTACAGATAGGCATAGACTGTCCTCCACGGTTTTGTTTTACAGTGTTCCCTGACCTTTCAACACAGTAGGTTATGATGTACCTTTGATGCTGGTATTTTATGCCCATGTTAAAACCTTTATGTGAGTCCATAGCTTTGTTTTAGTTGAGTGGCACATCCCTCAGGGTTCCCTCCACCTCTCAGTGTAGTATTTCAACACTGTACGGTTGTTCTCACTGTATATGCTCAGATGGATCACATTTCAGGTCTTTTTACAGTCTTCTGACCTTTTCCGTGTCCCATTGCTGCTCACATTTCCCGGCCTGTATTGTTGTACAGTTGAGGTCATCAAAACCTGACATTTCTCATAATGTGCATAATAGGAAGGTATTAGCCTCACCTATTACATGAGAGAATGTAAATGTGATTATATTTCTTTCTTCCCTGTCTGCGCAGTATGAACTTAACTTGGAGGGATATGCAGCACCTGGTGGTGAGAACATCCCAGCCCGGGCGTCTCAGCGCTGGTGACTGGAAGACCAACGGAGTGGGGCGCAGAGGTAAAAACTCAATACAGTTATTAGACAAATCAAGAGCAGGTGGTAACATGTGGAGTTGTGTCTATGCCTCAATAATGAGTACAAATGGAAAGTTCACTAAAGCGCTCTTTTGAAAATGCCTTGCTTGAGAGCGCTTTGGACGGCTTTGGTTGCTATGATACGGAATATGTGCAGATGTGTTACAAGTACCTACCTGACTGCTGCTTAACTGGTAAACGCTTGGTGAACTAAATGTACCTCCAAGCATTATTTTTATAGTAATGTCGCAGCAGTCCAGGGAAACAGGTCTGTTACACACATGCATACTTGGAGCAGCAGAAATATTAGTTTCTCTTACACTGTTGTTCAACTTTGTTGAACAAGTAAGCTGTGATGGTTGATCAGTATAATATGTGTCTTTCCCTCCAGATGGCAGTATAGCCCAGCCAAGGGATGAGCATTTATTAGCAATTATTTACATTTTTGTCGAGTAAATTTAAATGTTCATTTCTGTTTAGAAAGCTACCCTAAGATTCTGGTTATTACAACTCTTAGCACTTGGTATTTCTTTGCTATTTCTGTGCTAGTTCCATGCCAGAGTGGATTGATGCCCAGTTTCCCAATAACATGCATTTTTTTCTGATTCAAGTTAAGTAACCAAGTAACTGTGAAATTGTGTTAAAATTGTCATATTTTTGATCAGTTTGCTATTCCTATGCAGTGCAGACTACTGAATTTAACAAAAAATTTAACAAAAAAATTGAAATGAAAATACTTAGTTATTTAACACTTTTCCTGTCATGCATAATGTTGTAAGCAAAATATTAATTATCGGGTTAAAGAAAAGAAAATGCAGAAAACAAAGATGTGAATGGCTATGGTGGCCCTCATGGAGCCATTGAATACCATAGGTTATACTGATGAAGTGTGAGCTACCATGTACATGTGGACAAGAACTGATAACATGAACTAACATATTTTTAAACAAATTATATCCCTAATTGTTTATAATGGATACATTTTAGTTTGTTATGCAAAGAACTTGAACAAATAGAAATCTCTTCTCTGCTCAAAGGAAGGTTTTGTCTTGCTTGTTACAGTTCGGCTATAACCATTACTTAACACGACCTGGCTCAAAGGTTTGTGGCCTAGTTGGTGCCGAGTTTAAGGCAGGCCAATCCGATAGGCTGAGACACTGGGTGGGTATATCAGGGTCTGCTTTGGAGTGGTTCAAATCTTATTTGTGTGAACAATCCTTCTGTGGGGCTACCTCTATGTACAGATCCTCTTCTGTTTCTCTTACCTATGGTGTGCCGCAAGGTTCTGTTTTAGGACCTTTATTGTTGTTGTTGTATTTACTCCCTCTTCAGCAAACCTTCTGAGCACGTTTATGGACATTTCTTATCACTGCTACGCAGATGATATTCAGCTATATATCTCCTTTAAGCCACAAGATGTTTCCAAGCTACAGATTTTGCATATACTCCATTAGAGGTTGGATGGCTGATAATTTTCTTCAACTTAATGAGGAGAAAAAAAAGTCCTTGTTTGTGCTCCCGATAAATTTGTGCCCATGGTTTTGGAAAATCTTGGTCCTCTTGCTAAATTTGCCAAACCTTCTATCAGGAATCTTGGTGTAACTTTTGACTCAGCTCTGACTTTGGACGCTCATGTTAAATCTCTGCTTCGCTCCTGTTTTTATCATTTATGAAACAATGCTGAGTCCTATTGTGTCACGCTCTGAACTAGAAATGATCATACATGCATTTGTTTCATCTCGTTTGGACTAGTCTTCCAAATACTCTTATGTTACACTCCTCCTGATCCAGCTGCACTGGCTCCCCATTAAAGTCAGAGTTCACTTTAAGATTATGACTTTTACATTCAGGGCTTTGCATGGACAAGCACCAACATACATCAGAGATTTCTTACATCCATACATCCCCAACAGGTCCCTGAGGTCATGTGATCAGGGCTTGCTGGTTGTCCATCACACAAGGCTAAATAACTAAAGATGACAGAGCTTTTGTAGCTGTGGCCCCCAGACTCTGGAACTGTCTCCCTTTGAGTTTGAGATCTGTGGACTGAGTGGTTTCTTTTAAAAAAAGAAGAAGAAGAAGTTAAAAACTCATCTTTTTAAACTTGATTTTATGTTTTTGGCTTCAGTGAAGCACTTTGTGATTTTATCTTGAAAGATGCTATATAAATAAAATTTTATATTACTTATACTTTACTTAGATGAATACATTCAGAATTGCTAGTTCATTTCTTGTGTACTGCTTTAAGAATAAACATAAATGTTTGTCTTTAGGTTTCATGCACTTAGCGTCTAGTTCATAGATGCTCAATTAGTCCTTTTTAAAAAGTAAAACTTGTTTCTATTCGATTAAAGCAGCAATGTTGGCATTCTGTTAGAAACAGTCACACTGGCCAACAGCCAGAAACAGACTTTGAAGAACAACCTGCATTATCTTTTCTGCTAAAGTGTACTTCCTACCAAACTGACACGCATGAACATGCTATGTTTTGCAGCTTATCTTGTTGGAACAGCCGTGAAACATTTACCCAGAAAGTTTTCTGTTGGCATTAGTTTGCAGGGTAGATACTGTAGCCGATAAACATACATACAGATCTTCATTTAGGTGATGGTGTGGTCCCAGCTACACACTGTTTGTCTGCGGCCTGTAGGCTAAAGAATTAGTCTGACTTTGTCTTCCATTCCCTGCCAAGGTTCAGTCTGCCAGCTGCTGTCGTTCATCCACAGAAAGCCATCTGAGACATAGAGAAACTTTTCTGACATTGCCCCAAAGACCCTTTCCCTCCTTTTTAATGATAAAAAAAAAAGAAAATATGATAGGCTGGATAAACCTGTTTATATTATTACTGACTGTCGGTGACAGTTGGACTGTTAAATCCCTGCTGTTTTTAATCACATTTATGGTAAATGGTAAATGGCCTGTATTTATATAGCGCTTTACTAGTCCCTAAGGACCCCAAAGCACTTTACACATCCAGTCACCCACCCATTCACACACACATTCACACACTGGTTTATGTTCTCAGGCACAGATGAAGTATTGCTGTAGAGAGGATTGTTTGATTGTAATTTCTGTCACTCTGTGCTGCTATCTCATAACCACCACCCACAAAACTGCCATCCGCTCCCTATCCCTCCATTTTGTTTCCTCCACAGTGAGTCATTCGTACGGTTATGGGCTCCTGGATACAGGTGCTCTGGTGGCGTTGGCACAGAATTGGACATCAGTGGGACCGCAGCACCAGTGTGTTAACACGATGCTTTCAGAACCAAGGTTAGAAGGATGACTTAGAGCATGTGTGTGTGGGTTTGTCTGTAAAAAGAGTTTCACCATTATTACAAAGACTTCCTGTTCTATCATATCTCTGACCCTGATGGATGTCGCTGCATTCTCCTCCAAGCCGGGGAGGTCGCTTAAGTTTAAAGCACAGTGCTGTTCGGTGTCCATTTCTGCTTCCACACAACATTAACCACTCTGCCCGCCACTTGTCAAATCTGCAGAGACATCGGGAACAAACTGGTGTTCAGCAAGAGCGTGGATGCCTGCTGGGGACGACCAGAGCATGTCAGCTCCCTGGAACACGTTCAGGCTCGCCTCACTCTCTCCTACAACCAGAGAGGAAAATTGGCCATTCATCTCATCAGCCCGCTGGGTACACACTCCACCCTGCTGTTCTCCAGGTACACAGTAAAAAAACAGGACAACAGCAGCCAGGTCCTAATATAAATCTCTCTTTTTCTGTGCCACACACAGACAAATAATGTGCGTGTCCCTCGGTTTTAGTTCGGCACACATGCTCCCAGAGGCGTATTCTCTGAGACAAATACTCAGAATATGCCTGCTTTCAGATGCAGGGAAAAAACACCAACATGTCCTCTCTTTTTATTTATTCAGGCCCAATGACTTCTCCTCAGAGGGTTTCAATGATTGGGCCTTTATGACCACACACTCATGGGACGAAGACCCTCAAGGAGAGTGGACCCTGGAGATAGAAAATGTAGCACCTAATGGACGTGACTATGGTAACCTAACTCATCTTCATTAATTGCCCGGACTGGTCGCATCACATCAAACCTTCTTCCGTTCCAGCATTATCTTATGTATTTCCATGCTTCTCTTAGTAGCCTCTCTGCAGTTCTTCCTTTTCTCTCCTTTTCTAACGGTCTATAACAGTTTTGGTTCCAGCAGAGAGGCACTTAGAAACTGCTCCAGATTAAAAGTTAAGAGTCTCTGGGCAGAGAACGATTCTTCAGTGTCTTGAGAATGTTTTTCTTTCCAACAACTGGGCTGCACTTTAGCTCTAAAAGCAAATGGCAGCACACCCTGACAGAAAGAGTTGCCATGTTTTCCAGTAGATTTGTTTTCTCTGAGCAGCAGAGGGAAACGAGAGAAACACCTCTCTTTCTCTGCTGCTGTTGATCCTCCTCCACTGTTGTTTGGGCCACTCACATCACTCGTTTCCTGTCTTTCCACCCCCATATCCTCTTCTCAGCCAGTTCACTCTGTTCCCTCTTTGAGAAGTGCTAAATTGATATTCTCTTTCACCACTTACACCTCCACTCTCTCTGCCTCTGTTCTCCTCAGGTGTGTTGAGTCAATTCACCCTCATCCTGTGGGGTACTGGGCCCAGCATAGTCAACCCCTCGTCCCCTGACTTCCCTCGGCCGTCCAACAACAGCTGCAAGACATTCGATGCCCAGCAGATCTGTATCGGTGAGATCGATCGGCCTTTCACTGTCACGCATGAGCCACTTAGGTTGAATAGATTCATTTGTATTGGCGCCGGCATACAGTCATTGTTACCAAACAGGCTTTGGGTCAGACTGTGTTGAGCATTTCAGTTTGTGAAAAGTGAATGTTGTGAATACAAATTGGCAATTTACAAGCCTCTTGCGCATCTGTTTATGTGCGCACAATGAATACGCACGTTGCCATATGTCATATCAAAGAGTGGAACGTATTGCGAGCAGCAGGGGAGATTTAAACTGCGCCAGTGCCTCAGGTGCATGTTGTCAGCAAGGATGACTTCCTCAGTGAAAAGCAGACGAAGTCAAAAATTATTTTATGTTTCGAGTCAGGCGCTTTCCTCTTAATCATTTTAGACATTTCAAAAATTTCAGTAAAATCAACATTACAGTTATTACTGCTTTTATTTCATTTCCTCAGTTGCCTGCTAATTTCCCTCAAATTAAGTCTAAGGTTCTGACTGCAGAAACCGACAAAGGACAAAAGGAGTAAATACTGAAATGATTGTTAACACTTATTTTTTTGCCTGTTTGTGTTCTTTTGTAAATTAGCTGTCTTAGGGTAGAATATATTTCATATTTATTTATGGTTTTTATAGACTAAAGACGCTTTATAGCTTCTTTATCTCATTAACAAGTAAGAAATGTAGTTCCAATTAATTACATGCAGTGACATAGATATGGACTGTAATTAATCCCACACTGGTGAAATTCACTTGTGCGCAGGGGACAGGGTGAAAAAGATGTATTAGAAAAATAAAAATAGGAAAAATGGTGTACAAAAAAATGCCAAAATACTATACTGTGTACAAATGATTACTATATACAGTAAAAATACACAGTGCAGTGGGAGTGATAATAATACACAAATATATATATATATTTTTTTAAACAGTGTTTGACGGTATGTGGTTCAAAGTTCAGAAATCATTTATAGGTCTTATTTTCATTGTGTTTTTGACATAAACGCCCTCTTGACTAATTAATCTGCCCCCTCTCCATCCAGAGTGCAGCCCTGGCTTCTCCCTCTTCCTGCAGGGTTGTGTGAAGTTGTGTCCGCCAGGCTTCACGTCGGGGCAGCAGCTCCTCAACCTCTCTCTGGAGAACTGGGTAGATTTGTCCTCCGTCCAGGCGTGCCTGCCCTGCAATCCTGCCTGTCTCACTTGCTCTGGCACCGGGCCTGCAGATTGCCTGTCCTGCCCTCCTCACAGCCATCTGGTCTTCACCTCCTGTTTGCACCAGAACCAAGTCCAGCGAAAATCCCCTCTAACTGGAGGACTCCAGGGTGACGGAGCGCAGCCAGAAGGTGCGAGTCCAGCAGCAGCAGACCACGACAGCAAAGTAGCTGAGGAATCCCCAGGGCTCATTGTAGCTCCGTCCACTCAACTCCCCGCCGTCGTGGCCCTTCTCAGCTGTGCCTTCATCCTGGCTGCCTTCGTCGGGGTCTTCTTCTTGCTGCAGTTACGCTCAGGTGGCGCTTCTGCCTGGAGGACCAAATTGCCCTCTGGATTTTCAGAGACCAACGGGGTGCGGGTGGGCTTTGGTTTTGGCTTCCGGCAAGGACGGGAGAGAAAGGCAAGGATATGCTACAAAGGAATCCCCACTGTGTGGGCAGATGAGGACATGATTGCCTACGAGTCTGAATCAGACAGCGAGGAAGTGGACGGTCACAGCGAGAGAACAGCTTTTATTAAGACGCAGAGCTCAATCTAGCTGAAGCTGCATCTGCTGTTGTGGTGTCTGACACGACGACAGGTCTGACTGCACGGAGCTGATTCGTGAAGCAGAATCGCACAGGTTCAGAAAAACACAAAGCGCAGGCCTTACTGTCCCATCAGCACCCCATCCAAACGCAAAAGAGCCAATCAATTTTTTCTTGTATTTATTTGCTACAAGCTTCACGTGTATTTTCATGTATTTTATCTTTTATTTGATTGATGTCAGTTGTATTGATAAGCTTTGTCACCATTTAAATGTATTATGCAGCTAATTTACTTTGCAAATATTTTTCAGAGTGCTTTCCAGAAAATGAGTACTGCCACACCCTTAAAGCTTGGATACCTAACAGGAGAGAGTTAGAGACAGAATGGTCTAATATTAAGCAGCAGAGACCAAGATATCCTGAGTTTTGAAGAGGCACGACCATGACGTTGTGCAACTCCACCTAGAATAAATAAACATACCTTATTTAAATTTGGCAACAATGCAGTGCATTCAGCGCGACTGCTATTTTTGATCAGCCACTAGAATTTTCCTTCTGACCGCCTGTGCGTCTGTGACGGTTGCTGTATCTCCACCACCAGAGTGCAAACTCAAAATTATCCTGTGGCCATATGCTGCAGGCGTGCAAAGGCAAACAAGGAAGATTAGAATATTTTGGCTTTTATTGGAATATTTTCTCTCTGATGCCTCGGGATATTATAGCATTACAGAGACAAGGGTGACAAAATCACAGTCCACACCACCAGGAAAGTGTTCCTGTGCTCGTGGTTGTGTTCGCGGCTTGATGCAGCGCCTTCAGGCACTTCCACTGAAAAGTGCATTCTGGTGTTTTGTGTTGTAGTTTGTAACCCTCTGCTCTCATCACTGTGGATGATCTTTTATGTGACATCCTGGTCAGTTTGAGAGGGAAGTTGTTTACTCGAGGCATTTGAGGTCGCGATGAATCTGCCGAGACGCATGTGATGAAAAGGGCAGCTCCAGGGAGTGACTTAAGAAAAAAAATAGTGGGAGTGCTGGAAGCACTCGAGAAGGTCAAGCTGACCTTGAAGGGGAGCTCAAATTCAGGTTGGGTATGGTTTTTGCTTTTTATAGACAAAGTTGCAAACTTTTGATTGCATTTGTAGGTCAAGGCCCCAAATCGATGAATATTAGTGTCGAACTGAATATCTGTAAATTTCAAACTATATATCTGCACTTGGTAATACATGGTTCCTGAGGGGGAGAAAAAAACAGCGCCCCCTAGCATAAAAACTAATCAGAACTCGGAGTAACCTTGATGGAATCACAGTAGTTAATTATTCAGGCTTAGCAAAGCACCTCCAGAAGTAAAGGCCTTATTCAGAGGCTGAGAAGCACATGTGCCAAGCAGTGTGTAGAAATGTGTGGATTGGCCCTTTACTCCATTACTTTATCTAAGACATATCTAATTTGTCTCAACTACAAACATCAGGCCTCTACTTCAGGTGGACTTCTAATATATTGCTGTTGTTATCTTTCATCAGAGACCTGACAGATTGCAGGCCAGGGGTTATAAAGTTGACTCGCTGTTCATTAATGCTAAGAAAAACTTTAAATTGAGGATTTCTGCAGCGCGCTGGGACAGCATAATAAAACATCCCCGCAGGTTGTTTGATAAGCAGGAAACTGTGGAGGATGCTCTGTTTTCAATCAAGCCTCAGTGGGAATTTCCACTGCAGCGCAGACACCAGAGATGGTACATCAATCACACAGAAATGTGCCGAATTACAGTGAGCAGCACTGTTTTTTAATGACATTAACCACTCAGCCCAAAAGCTGCTTGGCTAACCTTGTGAAGCATTGTGCCACTTGGTTACTGCGGGTGAGAAACAATATAATTCTCTCTTCATTTTCCCCCCAGAGTGTGCTTTATATTGATTTTGGGGCTTCTCTTTCAGAACATCTTCATCAAAGTGAAGCGTCCTCCCTTTCTGCTGTGAACACCAAACATAAAAGGACAAATTCATGCTTTATATTCTCTCTATAACGACGTAGACTTGCAGTTACGTGGCCAAATCAAAGCCTTTGGATCCAAAAGACCAGAATGGCTAGTGATTAAAAAAAATCAGAAGATAATGATTCAATTTTCTATGTTTGTTTTTATTTTTAATCCTTTTTTTTTACTATTTAACTGATGATGGATGTTATGTGTTGAGATCAATTTCATGCTGGATTAATTAAAAAAAAGTTTGGCTGTTGTAAAGCATGTCTGTTTTTTACTGCCAGGGTTGAAACCTTTTATAGTTTTTTTTAATGCATCTTAAATTCAGCCCCTGACATACAAACATCCCAGAGAGAGCAGATGGTTCCTCGCTTCTTCATGGTCATATATCAGTGTTGCCGCTGCGTTTCCTTCACTCCTGGCATTGAGCTTTAACAGAGTGCCAGCCTTCTTTTTTCCTGCCTGCCATCCAGTTGCAGCAGTGAGCAAAGCTGCCAAGAACGCCTTCAAGAAACTGTTCCCTCAAGCTTCTGCGTAGCGGGCCCCTTAAAGTTTAAATTAATATAAATGGAGGTTTGTATGCATGGGGGAAAACACCAGGCGGGCGGCGGCAGCAGCTTTGTTCATTAGCAGCTGCCCCCCCCTCTCTACAGAGGTGCAGGTAACTGGGTTCATGGGTAAAGGTACATTCATTTTGTGGCCCATAATTAGATCTGCTGGGAGAACTCGCTGCACAATTCAGCACTTCCTGCATGTCATGTTTTGCATTTTAAATACAAACCAATTGCGTTTGCAAATTGTTTTGTAGATTTTTTTTTTTTAATCTTTTGGAAAAAGTGGATGAATTTGAAAGCCCTTTGTCTCCATCAGTCACACCGCCATTACTCGTGTGTAGGAGTGGGTATTTTGTTTGTCCTTTTTTTCCCCCCCACACCTTGCCCTTTAGCTTGTAGTAATTAGCTGCCATGTACTGCGACAATGCTGTCTACTAACTAGACTTGGCAACAGTACACATTCCCTTAATTAAAACGGGACTCACGAATCAGCTCCTCATTAGTTGATTTCACAATATAATGCTCTGGACTCAGGGCCTCATTATTCCAGCAGGTCATGTTATCTGTGCTGTTGCTGAACATCATAAAGTCACCCGTCATATCCCCCCCCCCCTTCCAAAATGCGAGGAGAGGCACCATTTTTCCAGATCCCTGATCCATTTTTATGTAGCAGCAGCAGCAAAGAAGCATTTTATGTTCGACTCCTGCTCGCTGCTGTCAACCATACCATCAACACCTTCACCTCAAAGTGGTAAACACGGGAAAACTTCCCGCTGCTTTTAACTACATGTGAGTTGAAGTGTAAACTTTAATGCTCGCCTTGACAGATATGCCGAGCGGGAGACCGACTGCTGACAAGTGAAGCATTGGATAGTCTAAGAGGGTTGATATGCCGCTGCACTTCTCTGACTGACAGCATCCACAGACATTTACACCGACTCAATGTTGCCCCCTGCTGATCATCACTTAATCTATTTAGGAACAGCATGTTAATTATCCAGATATTAATTAATGAATTAAACAGTTGGGGAGGGGGGTGGAAGTATTAGAAGATAAAGAGAGGCCTTTACAAAAGGCTAACTTTGTGTTTTCATCTTTATTCGCGTCCCATCTCTTTTTGTTCTTCTGCAGCGTTAATCCCCCGTGAATAACAAATGCAAGTAGAAGAGACTTTCATATATTACCTCTGAACAAACAAAAACAGTGCTACAAGAAGGAGAGAAAAAAGAAAAAGACGTTTACACAGAAAGTCAGACGCACATCGAAACAGCAGGGGAGAAGTTTATGACAAGGTTATAAGACACCGGGGAGAAAGTGCGATGGGAGATGAAGTGAAATCTGCTGACAGAAATGTTAACCACAGCTGGAGGGGAGAGAAGGGTTCTGCGGCGCTCACTGTGAGAGCCAGAGCAGAAAGTATTGAATTGTGGCGGGAGCAGCAAAAAGCAGCAGACCTCCCATGGAGGAAAAAAAGGAAAGAAAAGTGAATATAGAGACGGGGTAAAGCGACGCGACATGGTGAGGCTAAGACACAGGTGGGGGGCTACGAGATGTCTGTCCTAAGCTTTGGACACTGATGACATCATCTATGGATGCTGTGAAAGAGCAAATGAGGGTAGGAAAGGCTGGAGACAGCCTTGGGGTAAGAAACACTGTGGAGATCAAATACAAAGAAGTGCAGCTCATCTGAAGAAACAGACTTGATGTTTTGGGGATTGGAGGTGGATCAGTTCACCCAAATTAGACCAAAGGCATAACTGGACTTCAGTAGTACGTGGCTATGCAGGCAGTGTTTGTATTAAGAGTCGAGCTTCGGAGATCTCTCTTAAATGTCAATGAAATTCTGCTCCCAGACCCATTTTAATAAAACATATGCTACATGTTTATGGCTTCCTGTTTTCTGCTCAGTATACTGACAAGTTTTTAGGAAATAATGAAACCAAACCGAGCAATCATAACAAAACAAAGCAAATGTTTTCCCCCCTTTGTTTTCGGGGGCGTTCCCGAGCCTCGATCCACAATTTAGTTTTAGCTTTTCGCAGCTGAGAAGGTCTCACATTCACACTCTAAATCAGCCGTGCTCTTTTGTTTCTGCGACAAGATTGCAGCAGCAATTAAAGCAGCAGTCAATGGGGGGAAAAAAAAAAAATCAAAAATCAAATTAAAATAGCTGTAATGGGGTGGTGTGGCAGAAATCTGAGCGACACTTTGGAGCGTAATAGTCACTGTGCCATCCATGATTAGATGAAACTAAATAAAATAAAATTGAGAAACATTCTTTTCTACTTAGCTTTTTAAAGCACTATCTGCTACAGTTTGAAGTCTTAATGAACGTAATATTTCTGGGAATCTGGACAGAGCAATGCACAAAACAAAAAGTGCAATAAAACTGAGTCACCTTGGGCTCTGGAAATGGTGATGATAGTTTTACAGCCTTGCCATAATGAAAGTAACGTAATAGAAGCCCTGAACAGATTTCTCAAAACAACCTGCATGGCCACATATTATTATACCTCCAAAGCCTCAGTTGATTGATCGTTTGGAGTTGTGTTTTTTTTCTTGATATAAGGTGCAAATCAAAAGAACATCCTTCAAGAGTTTCCACACCACTAGAAGTATAAAAAAAATAGTATTTGCTTTTATAATTCGGATGAACTGACCACGTAATTTCTGATATTTCCCGTCAATGTGAATTATTTTCCTTCAGTGAAATGAGGCACTGCTCGACAGACACCCACATTAACTAATGATAATCAACAGTATTATGGATGGTCCCTGAAAGTGTACACCTCGAAAATGCTCCCATTTTAAAAAAACAAAACAAAAACAAACAAACCTTCATATATTCACATAAACATACTCCACAGACACACAGGTACCAATATATCTGCTGCATGGTATATATGAGGTATAGTCTTTGTCTAATCTTCTACTGCATACAGTATGGTACAGCCCAAACTCTCAACAGTGAAGTACGAGCACAGGAACGACCAACGGGAGCTTGAAATTCAGTCTTTCCACACATTTTTCATCCGCGAAGAGGAAGCTCAGGAAGAGGAAAAAGAAAGTTTCCTATCTACAAGGAGAAACAGTGGACAGGTAAACAGTCACCCAGTATGATTAATGATCGCACGGTTATCACATAGTGACCAAAGTGGGAATCGGGCAGCGTAAGGATTCGTAGCTTCTGTCTCCTGGTGAGTTGAGATATGAGAGGAAAAAAAAAAAAGACCTCACATTCTCTTTGCTGCAACTGAGACTGTCAAAAAGGAGGGGGAAAAAAAAAAAGTCAGTCAACCTTATAACGGTTCAAAATCAAAACACTGATCTGTTTCATCTTCGCTGCATTTGTGGGGAAAAAACAAAATTAAGAACCCATTTTCTAAATAAAGCTTTGCAAATTGCACTCTGATGTGACACGCGTCCCGGGCTCTTTTTTTTGTTGTCATTTTGAATATTTACATTCAGTAGTTCAGTGCAGGATGAAGCAGAGATAGAAAAAGAAACTCCTTGCAAAGGAGAACCCTTAATTTTTCGACCACCGACACTGAACAGACACCCGGCTGAATCTGATGAGTGATTCTGGCCGTCTTTGTCATTTTGGAACAGCTAAAAGTTCACCCGGGTTCAGCTGCTCTTTGAGCCATCTGCAGTAACGGCTATCGCCTGCCCCCTGCTGTGCAGTCAGTCCTGTTACAGTGGACCCTATCTCTCTTGTAGCGTTTGTGGTTCTACTTTAAAACAAACAAAAACAAAAAAAACAGAGTCCCAGACCCCTCCGTTGCCAGCCCATGCTCGG
The DNA here is from genome assembly GCF_057382185.1 of Mchenga conophoros. Lineage (NCBI taxonomy): Eukaryota > Metazoa > Chordata > Actinopteri > Cichliformes > Cichlidae > Mchenga > Mchenga conophoros. The sequence continues at coordinate 7,640,760 of NC_140532.1, forward strand.
CGTGGGAGGTGGTTGTTGGTCCGAGGAGTCTTAGAGGGTTTCTTTTGATCGGCACCGTTCTTATCGCAGCTTGAGCTTGAAGGCAGAGATCTCCATGGGATCGAGGGTGATGGTGGTGTTGTTGGCCAGAGGCGTGCCGGAGTGCATCAGAGTTAGTGACATGGGCTGAAGCAGCTGTAGGTCCAGGTTCTTGAACAGAGCCGACACGCTCAGCTGGACAGGGAGAAAAAGGAGGAGAGCTTCAGAGAAAAATACAGACAACAAGAGACTTATTTTAAGCAAAAGCAACACAGCACAAGATGAACTGAAAAATCCACATCTACAGGAGGCTCATCAACAAAATTGACTACGTAATTATCAGCAGTAAAAAGTGCTGCCAATAAAAAAATTATTTGATCATTGTCAGTGTACTCACAATCAGCGTGGATTCTGTCGCAAGGACTACTTTAATCAACAGATGCTTTGGCAGTCGAGTCAAAATTACTTCTTTTTAAATGTCATTAGGCAGGATAAAAAAAAGTTACATATGACAGAAATAACAATGCAGCTGAACTTAAATATGCTACAAAATAAACCTCTTATCATGCGAAAATGTAGAGTAGTTTTATCCTGCGTGTGAGTTTCAACCCTGACCTGTCCCTGAGTGGTGGTGCAGTTGAATCCGAGGTTCTGAGCTTCGAAGTTGCAGTCCAGCGCGAGACGGTGAAGAATCAAAGCGGTGTATGGAGAGGGAGACAGGGGGTCCTGCTGCTCATATGCAAACACACGAAAAACGAATCAAAGTATGAAATGTCTAAAATAAAGTTTCCACTTTGTGAAAATCGTGTTTGTTTGTTTTTTAAATGTGTCTTTATACCTGGCTCTGGATGCTGCGGAGGTTCACCAGGTGGAGGTCGCAGGGGAGGATGGACTTGAGGGGAGCAAAGGTTTGTAGAGGAGGGATGCCACGTCTTTTGGGCAGAATGGGTAAGGCCAACACCTCATGGTTCAGCATGGCATTGGTCATGTGACTGAGTACAGATGGGAAGCTGGTTGTTGCACTGTCAGTCATCTGCAGGAGGGCAAAGTCAGATTTTAAAACAGTTGTGATAAATGACTGCAGAACTATTACAGCATCTTGAGTCACCTCTAGAGATGCTCTAGTGCCACTACATGAGGGACGGGCTCTAATTACTCTGTCCGAGCAGGAGGCGTATTTCTAATTCTAGTCCAGACAGACACGGTGCTAATAACAACTTTATGATGTGAACATTTAAATCACATGCATCGTCTCTGGCAACACTTCGCCCCCGTATGATCGACAGGTTAGATGGAGAGCCCGATGATAAAACTGCAACCAATGCCTTCCATTCTCTGCCAATGTGCATTCATTTACTTGATAAATGATATCATTTGTTTCTTTCAGTCGGGCTGTCATAAAGATGAACTGGTTTGGCTACAACTGTGAGGTGGAAGGAAGGGGAAAAAACTGGAGCTATGAGCCATAACTAAAGATACAGCTTTACCTCTTGAACTCGGTCACTCAGTAATGGAGAGAGAAAAGAACGTAACAAGGACGAGAGTTTGGCAAAGAAGCCATCGTGCTGAAGGTAGTGGAGTGAGGGGGGGGAAAAGAAGAAGAGAAGGGAAACAAAATTAGAGAGTGGAGAGGATAGCAAAAAGACAGATGGGCTGGTAATGAGTACTGGAAAACAATATGAGGAAAGGTGTTAACAAATCACACACTGCACCCGACAACCTTGCACAGTCTTTCAATTCCTTGAGCCAGCTATGGTGTGCTGGAAAGACCACCGCTGCTGTCATCTTACAGACCTTGTTACTGGCTGATCTCCTCTCCAGCAGCAGCCGGAAACGATTGGCCGTCTTCTTGTTGTCTTTCAAGCCCTGACCCAGCCCACGATTATCATCCTGCATCAGTCGTCGGTCCATAATCACTTCGAGCTGGCCTGAAGGGAGAGCGGACCAGAGACAACAGCTTGAGCTCAGGTATTGAACTTTCAGACTTGAGTCAATAGATGCAAACACTTTGAGCTATCTGTCATTTAGAAACATTACTAATGATGATAAAAGGATTAGCTCAGCACACAAACGTGCGGATTTAAACGGTTTCACTCTCTGAGAACCTCTTAAGGGAGAAGAGGGAGAGCTAAGTGCTTGAGTCCTAATGCACAGTAAACAAAGAAAAATACCACACGTTTCAAAGATAACTTCCATTAAAAGATTAAATGAAGAAAAATGGCACATTATTGAATAAAATGTAACAGGATACAAACCACTCTCCAGGCTGCTGACACCCAGAGCCTGAGCCGTGTGCAGCGTGAGGCGGTAGTTGCCATCCTGGATGTACGCCTGGCTGGGCATGGGATAGAAGTTGGCTTGCAAGGGCAGCTTCAGGTAGTGTTGGCGAGGCTGCATCTAATAGAAAACAGACGCAACATTTCAAATAAATCTGAATACAAGTTGTTATTTCTCCTTTACTCATGATGCTACTGACCTGGAAGCCATTGAGGTCTGTGTAGAAGACCTCTCCACTCTGGATGTCAGTGACCAGTCGCATGGCCAGCTCCTTATTGGTCTGATCTCTAATGTCCACCATGGTGGTGATGTCTATTGATAAACCATCCACCCCTGAAAATGCGAAACAAGTCAGAGGAAGATGGAAATGTTCACTAAAAACGAGACTTCCTCACGCTTAAAAAAAAGAAAGTCAACAGACTCCAAAAAAAAAAAAAAATCTCATTAAATTCTAAATTGTCATTTTGTTAAACATATTGGCTGTTGTTGTATTCTACCATCTGGTGTCTTTAAACATAAAAAGCCTGGGCAAAGCCAATTTGAGCTCAATCCACCAAGCAGTTTTGAGTAGTTACTACCTGGCACATTGTAGATGCGGATGGTTTGTTGAAAGTGCTGGTAGTGTGCCACCACCTCAGAGAAAAGAGGCCCCTCAACAACTCGCACCACAGGTGGCTCTTTCTGGTGGTAAGGCTGAAAGAGTAAAAGGAAGGCGAAACAGTGCGATTTCAAAATGTTCCTCAATGTAATACTGCAGATTTTGAACTTTTCCTCATCTATAGTAAATAATATCATCAAAAGACTCAGAGAATATAGAGAAATCTCTGTGCGCAAGCGACAAAGCCAACAACCAATACTGGATTTGTGTGATCTTCAGGCTCTCAGGCAGCAGTGCATTAAAAACAGGCACGATTCAGTCACTCAGTATGAGCTCAGAAACACTTCCAGAAATCGCTCTCTCTGAACACTGTGCCATCCACAAATACAGGTTCAAGTTTTATCATGCACAGTGTTGGGTTGTTGCTCAAACAATGTATCACATTCTTTACTTGATTCCTTGACAGAGAAGGTATTTGTTACACTACTTGTTAAATTACTTTCTCGTTATTCCATAATATTACCTTGGATGCATTGTCACGGTTGCCAGTTAACAGCATAAATCTACAGACCACAGTTGCACGCACACACACACCAGTCCCTAATCCTGATGAGGACACACTTAAGATTTTTCTTTTAGTTTTTACATACGAAGTCAAAGCTGACAACACAAAGTAAAGTCAAAAACCAACACAAAGAGGCTTCAAAGTGATCGCCACAGTGTTTGTGCTGCAGAAACATGAGCATACAGGAACGGAGGCAACCACCTGACTGCCCTAACCTCTAACCCTAACACTCTGCTGGGGTGGGCTGGGGTCAGCATTCACTCAACTTAAACATCACTCTGTGCTCTTGTCTAGCTTTGTGTTAGCATGTTGTCTCTGCAGATGTTTGCAAAGACATGGAGTTGTGTTAGAATTATGCAGTTGTTTTTGCCCTAGAGGCAGTTTGCACTCATCATTGTCATTTTGTGCAATGAAAATAAAAGCCATGTCCATATCTCCACACCTGAAAATCCAAGCCTTTCACCAGCTGAAAAGTTTTGGTCCATCATGAAATAAAAAAATAACATAAAGAAGACCCAGAACTGTTGAGAAGCTAGAGTGGGACAACATTTATCTCCCAAATGTGCAGAAACTGGTCATCTCTGGTTCCCAGACATTTATACAGGGGAGGCTACACAACAGTAAACATGGCCCAACTGTTTTGAATCCTGTAGTTGGCCTATTTAATTTAAAATAGGCCAATATCTCTTACGAAAGAGTAAAATGTCTCACTTTAAACATCTAAAATATATATATATTATGTACTATTGTGAATAAATTATAGGTTTATGAGATTTGTAATCGTTGTATTCTGTTTTGGAATTGGGGTTGCAGATACAGTACAGCAACTAAGCTCTTACTGTCTTTAAATCAAGCAAAAATGAAGCAGTACCCAGTCTGCCTGAATTCCTGCCCCGAGCTCCCTGGGACGACACTGTGACAGTATACACAGGGGAGTCTCGATCAAAGGCTTTAGAGAGACAAGTAAACGTGTGACAGAGTCAAGTAAATACCTTTGCTTTTCCATCTGGCAGAAAGAGGTAAGCGCCACTCTTGTCTTTAGAAGGACGAGTGCCGTACACCATGAACTGCATCTGAACCTTCACTTCCTGAGGATCATCCTTGCGTTTGATACTCTGCAGATGAAAACAGAGAGTGAGCAGAAAGGGAAAAAACAATTAGAGAAGAGATTAAAGCTTCTCTCCGCAACAACAAGACATAGCATGTTCACTTTGATCAAACGGGAAGGATTTGTTTACAAATCAAACTCACGGCCTTTTCCTCCACCAGATCAAAGATGAAACAGATCAGTGAAACTTTAACAGATACAAAGTCAAACAGAAGTAAGAGGAGAGGAAATACAAACCTCCAGCAGGCCGGTGGTTCCAGAGAAGCCTAGCGTTAGAGACTGACTGCTGATGTAGAAGGTCTGAGAGTCGGCTTGCTGAGAGCGGACAGGAAGCGGGTCCACAGCTCGGGCGGCAACACCCCGACCAGATAGCCTGAGTAGAGTGTCCGAACGTAGTGTCATGGGTGAGTCCGGAGAGTCATACAGATGGAAAACAGCCAGAGCGAGAGGCGGGAGACGAACCATGAATGTCGCCTGGATCAGGGATTGAGAAAGGTTTTAATTTTGAACAAAAATAAAACACAAACAGCTTGTGTTTTAAAATGCTGGCTTCGTTCTTCGTGTTACACAGGAATGCAAATGTTGACCACAAGGCATTCATTAAAACTTAAAAGCATTTACATATCAGCAACAGTGCTATAATTAAAATCTTATGAGAGACTGTGCTTAAAATGAAAATTCATTAGCCTCTGTTGGTGGAAAGCATTTTTTGGGAAAAAAAACCCATTTAAAATTCAATTACCTTAAGATTTAATAGATTGAGGCAGTTTATTTTTTATGTAATTTTCAATAGCTGAAAAAGAACATCTGTCCTAGTAACAACTTGCAGGTAAATAGAGAAAAAGAAGTAAAACTTTTATTTAGAAGACTAAGTGCTTTTAAAACACACATCATATACTTTACATACAGTACATCCTCTTGGCTTTTCTCTAAAGCAACTTAATTTCTTCTTCAAGACACAAACACAGTGAGCAAAGCTGCACAAACCACCAACCTCACGAGTCTACCAAATGAGCTACAGCTGCCCCAACTCTATGACTCAGCATTTTGTCACAAAGACGACGGCATGTGCAAAAACGTGGCATTTAAAATTTGCCTTTTGTTTTTACTCATGTATGCAGTTATTATCTCGTGGAGTTTCATCCGCTGGCCAAGTTACAGTAAACACACACAGAGAATTAAACTTGTCTAACACTGTAAAATCTATTGTATAAGACTTATACTCACATAAAAGCAAAATATTCCCACTTTAAATGCACAAATGTCCACCTCCTGTATGTTATCAGATAGTAATCCGATCTAACTTGGCAGCTTTTCAATGTCTTTATAGCTATTCTCTTTTCAGTTGAGCATAATGACTTCGTATTGTGTTGTGAGTCTGTTCTGTGGTTCTAGAGAGTCTCTGTGTACTACTGTGCTACTGATATGCCAATATACGGCAGACGGTACAGAAGCCTGCAGACCAGGACCACCCGACACAGGAACAGTTTCTTTCCCCTCGCCATCTCCCTTCTTAACAGTTGACCTGTCACACTGCTCCCACTGCCAGACTGCAGCTGCACCTCATGTACATTTTGTAGTATTCATTCCACCTCATTCATTTCTGTATTTTATGTATATAAGTTAGATTCGTTATTTATAGTTGGTTTACACAGCTTTGTGTATGTATGTGTAATGTGTATATATAGACGTGTGTGTGTGTGTGTGTGTGTGTGTGTGTGTGTGTGTGTGTGTGTGGTGTGGTGTGTGTGTGATTTACATTGCTGTGCTTGAGAGCCACCATCCACCGGAACCAAATTCCCTGTATGCGTCTGCACATATACTTGGCCAATAAACACGATTCTGATTCTGATATCGCTATGCAGAAACCAGCATCCAAATGAAGTCAGTGCCTTACCTCAAACACCTCTGCACTCATCTGACTCGCAGAGCTCCACTGAGCACTCAGCTGTACGGGAAGCGACTGTCCATCCTCAGTAAGCACCCGAACCCTGACTGTGTTAACCAACACGGTCACCGCGCATAGCCTCTCTCGCTCAACTGGGTTGAACATAACCAGGTACCTGATGGGGAGGGGGAAAAAAAGGGGAAAAAAAAGGAAAAAGCAATTATGAGCACAGGATGGTGTAGGAGTAGGTGAAAGAGAAGGCGGGGGGGATGAAAGATGCAAGATGATGCAGATAATACCTTGGTCCTGCAGGGTCCAGCTCGATTAAAGTGCGCTGAGGCATAGAGTCTTGAGTAGCACGCCTGTCATCCTATAGAAGGAAAATATAACACAGAAAGCACAGTGAACATTCAAGAACACACAAATATACAGGTCCGTTTGTTTTTTGTACATGAAGTTTGCATTTACCGTCTCCAGAAAAGGCTCCGTCTGGTAAAAGCGATAAAACTCTTTGTTCTTCATCACCAGGAAATGAGCAGCATTAATGATCACTCTCTTCAGACCAATAAGTGACCGCAGTAATCTAGGTAGGATGAGAAAGAATGAAAGTGCTGCACTTCAAGGAGACACCTTCTTATTTGCAACACATTTGTATCGAACAGGCCAGTCACAAGAGACTTAAGATTAAAAGCGAGATGGTAATCGTCCTAACTCCCTTCGTTTCTTACTTGGTGCCGTAGTCGATGACAACATTTTCTTTTGCTGTGCCAGTTATGGCGTCGTGATGCTGGAAGAGGCCAACGGAGCGCCTGGCATCCACTAGCAGGGAATAATCCGAAACCGGGTAACGCCCTGCCATGCCCGCATGCCTAGCATTTGCAACTGCCAGGCTGTAGAGGATCTCTGCCCCCCTGAAGGACAGTGACATATAGTTATCACGAGGGACACCTTTAAAGTACCTTTAGTCAGCTAAAGGTGCGTTCACATTATCTGACTACAGCAGTGGCCAAACTATAAGATCTCTACTGATTCATCACAAAAATTTCCAGTTGGACTTTAAGTTTTTGATGGTTTAGTGAATAGGCACAGTGATTGGTTAGAGAGCAAAAGGACCAATATTTTTTTCTTTTGACTGTGAGCAAGTGTCAACTGACATTCTCGATACAGAACTTGGTCAAAAACATTTGATGCTGCATTTTGTTCTGCAGGTTAATTTGTATAGCAGAAGTTAAAGACACAGGTAGGTCCCTTTACACTGGAGTCCACACCTTAATTTTTTTGCAGTGCAAAATAGTCCTTTCCAAAATTTGTCCAAATAACCAGTAGAGGATAACCAACACATCCCCAAATCTGAAGTCAGCAATATTAGTGATTAAATCTGCCTTACCTGAGATGGGACTCTATGACGCGGTCCATACTCTTGTAAAAGGGTCGGGAGGTAAAATAACCAGTCCAGTAGTGGTCTTCACGGTCTGCGTAGGCAAAGAAATCTCCACTGAGCACCGGGTAGCCTGCCGGCCTGGATCCCTGGGCCACGCCGTTTGTTTTGTATACGGCGTTGAAGTAGTCTGTGAGAGTCCCAAATTGTGCCTGAGGAGCCGATTGACATGTAATTAAAAAAAAAAAAAAAAAAAAAAAAAAAAAAAAAAATGGGCGCTTTCAAACACATCTGAACACAAGAAATAAAAAGCCTTTCAACATTAGGCATGTGCCTTTCATCTTACATGACATCTTCTGCACCAGACATCAAGTCGTGACAGATTCTTTGTTCTGTCAGCAAGTTAAAATACCACTGCATGATTCATTACCATGAGAAAGGTTGAATGCTGAACTACTTGGTACACTACACACTGAGATGGAAGAAGAAGATGAAATACAGGAGGGAAGGGAAAAAATATTTCGCTATAAGATTTGTGACAGTTGACAAATAAATTTCTCACTTGTACATGCATCTCAGGGTGAGAATTCATGTAGTCAAACAGCTTCTGGTAGTTGATATACTGCTGATCCCACTCAAGGGCTTTATCATAGCGGAAGTCATCCCCCAGAGGAACAAGGAGCACCTTACTGCGGTAGAGTTTCGATTTTTTACGGTACTGATCCAGGAGCAGCTGTGCCCTGATTGAGGAAAAAAAGGCAGAGGGGACACTTAGGACATATTTCTTGGCATCCAAGCTTCTATGCTTTGCATAAGACACTTTTCTAGGAAATCACTATGACCTTGGAAAGAGGAAAGTGGAACGATGATCAAATTACCCCTGGAGGTATTCTCCACAGAAACACCTCTCTGAAAAAAATCTTTAGGTCCTTGAAAGGCTGCTTAATGTTACTGCAAGAGCATCAGTACTTCATGTCCCAGATTTGCTAAAGGTTGAGAGCCAAAGGAGCAACAGACACAGCATGGACAATCATTTTTACTCCTTGCCTTATTGCATATTGATTTTTTGTTCCTGTCAGGCTGAAAAATTTGAAGAGGAACTTATTTAAATAACTCAGGCAGGATGATTATTTCTAATTGCACTAGTAGTTAATGTAAGAGCTGTCTGTCTGTCACGTTCTCTCCTTTAACTTTAATCAATAAATGAATAAGTGCTTCTTTTAACTGAGATGGCAAAGCTGCAGTCATTTCATTTATGCCTAGTTAGTCGGGTTCAGGCAGTCAATAATGGTATGTTCCTCTATACATTCGGGTGGTCAGTTTTTAGATTTATATAGTTAATACAGTGTGTGTTACAAAAAATGTTTTGGGGTTGTTGTTTTTTTTTTTATTAATCTTTGGATGACTGTTTTCTGACCTATCAGGATTTATCCAGCAAACAGCTATCAGCACTTCCAAGGCCACACCTGGTCCAACCAATTTCTGACCTAAGATTTTGCTCTAATGTGTCATAACATATGAACTCTCATTCCACTGTCATTCCTTGGTCTGAACTGTCCAGCTGTTCCCTGAGAGAAACATATGTGACGCAGCACGATAAACGCCAGCCAAAGACGCAGATTGAGGATCCCAGCTGTGACCAGGGCCAGTCAGCCAGTGAAATCTGCCCCATTGGATATCTATCTTTAACCTGTTGTGATGATGCTGTGTGGATTGTGATTGAATGAGTTGTAAACCCAGTTTCAATCGTTTACAAATGTGCTACAAATGAATATTTATCCATTTCTATCTTTACTAAACCACAATAACTAAAATGAATTAAATCTGTTTTAACATGTTAATCTACAGGTTTTACATTTTAAACATTTTTTTAAACTGGACTTTAGCCTGTTTTTTGTTCCGTGCCGCATCACATGGACTGTTTTGCTCATTACTGAAATTACTCGTTTTTAAAGTTTATTTAAAACTTTTCACTGTACTCTGAGCTTTTTGTACAGCTTAGTAAATCTGGCCCCATGTCTGGTTCCCTCTGTTCATCCAACCTCTCTGACTATTGTTACTGGCACAACTTCAAGCTGAGTTTATTTTTAAAGGGACCATTAAAGAAAATAGAGTTGCAACAACAGCGAAACAACCTGGGCTGTGTGTTGCTGGGCTGAAAAGCAGCACAATGTCAAAAGTTACATATTATACTCTAAACAAAAATGCTTGTTTTTTGCATGTTATGCAAAAAACAAGCATTTTAGTCTACTCCAATTTTTTTATGTAAAGGTCAGAACAATATACTGAGCAGAGTATGTTAGAGCTGTAATTTACAGCTGTCATGAACAGAGTTGGTCAAGTTACTTGAAAGTAATAATTAGTTACTAATTACTGATTACTTCTAATTAGTTACTCATTATTTATCTACTTTTTAAAAACATGATACACAACCTAAATATGTAATAAAGCAATGGACCTTTCAGCCCAGTTCTATTTTATTCGACATAATCCATCATATAAAATTAAATCAAATCAAAAAGTCTCTTTTCGAAAATTGTTTTATCAGTTTTAATCTTTTAACTTCATGCACAGTGCATCAAGCAAAATTTAAATGATATGCAACAGTGTTTGACTTGAAGAAATTTGTTTTAACATTTATCAAACTTAAAGTAATGTCAGTACTGTTTCTGCCACGGACGTCGCATGCTCGAACGTCATAGTCGTGAGACACTCTCACAGACGACCAAAAAAAAAAAAAAAAAAAAAAAAAAAAAAATCACAGTTTAGTAATGCAGTAATGCAGCATGCTTATGGGAAAGTAAAAGTAATCCAATTACTTTTTTGCAACAGTAATCCCTTTACTCATTACTTGAAAAAGTAACCGGATTACAGTAACGTGTTACAGCCCATATATGGTCATGACTCGCTCATATATTCTGCAAATCTCTGTCCATTTGTATACTGAGCCATTAAATAACAGCATGTTCATTATTGATTATTCTGCTAATACATCACTTGTCTGATCTACAGATCTAACCCAGAAAAAAATTAAGCATGAAATCTTTTGCTCCACGGTGAGCATCCACAAAGTGAAGACTTACCTCTCTGCTACGTTGGCTTCCACAATAGTTTTTGGTGGCACTTTCCAGGGACAATTTATCCTTCCGCCTGGTAGCCTCTTGAAGTCAAACTGGCAGCAGATCTTTGGATCAGGTCCACAGGTGTGAGGTACATCATAGCTATAAAAGGGCATCATGTGGCAAAAGATGTCTGTGTTTGACCCCATGTCTGTTAGGGTGGCAAAGTAAGGACAACAAAGCACTAGCATGAGAAATACTGACAGAAAGAACACATTTTGCTCTGCGCAAAGATGATCACACACATATCAGTGCTTCTAGAACTGCTATCAGTTTAATTTTCAAAACCTAGCACTGGTTAAACACTGGACAATATTTAATTACAGAGCAAATCTCCCTAAATAGTGACAGTAACATATTGATATTATCTGGCATATCAAATTTTTCAAATTAAAATCTAATGAACAATAATCTTTGGCAGACATCCAGTTTAATCAGAAAAAATAATGACGGCAGCTCTTCTGAGGCCATTTTCCACTGGTTGTCCTTCCAAAAATTCCTCTTTCAAATGCCATAACGAGTGCCATGACTCATTCGGCAATGAGCTTAACAAAGACAAGCACATGAATCAGATGACATCAGCTGTTATGGTCCACTCACCCCATGCCTGCCTCCACATAAACTCCAGATTTCGGGTGGAGGCAAAATGTTTTTTAATGGAGTAGTGGATCCTCTGGATGAGCATGCTGGTCAGGTTGGCCCTCTTCAGTAGATAGGGCATAGTAGCACTGTGACCAAACGGGTCTACAGCCCACCCGCTGCAAGGAGTTATACCTATGACAGCAAGCAGGAAGCAAAGTATTTCAGGTTTATGCTTGGATAAAAGAGGAATACATCTTATGGGAAATCACTCTTCTCAGTGGGATGCAGTGAAAGTAGCACAAAGCATCTGAGCACCCACTGAGTTAGAGGCTACATCTGCTGCATGTAGGATGATGAGCTAGGATTTCAATACTAAGCAGTGTGAGGAGTGATAGAATTTTACATTTTTACTAGAATGAAGGCAAAAGCCCTTAAATTTCAGAGACAGTATGAAACTTTTTGAACTTTACATAAACATTACTCTGAATATAAATGATATCCGCTGAATAATAATAAAATGTCTTGAAGGATTGTTTACCTAGATTACTCTCCAGCCACTGATGCCCTTCAATGAGCTGGTCTATCATGGCAAAGTAATGGGCATTGGCTTCATCCGTCATCACCCAGCCTCCTGTCACAATCTCTAGCTGTCCTCCGAGGATCAGTCTGTTAAAAAGAAAGGATTAAGACAGCAAGGTGAGGATAATCCAGCCCTAAAGAAGGAGAGTCACATTAAGGAGATAATGAGCTATTTTTAAGATTTCACAGTCTAACATATTGTACTTAGGGCCAGTCTACATCAAAGAAATCTCACTGAATTCTCTGCCTTTTATTTTTACTCAAAAACAAAGCTGTGTGCTTCACAAAGCTATGACTAACTTGCGCATTGCCTCCTGTTTGTGTACATCTGCAGTCTCCCACCACTTGGAGAAGAATGAAATCTCAGACCAGATGAACTTCCTGCGAGGATCCTCAGCCAGCTTCACCACCATGTTGTTTAAAATATGTTGCGTCTGGTCTGTGAAATACTTGTCAAAAGTCTTGACCCAACCTAACAACACAAGAGGACAAATCTGGGCAATCTGCACAGCCACTGGCAAACATTCATACAAATTACACTGTGAAATAATTCACTCCTACCAATGCTTATCCAAACAGAGCTAATACAAAGCCGTGAAGAAAGCGCATGCAAAGAGACTCAGTGCTGGATTGTCACGGATCAAAAATAAAACTTATGTTTTATTCAACTAGAGCTGTTCGCCTCTACAACCTTTTTAGTAAAGTGGTTTCTAAGAAAAGTGACTAAAAAGCACTCTCTTTGCATTTTAAATGTGCAATAGTATACTGCAGCCCACAAAGCTCCTCTAGGATATCTCTTTTGCATGTTGTAATCTAATACATTTTATAGCGACTAAAGTTCCACATCATGTGGGAAATATGCAGAATCAGAAGAAATGCATTAGAGGTGAACAGAAACTTCCCTAGTTGACTGCTTACATTAAGACAATCGTTTTTTTGCATGAAAGGTTTTCTGAAATTTCTATGTCTAACTATGCGAATGAGACATTACCTATCAAGCTACGTGCCAATTTGCATACAGAAGAGAAATGTAAATATTGGAAACAGTCAGCTTCAATACTTCAGTACTGATTCAATACACATCTGTGTAATAATTTTGATCACATATTACAACTTAAAAGCCTTTTAAAGAGGTGATCTGAAATGAAGCTCATAAATCAGAAAGTATTGGGGAAAAAGTACTGTCACTTTTCGACACGAACATATCATTTTAGAGAGGAAATGCTCGCTAACATAGACCCTGGATGACATATGAACCTTTAAAATATGGAGAGGAATAAAACTGTAAAGTCTGGCATATGTGGAGTGTGTGAGTGGAGTATGACCAAAACAATGACCTTTAAAGCTACGCATTGTAAAATTTCATACATTTTTACTAGGAACTAGTATTTCAAATAGCAGATATCACTATGAAAATTCTCCATTTATCTACTGACATTAGGGCAGTTATTTTGTTGTATTACAATTTTTCTGAAATGTCATTTTGCAAATTAGGTACTATTCTATTCAGTATACACTAATTTCCATAAATAAGCAATAGACAAAGTGTTGACAAATAAACACATTTAGTGTTGTGGAAAGCAAACGAACACCGTTTCTTTCACATTGTTACTTTAAACTCTGGATTCTCCAAAGTGCAGGACCCTATCCGCTGGGTCACCTTGAGCGCAGCGAAAGAGTGCACTGCCTTCCTTCCTACTTTCTCCACTACTTTTAATTTAATTGATCCACAGCTCATTTCATACCGTGACTCCCTTCAAACTCAACTTTTCCATCCTAGTCATCACAGCAGACTAAACCTTCTTTTTATATATTCCTGGTTTCAAAAAGAACACCTCCATAATAATTTTAAAAAAAGCTTTAACCTAGCACAAAATGACAACTTCCAAGAAAATCATGCGCTGCCTCCTGCATTCTCGCTACAGGAAGCTCCCTCACCAAGTGAAGCACAATATTCCCCGTTGTGCAAATGTGTTTGAAGTCTACTCCTTGCTGTGTGTTCCATGTGAAAAAGGATAATTGTAGAAAAAAATCCCAATCTGACTCTTACAAAACTGTTCAAAGTTCATTTGTGAAGCTTAAACAGCTTCAAGTGTTTGATATGTGCCTTTTACTCACTCTCTAAATTGGCATTCAGTCATCAAAACCTTCGCAAACCCCATTTTAAACTCTTAATATCAGTTTTCTGCTTTAAGAGAATTCAGATAAGATCTGCTTTCATGTCTCTTCAATAAGAGCTGAGATTATTTCTGTAACTAAATCACCAGTCTAGCTGGATACAACACATGTTTATAACTTTTCAGCAAAGTTTTAAATAATGCAATTCAGAATGAAACCTATTCCCACTGCTGATGGACAAAATTTCCAGGTCTTTCTGGCCTGTCAACATATCAATAACTGTCAAGTTATCAAGCATGTGGCACAGGCGGGTAAACAAACTTAATGGAAATGTCAGTCTAAAATATAATCTCAGCCAATCCCATCTATGAATTGTTCCAGTTTTCCATTGGCAATATCTTCCTAATTCCATTGTTTGTTGCTAAGCCGTCAATCATGTCAGCATTATGCTAATAATAATGAGAACAAATGAATCCAATATTGAATGAATTTTGCATCCCTACAAACTAGCCTCCCACTCAGTTAAGTCCTAAAGTACCAAACTATTGAAACAAACTGCTCAGACGTCTTTTAGACTGTCTCACAAAAAACAATCTGATGCAGAAGCACTCGGTTATGTTCAGTAAAGTTTACGTAACTCACCTGGATCATTGTGCGAATGAGGGACCACAAATACTTGCAGTGGTTCGTTATCCCACTCATTAGGTTCATAAGTGATGTCAAAGCCCTGCTTCCATACACCACCATCAGGGTTGTCAAATTTGAGGAGGGAGTACACATCCAGCATCTAAAATAAAACAATTAGCGCTCCCTGTTAAGACCCCAAAAATATTCTTAAAGTTTTTTTTGTTTTTTTACAGTAGCTACAACAACACAAAAGTCCTGGCCAACCTGGACGTCTGGTTGATCTCTGTTGCCTACAGCAAACTGACAATCCTGCGGCTTAACAGCAAGGAAAGTGGGACGACCATCGAAGGGTAGGACCCAGGAACCGTTGGCACTTCTGAATGGCAGGTGGCCACTGGGAGAGACAGCTCCTGTGTCTGTGAGCTCCATTACAGAATCCTTTATGTGGCTGATGATTTGATGGTTTTCCTCCAGGAGCTGCTCCAGCTGCTCAATCCTGTTCTGCAGGACTGAAATTTGGCTCTAAAAACAGACACAAAAATATGGATTAACACAAGAGATCAAACTAGCATTCTTCTGCTCTATTAGTGTAGTCAAGTTATAGCTTTAAGAGTAAAAAGCAGATGATTTAGAAACGTCAACAAAGGAGTGTAGGACATTTAAAATATATCAACCAGTAAATAACTATATTATAACAAATGCATGATTGGAGGTGTCCATTTATATGTAAATTTAAAAAAAAAACAGGGTGAAACATATTTAGACTAATTAGCAGTCGGGCCTTAGAGGCAGGAATGTTTCTTATCATGACTTAAGGCTTGTAGTATATCACTGGAAAAAAAACAGTAAAATAAAATCAGGACAAATGTGCTATAATAAAAGCTGCAGAAAGGGTCATTACTCTTACCCGTGGAAAGTTCCCGCCGCTCTGTCGCCGTGCAGGGTCATGTTGGACTCGATCCAACATCAGATAAAGTGAGAACACAGCCACACAGAATATGGCCCCTCCACACACCGTCACCTGTTTCCTCAGCTTCATCCTCCTCTGAAGCGATATTCTTTCCAGGCTTTCAATTTTTTTTTAAAAATGACCTTGACTGAAGTTTAGGGTTTTTTTCAGTACAGAGGAAAAGGTCCAGAAAATTGGAATGCAATCATTTACAATAGAAAAGATAAAGAGGAAGAAAAAAAAAAAGGTTGGAAAATAACCAACTAGACCAGTATTAATGGTTCAGTTCCACTCCTGTGATGCTTCCAGCCTCCACTCACCATGTTGGAGACCACAGTGAAGAGGTTACAGCAGCAGTAGCAGTGGACAAGGGTACTAAATCAGTAATAGCTGGCAAGAAGTCTGACAGCTCTGGCCAAACCACAGCCACCGGTGGTCTCCTTCAAAGTGGCCCTTGTGCTCAACCATCCAAATCAATGAGATTGCAGGAAAAGAAAAAAAAAGTGCCACACAGAAGCGGTTCAGACAGGGAACCTAGTGTACCCACAGCATGATGCGTGTTGCTGTGGGCCTGCTCTCTTGGTCCAGTCCCTTTTCCACGGCAGAGTCTAATCCACTACAGCTAGAGTCCCCTTTTTCTCAGTTGGCCCCAAGGGCCGTAACAGTTTGCACACTAGGCAGTGAAAGTGTAAAAGAGCAGGCTGTGGAAGAAAAGACCAACTTGGCTCTGAACAGCAACTTTGTTTTTTTCTAGGTTTTTTGTTAGCTTTTTTTAATCAAGCCCAAACTGTTCCCAAAGCAGCTCCAGGAATTACAATGAGACAAATGTCATTCCTCTCTCAGCAGCAGAGTCACTGCATATCCAGTGTGGCAACATGGACAGCGAGTCTGTCCTTGATCACAAGTGCCAAGTTGAAATCACATTAGAGGGTCTTCTTCAGCTGTTAGGGAAATTTTAGATTAATAAAACTTGCAAAATAGACATTTAGCCAAACTTTTTAAGAGACAGGGTGTCACTGAGCAAAAGAAGCACTAGTAAAGAGGTCTCTGTTAGAAGATATTTCTTTCTGGATCTGACAAGTAAAGCTAACAAAGGGGGAGAAAATCCATCCAAATAGAAAGCCCCAGGTTTCCTTACAGCGGTAACGGGTGTTGCTTTCCTCTGTGCAAATCCACGATCATAATCCGGTCCCTTTGTACGCTGGGACTATTTTAGAATTAGCGCAAGGACTTTGGATAATGACCTTGCACTTTTATTTGCTAAGACTGACTGGAAAAACAAGAAAGAAGATTCTTCCTTAGACTATCTGGGCCAGAGTACATCCCACATGAAAGGGTTTATTTATTGGGATGCCCGACGGAGCATACCACAGTCCCTCATTCATGTGACAACGTGGAAATGCAGAGCTGATCCTAAGGCTGTTCACATGACGACATATAAAGAGTTAGCTTCTAGAGAAGCCATCACAGTCTATGCGTGTATGTACATGTAAAATCAAATCCTCCCTAAATTGCACGTTTCGTTATACTGACTGAGGGTTGACGCGTGTGATAAGGTTTAACTTGAAAGACTTTTGCTATCCCCGGGCAGCTAGCCAAAAGACACTTGGTTGCTTTAAACTTAAGCGCAGTGAAATATTTGTATACGGAAATTATTTCCCACAAGCTCAGACAGACGACAGCAGATTCTTCAAAAAATAATTAATATTTTAGCCACTCTAACGGAGACTGTCAAACTTTAATTACCATACTTACTGCCTAACGTTAGAAATTACGAATAAAAAAAGCTAGCGCTAGCTGTCAAATGTACCATCAGGTTACGTCTACTAGAAGCTCTGTGAACTCGATTCAAGTGTCGGAAAAGGGTTAGTATGAGGACTGCAAAGGAAGCTACTGATAAATTAGGATAAACAGCTGTTACATCTGTCGTTTTGTTCCGCTGAACATTTATGTCGGTGATTACGGGCGATAGCAAGTATTGACTGATAACATTAAGACAATACGTGGCTGATATTTCTCTGCTAACCGCTCACTTTTGCCCGAAACCTCGACTACCGTTTGCGTATGACCTTGACACCTTGTCTCATAATGATAAAATCTGACGTTACCCATGAAAGGAAAGTATTCCGGAAGAGTGTAAAGCCCAGCAGTGTACGTGGATTTAGCTGCAGGCTGACGGATTACCTAAACTAGCTTAGCAGCTAGCGCCGCTGAGCAGCTGCTGCAAAGGCTGATGGGAGGAAAGGGGGTGTGTGCTGCTGACTGACCAGCATCTTGGGTAAAATAAACATTTAGAAAGTAGCTTTTTCTATTTTAAAAAATCCATTCATCCATACTCTTCCGCTTATCCTTGTCCACATAAATTAAAATATTTTTACATTTTATACTGTTGTACAGGTACAATTTTTGTAGGCTTTGATCCGTTATCTATTTAGCCGTATCTACTGAAATTAGATCCAGGGTCGAAATCAAAGACAGGTGCGATTTTAGGGAATCTTGAAACTGAAACTATACTGAAACTGGATTTTAAATGTACAGTGGTGTTTCCACCATTTGCCTATAGCTTCCTGCACAGACAGGCACCTGCAGGTTTTTGAAGAATCATGGGGGAATCTCCAAACAGTGTTATAGTAAAACAGTATAGTAGTGATCATATATGGTGGACATAAGTAACTGAGGTTATACATAGGGTGCCTTGAAAGATAAAGCCTTAAAAGAAACAAGATATATGTTATAAGGGAATCCATGGCCCATTTCAAAATTGACCTGAACCTACACTGAAGGCACAGAATGTGAACAGTAGAAGGGCTAATAAGTCTGTTATGTGCTGCGCCAATGGCACAGGAATAAACTGGTTATGATAATACTAAAGTTTTTTTTAATTACTCTTGCTTGTTATTACATTTTAAACATCACAGCAAACTAGATTCAATGATTTTTTTTACTGTTCCTATAAAAAGCAAGAATGTACAAGCGTTTCGTCTTTGCTCTAAACAAATTCAATTCTGAAAATTATTAATACCTTTTGAAAGACCTTTTCTACTAATGTATGTGAGAGACTGAAAAATGGAGGACAGTAGCTGTCCATTTCTCACCTACTATGTCTCAGTGGACTATGGCAGTAGAACCTTTTAAGCATAGAAATCAGACACTAATAATTAACAGTTGACTAAAAGCAAATCATCCCACATAGATAGTGCATTAAAGATAACTAGCATTCACCTGTTTTGTTTCCAGTGCTGTGCTTGTTTATAAGAAACACAGGCATTTAAAGAAAATGCAATAGAGAGTTCTTTCTGAGGTAGCTGGAAAGTTTTATCTCTATGAAATTTTTATAAAGCTACTGCAGTGGGACTGTTGTAACCCTTGCCAAAGTCCTATGCCAACAGACAAAGAGTCTTAGGCCACAGTGACAGCTGCTGAGAACCACAGTGCAGGTAAACAACAGTAGCAAAGCCCTGTGTGGAAAACATAATGGTGCATTGATGATGAGCTACACTGTTGTTTTTTGGTGGCTTATCGAAGTCTGTTTTTTGAAACAGAAGGTCTGCTGTCACTTCAGTTATTAATGAGCAGAATACGCAGGAAATTACAGGAAATGTGTTTTACTCCAGCCGCAACACACAATAACTTCTTATAAGGTCTCAAAAAATATTAAAAGTGGTTTGCTATGTTTAAGCTTTCTAAGTTATTTCTGTACTATGGTTCCAGAAAGTCCACCAGTAATGACAGCATAATTTTCCACAAAAGGAAGGAGCAAATGTTTATTCAGCTGTTGTTGATTTCAGGCCAGGCCTTTTTTTCTTTGGGACCCTGGTGCTGTTTTAGATTTCCTGCAACTAAATTATGTAAGAGACCTTACAGAAAAGTCCAGGCAATAGGAAATATATACCAATCACCATGCTGGATATTCTTCTAAATTAACAAAGGTGCTGTGGTAATATAAGACCCTTAACAGGTGTACCTGAGCACAAGGACCAAAGGTGACAAACTTGTCTCCAAGGCGACAGAGGACACCGAACAATAGTGCTAGACAGTATTGGTAAAAGGAGATTTCCCATAGGACTGGTATAAGAAATGCAGTACACGTCCTTTAGTGTTTTTAACTGTGGAGTTCCACTGCAAGAGACAAAGCAGTAGTGCTGACCTTAGGTTAACATATTAATTTGCAATTATATTATTTTATTTTATTTTTTTACACCAAAATTCAGAATGCACTCTTGTTTCCAAAAAGTGAGACAACGTTTTCCTTGGTTCATAATAAATGAATCACTTCACTATGAGGTGCTTAAATTTTAATGTAACACATTATTTAAGTTGTTGTTCTTCTATGTATGACCTGAAGTACATATTTTGGCTGAACTGGCACTGTGGAACAACCCAGTTTGACATGCAAAACTTTTTAATTAACATCCACAAACATTTCAAATGGAATCCCTAGCACGTAACATATAAATACAACAACATGCAAACTGTAGAAGACAAACACTAGTTCCTTCTTCCTGTCTTGATCAAGTTTAGTATAATAAAAGACTGTATTGCTTAATAGCCTCCCCAAGTGGACAGTGTTCACATAAAAATGTTTAACATTGTCCTGCATCATACATAGGATACTTATCTAAGTTACTGACATTTATCAGTGCTAAAAAATTTGAAATAATTACAGTAAAAGATCAATTTATCTTTGAGTGGTACTTAGTTAATCAGACTTACGCATACACTTATACAGTTAATCAAAATAACTAGTTTCTTTTTTTTAAAGGCAAAAATGACAAAAGTCATAACATTTATGTTAAAACTTCACATAAATGAATTCTTAAAAATATATAATTTAAAGCTGCTCTATTGATTCAATAACTTTGATCATTTGTGATTACATTTACAAAATGTGGCGAGTGGAGAACAACTCAGTCAGACGAGTGATTTTCCCACAACCTAACAACCCTTCTTATCATGTGTAATTCCTTTTTAAAAAATAGTTCTATATTGCTATATTACAGTTCTCAGACAGATATGGTGAATGTATGAAAAAAATGAACTGCTGGCTTTCACAACCCCTCTTTATGACATAAGTAGCCTGATATAACTCTCTGTGTCTGCATGGACTGAAGAAAGCCACATGGAATGGAAATATAACCAAATAAAGTGGAGATGGAGGCAGAAACGTTGTAGCTGTTCTCTTCCTTTTATGGTAATACAGCGTGGGCGAGAAGGGCGGTGCACGTCATCAACGTGCTCCGACACCCGGAAGTGTAGAAAGATGTAACATGTTTGGCTGGAGTTAGCGGTGTTTGTGACCACGTATAGTAAAATAAATCTACATATTTGCATTATACTGTGTGCGACACCTTAAAGATGAGTGATACTGAAAAAGAAAAGGTAATGTAGAGAAACAATTCGCTACTTTTGCCTAGCTTAGCTAATTTCAGTCAAATACATTTGATCGAAGTTTCTCTGTGATCCCGCTGCTACCTTTCCCCCCGTCTTTACTTTAGGACCCCGCCGCCCTGAAAGAGGAAGGAAACACTCTTTTCAAGGCAGGAGACATGCAAGGTGCTGTTTGCTGTTACACCAAAGCACTGAAGCTGACTGACAGCCATGCAGACAAAGCTGTACTGTACCGTAACCGCTCTGCGTGCTACCTTAAGCTGGAGGAGTACAGCAAGGCAGAGGCTGATGCCTCGAAAGGTCGGTATGTTCTCTTGTTTATTCTCAACATCACTGAATAACTTCTCTTTCATCGCGGCCCACAACTTAGCTGAAATTAAAGAAAATAGTCCGTATTAGTGCTCAAATTAGCCCTATTTTACGCGGTTTAAAGTTCATTCATCATCCAAATAGTTTCACAATATGAATACTGGCTTGTGTTCTTTTTATCCATATTCGCCAGTCACATTAACAATTATGGATAAAAGTAACTTCCTGCCTGGAGGTTTTTGGATCCTGTCCAACCTTATAAAGGTTGCACTTGCACAATGACCATAATGATAACAGTCATCCTCCTGGAACCTCGCCATGTACACTTTTGAATAGCCCTTTATTGTCATTGTACATCCATCCACCCATTCGCTTCCGCTTATCCTTTTCAGGGTCGCGGGGGGCGCTGGAGCCTATCCCAGCTGTCATAGGGCGAAAGGCGGGGTACACCCTGGACAGGTCGCCAGTCTGTCACAGGGCTAACACACAGGGACAGACACACTCACATTCACTCGCACATTCACACCTAGTGGCAATTTGGATTATCCAATTAACCTATCCCCACAAGCTGCATGTCTTTGGACGGTGGGAGGAAGCCGGAGTACCCGGAGAGAACCCACGCAAACACGGGGAGAACATGCAAACTCCACACAGAAAGACCCCGGCCTGATGGTGGAATTGAACTCAGGACCTTCTTGCTGTGCGGCAACAGTGCTAACCACCGTGCCGTCATTGTACACGTACAATGAAATTGTGGGTGCTCCACGCCAACTATGCAGGAAACAAATATAAATAGTAAGACAACAAGAATAAATAAGAAACAGGAGTAATCTATAAAAGACAAGAGAAAGGCACGGAGGTTGCAAAGTGCACTTATATTACGATGTATGGGTTAGAATATGTAAAATCATAATAAATTCCACAGTCATATCAAGGCAAACAAAAAAGGTGCAGAAATATCTTATCAACCTGTACTTTGTGTATATGAGTAGTTAACAATAAGGTAATTTGCAATACCTCTGTAAATACATACAAATGAATCTATGCGCATAATGCACAAGCATATATACGCACAGATGGCCTTATATTTCATTCATTCAGATGCTAAAAAATAGAAAAGAAACCAAAGAAGCATGACAACTTTAAACTGAGCTACTAATCTGACAATTTTCTACAGATCAGCTCATCTGACTCATACTGTGTATATATTTTCTTTATACATATAGATTTAAATTGCTAGATAGATAAAGAGCCAAAGGCACTGGTCCAGCTTTCAAACTGCCCACATCCAAACCTATCACATGATTGAGTGGAACAACACTAATACATGAAGGCCCTCACGCTGCAATCCACAGTACCAAGAAAGGGTTATGCTGCCAATATCCCAGTACCAGACAGCAAAACTTCACCAGCCATCCTGTGACCATGACCTAGTAACTGTTTTGGTAGTAATGGGACACCTAAACCAGTGGTTTTAATGTTATGGTATATCTAGATTATATTTAAGTTATATTGAAAAAGTGAAAGTGTTTACTGACTTTTCTTACTTACTGTGAAGACACTACTTGATTGATACTCTGCCGCATGTGGTGCAAACTGAGAGTATTGTAAACAATGGAGTTTGAATGCGCTCTGCTGGCCAAACAGTGTGATGACGTCGATTACATACAAGCATCTTTTCCTGCAATATAATAATTAAACAAACAATGGACAACATAATTATAATGGTATATATGTCACCAGTATCATTATGTTGTCTTAACAAAAACAAACTTTTAGTTATTAGGTAGGTATTATAGACCAAAGAATTCTTATTGAGCAATAGTTACAGCAGAAATATTTTTTTTATAATGGATAACATTATTCACAACTTGTGATTTTCAGCATTCTGGACATTGTTGCATGAAATGTGTCTTTACACAGATGCTTTTGCAGCTTTGATGAATATTATTATTGTCTCTTTCCAGCACTCGATACTGACCAAGGTGATGTGAAAGCCAGATTTCGGAGGGCCCAGGCATTTCAGAAACTTGGCCGGTTTGACCAGGCCTTTCTGGATGCTCAGAGATGTGCCCAACTGGAGCCCAAAAATAAAGCTTTCCAGGATCTGCTCAGACAGCTGGGAGCACAGATTCAGCAAAAGGTGGTGTGATGTGGATAAAGGTGTGGATAAACTTATTTTCTAAATTGTATCTTGCTAATCGAAATCATTTCTCTTAACCCTTTAGTCAGCACAACTAAACTCCACCGATGCTCGTGTGCAGCAGATGTTCTCCCTCCTCTTAGATCCATCTACTAAAGAGTGCGATCGACAGAAGGTGAGAATAACTCAAAAGGCAGATGAATACATTCCTCTAATTCATTCTTGATGCGCCTGATATTTCTTCATTAATGCTAATGCGTCTGTAAAACTGTACGGCACCAAAATAATCAAATCCTTCAATCAATTTCAGGCTGCTCAGAATCTAGTGGTGCTATCTCGAGAGGAAGCAGGAGCTGAACAGATCTTCCGTAATGATGGAGTGAAGCTAATTCAGAAACTTCTGCAGTCAAAGCTGGAGGATGTTGTACTTTCTGCTCTCAGGACATTGGTTGGTTTGTGCACAGGACATCAGTCTAGAGTAAGTGTGACTGTTCCTTTGAGATTACTATTTGCTTCATCTTTAAAGTCGCTTTTTATATTTTTGTAGTTTGGAATTATATAAAAAAAAAGGTTTATATGCATTCTGATTTCCATCCATCATTAATGTGAAGCTAGAGCAGGCTGTTCAATGTGCTTGTCACTCAGTTGTTTTGCAGTTCATTATTGCTGATGTCCATTCTTTGAATTTCCAGACTATGGCGATAGTGAATGAGTTGGGAATGGAGCAGCTGTGTGTGGTAATGGGATCAGGAGCTTCAAGTGTGTCTCTGGCTGCCTGCCATCTGCTACAGGTGATGTTTGAAGCTCTGACAGAGGGAATGAAAAGAGAGATCAGAGGAAAAGATGAAGCTATACTTCCTGGTGAGTTTAGATACTTATATTGGGAACTTGGTTACACTGAAGGTTAACCTTTAGCAAATGTTTTGTGTGTGTCGGCTCTGTGTTCTTTACATTTAATTGTTACTCACTATATGAATCTTAACACAGAACCATCCAAGGAGCTGCGGTCAATGTTACGACACCTTTTGGAAATGATGCCAGCATCAAATGTGTCAGGACCGGGCAGAGACAGCGCTATAAATCTCCTTGTCAAACAAGTACCCCGCAAATCCTTGAAAAACCCAGATAACTCCCTCACGTTATGGGTGGTAGACCAGGGTATGAAACACATCCTACATGTAGGCAAATAATTTATTAAACCATGGTGGATACCAAGGCATGCATTACCATGACACAAAGATGCATGTTTATTTTGTTCATTTTTCTATGTTAGAAAATTTATAACTGATGTTATCTGTTATCACTGTATATGAATTAGAGACTCATTGTTTTCCTACAGGGCTGAAGAAAATCCTGGAAGTGGCTGGGACTGTCCCAGAGATCTCAGAAGGGCCACCTCTTACAGACAACAGTCACATGAGCTGTTCAGTCTTGCTGAGCAAACTCTATGATGACCTAAAGAGTGACAAAGAGAGGGAGAACTTCAACAAACTATGTGAAGAATATGTTCAGTGAGTTGACCAAGGAAGCTTGTTTAAACTGTTTGTTCGTTTAGATCTTTTTTCCAGAACTGCATCACAAGTCCTTTGTGAGCATGAAAACTGATTGATTCTTCTAACATAATGTTGTTGTGGGCAGGCAACATTTCAGCCGGCCTGGCCTAGACGGCAAGCTGAGAGCCATCCAGACAGTATCAGTGCTTCTACAAGGGCCGAGTGATGTGGGTAACAGAACTCTGGAAATGTCAGGAATGATGGATGCCGTGATATCGCTGTGTGCCTCCGAAGATGTTACTCACCAGCAGGTAGCGGTTGAGGCTCTAATCCATGCTGCAGGCAAAGCCAAGAGAGCTTCATTTATCACAGCCAACGGAGTGTCCCTGCTAAAGGACCTATACAAGAAGAGCGAGAATGACAGGATACGTGTGAGAGCCCTAGTGGTAAGTACCACAGATAGTTTTAGAAAATAACACTTCTAAATAAAGATGAAAATAACAGCTATGTGTATGTGGGCTATTGCACAGGGTTTGTGCAAGCTTGGATCAGCAGGAGGAACAGATTTCAGCATGAAGCAGTTTGCAGAGGGATCTACACTTAAGCTTGCCAAGCAGTGCAGGAAGTATGTTGGCTTATATTGAATCTTAAGCCCTAGGTATAGATTAAGAGATGCAGCATGCTTGATGTACATCTGCAAAACCTGATCTAAATACCAGGTTTTGAGTGGATTACTGGATTTCAAATAACTGACAAGCTTTATCTCTTTCTCTGTAAGGTGGCTGTGTAATGAGACTCTCCCCCCAACTTCCCGCCGCTGGTCTGTGGAAGGTCTCGCCTACCTCACCTTTGATGCAGATGTAAAGGAAGACTTGGTGGAAGACAAGAATGCCCTGCTGGCCATGTTTGACCTTGCAAAGGTATAACTCATCATTATTTTCCTCATAGCTGAAAGAAGTCTTATATTTTCTCCACTCTGACTTCTGTGGAGTTAACAGGGTCTGATTCTTCATAACCAAACGTCAGCATATTTGGCACACACCTTCACGGTGCATTAGATGGCAGTGTTAGTCCTGTCTATAGTGCTGACCAGTTAATCAGTAGTCCTTTCCTGTCTCTCATTGGACTCATTTGTTCTAAATCTAAGTAACTATTGCTAACTATTTCATGTCACAGGACCAGATTGTCATCCATGCTTGAAATGCACTGATGCCCTTTTTGTGTTTTCTGTGTGTTTTTGCAGTCCGAGGATAAGACTGTGCTCTTTGCTGTGGGTTCTACATTAGTGAATTGCACCAACAGTTATGATGTGGAGAAACCAGACCCTCAAATGGTGGAGCTGGCCAAGTATGCAAAGCAGCATGTACCTGAGGAACATCCCAAGGTAATACTAAAATTAACCTTTTCTTTTCAAGTAGAACTAACATAGCACAATATTTATTTTATACAGCTTCATTTCAATTATTTTTGGTTATGATTCATATTTCTGCCTGCTTTTTTTTTATGTTAGGATGCACCTTCCTATGTAGAGAAAAGGCTGGTGAAGCTGCTGGAGGCTGGTGTGGTGTCTGCATTGGTTTGCATGGTCAAACAGGAGAGTCCTGCACTCACTGAGGCTTGTAGGGAATGTATTGCCAGGTAGGAAAATGGCAGTAAGTCTTGTTTTTTCTGTAGATTTTCTGGTTAATATAATCTTTCACGGCAGGGTGTTCTTGGCCCTAGTGGAGCGACAGGAAGACAGAGGCACAGTGGTGGCACAGGGTGGAGGAAAGGTAGAGTGTACTGATAAAAATTTCCCAAATTTCCCCTTGTGGGACAATTAAAAGATTTTTTTCTATTCTATTCTAAAATACACTCGGTTTAGCCTACACTCTTAACTAAGCACCACACTTCAGAAGGCTTAAATGATTTATGTCTGCTGCTCTCCTCCAAAAGGCTCTGATCCCACTTGCATCCGACAACACAGATGCAGGAAAAATCAAAGCTGCACAAGCCCTGGCAAAAATAACCATCACGTCTAACCCGGAGATTGCCTTTCCAGGAGAAAGGGTAAAAATGCAAACAGTAACACACAAGTTAACTTAAAAAAAATACAATAACTCTTTAACATTATCTTGCTTTTGTTTGTTTGTGTATTTTTTGGGGTCAGATCTATGAGGTGGTACGCCCACTAACCAGCCTTCTGAGGCTTGAGTGCACCCTGCTGCAGAACTTTGAGGCACTCATGGCTCTCACAAACCTGGCTGGCATCAACGATAGACTCAGGTTCGCCACTAGGGGGGAGTCTCTACTAAAAGTATTCATACAAAACAGTCTATTTTCATTCCAGAACATTACATTTAGGATACTTTTATTTATTTATTTATTTATTTTACATTTTCTGCATTTTGCAAAGCTACTTTTGCAGATCAATACATGTGTCACTTTTATTGCTTAGCATAAAGTATTTAGATGGTGTGAAATCCTTCCATCAAACCTGTTTTTAAATTCTTCCAGGGTGACCACAAGTGACTGAGACTTAATATAGACTAAATCACAGACTTGATTAACATGCAGTAATTTTCTTGTATGGCAACTTTCCAAAGACTGAAACATTTAGTCTCTGTTGACCACTGAAATCCAATTTCCTGTCAAAGCTGTTTTCACTGTAGAAGCTGATAATTAACGCTGAAGTTGTGCAGTTATGCAAAGCATGCCTTGTTCTGTTTTATTTTTTACTTTTTTCAAAACTTACATTATATCTGCCTTTTAAAGCATCTTTTATCCTGATCAGCGCAGTTTCATAAGTGTTTTTCAGTTTTCTGAATTAAGTATACACTTTCACAGGCAAAAGATCATCAAGGAGAAAGCTGTACCTAAAATTGAAGGTTACATGTTTGAGGAGCATGACCTTGTACGAGCTTCTGCCACAGAGTGCATGTGCAACTTGGTTTTAAATACTGAGGTAAGGGATAATTTATTAACAAGTCTTTGAATACATGAATACCGGTTGAACTGACAGTAGCGGCTGTGCTGTGTGGCATCCTCAGGTGCAGAAGCTCTACCTGGCCACAGGAAATGATCGCCTGAAGCTGCTCGTGCTTTATAGCGGAGAGGATGACGGGAGGCTGCGGAAAGCTGCTGCAGGAACCTTGGCCATGCTGACAGCCGAACATCCTGAACTCTGCGCTCGCATCCCTGGAACTGTAAGAAAAGCACTCCAGTAGTGTCGCTACCATTATTTTATTTTTTTTTACTCTATTTTTGCTCACATGACTTCTGTTATCTTCTCAGACAACCCACTGGCTAGAAATTGTGCAGGCTTTGTTGCTCAGTGAAATACCTGACCTACGTCATCGTGGAGTGGTCATAGTTCAGAACATGATCCAGGCAGAGAAGAGTCTGGCTGAGAAACTCATAGAGAGCGAAGCTCTGGAGATTCTTTCCGTCCTTGCAAAGGGAGGAGAGGGCATGCCAGATGCCGTCTCGAAGATAGCTCAGAACTGCCTGGATAAAGCAATGGAGTACGGCATCATCAGAAACAGGGAAGAAAAGGAGAAGAGCTCAGGAACTGAACCCTGAACACAAAGTGCAGTGTGTGGATGTGCCACCTGACAGCGTTTCAGTTCTTTGAACATTATATTGGACCAGTGAAGTAATTTCATTTTTGCAGGAAATGGGCTCATATGTCTTAACAAAAAATGATTAAAAGCAATAAGGGATGTAGTGAAGAATGGTATCAAATGGAAGAACCAACAGCACAGAAATGATTTTTGACTGCTGTGTAACGTTGATTGTACACTTGTTAAAGTCTGGCAAAAGTGTGTATTCCACCCAGAGACCAACATTTCTCCTCCATGTATTTCCACTAAAAATGACCATTCCTATATATGTGCAAATATTTCATTTGAGTGTCATTATTAGTCCCACAAACACATTCTTATTTTTATTGTGCACACTACTTTTCTCAATATTTTATTTTATATTCAGCAAAAATAGAAACATTTCATTTACACTATAAAATTTACTTTTTGTTTAAATGTTTGTTATCACTATTATTGACAATCCAACACATTCCCAGTGTGCTTTGTTGTTTTAATACGTTTTAACTGAACACATGAAAAAAATAAATAAAAATGACCAATCCTCACTTCTGTTTACTTTATTCCATATCCCACCTGGCTAGATGTACTTTATAATGGTGCTTTAGTGCTGGGATGCCCAACTATTTTTATCCCTCAGCCATGAAAGGCTGGCGGGGTATTGTCATCGCCCTACTGGGCAGGCAATATGGATACCCAACTCTTTGAATGCGATCACTTGACAATGAAGTAATGTAGGAGTTTCAAATTTATACCTTAAGTGTATGTACTGAAAATCTCCGATGAGTCTGAATCTGTTGGGTTTTTTTTTTGAAAATATCGTGAATGAAATAACAGAAGAAAGGATTTTGAAACTGACATCATAGGTACATCTGCTAGGAGGATGAGGGGTGCCACTGACTGCTCTGAGAATTTTTATATTATTAAAATGGCCATTCTACAACTTTCCAAACTAAATAAGAAATGTGACACAAGTTGTCCTATCAAAGTTTGTGGCACACATTTTATAATTTATGGCAGGGGTTTCAAACTCAATTTAGTTTAGTGATCATGTACAGTCCAGCTGATCTGCTACGTAAGTGAGCCAGGCCACATAACAATCTGGATCAAAAAAGCCAACCCTTCCATGTCTGTACAACTTTTTATTGTACAACTGTTTATGCGCACGCATATTTCACACTTAGTGAGCCAGCTATTTATAAGACATTGTGAAAAGCCCGAGGTATATGCCTGATGCACAGCTTTTGTTCACAATAATCTCGGTGTAACGTGTAGTAACAGAGCAACCTTAAATACTGTCAATAAACATGAACTTGGTGTATGTCTCTTTAAAGACGATTTAAATGCCATGCTCCTCCCTCGCCACTCGTCATCATCTCTCGCCGCTTGTGCTCCTGCTGTATTAAAAAAAATAAAAATAAGCGCAATCGTAGGTTAGTTTTGCGAACAGCTTCTGTTGAGCTGCTCGGTGTTCAGATGCGCTGGTTTGGCTTCGGTTTCAACGCCTTTGGACAGATATGTGTCCAGGAAAAGTCAGGCAGAGGAGAAAGTAGCAGCGCGCCCCACCAAGTCAAAATAAGTCACCCAGCAGAGCTCAGCAGTCACGTGGATAGAAGTAGATGCTGCTTGAAGACAAGTCAGATCAGAGTGAGCTGGAGTCGAAGAGCATCTTTACATTTAGAGGGTGAGTGTATCAAAGACATCGCCTAAGTCCTGAGGATTAATACATCTATTGCTTTAGCTTAGCTCTTGTTTTGTTGTTTGTTGTTTCTGTCAGGAGACAGCTGCCTGAGCTTGGCAGGTTTTGGGGAATCGGTCTCCAGCGAGGACTGTGGTATTTCTAAAATAGAGAGCCGTGGTTGTAAGGATGTATTCATCAGTGAATCGCACTTGACCCTGGCCTTCCCAGACAGGATTGAGACCTGGGATCTGCAGAAGAGGGAGAAGAGTCCATCATGGAGCATGGATATAAAAACCGACGCAGAGGGCTCTGGTAATGTGTATGCTAATATCTTATCTGGCTAGACAGACATTAATAATGATGTATGAAATTACAGTCTCAATATTACTTTTTATTTATTTTTATAGATGTGAATTTGCCATTGGTCCCTGGAGGTTACATTGCCTTAAAGCCTCCCTTCTACTGCACCTTACCAGGACACCTGAAAGCCAGGAGCCTAGCACTGGGTGCAGAGCATGCTGTTCTTCTTACTGCCACTGGAGCAGTGTACAGCTGGGGACTGGGCAGGTGGAGCCACTCACACATATGTCTTTGTTGAACATGTGAGAAGCAGCAGTTTCATGCATAAACAACAAATAAGCATAAGTAATCTTCCTATGCATGCATGTGTTTATGTAACAGCCATGGTCAGCTGGGGCATGGAGGGCTCACCTCTGAGGAGGAGCCCAGAGCAGTGGAGGCACTCTGGGGGATGCCCATGACCCATGTGGCTACAGGAGGCTGGCACTCAGCTTGCATTAGTGGTAAATGTCAAATAAAGATTTGGACAAGTTACAATCAGTTTGAAAAGGATTTGAAGAGGATCTTTTTGTTCT
Source organism: Mchenga conophoros (assembly GCF_057382185.1). NCBI lineage: Eukaryota > Metazoa > Chordata > Actinopteri > Cichliformes > Cichlidae > Mchenga > Mchenga conophoros. Next base: position 7,672,036 of record NC_140532.1, read on the forward strand.
TAGATGGGGGTGACCTTTATGTGTGGGGCTGGAATGAGAGCGGCCAGCTTGGACTTCCTTCTCGAGGTCTGAGGAAATCTCAGCAGAAAACTAGTCAACAAACAGGTCTGTCCTGAAATGTGCACTGCTTTAAAGAGTTCTATTGAAGAGGCAGTTTTTACATCCATTTTGAACCACTGACCTTATCAAACAGGAGAATTATGCTGTGATACCAGCACACCACCAGATGAAAAGCTAAAGGAGGAAGAGGAGCATGAAGATGTGTTCATATCAATCCAGGCGTTCCCCGCTCTGCTGGACGTCTCTTCATCATGTGAAATCCGAGCAGTAAGCTGTGGTTCCCGCCACACAGCTGCAGTAACAAGTAAGGAATCTCTTCTGACAGTTGTTTTACCGGGATGCACATTTTCTAGCAATCATCGTGTCACAATTTCTTATTTTCAGCCACTGGTGACCTCTACACTTGGGGATGGGGTGAGTTTTGGTTTTAGAAATGTGTTACATCTAAGTGAAATACTCAAAGCAGTATCATTCAAATCAAAGTGAACGCCAAGATTTTTGGCATCTTTGCCTTTATTACCTTTACAGGGGAATACGGCCAGCTTGGACACCAAACAGTAACTAGTTCGGATGAGCCGCAGCGTGTGGAGTTTTTCAGGGCTGAGCAGATGCGTGTGCTTGATGTGGTGTGCGGGACATGGAACACATTTGCTGCTGCTGTAAAGGAGGAAGTAGCTTGTGCTGAAAATAGCACAAAATGCACTTGTTAAGCACAGTGAACTTTGGACAACAGTTGTAAATTTCTCCTACAAACACAAAGAATTAACTAAATTTCTTTGTTCATTTTTTTTCTCTATAAAAACTCAACTCAATACTTTTTGGTGAAACTTTTATTTTTTCTTCAAACAGATGTTTAAAAAGGGTTTATATTTGACAAATTACATAAAACAGTTAAGGCAGCAAAATCCACAGGTAAATATAATTTAAGGCAAGTAATTAAAATTGTTCTGATTTAAAATTATACACTAAAATTAAAAAGGTGCATGCATCTCCAAGGTCCACTGGAAGTCTTCAGAGCACAATCTTGAAGGAACTGTGGATAAATCAAATGAGAATCAATTGGACACTTATAAATGCAAATAATTATTGGTGTTTGGAGCAGCTGGATTTCTAGTTACCTGACAAAATCTGGTGACCTTGAAATGACGTGCTGAAACTCTGAGAGGTTCACAGTTCCGTCCTTGTCGATGTCTGACTCTTCAAGAATCTAAACAACACGCAGACATGGAAAAGAAAGACATTGTTAGGCTTACTGACACATCAGTATACCATCCCACACGCAGTTTATAACCACCCCTTACAACTATAAAGACAAACTCAGTAATCTCACGTTGCTGATGAGCTGCTTCATTTCCGTGGAGGAAAGTTTTGCATCGTTTGTCTCACCAGTTAAGCAGTTAACCAGCTTCTCCAGATCAGCACAGTCAAGGGTTCCATCATCATCAAAGTCTGAAAGCAGCAGACTGGTTAGCATTTCGTAGACTGACATATTTGTGTGCAAAAATAACTATATCACTTTTTATCAACGTTTTTTTTTTTTTTTTACCAAATATGCGGAATGCATAGTGGGATTTGATTTCCAGAGTAGCAGAGTCGCTGAAGGCACTCAGAAGATCCAGGAAGTCCTCAAAAGTGAGGCTTCCATCTTTTTGTTCAGAGGTTGAGAACACCTGGCAGATTCTTTCCTTGAAGGGGTTGGACTGTAACGGGAATGAGTACAAAGGTCAGAACAGATTACCAGCCACTGAAGCACTTCCTTCAGAGCATGAATTACAATATAATCCCATAAACATAGAAATCAAGCATTAACGCAAAAAACAAAACATAAAAACAATGTAATGCATATGCTTTGTTAAAATCTTTTCACCTTGAGCTCAGGCAGAGTAATAATCCTGCCTATTGGTACTCTGGCATCTATTTGTTCTTTTTCATGTTTCTCAAGCAGTTCTGTGAATCTCTTGTGAGCACTGCAAAAAAAGAGAAAAATATATCACACATTACAACAACCAGCAGAAGACAAAATTTTTTGTTAGTATGATGACTTGCAGCTTGTCACTTACAGAAGAATTTCTTGTTTTGTCAGGAAGGTCAGCTCCTAAAAATATATGTAGGGATTAGTCCTTTAAGAAGTTGAAGAGCTTCTTGTTCAAATAAACAGGCATCTTCTTAATTTAACAAGAAAAATAAAAGCATATAAAAAGTGATACATTAAACAATAATAAACAGTTTTCAAACTGAGCTTTGAATGAACAACAAAACAAAGACAAGACAGCCCGGACCCACTCAGTGCGTACCTGATTTTAATTACTGAAGTTGTTCAAACAGGAGATAAAAGGATAACACATATATTTATGAATACATTTTCTCTGAGTTTAGTAACAATAAGCGCTTCTTTCTTCTTCCAAAACAAAGGCAAAGTAAATGTAAGCATCAGTGCAAAGACAACAATCACTTATTAACATAAATTTGTAACTTTTACCCTCAAACGGATGTTTTTAAAGAGTCTGAGCAACAGTATTGGTTGTTATTAGGCTAGTGACCGTAACTTGTTTTTAATAGTATTTCCGCAGACGTTACATATAATCAATACGAATTACATCAACTACAAATGTAAATAATACTGGTTATTTGAGCACCAGGACGCTTATCATTTTATTTCTCCTTTGAAACGTCAGGCTAACAAAGCTATTACGCTCTTCCTTTAACGTTATTACAGGGCGTAAAAAAACACTTCCACTCGTCCATTAAGAAAATAGGTAAAGTTTGCCTGTGGAGACTTTGCTTTCGGGACTTACCTGATATTCTGAGAGCGACTCTTTCGAAAGTTGACTCGCCGTAGTTCCCATGTCGAAGTTTTCAACTTCAAATTGTACTTTGCCGTAGTTAACAGTAACCCGCAAAACTACTGAACGGCTAATGTTTTCTGCTTCGCTTACTTCCGGTTTCTGACTAGAAGCGTCCTCCCCTTGTCGGGTGTAACGTAGCGGTTTCTATAGTGACGTATATGCAAAACCTTTAAAAAAAAGTGGCCTTTTTTTCTTTGGAAAGTTTAAAAAAGGAAAAACTCAGTTTGGTTCCTGTTCACAATTTTGTCATCATTACTTGATTTTCGTTGAGATAACAAAATAAAAGAGGAGACCGACTGGAAGTGGGTAAAGGTCGTTGATATAAATAAGGATACTAAAAACACTTTTATAAGTAAGACGTGAGCAGTGAAATGTACTCAAGTACAAGGAGTAGCTTTTATTTTCGTAGCATAAAAATAAAGCCCTGCGAGTCCTATTATTGTGGGGTCTCTAGTGATAGAATCACTAGTATCACAGTAGATTGTATCACTCTAACCAGTCCAACCCAGTTCCACATATTACCAAAGAAGACAAAATAATGTTTCCTTTCTTTATTTGTATAACTACGGTTATTCTTGACTTTCATAATCCATTAAATTACACAGCATCTTTTTCTGAAAAAACAACAACACACCCTCTAATACTATCACTGATCTGCAACCCAATTAATTATACTTGCAACCCCATAATCATAAATACAAAACAAACATTACAAACATATGTTAAAACATATAAAATATTATTGCACAACATTTCTATGGTCCTGAGTATTTACTGGACACATTTATGTCATAATCTAAAAATAATAGTAATCCATTCAATCCTATTGTATTATTTAAAAATAATAATACTAAATTGTTTCCTTAGCTCACAAAGGCTTAATTCTCTTTGTAGTTGTTTAAATTATTACTTTAAAAGTGTATTTAAGCAAAGATATCAAAAAGATTAATTTGCAAAAAACATCACTATTTATTTTCAGTAGATTTAGAAAGTTGCTTAAATTAATATAAACCAAGACTTATCTGAAACTGAATGAGTATTCAGTATGAGGGTGACTACTACTATCTTCTCACAGTCCAAAGACATGCAGCATCAGTGGGGTTAGGTTAATTGATGATCTTTAAAGTAATAGTGTGTAAAATCTCACCACTAGATGTCTGTAGATTGCAGTCAAATGAATTCTGTTTTCTTACCCCTCCCAATCCAAGTGCATAATTGTAACTATGGTGGCTGCTATAATATGACAAACTTGTTTTAGTCAACCAATGGAGATCAGAAACTTAAAACTTAGACTGTACCATAATTTTAGTTTATAGTCGACTGTTGTTGTTTAGCTGGCTTATTGTCATCTGTCTGGACACAACAGGATTGCATGTCAAATCTGCTGACAAGAAGAAATTGTGACAATATGGTAAATGGTAAATGGCCTGTATTTGTATAGCACTTTTCTAGTCCTTAAGGACCCCAAAGCGCTTTACACAACCTGTCATCCACCCATTCACACACACATTCACACACATATCAGAAATAAATAAGCACATTTATCCATGTTTTCATGTGTTTTCAGTTCAGGAGATGGGGCTTGAGGATGCTTATTCTGTTGTCTCTTTTCTTTGTGTTCTTGCTTCTTTGGTGAAGGGGACCCCCTCTCAGATGATAAAACATAGATACTTCATATCTTGAATCTGAATTTACCTCCATGTTTTCTTCTCCTCCATCTTTGGTGTATAACCTGACCTGGACAAATCTACTTTTTTCACGTTTTTTTTAAATTTGTTTTTTGTATTTTTAATACAGAACGGAATTTTTTTTAATGTGTCAGTTCTTATTTAACCATTCCTAAACTCCTCCAGAAATAGTAAAATAAAAAGCAAACATAGATGTAGAACTATGGTTTTGAGATTAAAAGTGTTCTTGCTGGTTTTCCTACCTCCTATAAAGTAATATTGTCTTGTCTTTTGTCAGCATAAATAACATAGGTAAGAGAATTTTTATAAAGTCAACCCAAAGCATACATATATGTTTGTCCGACATGTTCAGAAAGAAAAAAAAAAAGAAGAAATCTTTGGCATAAATATGATGTACATGTTTAATCAGGTTACTTCCCTAAACAAAAGACAGAAAAGTACAGGGACATGAGACTAACTTGTCAACTCGTTATACTCTGACTCTCATGTCAGGCAAAAGACCAAAACATATCTGCATGTGTTTTATCCCAGCAGGGATAACCTTAAGCAATACAGAATTCCAGAGTCTCTGAATTTTTGTGTGCTGCCTGAAACTGTTTTCCTTTACATAAATAAAGACATTTGAACCATAAAGTTAGAAACTGATACATCATAATTCCTCAGAATGGTTGTTCACCAGCACGAGCTATTAATAATAACTTTTTTTTATTGCCTTCGTTTTACAAAATATGTTTTGATTTGAACTCAATCGACAAAGAACATCTTAAAACAAAATTGAATGTATTCTATTTTTATAAAAAAAACAAAAAAAACCCCGATGAATATCTCCAAATTTCAGGAGATGATTATCTTAACGTGGGGCAAGCTAGGCTCCTGGATTTGTCTCCCAGTCTGTTGTATCTAAAGCAAAAACAGAGGTAAAACAGCATGTAAAAGTGTGCAAGTGAGGTTTTAACATGGATTTTTGTGAAAGAATTCTTGTAAATGGTAAATGGCCTGTATTTATATAGCGCTTTGTAGCTGATGGTGTGTTTAATCTTAAGTGTTACCTGTCATTTTTGTTCCCTCTCTGGTCTCAGCTGGAACCCCAATCCCGTACTCATTTTCTCCTGTGACTCTAAAGAAATAGATTCCTCCCTCCTCCAGGTCGGACACCTTGTAAGACAATCGGCGACACTTGTCAGTAAGTCTTATCCATCCCGTTCTGCTGATGTCTCGTATGTCTAAAAGGTAGTTCTTCACGGGAGACCCTCCCTCATTCTCAGGAATGTCCCAGGTAACAGTGGCAGAGTTCTTAGTCACATCTTTAACTATTATATGAGCCGGGGGACCAGGTGAATCTAAAACCCTCACATTTAGGGTCAAAGAGGCAGATCCAGCAGCATTTTGCAGTTTGACAGTATATTTGCCAGAGTCATCACGTGTTGCTCGTTCCACTGTGATAGAGGTGGCAGAGCTCGTGGTGTTGATCATTCCTCTGACTCGCAGATCAACATCTGCTTTCTCCCATGACACACTGGGAACAGGTTTGCCTGTGAAAGGCACTGTCAATGTGAAGGAGCTGCCACATTTAACAGGCAGAGTCTTTCTCATCTCAGGGTTAATGTGAATCTCAGGCTTCTCCTCTCGCTCTGTAGCTACTTCGGGGTCTGTTTCTGGGCTAGGCTCACTAATACCAACTTTATTTATGGATCTGACAGTAAAAACATATGCTGTCCCCGATGTGAGTCCCTTTACTGTAAACTCTGTCCTATCTGTGTTCTGAACAGCAACAGTCCAGTCTTCTTCTGTTGATTTTCTGAATTCAACTTTGTACCCTGTAACTGCCGCTCCACCGTCAAACACCGGTTTGTTCCATGACAGAGTGATTGAAGATCTGGATGAATCAATTATAGTGGGCTTTACTGGAGGGGAAGGAAGAAACTTTGGATCCTCTGCCAAGGTGAGTGGGCATGGCAAACTTGGTTCACTTAGCCCAGCAGCATTCTCAGCAAAGACTCTGAATTCATACTCAGATCCCGGATGCAGACCAGAGGCTTTGACTCGTAGGTCATAGACTGGCTTCTTATTGACCCGGACCCAACGGATGCCCTGCTTCTCCCTTTTCTCTACAATGTAACCGCTGATGCGGCTGCCACCATCAGAGGCGGGCGTCTTCCAGCAAATAGTCATCGCTTCATTGGTTGCACTTGTGACCTCAACATCTGTTGGAGCAGATGGGATGGTAAAAGGATCCATGGCCTTGACTGGGTCACTTTCCAAAGTCTCACCCTCACCATATTTATTGACTGCCCTCACCCTAAACAGGTATTCATTTCCTTTGAGAAGTTTGGTTATCTTGCAAGTAGTTGACATCATGTCACCATACACAAGGGTCCAGGCAACACGGCTGGTTTCACATTTCTCAACAATGTAGTACATGATCTCCGCCCCACCAGTCTCATGAGGAGTTCCCCATGAGAGGGTGCACTTTTCTGCTGAAAGTCCAGAAACTTCAAGGGGTCCAGCAGGTGGACCAGGTCTGTCTAGTACTTTGCAGGTGATAGCCTTAGATGTGGTGCCCCCTGTATTCTGGAGAGTAAGAGTATACTGCCCAGAGTCTTTCCTAACACTTTCTCTGATAAGCAGAGAGGTATGCGTTTTTGTTGCGGTTATTTCAACTCGTCCTGTGGTGCCAATATTTCTACCATTCTTCAGCCAAAACACTGTAGGGTTGGGGCGGCCTGAGATGACAGCTTCTATTCTTAGGAGGTCTCCTGCTTTGACAACCACTACCTGTCGAAATTTGTCTTCCAAGATAATTTTGGGTGGCTCTACATTGTGCTGTGCTGTGACAGGTCCGGTTGTTTCAGAGGGTGGACTGAAGAGCTCCGCTGCATTCTTTGCAATAACACGAAAGTTGTACTGTTCACCCTCTGTAAGGCCAGTCACTTCAAAGAAGGTGTCCAATAAGTTTGTGAAGTTACACTTAAGCCAGCAACTATCGGGCAGTTCTTTGCGCTCAACAATGTAACCAGTTATTTTAGCGCCACCATCATATTCTGGCTTGTCCCACGAGAGAGTTACTGAAGTGTTAGTTATATTGGTGACAGTGAGGTTGCCTGGGGGGTCACACTGGTCTCTAGCTGCTACAGGATCAGATGGCTTGCTACAGGGTCCAACACCTGCCATATTCTCTGCACACACCCGGAACTCATATATAAGACCCTCCTCAACACTTGTCACCTTATACTGGTTTTCCGTCACTGGGCTTTTGTTCAATTTTTTCCACAGAATACTGCTTTGATCTTTGCATTCAATATGGTACCCAATAATAGGGCTGCCGCCATCACTCTCCGGTTTGCTCCAAGCAATGACCATAACAGACTTTGAGGCCTGCACAACATGAAGATTGGGTGGTGAGCCAGGTGGCTTGAAGGGATACTGAGCAACAACAGGCTCTGACTCAGTGAATTGGCTCTTTCCATAGCGATTCTCTGTAGCAACACGAAACTGGTATTCAGTGCCTTGTGTCAGACGGGAAATTTTGATTGATGTTCTTGCAACTGTAGCTGATACACTCTGCCATAATGTACTGCCTGTATCTCTTTTCTCAACAACATAATTAGTGATTTGACATCCACCAGTGTAATGTGGAGGCTGCCATGACAGAGACACAAAGTCAGCACTGACACCATCAACACTGAGGTCTGCTGGAGGACCAGGCCTTTCAAAAACATTAACAAATATTTGAGCAGAGGTGGTTCCAATGGAGTTGTTCAGGGTCACCTCATAAACACCAACATCTATCCTGGTTGCATCTTTGATAATGATCTGAGATGACGTGTCAGATGTGCTCACATTTACTCTGCTTGTCTCTTTCAGTGCATTGCCGTCTTTTTTCCAGGTTGCTGTTGGTGGTGGTACCCCTTTAAATGGAACATCGATCTTTAAATCATTTCCTGCCTTCACACTGAATGTGTTGGACAGCAGACTGATCATAGGCTCAGTACTGGTATCCTTTACTATCACAGGTGCCAGCAGGCATTTTGGCTCACTCTTTCCCTTCTCATTCACTGCGCACACTCTAAAGAAGTACTCTTTTCCTTTTGTCAGGCCATCAATAATTGCATCAAGCGCTTTACTCTCTGAACATTTTGTCCATGTGTCATCTCCCTTAGCTTGCATTTCTACAATATAACATGTGATTTTGCTTCCTCCATCATGGGCTGGCTTTTCCCAAGAGAGTCTTGCACTACTGCATGTGACATCGTTGAGTGTGATCTTGCCAGGAGGCAGGGGCACCTCAGAGACTTTAATAGCTTCCGTGGTTTCTGCTGGCAGCCCAGTGCCAAACTCATTCACAGCCAGGACACGAAAATAATAGAAGCATCCTTCCTGTAAATTGTCGATCTTATATGAATTCCTCATGCAGTTGCTAAAGACGCTTGTGAATGCTTTTCTAGTCTCCTCTCGCTTCTCTACAATGTAGTGCGAAATCTTTGCTCCTCCATCAATCAAAGGTGGCTCCCAAGAGATGGACACAGAATCCTTCTTTACATCCTTAACCTCCAAGTTTGTTGGTGCACTGGGAGAGTCCAGAACTTTTACATTGATGAATGCTGACTTGGAGCCACAGCAGTTCGAAGCCGTCAACACATACTTCCCAGTATCATTTCTGTTGACATTTTCAATGAGTAGCACAGTATAGGAGCTTGTTACCTCGATCTGAGCACGCTCACTGAGGGTGTCACCTTCCTTTGACCATTTAACCTCAGGCTCTGGCCTTCCTCTGATGGTAACAAAGAGATGTAAAGTGGAACAGACTCGAACGCTGACAATCTTCCTCAAGGCAGCGTCCAGCTCAATCTCTGGTGCCTCTACTTTTTCGGCTGCAACCACAGACCCAGGTAGATCCACATGGTCTCCGACACCAGCAGCATTTATGGCGCGAATACGAAAATTGTACTCTGCATTTTCTCTCAGTCTTTTCACAGTGTAATTTGTGTCCTCTACACCTGCGCTTGGTGTGCATGTAATCCACTCATCATCTGTTGCTTCTTTCATCTCTACTACATATCCACTGATGGTGGCTCCTCCATCATAGATTGGTTTTGACCAAGTCAGAGACACAGTACTGCTAGAATAGTCTGTCATTTTGGGGTTGGTTGGTGGACCAGGCGGGTAAGTAGCTTCACATACTTTTATATATTCACTTGGATCACTGGGAGCACCCACACCAGCTGCGTTTTCTGCAAGTATTCTAAACTGGTAGTAATGCCCCTCTGTGAGCCCAGTACATCGGAAACGCAAATCATTTAGTCTTCTCTTGTTGCATTTAGTCCACCTGACACCCTCTTTGTCAAGTTTCTCCACAATGAAGCCATCAATCTCTGAACCTCCATCAGTCTCAGGCCTTTCCCATGTTAATGTTACCGAGTCACCGGTCACAGCTGTAGCTATAGGTGTAGAAGGTGCACTTGGTGGTGTGAAAGGATTTTGTGCAATTAAGGGGTCTGATTCCAAAAATTCACCAACACCATATTTGTTCACGGCAGCAATTCTGAATACATATTCTTTGCCAGGTACCAGTTTTGTTACTTTGTAACTGAGAGCTTCAACATGAGCTTCAACTCCTGTCCATGTAACACGACTGGTCTCCCTTTTTTCAATGATGTAATGAGAAACAGTTGCACCTCCATCATTTAAGGGGGGATTCCAGTGAAGACTGCATTTCTCTGCACTGATAACTTTTACCTTCAGTTGTCCATCAGGAGGACCAGGTCTATCCAGGACCTTCAAATTTACTGGGACAGAAGTAGTTCCACCAATGTTAGTGAGGCTTAAGAGAAAGTGTCCCCCATCTGCTCGTGTACAGTCCCTGATAGTCAGGGTTGTATGTGTGAGAGTGGTTTTGATCTCCATTCTTGGTGTGACTTTGTCGATTTCTCTTCCTTCTTTCAACCATGTTACTGCTGGAAGAGGCTTTCCAAAGTAATCAGCTTCAATGACGAATGTCTCTCCAGCCTGAACAACTGTAGTACTCTTGAACTTGGGATCAACTGATGCTGTGGGTCCTTCAATAACATCCTGTGCAATGATGGTTACACATTCTGAAGGTGGACTCCAAACACCAGCCCCATTCTTAGCAGTTACTCTAAATTCATAACTTTGTCCTCCTGTCAGACATGTGACTGTGAACTGATCCTCAATAACATTTGTAAAGTTTGCCTTCATCCACCTGCCATCTGGGAGCTCCTTTTTTTCTACTACATAGCCTGTAATACTGCTTCCACCATCATATTTGGGCTTTGCCCACTGGAGTGTAATGTTCTCTCTCGTAATGACAACGGCTTCAGGTTTACCAGGTGGATCACAGGGGTCTCTTGCCACATAGCATTCTGATATCCTGCTAGATGGGCTGAGCCCTGCAATATTTTCAGCAAAGGCTCTGAATTCATATTCAATACCTTCTTCAAGCCCACTTGTTTTGAAGCGAGCATCCGGTATAACAAATTTGTTAAGTTTGGTCCATAAAATGCTGTTCTTTTCTTTGCGTTCAAGGTGATAGCCAATGACAGGACTGCCTCCATCTCTGACTGGAGGCTCCCATTCAACCACCATGCTGTACTTTGTAACAGTGGAAACAAAGGGGGTGCCCGGGGCAGCAGGAACACTGAATGGATATTGTGCAACTACAATGGGTGATGTGATTGCAGTACTTTTTCCATATCTATTTTCTGCAAACACTCTGAATTGGTATTCACTTCCTGTCTTCAACTTGGTAACTTTGATTGTGGTTCTTACTGTAGTTGCAGAAACAGTCTGCCACTCCATACTTGTAGATTCCCGTTTCTCCACTACATAGTTGTCTAGTTGACAGCCTCCTGTGTATTCAGGTGGCTCCCAAGAGATGGTAACATAGTCTGAACTGACTTCATCAATCGTGACAGGTCCCGTGGGAGGGTCTGGCTTTTCAAGAACAACCACGGTGATTTCCCCTGTATATTTTCCAGCACTGTTGGCTGCAGTGACACAGTACTGACCAGAGTGCTCCCTGATAGCATGTCTGATATGAAGGACTGTTAATGACGGTGTGGTTGAAATCTCTAGCCTTGATGTTTCTTTTACTCCCTGGCCATCTTTTTTCCATTCAACTTTTGGTGCTGGGTTCCCCAAGACTGGGACCTCTACTTTTAACTCTTCACCATTCTTGACAGTGAATGTTGTAAAAGTAATCTGGAGTTTTGGCTTAATAGCATTTTCCTTATCTGTGATGGGGGTGGGTTGGACATTTGGGCTGATTTCTCCATTTTCTGCAGCAGAAGAAGGCTGGCCTGTAGTGCAGAATAACAAGCTATAATTACAATTTATATATATATATATATATGACTTGAAATGACATAGGTATCTCCTAAAAGATAATAAGACGATGTACAAGAGGCATCATTGGCATATTTCTCAGCTTTTATGTACAATTTGTATTGTACATTGAAGAAATGACAAAAATATATGTCTGAGGATTTTCTAAAACTAATCTACTGCTTTTACACTGTTAAAAACTAACACTGTGCTAGTTATTTAAGCTTATCTAAGGCATTTTAATCAACATATGAAACAAACTGATCTTGGGAGAAGCATCCTTCTTTTATATACTTCAATACAAAGACATGTTAATGGAATTTATTATTAATAATTTGTTGAACATTTTCTAACTTAACTTTATAACAAAGTACGAATACATGCAATCTATGCACCGCAGAGACAGGATGAATGTGCAACATACCTTCAACAATAACAGTGGAGGGTGACTGGGAAACCTCAGTATCCCGTGTCATGTCTATATTTAGAACGTGAGCTTCATCTTCTGCTTTCTTTCCTATCTACAAGAGAGAGGGGTAACTTTTAATGTTAGTGAAAATGAGATTAAATATATACATTTAAATAGGAAAATACATTTTACCTTGTTCCAAGATTATAATATTGATTTGGTTATTTGGTGGCTTAAAGTCTGTATTAAATTTGTTAAAGAAAGCCCTCTGAGTGAGTTTTAAACAAGAATAGAAAGTAGGCCATCTTGCTGAGTGAGATGTGTGTAACCGAAACACTTGAAGGTGTTAAAAATAACTACAGACATGGCCAACCAGACTGCCAACTGCTCTGACGAACACATTAAAGCTGTATTATTATTTAAGTCTTAAGGCTCCCATTTAACATGCAAACAACAACATGCACAGAAAAAAACAACTCAACTAAAAGGACATTTGAAGATCCCTAAATGCTTTCTGTACTATATTACAAAGACGTTTAAGATGACTTTCTTACCTCATTCTTGTTTTCTTCCATTGTTTCTCTTAGTTAAACTGAAAATTTAGATCCCTTGTTAATCAGTTTGTTGGTAAAGATGCCCAAAGTGCTGTGAGCCCCAAACGTTTAGGACACAGATACACAACTCTGCCAATCACTGCCTGCTTTATCTGCAAAAGCATTCAGTGACTAAAATAAGCATGGCGGTGGATTGGCCAGCTGCTCATTCTTTCAAAATTAGTTTAGCCTGCATGGCTCAGCTAGAGATAAATGGAAAACGTCTCATCACTTAAATATTGTCCACGTACCATTCCTGTTATAAGAGGGTTTTCCCTGTAACTTCATATTTAGGTATTAATACACACCTACAGGCAGGCAAAGAAAAGCTTAATAATCTTATTTTACTGACCTTTTCAATGTTCGTGACTGATAAATATTGTGGGTGTTTGACACTTTTTTTGGCTTCAGCTAAGATTTTTGTTGGATTAGAAATGAGTACAGTTCAGTTTGAACAGTTTGGAGACAAATTTAGAGAAGCAAGGCTGACATAGTTTGGAAATGTGTAGAGGAGGGTTGTACTGGACAAAGGATATTGAATATGGAGCTTCCAGGCAGGAGGAGAAAAGAAAGACCAGAGGGGAGGTACATATATGTAGTCAAACAGCACATAGGGCTGGTATGACAGAATATGATTCTAGAGATAGAATGAGATGGAAGCAGGTGATCTGCTATACCGACCACAAAGGGAGCAGCCAAAAAAGAAGTATTAAAAAGGAAGAGGAAGCTTTAAACTTGGGTGTGCCAGGGAAAGTTTTAGATCCATTCTATTAAAGGTGTAGTGTGTAGAATATCACCACTAGATGTCAATAGATTGCAGATTGCAATCAACTGAGTTCTGTCTTCTTAACCATCCCAATTTAAGTGCATAATCCTAGCTATGGTGGCTGCTGTAGTGAGTGTAGGCTGTCAGTCCACTGTTTACCTTAGCTGTAAATATATGTCCATATCTATTTACTCTGGAGGAGGCTGTAAAACTGAAAGCTGATGTGAGCTGATGAGTCAGTGAAGCTCACTTCTGCCTGATGACAGCATTGCTGAGGTGAGTTGCTTAGGATATCCTGAACTTCCTGTCGGTAAGTGCTGCAGTTTTTTTGCTGTTGATAGCTGCCGTCAACTGGCGTTATTGAAACTTTCTTTGAAGTGGATCTAACATTGTTGGACTCAAACACACAGCAAATAAACTCTAGTATGATGTGAAAATGTAATCAAACTGTTTAATAGAGGGAAAGAATTATTTTTTGGACACCTGAACCTAAAATTATCTGGCATAATGTTGGGTCATCATAACCAGCTGGTTGTTTAGCTGGCTCGTTGTTAGCTGTCCAGAGATGGGACAGTCGTACGTATGATCTGGTGACAATAAGAAATTGGGACAATATTAGGACTAAACAAGCATGTTTTCATGTATTAGAGGGATGACTTCAGTTTCGGAGATGAAGCTGGAGATGAGAAGGAACTGGTTGAGGTGGAAATGTGGAAGGAGGCATAGGAGTGGTGGAGGAGGAGGCAGATGAATGGGTTAACCTTATATGTGGCTGGTCTCTAACCACATACATAAAATTTGATTAGGCAGAATTGTGATGTCCATCTTGACCAAGAGGGCGGGCCATATACAAATAGCATAAACAAAAAAATAACATCAAATGTGTTTTTAAAAAAAAGTCAAATTGAGTCAACCCCTTAAAGGAGTGCCAAAGGCTTTAGCAAATAAATATGTTTTATAAACAGTTGTAAACTCGGGGCAGATCATTCCACAGTGATCTGCCAGTCCAAAGACATGCAGTTAATGGGGTAAGGTTAGTTGATAATTCTAGATTGCCCTCTGATCTGAATGTGAGTGTGGATGGTTGTCTGTCTCTATGTGTTAGTACCGTGGCTCTCGCCCTATGGTAGCTGGGATACAATTGGTAACAGAGAATGGAGAATATAAAAAAATGCACCGTTGATAGCTGAAGAAATCTATTTTTGTTGTTCTTTATAAAAACAAAAAATTGAATAGCCTATATTCACTGTTCCTTTAAATGAACAAGAGACACCTTGAGAAAAGGGCTTGTTTTACGTTAAACTTGCATGCATTTTTTAGTATGTTTTCCATTTGGGCATAAAATCCACAGATTTCTTTTCAGTAATGCAAAAATCACTTTGTCAGTAGTCTAAAAATACATTACAGTGGTACTAGCATAAAAATACAAATGTTAATACTATTATTTTAATGCTATATTAATATACTAAACTAACTAAACTAATTTGAAATGAGCGCTTTAGGTCTATGATTAGCTTCACAGAATCTTTTATTCTGAAACAAGGAGCCGGAAATGCACTAATACACACCAGCGAAGAAGAGCACGAAGCTAGCTTGCCAAGCTAACCGGTTGTAGACATCTGATTGAAGATGTAAACATGTATAAACCTTTCGATTGAATGGGAAAAATATTTAACCGTGTTGTTAACAGGCGTTTTAGCTGCTGTCGGTTTGTGATTTGACACGGTGTCAAATGTGAAGAGGTAAGGTCACTGTAAAATTCAATTCAATCATGCATGAATCATTAAAAGCCGTCCATTGAATGAAGTAAAATTGCTCTGTGAGGTGAATAGCAGGCTATACTGCCTCAGACACTAGTTTGATACCAGTGCACTGTCTGATAATAAAGCTGGAACTTTGTTCAAACTTTCCGCATGAAAATTACTTAATTAAGCCTCTGAGAACTGAACTTTTTGAAAGTTATACAATCACTTGTTTTAGCGTCCAGATGTTAATGTTTTTTCTAGTTTTCTTGTGTAACTATAGGTATTTCTATAGGTTTTTTGTTGGCATTGCCGGTGAAACAAACGTTATTTGCCAAATTATTGATATGACGTAAACTAAACATGCATACACGTGTCTGCCTGACCTAAATGACCGACCTCAGTGACTGTTATCAAATGTAATTCCTCTTGTTTCACTCATCAACAGATTCCAACATGTCCATCCAGTTTGTGTATAGCCATCAGCACTTCGTCACTGATGTGTATCGGATCAGTGGAAACAATTCCGCTAAAAACTCTGCATCAACAAAGTTTGACACCGCCATCCAAGGCGGCTGGGCAGACAGGATGGCACGGGGCATATTTCGCTACCATCTGGGGGATTTAAAAACGCGGGTCCTGCTGGGTTCTCATGGCTACGTGGCTCAGCTGAATATCCAAAGAGGAATAGAGAGAAGAAAGCCACAGGAGATCATGAGCATTAAGCAGGAGTTTAATGCCAAGCAGTTTAACTTTAACAAAATTAAACACGATGAAATCATATTTGAGATGATAAAGGACAAAAAAGGAGGTACACCTTTGACTAACAATGCAGAGTGTCCTCAACCCCAGAAGATGGTTGTGTTGGTCAATGTTAGCCCTCTAGAGTTTGGACATTGTCTCTTTGTCCCAGATCCTGCTCACTGTCGCCCACAGATCCTGACAAAGTTTGCAATCCATGTCGGCATTGAAGCTGTGCTTCTGAGCTCTGATCCCGGTTTCCGTGTGGGGTTCAACAGTCTGGGAGCATTTGCATCTGTCAATCATTTACACCTCCATGGATATTACCTAGACCATCCCCTCAAGATAGAGTCTAAGCCAGTTAAACCTTTATGTCCTGAAAAGGGATTTTATCGAATTTTGGATTTCCCGGCAGGCTTTTTGTTTTATGCAGAATCAGAGGAGGTGGAGAAAGTGGCCCAAACTATCTGTGAAGTCACAGATTTTCTTGTGAATGATAATATTGCTCATAACCTCTTTTTGACTAGAGGAAGCCCGCCGTGTGTTCAAACGCAAGGTGAAAAGGATTTCTGTTCAAGAAAAGGTGTTCGCGTTGCTGTGTGGCCCAGAATATCCTGCTTCGGTGCCAAAGAGGAGTCTGCCTTTAATGTTGCTCTATGTGAACTGGCTGGACATTTACCCTTTAAGAGCAAAAAGGACTTTGAGCGCATGACAGAGAAAGATGTCGTTGATGTAATCCAGAGCTATCTTTTGCCTGAAGATGAGTTTCATCAGCTGGAACAGCAGCTTACTGAACATTTATTGTGTTCATAATGTGCGGTAATTTTCATCAACTTACAGCTGGGCTGGAAGGGTCTTAGACTTTTGATGGCATAAATGGATGAATCTGGCCTCTGGATTTTGAATTAAATTGTAAAAACTGCAATACTGTACTGAATGTGTGTCAGAATCTTCCCTGTACAATGAAAGAGATTACACATGTTGAGATTTATGATATTTACAAGATAAAATGTGCTTTAATTGGTTAATGAATGTGTTTTAGCAAAACTGATATCAAATCAAATGTGACTAAAGAATGGAGTTTTGTGTCTGTCTGTTTAATGAATTGCTGTTCTTAGCCAAGTTTAATCGGGTCAGGAGAAGCTCGGGTGTGGTGGCACAGAGCGATTGTGAATGCTATTTGTTACATGTGAGCATTTTATGTTTGGTGTAAAAGGAGCATGGTGATAGGATACATTTTTCCAAGCAAAGTATATAATAACAATAAGTGTCATTGGGTACAAAAGGTTTTGCATTGGTTCAATAGAAAGGAGCACATTACTGAGAATTAAGGGCTGTAAGTTCTGTGGAAATCAGGCATAGGGGCATTTTGAGATTTGGACATAATATTCTTGACATACTATATTCTTGTCTATTTGTAGTGAAAAGATGATCGTGCCTTATGTAAAAGCCAGCAGCTTGAAGGATGCATTTTGTCCTTGTGTTTTGGATACTGGGTATTTTCCACAGCTGTTATCCCAACACGTTCTCAATGTGACAAATCGTCAGCATGTTACGCTTTCAGTCACCCAACGCGTTCCTATGTCATTTAATGTTATTGGTAACATTACCTAAATAACTGTCACCTGACAGTTATCCTGGCTCCACCATAAATAAAACTGCACAACAAGCCCAAAGTTAGTTCACAGCTATTGTCAAATAACAACACTACATCGGGCATTATGAGTTTCAAAAACTCACTTCAGAAAGCCTGACAGTGGTTCTCAGATAAACATCAATGCTAGACATAATCTCTGAAGAGCAAATCATTTGCTAGAACGACATCACCAAGGTAGCAGCAGTAGCGAGAGGAGCTGTCTGCTCACCTGTTGTAATGAGGCTCCTCACTGGGGATCACTCAGTAGCACATTAATCTGTATGCTTGGCTGCCAACTTGCTCTTTTTCTCCTATAATGGTTCAAAATGGTTTGACAGTTTTAATATTTATTATATTTATTTAGCAGACAGGGCAAAGTATTTAAACAGATTAACGGGAGTTACTATAGTCCTTCTTTTGCTGGTCTATACCTGGATAAATGGGAACTTCGTGTTTAATCAGGAAAACATGTTTTTCACACAGATTATTTGCTGGGGGATTAATTAAAGATATTTGTTTGATTTGGTCTCGATCAGAGACAGAACTACAAGCTTTAAATAACATGCATTCCAATATTAAGCTATTGTTAGGTTATAGCAACACTATAGGAATTCCATATGTGGAAGACAACTAAAAAGGATATAGTGCTCATAACCTTGCTGAAAAAAATAAAGGCATTTTAATTTTATTTTGAAAAGACCTGAAGTTTTGGATATTTAATCCAAATTATTTGTTCCAATTTACTGATTCTTTATTTTACTCCGCTTTCATTGTTTCTGAGCACTAAGTGCAATAAAATGTTTTAATGTGAAAGTGAAAGTGAAATTGTTCTCTATAATTTGCTTGTATGAACCAGAAAAATGCACAAAAAACTGGACATTTGTTTCAACCTTAAACCCAATGATGGCTGTTTCAATCAAACCTGTCATGTATCTTAGACATTATTTACAGTTCATCGAAACAGCCCTGAGCAAGGAGAGAAGAATGTCCCCTGTAGCCATCTAGAAATAAGAAAACATTAACTGCAAGTTCTGTACAAGCCTCTATTATTATTGAAAAGCTTCATTTGTTTTCCAAAAATTGGCTTTTTGTCCTAAGGAATAAGTTAATCTCGCTGTTATATTACATGCTAAGCAAACATAAAGCCTAACCAACGAAATTTAAGGAACAACGTTTTTGCAGATTATTTAGGATGTGAATAAAGTTTGATTTGGTTTGATCAAAATTTTAGTAAAAACTGAAAATATGCTAAAATCAAAATTCAAAATCTAGATATCACTGAAAAGAGTCGCATGTGACTTGCAATTTGTAGGGAGAGTCTGTGGGTGTGTCCTCAGAGTCCCATCTTGAAAAATGCTCAGACCTTTAAAGCGTCTGTCACTTTTGCAGAGAGCAGCTCAGCAGAATAATTCAGAATTCAGATAATAAGGCATTGAGATAAAAAAAAATAAAAAAAAAATAAAAAAACTATATACATATATGTTGTTGTTTTTTATTATTATTTTTATTTTTTAGAAAATCTATTTTAAGTAATCAAAAGCAATGGGAGCTTGTCAGAGCTTTAGGGAAATGTGTGATCGTGAAAAGAACACCAATGTTCATCTGAGTCTTCCAGCCGTTTGCATTGTGTGGCAGACTGCCATGATCATCTTGTTTGGGGTTTTTATGCGTTATGATCACGAGTCAGATGCGCACTGGGTAGAGCACAGAAAACATTCAAATTTAACAGACATTGAGAATGACTTCTACTTCAGATATCCAAGTAAGTAATTTCTTTATTTCTATCTTTCTTCACCAGTAAATTCTGTAATGTATCCATTTCTATGTACAATTAGATATTTGTTCTATAATTTTATCTCTGCTAGCAAATAGTTTTTTCCAGTCCAGTAAAAAGCTTCTGGTTGACTTACCAGTTTCAGACCTCATATTATGCTAACCTTACAAATTACCTTCACATTGCTGACAAAGATCTGACTCCTAGGTGAATTTTCCCCAAGGATTTGACTCCTCTAAGGCCTCGTCCTGTTAAAAAAAAAAAAAAGAAAAAGAAGAAGCTTAATGTCCATACTAAGCAATAAAGTGTGTCTAATTTTGATAATATGTTTTGTTTAGATTATGAGATTTTAAAGATCATGTAACATGGGGGGATATATTGGATGTATGGTTGTGGAAACTCTACAACACAGCCCACAGTGTCAATGTCAGGCTGTCGATAAGGCTAAGCCATCTGAGATGTGGTGTTGGATGTCAGATGAGAAGTTCTTTTCCTGATACACGTTAAAATTGGAGACTGAAAATACCCGGTTTTAAATTGATCAGTTTAACTGCAGGCAGTTTGCAACATCTCAGGCTTTGCTGGCTATGTTAGTTCGAAGACAGAAAAAAAGAACTTGTGCTAAAACATTTGCAGCTTATTGTTTCACAGTGCAGTGGCACCTATTGCGCCTCACAACGTGTGAGACAGTTGCAGTGTTATGTTGTAAATAATGCTGCTGTGCATGCTGGTATCTATGTATCCTATTTGCTAGTCATGTCAGGTACTGCCTGTCTCATGATTAAAGAACACTTCTTCAAGTGTGTAGCTGTAAATATAATCTCTAGATTTTTATACTTTTAATCTTGATTGATCTGAACTTCTAAGACCTGACAGATTTTTTTTGGCTTAATTTAATGGAGTTATGCAATTCCTGACAATTTATTAAATATAACTAACTTTAGTTAGATAGATATATAAATAACCTAATTTAAAAAACCCCCCCAAAAACGTGTTGCTAGATCTACTTTAAATAATTACAATGATTTTGAGCAGGTGTTGTCCATACTTGCACTACAGACCCTCCAGATTCATGGAAACTGCCAAATCATCACTGTCATCGTTTTCCTGGTCTGCCCGTGTTACTTTTAAAGACATTTCCTGCAAACCCTAAGGGTTAGCACCTGCATAAGTAACTAGATGTAACTCTGCATCATCAAAACATGTCATCATCTAATCTGCAACAGTAAATACACACAGAGTCCTCGAGTCATCTTCACATTTTACCCCCTGTTATTTAATAAGCCCTCATGACTCCTGATGACATATTGTAAAAGTAAACTGCATGGTAGACAGAGCTCTGAAGGTGACAGTTTTTCCTCTAAATTCAAGAGTACACAATGTAACCTATAAAAGATCACAGGTTAATTAGTATCAGATTAAGAAAGAAAAAAGGACAACGATGGGTGTGATTAGCATTTTTGAAATCAAAAATATCTTTGCATACGATTTTATATAGTCACATTTAAAGCTCAGTTATTCTGAGAGAACGTGTACTTTAAATAGTACATACTTGGGGCGGAATCACCCCATTGCAAGAAGGTTGTGGGTTTGAATCCACCAGCCTGCATGCCCCCAGTTTGCATATGCTTCCTGTGTCTGCATGCGTTCCCTCTTGGTATTTTGGCTTCCCACAGTTCAAAGACATGCGTGTTAGTTTAACGGTGATTCTAAATTATCCTTATGTGCGAATGTGAATGGTTTTCTGTCTCCCTGTGTTTCACAGTGTGTGTGTCTCTGTCACAGCTGTGACAGGGAGTGGGGTGGCTCAGGTTGTAGAGCAGATCAGCTACTGATCGGAAGGTTCCTCAGCATACAAATATCCTTGGGCAAAATACTAACTCCAAATTACCCTCTGATGCATTCATCAGAGTGTGAATTAGTTGCACTTGAGTTTAGAAGTGCTTGTATGAGTGGGGGTGAATGAGGCATGTTGTATAGAGCGCTTTGAGTACTCTGGGAGAATAGAAAAGCACTATATAAGAATCAGTCCATTTACCATTCTATCCCAACTGAATGAACGAGCCGAAGAAAATGAATAGATTCATAACACATGCTTACTAAGACATAAAATATAGTCATGGTGCATGGAAGGCTGACTTGAAGTAAATGGATTACATGTAAAGTTTCCATGTAATTTTGTTACATAAGCACAATGTAAATGTTACATTTAATGGAATCTGGTCAAATGAAATTTACTGCATTTGGATACATGTAGAAATATCAAGCACATTTTACACAATGATTAATTATTAAAATAAATAAACCTTTGATTTATATATTTCACTTTTATATTAAAAATGCTAATTTGCTGTGCAAATCATCCCTAAATTGTTTAAAGCCAGGTTTTCTTTTTTATTCTTTTTTTTTTCTAGTTTTGTCTACATGAGCCCTCTTTTAGATTTTCCGCTCTTTCCACAATTTTTGCATCAACCCTTCAGACACTTACTTTGTTTACTCTAGTTGTGTGTTGGCAGACTGTAAGTGACTATCCACAACATGAGTTTGAAAGTAAAAACGTTATAACCACTATGCCACCAAGCTGTCCCTACTACCATTCCTTTCCTTTTTTCTACTTCTATTCTGTACTGCTCTTCTAATCACATTTTTCTGTTAGGTTTCCAAGATGTCCATGTGATGATATTTGTTGGATTTGGTTTCCTCATGACATTTCTTAAGCGATACAGCTTCGGAGGAGTAGGTTTCAACTTCCTCATCGCTGCCTTTGGTCTACAGTGGGCACTGCTGATGCAGGGCTGGTTCCACTCGCTGGACGCTGATGGGAAGATCAGAATTGGAATTGAAAAGTAATAGTTCAGTTTTATTGCTCATGATTTAAAGGAATCACTTCACACACAAAAAATCTTAAATGAATGACTTACAGATATTATATAACAGGTCATGTTATGAAATAATGTGATTCATGCTATGAGGTCTTGTCTTTGATTCAAATACGGTCTCTCCTATGGGAATATGTTTCCACCTGTATCCAGAAGAAAAAAGTGTAGGTGGAGAAACCAGTCTGAAAAATTGCCACAAAGATGTTTTTCAGCCACCCAAGAGTTTGTGTTTGTGGTTGGAAGTTAGACTGAAATTGGGGGTAATGGGAAATTATGCTACTTCTGAAGTGCTGCCAAAGATATGATAGCTGTGTTTGTGTGTAAAATAGAGATAGAGAAAGTGATCCACATGGGGTAATTCAAAACCGTGACCCTGCCTGGGAGCATAGTTTCTACTGAAACACATTAAGATGTGTTTTCTTTTCATTTGCCACCCATGTGAATCTATGTTAAGTGTACAAAATGCAGCATTGTTAGTTCATTCATTTCCGAATAAGTGCACTCTTAGCCATATAAATATGATGATCTTGCACAAGGCCAGTGCAGAGAAGTAATGCTCTTTTATTTCCTTGCTTGTCCTTTACATTTTGGCTGTTTTGCCTTCTTCAGCCTGATCAATGCTGATTTCTGCGTGGCTGGCTGCTTAATTGCCTATGGAGCATTGCTGGGAAAAGTCAGTCCAGTCCAGCTAATGGTTCTGACTTTGTTTGGGATTACACTGTTTGCTGTCGAGGAATTTATCATCCTAAATGTTATACATGTAAGTTTTAACAATCAGATTATACTTCACCAAAAATATATAATAAAAATGCTATCTAATCAGACAATACATATAATTTCCAGTTGTAAAAACAGGAGCTCCTTTAGTTCATGTCACACACACACACACACACACACACACACACACACACACACACACGCATCTCAAGTCCACGACCACACCTGCTCAGAATCTGCTTCTCATAGCAGACTGCAGAGTAGGAAATATAGTTTTGGCCTAATGCTATTCTTTTATTCCTGAAGGCCAGAGATGCTGGAGGCTCCATGGTGATTCACACATTTGGAGGCTATTATGGTCTTTCCGTGTCATGGATGCTCTATCGTCCTAACTTGCACCAGAGCAGTCGTCTGCAGGGCTCTGTCTACCACTCAGATGTCTTTGCAATGATTGGTAAGCTCTGTTTACTACCCACAACTGCACATGGTCATGTTTAGTATTGCTTTTGATTTATAAGAGTTTTTTTAATCTATTTAATCTCACAAAACTCCCTGTTCCTCGTGACTTATATCACTATGGCACAGGCACCCTGTTCCTGTGGATGTTCTGGCCCAGCTTCAACTCAGCTATCTGTGATCACGGGGATGGGCAGCACAGAGCCGCCATCAACACTTACCTTTGTTTGGCCTCAACTGTTCTCACCACTGTGGCCATCTCGAGCCTCTTCCAGAAGCATGGGAAACTAGACATGGTAACAAGTTACAAACACTTATTAGATATAACCTATTATGCACATGGACATGATTATGACAATAAGAGATGAATACAAACCAAAACAAGAAATCTATAAAGAGTTTAACAATCCTGCAAACAAATTTTTCAACAAGTGCACCCTTCAGATGATTATTTACCCAGGATACACATTTTTCTGCACCTGTTTCTCAGGTTCACATCCAGAACTCCACACTTGCTGGAGGCGTTGCAGCTGGAACAGCAGCTGAGTTCATGCTGATGCCCTATGGCTGTCTTATTGTAGGTTTCTGCTGTGGCATCATCTCCACACTTGGATATATCTTTCTCACGGTATGATATTTTTTTTCTTTTAATGCTTTCCTTCCAACTGCTGTCAGACTTTACACCATGGTCTCTGCTGATGACCACACACACACACACACACACACACACACACACACACACACACACACACACACACACACACACACACACACACACACACACACACAATTGTAACTTTATCCCTGACAAGTGCATTTATTCCTACTATAACAAAGCATTTTATTCTATTTTGTATAGTATGTTATTCTATTTTATCTTATCCTATTATATTTTGTTTTTCTTAAGTTTTGCTCTTTCTGCCATGACCCCAAAATTTCCCATGTGTGCAACAAATAAGGAGGGTAGACCGGGGTTGTATTTCACACTTTTGACCCTTGCATGAATTTCTGATCAATATAATGTTGTTCAACAACCCTTTCATCACTAAAGCAAAGCCTAGGATGCTGGCTCAAAATAGTTGTTTGCAATTAATTATAACAAAAATGAATTAATTATCAAAGATCTGACACTTTGTGACCCCAGATGTACCCCAATGTACAGAGACATCAGTATTTCTATATATAAACAGCACCCAATGCCCCTTGTATTTAAAGCATGAATTTGAGAAAGTGACACGTTTTGCAAATTATTCTACATATGAGCAATAAAACTAA
Source organism: Mchenga conophoros (assembly GCF_057382185.1). Taxonomy (NCBI): domain Eukaryota; kingdom Metazoa; phylum Chordata; class Actinopteri; order Cichliformes; family Cichlidae; genus Mchenga; species Mchenga conophoros. Next base: position 7,696,959 of record NC_140532.1, read on the forward strand.
GGAAGTTGTGGTGCTTTAGTAATGTAGCTTTTGCTAAATGCACAAAAATAACAGAAAACAGATTCCACATTCCATTACTGTATTTTGAACTGTAATTTTAAAAAGAACTTCTGAACTTTTAAAATTACTGATATGATTTTAAAAGTTCAAAAGTTCTTTTTATCTTTTTACAGACAAATAGTCATTTTATGTGAGATTTTTCGACAGGTAACCTGAACAATAGTGAGCAAGTCAGTGTAGATCGGTGGTAGAGCAACAATGAACTTCATCAATATCAAACTCACTCTGAACTGATCTCCATTTTAAGTCATGATGCATGCTCGACCATCCACGTAAGGAAATTTTCTCCATTTTAAGGCTTTTAGTTTTGCTCTAGTAAGTCTGTGCCTCACTCAAAGTCCCACAAGTCAGTGATGACAAATGTATACTCGTGGACTGCCAGGGGTATCAGTTCTGCAGACAGCATATCTAAAACATACTCTCTTGCACTGGCTATTGGTGTATGGCTTAACACAAACATTCTGCTAATATAGAAACAAAAACAAAACAAAAAACAAAACAAAAAAAACAAAAAAAAACAACAACACTGCCTTTACATGTCTAGCTGTAAAAACTATTTTAATACTTGGGGGCTTGGGTGTCACACATGTGAAAGGTTAATCAGGGGGCTTAAATACCTTGGTAGAAAGAAACAGCTGAAAACAGTCAAAGCAAGACAGGGGAAGTCAAACTCGACACAAGATACAGAAGACGCCGCCCTGAACTCTTTTATACCTTCCCAAAAACAAAGAACATCCACAACTCTCACATGTTGGCCCATCTCACGGGGGGGCTATATCTCCTCACTCACAGAGAGAATTATGATCTTGTTTTCTGCTTAGCCGTCACCTCCCTAAGAGCAGGACATCTGAATGTCTTCAACTTTACAACAGGGCCCCTACCTAAACATTTACATCCCTCTAGAAGTGTGTGAATGTGTGTGTGAATGGGTGGATGACTGGATATGTAAAGCGCTTTGGGGTCCTTAGGGACTAGTAAAGCGCTATATAAATACAGGCCATTTACCATTTACCATTTAAGCAGGAGGACTCTCAGTATCTATATCTCTCTATATATGTTGCCTCGGGATCTTATTTTCAGGAACTATAATGTTAGTTTTCACTCATATGCTGACGACACTCAGATCAATCTTCAGCTGAAGGGAAACAGTTCTGCTTCACTAGAACCTTTATTTCAGTGTCTCGTGATCATTTTTGGTTGTAAAGTTGCGATTCTAGAACCTCACATTTTAATTTGCACAGTTTAGAACTTTTTATCAAATTGCATGCTAAAAATTTTGGGGTTATATTTGACAATAAGTTCACTTTTGCGAAACAGATTAGTTTAGTTGTACAGCGGTCTTTCTTTAAACTGAGGCTTTTATCCAAGGTGAGATCTTTTTTGTCTTTTAAAAACCTAGAACGGGCAATTCCTGCTTTCATCCTATCCCAACTGGACTGTTGTAATTCTTTATATGTAGGCATTAGTCGGCCTGTCTTGCAAGGCTCCAGCTGGTCCAGAATGCCGCTGCTCGTCTTTTGACACAGACGAAGAGGAATGAACATATCTCCCCTGTGCTTACCACGCTTCACTGGCTCCCTGTACGTTTTAGAATCAATTATAATATCTTATTGGTTATAAAGCACTGAATGGACAGGCCCCACGGTATCTGTCAGACCTACTGCAGTCTTATATGCCCCTTAGAGCTCTTAGATCGGGTGATCTTTTGCTCTTGGCCACACCAAGGTCGAGACTGGTTCTTAGAGGTGATCGTGCGTTTGCAGTCGTGGTGTCTAAATTGTCGAATGATTTGCCTCTTCACATTAGACAGGCTCCTACCCTCAATCTTTTTAAATCTTAAAAACACATTTCTACTTACCTGCTTTTAATACTGCACGAGAGTTATTTACTTATTTATTTGTTATTAGCTATTTGGCATTGATGTTGACTGATTTTGCTATTTTATTGCGTGTTATTTTATTATGTAATTTATATGTTTGTACAGCACTTTGGTCAACACCACTGTTGTAATTAAAAGTGCTATATAAATAAATAAACTAAACTAAACTAAACTGTTTAGTGTCTCCCTGTGATAACATCCCACAAGCATGCAAACTGGTGACAGGAGTGCTCTTACTCTACTAAAGTGAGAAAGTGATATTACTATAACTATGCTTGTGTAGTAAAATCAGACAAATCTTTCAGCCATTCATGGAGAAGCACCTGAAGATCCAGGACACGTGTGGAATCCACAACCTCCACGCTATGCCAGGAGTTGTAGGTGGCATTGTGGGAGCCATTACAGCTGCATCTGCATCTATTGAAGTTTATGGCCATGAAGGGTGAGTTTTCCTTGCCTACAAAAAGGAAACATTCAGCCAGACATTATGGCTGTGTTTCCCGTTTCAAATAAATGGCTTAAAGAGGAAAAAACAGTTGCAATACCTGTATTCTTTTCATTGAGCTCCCCTCCCCTTTTTTAAAAAAAGGCTGGTTAACACCTTTGACTTTGAGGGTAAATTCAAAGACATGGTACCCACAACGCAGGGCGGTCACCAGGCAGCGGGCCTCTGTGTGGCGTTGTGCTTCGGCATAGGTGGAGGCATCATTGTTGGTAAGGAAATCAGTTTGACAGAATATATACACTTGTTAAAAACTGCTTTTCAGACAGTGATGATAATGACTTAGTTTTTCTCTTCCTATTAGGCGCTATCTTAAGGCTACCTATCTGGGGAGATCCTGCAGATGACAACTGCTTTGATGATGAGACCTACTGGGAGGTGAGAGATAAATCTTAACATCCTTACATTTATGAGGATGTAAGGATTTGCAATGTAAAATCAGAATTCAGTCGCTATTTCAGCACACAGAAAGTTTTAGGATGCACAAAAAGAAAAAAGCTTTATTGGTATCCCTGAGTGGCATCTTTAAGATATTAAACAAATCCTGATGAATTTTATTAAATGGTCATACCTATTTTTGAAGCACACGTTTGCTCCAATGTGTATATAAATTGACAAAGAGATTTTAAATTACAGTCTTGGTTTAATGCTACTTGTAGAAACATTTGTTGTTGTGTTTTGCTCATTATGAGGCTGTTTCTCCAACCCAGCGTTAACATTTGCAAATAGTCTGCCGTCATTCACTCTTCTTCTGGTACAAAAATCCAATTTACTCTTTAACTTTTCCCCAAATTTAATAAGAAACCGTGAAATCAGATATTCTGACGATAGTTGTTCATATGCTTGTTATCTTCCTGAGATCACAATGTTTGCCTTCTAATATCAACAGGTCCCAGAGGAGGAGGAGAGCATCCCAACAATCCTGCAGTACAACAACCACGTGCAAAACAAAGATATGTAAGTGTCTCCTACTTTTATCTGTCGAGGATTTGTGCTGTTTTCATACCAAACTAATGATGCAGTCATTGCCTTTTGTTGTTCAAGACTGTACTGCATTCAGTCTCCTCTCGATGGCAGCACAGCACAGTTTTGGGATTATTCACACATCTTGATGTAACTCCTGCCATTGTGTGAGGGATATATTTTCAGGGTGTTGAATACAGTGTAATCAGGAGGTGAGGTGGCGGATAACACGACACCTCAGAGACATAGACGTCTCCTACCACCCCTAGGTGTGGGTTTAATCATAAGATGCTAACGCAGATGCTGTGCTCTATGCTGCTAAGTTAACCTGTGCTCTCTGTTGAAACGGGGTTTTCCACAGAACTGCTTCACATGGTTAACTCTTCAATGTGACCTTGAAGTTATGCAACAACAGTCATGTTTATAGTAGAAACAAAAATGCAACTAGTAATTATTTTTTGGAATCTTCTTAGTAGAGTTAATATGTAATGACCACATGAATGTCTTCAGGCCAGATCTTGTAATTTGTGAAATTTGGTTTTCTAGCGCCGAGTCAAATTTCACCATGGAGTCGGAGTCCAGGGCTCGATCTTAATGGACATCTGCCTTGTTTCCTATCATTCTCCCACTGGACAAAAATGTTCATTTCGTGCAATTAATGACCACTTGTCAGCACCAGCTGTTTTTCATACAGTGATATGTTTGTCAGTATGTTATGACTGAATTGTATTTCAAAATCTCGTTTTTTGTTTGAGTTAAAAACTACTGGAGGAGTAATGTATCTTCTGCTAGCTGAACACATTATTCCATTTAAATCAGCTGACAGTAGGTCAAACATTCAGTGGGGGGAATTACCTTGATTTGCCTCATTTCAAAGTAAAGAGACCGGTAAATTGACTTATGTAAATTCTCGTGTCGCTTGCAATAATACCTCTAAAGCTAACCTAAACTACTCAAGAGAAAAGTTTTGTCTTATGCTTTGAACCACGTTGCGATGCATTTGTAGAATCTCCTATTCAACATTTCTCCTGATCCAAATCTAAATGATTTTGGTCTGTGTGATGTAATGAACTGCAGGTAAAATCTAAGAGTACACAACTTTTAGACAAACCTTTCTGTCAGCTTCCTTCATTGTCTCATTAGTTACATCTGAAAATGATATTTCCATTAGATGCATCTGAGTAGGGTTTTTTTTTTCTTTTGGTGTGTATCTTCATGGAGAATTTTTACAATGAGACGGGTATTAATCTTGATACTGATTGATTTAGACCTAAGTTATCCTGTGACATTAAAGTAAATAAATGAATACATTTGGTAACGTGTTATCACCACCCTCTTATCAAGCATTACAAAGAATGATGGAAATGTAAATATGCAATCACACATGAGGAATTTTATAAAGTTAATATGCTGTTCTTTTTCCCTTCGTGCAGCGGCCTCTTCTTATGAGTACTTTTAGAGTTAGCAACAAAGACATTAGTCAACACCTTTTTGATTGTTGGATGATTCCAGCTAGTCACAATTTGCTAATGGTAAAATAGGCTATAGAAGGAATGTGTTACCAGATATGTTTATTGATATTACTGATCTGAAAATTGGTTTTGTCAGAAGTTGATATTTGTATTCTTAAACGTTCTACACTGATTGTATTGATCGTAATGTAATTTTGGAAATTAAAAGTTATTAAGAAAGTGTACAATGTCCTATGCCTGCTTTGTCTGTATGTGAATAATTAAGTTTGGATATATTTAGCAATTAAATAAATGTAGCCACTTTCACGTAAATTTTTGTTTGAAGCGGTGCACTTGAAATACAAATTTAAATGTGAGAGGGACTGTACCTCCTTCAACGGCTCCTCTTTAGTGGCGATGCAACTCAGGGTAAAGGTCGCACTCTTATTGCTCTCCCGGGACACTCTGGTGACCAAAACAAACTAGAGATCAGCCATAAGATCTTGACCTCATGTCACAAAAGGGCAATATCCCTGACAGGGTTGAACACACATGCTGGAGTTAATTATTTTGAATTCATTAGGAGAATTTCTGTGAAGTCATACATATTCCATATTGATATTATTTTTTCCACATGGATGGGTAAAAAAAATGCACAAGTGTGGGTTGTTCATGCAATAAATGTTAGATGATGCCTAGTCTGTCTATAATTGCTAAATATAGCATTGATTTGTGCATCGTCTATCCTTCATTTTCTGATGAAGGCTGGATTCACACATGCTCTGTCTTCTGCCCACACGTCTGTGGCATTTCACTGGTTGAAGGCGGAAGCAGCAGCAGCAGCAGCAGCAGCAGCAGCAGCACCAGCTCATGGCAGGAGTGTGGATGATTCCCACACATGAGTAGCAGCAAGGAATCCATCTCCTCATCCAGTCTCTTTGCTGACAAAAGCAGGCTTAGCGCTGTTTTCTTTTGTCATCAGTAACGTGTTTGAGTAAAGGAGGTAATGGTGCCACAAGTGCTCCAATTAAACGAGATGCAGCCCTGCTGGGAAGAAAGGCTCCCCCATTGCCCCCGATACCCGCCTATAATACATACACGCACATATGTGCACACACCCACACACAAACCTCAGCTCTTTTCATGCTACCCCCATGCAGTTCCCGCCCCAACTCTCCTCATGTTTATTCATCAGCCACTTAAAGGGCAAATGCAGAGGCCTGTTAAAACTAAATCAGGCTTACTTTTAAATGATGCCATGCCGTCCCCTCTGAGGTTAAGGCAGGGGCTTCCCAAATTCAGCATTTAAAGAAGGTCCTTCGGATGGACGCTGGCCACACGTTCATTCCTGAGAGCAAAGTGAGAAGGTGAGTTGGGGAAAACCTGTGGGGGGCATGAAAGAGGGAGGCATGGACAGAGAATGAGGCCTCACTTTCATTGCTGATGACCCACTGCCTGCCATCCAGGCTCAATCATGATCTCTGATTGACAGGTCGAAGGAAGGAGAGGGTGGGAACAGAAGGAGCTTAGAATGAGAGCTGCACAAAACGTACTCCCATATAGGGGGCTGTGGAGATGCTCATTAATGATAAAGAACATACCAGGCAAAGCATGTTTTCTCTGCATGCCAGCAATGTTGTTTGTTGGTTGAGATTAGTTTGTAATCTCCTAAAATGTACAGAACACTACATTACTACAACACAACGTGGGAGGTCGTGTTGGTGCACCTGATTGTGGACATTTAGCTTTTAGTTCTGCAACCCTAAACCCTTTTTGTTGTATTTTTCATTTCTTGATGAAACATTCCAAATGTTTTCAGTTGGTGAAAGGTCTGAACTGCAGGCAGGCTAGTTCAGCACCTTCTGTTACAAAGCTATGCTGTTGTAATAGATGCTGTATGGCTTCTTTGCATGATGGGGCTTTAATTTGCATCTGTGGATGGCACAATGAGCTGTGTTCACGTACAAAACTTTCTGGAAATGTTGCTGACTGACTCCACACAGTGATTTCCATGACAGAATCGTGTATGTTTTTAATGCAATGCTGCCGGAGGGCCCGAAATTCACAGGCATCTAATACCGATTTTTGGCCTTGACCCCTTGCGGACAGAGATTTCCCCAGATTCTCTGAGTCTTTTGATATTATGCACAGTAGATGATGAGATGTTAAAAGTCTCCACAATTTTACGCTGAGGAAAATTATTCAGAAATTGTTTTACAATTTGTGGAAACAGGGTTTTTTTTTCTGAAGCTCGGGCCATATTAATGAATATGAATAAAATATGGTTATATGAGGTTTGCAAATAATTGCATTTAGTTTTCATTTACTATTTACACAGCATAACATCTTTTTTGAAATTGGGATTGTATTTGTTTTTGCCACTCCTCAAACTAAACAGCACAATATGGTATTTTTTTTTATTTCTGTGTGTTCATGGGATTGTTTTATAGATATAGATACACGCCATCCACACTGCAGTAAAACCGCAATGAATTCCCTTTACAGTTACAAGCACCTACAGTGGTTAGAGTAGTATTCAGGAATCTATGTTCACTCTCTTATAGAGAGAGCTGTAAAAGCCCTTTTGAAAGCAACCACGAGTCCATAAAACTGTTCATAAACTATTCAAGCCCTTAGTCTTTTCTCTCTGTGCCTAATCTGCTCACATTCTGTTTGCAGTTTCAGTGTCCCCTAAAGGTGATCTCACAGCAGGCATTTCAAAACTTTCCTGACCATTAGGATCTGGACTGTCTTTGTGATGTCTAATCCTGTGACTAATTGAGTCCTATATTTCCCACCATCACTCCTGTCCAATGTTTTCCTTTGAGGCATTTTCAGCTATTTTTTTATTCCATTACATTTGAGAGAGAGTGGCATGTTCCAGAATGAGTTTGTAATTTTTTCTTGCAAAAAAAAAAAAAAAAAAGTTCAGTCACTTCCTGATTTTGGATATTATCACTTGGTTATATTAGTGGCACATGTTGTGCAAGCCCAGGTAAGGTGGACCTGTGACTGAAGTGATGCTGCCAGGCTCTCATCAAGTTCACGTCTTTACTCAAGGGTAAATGTGGCCCTTATGAGAACAGATTTTGGCCAGATTTGGCCACAATTGTATTTGGCAGGGCGATATAAAGTACTTCACAAGCAAAATATTAGTTACATACAAATGTATCAGTACAAACAAACTATTGTTGTTTTATAACAATGTATGTATTACAGGGTATCTTGTTTTGGAAATATGACCAGTTCCTACTTTTTCACCAGCTCCTTGGGGAGGAAACATTTTCCTGATAATACTTTTTAAAAACTTGTTTTTTTTTACACAGGCAAGAACACTGGACTTTAAATGTACTTGTTATTGAGTTTTCTTATAATGTTGTTTATTTAAATTATGCTAAATAATTGTCTTTGGACCTATGCCCATTAGTGTTTGCAGCCTGCTCTTGAACCTCCCAGTTTTGTCCACTGTAGGTTTCTCCAGGCCTCCCCACGCCACAGAGGCTGCTTAAGTGTCCCTATCGGACCACAGTGGAGAGGAACAGCAGATTAACCATGATCCTATCCGCTCACCGCTAGCCCCTTCATACGCTCCGTTACACCAGCATTTAAAAGGAGGAGGGGACACCATTCAGGCCCGTGATATGAATCCCAGACGTGGGGACAAGAACAGAGCTTTCACCCCTGTCTCACAGCAAAGACCTCTTTCTGGCACCCTCTAATTCTGGTTGCTATGGGCTCCTGGGTTCAATGGTGGACTCCCGTTGTGAGGGGACAAAGCCTCTCAGTCATCCGGCGAGGGTTGCCAGGGGAGGCTGAATGTATGGGGAGGGACAGGCTGCCGTTGTCCCAGACGAAATGTCTCTCTTAAGGCGGCTGAGATCTGGTGATTGACAGGTGGCTACACGCTCCACTGCAGATCACCCGGGAGGTCTGGAAGGGGCCTTATAGCTGTGACCGTGAATGCATGGTTGTGTGTCTGCAGAAGTGTGTGTCTATGATTACACTGGCAGGGAGAACACATGAGAAGCTATAAAAGTGTCACCGTTGCATACCTGAAGAGGGAGCTGCTTCTGCGCCTGCATGTTCATTCACCCTATAATAATCCAATAAAGCCTGTAAAATGCATGTGGCATGTTGTTGAAGTAAAAGAAGTACAACAAATAAAAAAAAGTTTTGTAAGTGTTGCTGGAAGCCCCAACCCATGTCCAAAATCTGCCTGCTTAATAGATGTTTCTGACTTCAAGTACACTTTCTTTTAGAAAATTAAATGTAATTAATTGCTCTGTTTTATAGCTTCACAATACAGCTGTGAAAGCTGATCACTGTACAGTTAAACAGCTGTTGCAAACCTGAAACCACAATCAATATTTGCATGTTCACAGAATTTCTAATTTTTTAAAGGAAGGATCAAGAATAGATGCAATTTTAGGTAGATCACTGAACATATGGCTGGAGTGTGTCATTGCATAAAAACACAGACGTTAATTGCAATGATGCAAAAAAAATTGATTGCTGTTATCTGAGATTTTATAATATGCATGAATGTGTGCATAAGGATCTTTTTACTGCTGAGTACGGTTAAGTACACGGACCCGTGTGTTCTCAGATCAAGATGTTATTAGAAACAAATTTCTGCTACCCAAATTTGTATCATTGTCTCTTTTGTGAAATGGCATAATTTTACATTTTTGTGCTTTTAACATTAAAAAATATATTTGGTGGATCTTTCTTGGTAAGAAACTTTAAGTCGTGGCTTTTTAAATTAAAAAATTACAAAAATCAGATGCATTGATAAAAAAAAAAACGCAAAACACTGGTATAATGTACAATGTTATGAAAATGCAACAGAAGAAAAACACTTTCGAATGACACAGTGAAAAGGGAGAAGAGTAATGCAAGAAACACTGCACATCAAGCTTTTTCTAGTTTAAGCAAAAAAATGAGACTTAAAGATGTTAGTGTGTGTCTATCTGATTCTCAAGGATTAGCAATATAAAGATCTGTGTCCCTCCCAAACACTCCTCCAGTGGGTGAAACATCACCCTGCTGGTGTCTAGGCATCAGAGGTCTCACAGAGGTGAGTGGGAACAAACAGGGCATGGATGTGGGGATCTAAAGGGGTTCTCTCACTACACTGAGTGTGCTTAGATAGACGTCTGGGACTGTCTGGGTCCTGCACTCCCAGACAGGGGCCCTTTCCACCCATCAGATGCTGTCCACGCCCACCCCCCTCTTCTCCTTGACCTTGACTCTCTGTGACTGTGGCCCTCCAGACAGTCTGGGGTCAAAGGCTAACACAGCAGCCACACATCAGACACGGTTCGAGTCCCCTGTGCGTGCATAAATGCTGAATGGCAAATCACCCTAAACCCCGCCTGTTGGAATGTGGCCCTGAATTCCTTCAGAGATGGATCCTGAGACATGAGGGAGAATTATTGTGGCAACATATGAAGTCCATAAAAAACAAAATGCTTCGTTCTGTGCGCCCCACAGAAAAAAATTGACTTAATTAAAGCATCAATTTGAAGTTCAAACAGATTTTTTGTCAACATTTACACACTGATTCAAAAATCCACATCGAGGCATCTGCCGTGAGTAGCATTTGCAAGCAGCCGTGGTACAGCTTACCTTTCACCTTCGACTGCTGACTCACACAGTCCTCAGCCAATCACAACCAAGCTGCCAGCATGCCACGAAGAGCGGGGAATGGCTGAAGCCTCACGTGGCTTTTTGAAAGATGCCAACCCACACTGCGTGCACCTCTAATGAGCCTTTCCACGCCTCACTGTGAGCATGCGCACTGACTCAATATGGGTTCATCATTCCCCCCCCCCCCCCCCCCCCCCCCCCCCCCAACCACACACACACACACCACCCACTCTTTTCTTCCTTCAGACTCTTGAAGCTTTTGGAATTAATTTCTGTTATAAATCAACACACATATTCTGATCTTCATTGTCTCTCTGCAGCCTAAATGCGTAAATCACCTGATTTCTTCAGCAGACATGCCTCATGCTGAAGATTAAGAGCACTTAATCAGCCCCACAAGAGGGAACAAAGCCAGCAGTGGCAGCAGAAGGTTTATCTCTCATTGATTACTGGTCGCAGGGACACAGTAGACATGGACAGTGAAATGTACACATGCAAAATAAGCAAAAAGGCAAAAGGAACATAAAGAATGTATCTCTCTTTCACCCACACACATATAGAAAACTTCGTCACTCATACACTCAGGGAGGGCAGACAGCAGCCATCTTAATAACTGATGCCCCTTCCTTTTATTTCTGTTTTTAAGACCAAAGCTTCTACATAAATTTTGCCTGAATCTGTTTAAAATCATGCAACTGTGAAGTAAAGACGAACGTCCTTTGGATAATTATAAAACACGGTGACTGAATCAGAGGCAGCAGGGGCTCAAACAACTCAGCGATAGGGTAAAAAAAAAAAAAATTCATAGCAAAAATTAGTCTACATCACATTTGGAAATCAGTTTGTTAAATAACTTTGTCTTAGTATTGATTTCTACATTCTTGCGAGGCTTTGGTTTTATTTCATTTTCGATAAAAGAACCAAATATTCGTTACTCTGAAATCAATTTTATTTTTAAAAATGTTGCCAAAGATTTTAAAAGCTTAATTATTTATTGTGGATTATTTGTAGAGGAAAATACACAGAGGCCTGTATGAGAAGAGAGTTATTGTGTTGTTGTAATGTGAAAATGGGGGTGGGGGTGAAATTATTTTTGCACTAGAGTTTTAGCAATTAACCATCCAAGCGATCTAAGCACAGGAAGCCTTTAAAATACATAATAATAATGATCATAATATTGCATTTAGCTCCAACTCTTTTGTTTTAAATTCATGTTATTGCCTTCCACTTCAACTCCCACCTGACGAGCATTTACGCAGCACGCAGAGTGTAACAAAAGACTGATAGATTACAGAGCAGGTAGAGGCTGGCTCTCAGAGGACCCACACTACATTACACAGTTCGTCTATTAACTGTATTACAGCACGGGAATGAGCTGCAACAGGAGGCGGGACATGATGGTCTTACGCACCAATCAAGAGCAGCACTGCAGCTGCAAACACTAATGCCAAGTCGAACCTGACGTCAGTTACTAACTAACAACAACAATTTAATGTGCTCAAATACAATATGAGCACATTAAATCCTTAAAAAAAAGAAAAAATAAGAAATAAACCTAAGATTTCGTTTTTTGTTTTTGTTTTTAGGTTTTTAGGTGTACAGTTTATAAATGAAAGATTACAATCAGCTAATAATTAGCTAATAATTTTTTAAACTATTACCATAATAATAGCAGGACTGTTGAGAGATTCCTGCAGCAGCCTGATGCAGCAAACCCCCCAATAAATGTAACAATAAGTTTAACGGAAATAAATAAATACAAACAAACACAAACCATTTGAGTGAAGGCCTTCGTTTTTTTACATAAGGATTTATGAGCGATGTATTATGTATGTTTATTTTGATATTATGGCTTGAAAACATTTTTACTTCCGGGAGCAGTGCGCCTGGTCAGTGCGCTCCTCTGCACTGCTGAGCGTCATTTATTGCGTCGATATTTGATACAACCCCACAGGCTTACTGCATGATCCAGATTCAGAGGATTATTTTTCATTGCGTTTAAATTTTATTTAAAAAAATTTTTTAATTGTGTTAACTGAACCTCAGAGTCTCACTTAACTTTGGTGAGAAATTATTTAGACACACGCATTTCATACAAAACAATACACAATGCTTCAGATGGGCTGCCAACCAAGAGCTAAATAAGTTGATCTTAACGACTAAAAGCACATTTACGGCGACTGGTAGTTAAGTATAAATCACGTGCTGCATAAATCAGCCCACTTGACATTGATGCCACGCACATGTTATTACTCTGCTCATGTTATGCTGTATATAATGACACGGATGTACAGTAATGAGTAATATTTCGATGTTTTTCAATGTTATTTACAAGTTTATTGTAGCTAAATATGTGGTAGAAAAAAATATAATAAATAAAGTATACTGTTGAAGTGTGAAGAAGTTTTGCTTAAATAAAATAGTACCTCCATATTCTCGACTATCTGAGAAATCCAAATCAGTTTGGTTGAAGCATCAGCTCCTTGGAGGAGGAACCAATTGATTACAAAGCGACTCAGACACTTTGGAAGGAGAAAGGGCCCTCTGTTGTTTCAAACCAGCTCCTTTAACTTCCCAGAGTGTAGGGGCCCAGAGACAGGGCTGTGTGTGCTTGCAGTAAATGGCTGCACAGTGACTCCTCTGAAGCAGCGGTGGGGTGGGTGGTGAGGAAAGACTTTTAGGATACATTAAATCAGCCTGATTAGAAGTTTAGGCAAGGGCGAGGCTCGGGTCTGGCTGAAAGGCTGCCGGGTAGCCCCTTGAGTGATACTATTCACATCCTGGGAGAAAGGTCAGTGTCAGAGAAGTTCACAGGCCCCATCTCCTTTCTTATGCTAAAGGATCATACACATAGGGCTCATTCACAGGCTGGAAAGGCATAAACAGCTCCTACCAACTCTAACTTTCCCTCCAAAATGTTTGGATTCCTCATCGTGAGCAGTGAAGTCCTGCATCACGGCTTCTCTCCCTTAAGGGAGCAGCATGTGAGAATGTTGCTATGAAATAAAGGTTAAATATGTTGTTATTTTTATGGAAATCTGCTGAAAAAATATAGAATTTATATCTTTAATCTTTATATTTTATTTTCTCTTCTAACATGAGGGGGACAGGCTGTTGTTTTTATTGTATAGTGCTCAAATTCCTTTTTTGTGTTAACATGATTTATTAACTTCTTCATGCATTTCATTTTCTGTCTCAACTCCACTGGTCACTTGGGAATAGCAGGAAATAGCCACTTAATTAGCGGCCCTTGACCTTTGGTTCTGGCTAAAGCTTTTTTTGACCTCAGCATCTCTCCGGCCTGTTTATTGTCCTCTGGGGGACTGCCCAGCTCGTGACCCCTGACCCCTGCTGACATGGGACTTCACCAACAGGTCCCTGACCGGCTGTGCCACCTCACAGGACATTCATCAAAAAGCAATATTTACACCGAGCAACAGATTAAAGCAAGACGTTACCTCTGCAGAAGGATGATGTGGATACTGAATGTGCCATAATTATTCTCTGAGCTCTCTAATGTTTGTTTGCAGGGAGGAAACATAAAGCACACATTTGCAGGGCATGTAGGGTAAACCCAGCAGAATATGAAACATTTTTAATGATGAAAATCATGGCAGTGTAACAGTTTTTACAACATCATTTGAACATTTGTGCTTTCCTTCCATCCAGGCTCTACAGAGGCTGATTTCGCTAATTGGGTTCCATTCATCCAGAGAGGGGGAACTAATCACCAAAATCAGCCGCTGTAGTGTTTAGATAGATTGAAAACATGCTGACTCCTGCGTGGGGCTCCATGAGTGAGAACTGCACTGCCATGTGATGTTAGATTTGAGGAGATGGGTAAGAAAACAGCGCTGTCACAAGCTATTCACAAGCAAGTAACTGTGTAATTACAGAGTTTACTGCAAGATGTTTGTATCCGCACTTTAGTCTATTTGTTTTCTCACACTAGTCCATACATTATTGATTAGACTACCTCTATTTTTATTTTCTAAGTGTCATGTTTAATATATACAATATAAATAGATGATTTATTATATGGGTTAGAAGCAGGTATTCTGGCTTAGCAGTTTAGCTCTGTATTGCTGTTTATATTTCTGCTGCTGTGACACCTGCATATAGGATCAATAACTTCTTTAAAACATACAATTAAAATCAAGCTTTTTTTTCTTTTTCTTTTTTCAGTCTTTTATGAATTTTAATTGTTTCATCACTGCTTTTTAAATTGAAAAAAGTGTCATTCATTCATCCACTTTAAAACAATAATAGTCTGGTAATTTCAAAAGATTATATACATATTATATCGTTTTAAAATTTGTATTAGAAAATAATGCAATGTAATACAGTCAGAAGATTAAAATGAAAGGCGAATGGAGCAATGATGTTATTCATGTTTATTTAGTTATTAGTCAAGTACATTAAATTGCAAAAAGAAGTTATTCACAACTCAGTTGTTGAAACTAATGAGCATGTCTGTATTTTTTCTGTTTTTCTGTCACTTCTAAGCGTTTTGTTTGTTACACAAAGCGTGGAAATAATCCCCTGCTGACCCCGCGCGTGTCCATCTGTTGTTTGACTCCGGACAGAGATCAGTCGGACAGTGATTGAGGTCCGACTGACACCCGGACGGCTTGTAATCCCCACACCCATCCACCCACCCACCCACCCAAAAAACTGATTAATTGTCCAAACGTGGCTGTGGCCTTCACTCACACTTAAAACTCAGACTCGCTTAAATTTATACTTACATTTTTATTGCACTGATTTAGACCTTTAACTATTCTTAGAACACAAGGCAAACGTGTGGGTGAAATGTTTCAAATAAAATCCACTTGATAAATAAAATATGAAGGCTATTATTATTACATTGTGTTTAATAGCGGACAGGGTCGTTTTGGCAACTGAGGTTTTCGGCTGATGAACTTTTCATTCCCACACACGGTGCTTTGTCTGCTCCTCCTAATTAAAACTTAATGCGGGGTCACTCAAACACCTTCTCACGAGAGAGAGCGAGCGAGCGAGAGAAAGAGAGAGAGGGACATTATAAATATGTGTGTGTTTCGTGTTTTATTTTCCCAGCTCTGTAATAATCCAACCTCACAATATGGTCCTTCCTCGCCTATCGGATCACCAAAATAAAGCACGGTGTTGCTCGAAAACAAGAATCAAACACAGGGGTAAAGTTTTCATATTATTTTATTATATTATTTAAGTAGCTGTTACTGACAAGATATTAATAATAAAATAATCAATATTTATTAAAAAATACACTTTAGACATATTAAAATAAAATATTTAATTAATTTAAAAAAGCAGGCATTTACTGTGAAAATATACAAACATAATTTAGTGGGGAAAAAAGTGATTTATTAACAGTTTTTAAACAATTTAAACAAAAGACATCAGTATAAACATATCAGATCATATATGGCATTACATTCACAATGTCTTAAAATAGGGTTTTGTTGTTTTTGCTTAACCGAGGCCTTGATCTTGAATAATGTGTTTCATAGTAAACCTGCTGTTTCTACTTTATTTCGATGATACACTCAGGTTTCAGTTTCGTTAAATTTTATATTCTGTTAGGACAACAGTCTGATGAGTTTTCTTCCAGGCCTTCAGAGTCCTACAGAGTGCAGAGATGCAGGTCCTGTCCCATCCTGAGGAAGAAAGCATGGAGGGAATCATTAGCATGAGAATCGAACTTGGCTCCATAAACTCTTCTGCCCTGAATGAAAGTAACGTTTCACATTTTGGGTGCAAAAAGCAAAGTGAAGGTATTCTTGCAAACAGTCTCGATTTAGGAACACATTCCACTGACAACATAATATGAAAATGTGCTAGTTTTGTCATGAGCTAGTACGTTAAGCATTCATAATTAAAAGCTTTATTTGTAGAGCATTTTCTTGAGCTTACAAAATGCTGAGCAGTCATTAAAAACAGCAAACATTTACAATGAAACAAATTAACCCAAAGAACAAAGGGCCACCGGGTAAAACAACACATAAAAAGGGTAAATAACATCCCCATATAAAAACGAGTCTGTGGGGAAACGTTTAAGAATAAAATCTGAAAACGATTCTGCAAACCGAAGCAGCTCTTTGGTTATTCCAAAGGTTGATGAGTCTGTTTTGCCAATAGTGAATTTGTTGTGCATGATTTCTTTTTTCTTTCTTTTTTAATTTATACATTAAAGATTGTAAGCAGTGTTTCAGAAAAACAAACTTCCTTTTCATGCACTGTTAAAAAAAAGAAAAAGACCCCTGTGCTCTGCATGTTGTTCTTCTCTTCCATTTGCAGGCTGTATGCATGAAGGGATCTTAAGGCTTTTATCCCTACAGGGAACCAGCCCGAACTCTTTCTCTGTCAATTTCCACCCACTCCCCAATTCAGATGAGCCCTTTCTCCCACCAACCCCACAATGAAGGATTTGTCCTCGTTCTCTTTGTCCACCTCTGATATCTTTTTTTTGACTGCTCCCTCTCTGCAGACAGCATGCAGCGTATGCAAATAGGAGCTCTTTTATTCGTGAGACCCCTCCCCTGAATGAATGCAACCTTAAATGAGGCCACACTTGCGCACGCTCACAGAGGGGGCACGGAACATGCACATAGTACAATCAGTGGATTTGCATGCCCACTCTGACACGCAGTCACTCAAACATCAAACACTGACCATTTCAAATGAGCAGACACAGAAATATACATCGCAACAGATTATTTTATCCACAGGTTTATCCAAAGAGATCAATAACTCATGGGTTGAGGTTGGGGCCACAGAAGATGATTTTCACCGTTATTAATTACATCACAGTCCTACATGCAAAGTTGGAGATTGCATTGCACAGATATTGCCTTGTAAGAACAACAATAGTGAGGCTTAAGCGAAACGGAATCATGCACTATGTGCATGTGTATAGTGAGTTTTCTGCTCACAAGCGATGCTTTGTTTGCTGTGTAATTTCACTATTTGACAATACGCTGGATATTTTTTGTTTTTTAGTGAAATGTTTTCTCTGCGGACTTCTTCTGACTGCAGGGAGCACGTTTTATCTGAAGAGCTCTGTTTGCAACGTAGGATTGGTTTCCTTTCTCACAAGTGCTTTATCACAGTATTTGTATATTAGGTGACATGCACACACATACACACACACACACACACACACACACACACACACAATGAGACAGAAGAAGTCTAACAGAATGTGCAGAGGAAGAGGTGGAGACTCAAAAGATTGGATGAATTATAACAGCGTCTGATGAACATAAAGCATTCTCTCACAACGAACATTCCCAAGCTGGCCCGTGCCATCTGTGAGTGTGTGTGAATGAGTTAGAGCTTGTGTGCATGTGTGTGTATCATTTGGGGGGGGGGGGGTTGACGTCTGCTGGACAGCTCTGACAGTTCGGCCTTTTCAGCCTTACATTACTGAGCCGACCAGCCTCTTTCCCATAGCAACACTAACAGAGGTCAAAGGCTATGTACCCCGCACCCACCACCACCACCTCCTCCTCCTCCTCTTGTACTCCGGGGTGGTCACAGACACTCTTAACTCCCTGACCGGCTGCAGACAGAGCGGTCGCAACCATGAACTTGAACTTGAATTGATTTCTGACACAGAGTTGGGGTCGTACAGCCATTTTGCATCAGACGCTGTACTCTGCACTTTCTTTGTCTCTTTTTGCTTTTGCCTGTATCAAACTCGCACATGGTACTACTGAATAAAATTACATTCACAAAATAAAAAGAGGTCACTCCAAGGATTCAATGTAATTCTCCTCAACCCAGAACCTCATCTACTGATATGATTACAAAGGGCCACTGTATTAAAGGCTCAGTCACCTAATTCTCCCCTGCTTTCATTGGAGCATACAGGACCCCTACTCAGGGATGCCATGGCTAACAGACGTAATCTGCAAAGCCTTGGATGTAGAAACTTCTCTCCATCTTGCTCTAAGATACTTAGCATTGGGCTTTGTGCAAGATTAGTCTCTGCCAAAGTTGCATTAAAGAGTCCCAATGAGCCTCGCTTGACCCACATTGGACCTCATCCAAGACTATGGGCGGCCCATGAGCTGTGCTTTATACACCACAGCAGAGGCGTTAAAACATTAATACTGTCCACACATAGTGAAGAGGTAACCCAGGAGCTATACGGTATTAACATTTTATCGCTACTATGGCTACGGCGCTGAACTCACACAGAATAGGAAGTGAGCACCGGGCTACTGTCACTTCATCATGTCATACATTATAATTTCCCTGCACTGAAAATCCCACATAGGAAAAGCAATACATAGTTAATAATGAATAACAGAAGGAGGAAAGGAAGGAAAGGTAATCATCTCTATTCTGCCATTTTCTTGAGGGGAAATACATTTTTCTGTCAAATTTAAAGTTATGTACAAGTAGAAGGAATGAAAGAATGAAGAATGAATATTTAAGTATCTACAGTGTGCCGAGGAAGATTCGAGGACCTTTATATCCTAAATCCTCCCGACACCGTGTCAGAGCTGCTGACCTCACTCTTCAGCTGCTCTCATTTTAGACCATCTTGATTGAAAACTCTTTGTTTCCGAGACGATTAAAACCACGCGAGTCTTAAGCGGTTTCACTATCTAAATCAACATTTGCATTTTTTTTCCCATCACTTATTTTTTGCTCATTTGCAATCAACTCATGCTATCCCCCCTCCACACCACATTGCGTTTAGTAAGAAATACAGCTCTTATTAACCATTAGACAAAGAAATATTCTGTGTGCATTTGTACATGCTGCTCATTTTTAACACCCTTCAAGTACTAGTAAAAGCTCTTTACATCTACAGCACTTTTGGTATTAAGCGCAAATACATTTTCCTGACTTATTTGCTTCAGTCACCCCCTCTATTTGACCACGCTGTCTGTGCCGACTGCTGCGGCTATCACATACAAATTGATAGCCCTCCTTACTCTTTTCAAGCACACACACGCACACTCTTCCGTCTTCGATGCCCAGCTCCTCGCAGCTGCAGATGGCTTTAATGTGGCACTGCACAGGCTAGCACAAGCTAACTTCCTCAGTAAATGCAGATGGTGGGCTCAAACATGGCTGCCCATGTGCTACACCTGCTGCCTCCTTTTCATGCACGCATATACATTTAGCTCCAGTGTCTTTAACCTTCTCTTGATAACCCAATCTTTACCTTTGTTTTTTTTATTTTTTTAAAAAACCCAATTTCATCATCATTCCCCTCCTTGCTCCTCTGTTTCCCCTAATGTGTCATGGAGATGTGCAACGGAGACATAGCATTAAGCAAGCTATAATGTCTCCAAAACGATTTTTTTTTTCACAGTGCTTCCTCTCTTCTGTCAAACCTGCCTGAAGCAATATGCTGTATATCACAGATGAGCAGCACAAATGCAATTGTAAAGACAGCTCTGAGTCTTTTATATGAATAAAGAGAGGGAATAATCTTTTGACATGTGGGCTGCACATGCCTTACACATCTTGTGGAGGCACACGTACAGTATGAGGCTCATTAATAATCATTATCCGCGGGTTACATCATTCAGCTTTCGAGAGCACACCCATCGCCTTAGCTGAGTCATTCGCCGTGATATGTTGTGCCACCAATTGTCTTGTATGATTTCTTTTTTCTTTTTTTACAATCTGAGAGCAGCATGAGTTTGGAGACGGTGTTTGCATTAACTCTCATCCAGATAGGAAAATTGAGATAAGATAAAGGAGTGCAAGGCAGAGGAAGTGACACACTGTGAGGGTTTAAATCTTTAATCAAATCAAATTTTTAATGTAAAAAAATTAATAAATATGAAAATTAATTGTTGCCTCCAATAGGATCTAAAGACAGGCTATGGTTTTACATGTGACAGCGTATAGGCCTCATGCTTGGGAAACCCCTCTCATTTAGCACAAAATACAGCATCTCCATGTCTTTCAGACATGGAGAGGAGGCTGAATAGACTAATGAACAGTCAGGTGGCACTCCAGGGCCTGAACTACACCCCCACCCCCCATCACACACATATCAAACCCACATACACTTGCACACACATTAAAACTCAGTGGCTCGTCCGACCCCGGTGATCTGCACGACAGTCTAATGTCTCAGGCATCTGCTCATGTCTAGTCTGGAGGGTCTTTCCCACCCTGCCCCCCAGCCCAGGTCCACCGCACCACCAGTTCCCACAATAGTGGGAAAGCAGGCTTTTCGAGGGGGAATGGGTAGGGAGTGGGGGGGTGGCAGCAGCTATTGAGGTGGGGTGGGGTGAGAAAGAACGGGGTTGAATGATAATGTGAAAACGCACGGTGCTGTTCATTAACACACGAGCACTGCAGCTGCACATGTTGGCCCTGCACACACACGCTCACGTGTCTCTTTTTCTGCTCCAGGTCGCTGCCGGAGTCACCGGGGGTACAGGGCAGCTCTACGCCACGATGAGGACGCTTTTCCGGGCGTGCGCGTGTAGGGTTACAGGCTTGGAGCTGCTGACGATTTGGATTGCTCTGCACTTACACTGATATTTAGCAGTGTCATTTTGCCCTTGCCAGATTTTGGAAGACGTTTTTAGCCTTCCTGTTAACTAAAGTTTCTAATCACATGCAAGCACCGAAGCAGTACAATTACACCAGAAAGATCTGTAATCAGTATTAAACGCCGAGCGCTAATGCTTAAATTTATATATGAGCTCTTCAATCAGCGTTAACAGTTATAATAAGGTATGTTCACTGCCCCATTTCTTATTTCTCAAAACTTACATGCAAGCGCAGTGTCTGCACTGCAACATGAATGATAAAATATCAGTATTACACACAAGGAACTGCTTCGTGAACCCGAACATTTTCAGACTGTAAATTTAATTGTTAAACTCTAATGCTTTTACTTTTAAAGACAGTCGTGTGATCACCCACAGGAGAAATATCAGGATCCCTGCTTGTCTCCTCCTCAGATTTTCGCCATACTAAGACGCTTAAAGATACTGTGGTAAATATCACGATGCAAATTTCCTAACAAAAGCCGTTTTGCATGAATTAATCTCCGAGGTTTGTCAGGTGGAAACACGCCGTACACCACTGCCTGGTGTGCATCAGGGAGTAAAGAAGCACCATGACAGGAGAGGATGGCAGGTTTCCTTCAACCAGTGCCAGCTCATTAATTTTGTTTGCTACCCAGCAACCCCCCCCCACCCCTCCCTTCCACCATCAACTACCACCACCCTTCTTCACCCACCACCCTCACATCACCCCTTAACTGCTAATTAGCAGGAGCTGAAGAAAGCAGAAAAGGGAGAGGCCATGTGTGACTGGGGAGGAAATGGGAAACTCTTCTTTCCCCTCATCCCTCATCCTTCGTCCTGTTCCCTTCCCCCATCTCTCTCACACACACAGACACAGTCACACTTCCCACCTCCTGGCCACCATCACCACCACCATTACCACTGGTACCCAACAGAAAGCTATGATGCAGCTCACCTCGTGTGCCAGCCCAGCCATTTTAGGTGTCACGGCAAACATCTCTCAAGATGGCTCCTCTGTGCAAGCCCTTACTCCGCAGGGTATCCGGCAGGGTCTTTGTCCCCCTCCTGGCACAGGCCAAGCGCCCACATTGGCAGTGCAGATGGCATCAGGGGCTCTCGGGCAAAAAAGGGGTGAAGGTGGGAGAGGGGAGGTCCTTTCTTTTTATTTTCTTCTAATGGTGGATCCTTTCAGGAATCCCACAGCTTTCAGTGTTATTCAGAAGCCTGCAATACGAGCAGAAAAATAGAAAAGAGAGGAGTAAAATATGAAAAGTGCTTTACACATCTTAAGGTATCACTATAGCTAAACACGGCCTACTGTACATACTGTAAACAAGCATAAATCAGTCAACTATGGAAACTTTAAAAGCTCTCACCAGCTTTGCTTCTTCATAGCCCAGTCCCATCTCTTGTCATGCTTGTGTGTTTTTGTATGTTTTTGCCATAAAACCACCAAGAGAATCCTTCATATTATACAAAGTTCAAAGGTTAAATCAAGAATTCCTTGGACCGTCCCATATATAAAGCCTCAAGTGTTTTTATTCCCTTTCACTAAGAAGGCACGTCATGTTCACACGCTACCTATAACAGGGAAAGCTCTGGAAAAGACTTGGACCACGGCCTTTTCACATATCCAATATCTCGTTGTGAAACGAAGCAATTAGCCGCATTTGACCGCAAGCTCTACAGCAATAGGTAGTTAACAGAATGAATGAAAACTCATCTCACTTTGGTGCTCTTTAGGCTTTAGAGGCATTCTCAGGGTTGAGCGTATGCACCGAACAGCGCTGAAGTACCAAGTTGAAAAGTTCAGCTCCTGTCTACAGGATGGCCCTGGCCTTCTCATTGAGGCGAGACACAATGTATCCCAAAGGCTCTGAGATTTGCTACAGCTTTAAATACAGACACCAAGTGTTTTTATTAGCAGGGTGCTACACCACTCAACGGCATTATTAGCAGTCCTGCTGGAACAAAGCATTAGCTTCCCCTTTCTTTCTCCTGAATGAAGTTAGAATCGGAACTGCATGTTGTGTTTAAAATAAATGGCAAATACTCTTCAGCGAAGGAAAAAAGTAAATGAATGACAAAGTAGAGGGTAAATTGTAAAAGATCACAACCCACTCGCTATAGGCTTCCAGGGGAACATGCCAGTGTATCCTGAAGCAGGTACTTTAAGAGGAATATTGGAGGTCCTCAAGAATGAAAATAATAATAATAAGTGTGACCTGTTCGCCTGTTCACCTTTCCTGCTACGACTTCCCTTCTTATTAGACTGGATTTTTAATATACTGTTAATTAATTTTTGGCAATAAAGTTTTTCTCACATGATGCTTTACTGACATCAGTGGACCAATGCCTGCGAATGGTGAAATTTTGGGTCTTTGAGTCTCTACTGCTTCCCATCCAGCCACTGGGTGACCTGCTTTACATTCAACACCATGTTGCAAAGAACGTGAATAGACAACCCTGAAACAGGCTCAATTCCTAAAGCTCATATGAACCCTTAGGTTACACTGAGGGGCATAAGTTTAAAGGTAAAAGATGCCTGGGGGTAGAGTACTGATTGAGATGTTAGATCATTTTATTTGCACTTGTGGCTGTTTTTATATAGTAGGTTAAAAAATTAAAATATAAATTAAAAGTAGTATTGTTAGAAATTTGTTTTTCTACTCTTCTACCATAAAATAAAGGTTGTACGAAGCTGACATATGCTACAATGGAAGGCCCACAAATGCACTGGTTATCGGTGAGAGAAACTCTTTATAAATATAAATTCAGCACTAAAATCTTACTTTACACACTTCTAGTAAAACATTTTGTTGCCTATCTAATTCACGAATATTAACACCAGCCTCAAAGCAGAACGTTTTCTTACCTGTTGGAGGTGAACTTCAAAATCCAACTTGGTGACTCTACAGCCGGAGCGCCCTTTTCTTTCGGGTACGCACACACGGCTACGGAAGTCATTTCTACTTTCGGTTATCTAGCTTTATGACAGGTATTTAACACTCATACAGCTAGATAACCAAAGACAAAAACAGACCCCCTCTCTCACACTCTCTGATGCTGTAGCCCGACATGATGCTGGCGTGATATCTAGAAGGAGGTGAAGCTGCATTAGTAGGCCCGTAATATTCAAAAATACACTCCCAGATCATTTCTGCATCTTTATATTAAAATAAAAAAGGAGCAAAAGCTATCGTCTCTACATGGAGTAAAAGATGCATGAAACGCCGCATGTTCACGATACGAAGATATGCACTGTCTTTATGCTGACATATGTTGGTGGTTTAAGAAGCCGACACACATTTCTTGTCCTGCCGTGATAAGGTGTCTGTTTGAAGGCCTGCTGAATACAGAGATCAGCCTGACCTAATTGTACTCTACATGTGTGCAATTGTCATGCATCTAAAATGTAAAATAATAATAACAAATAAATAAATATTAACTCATTAGAAAAATCAAATCAGGCGTTTTGTACACACAACAGGCTATAACGCTTACATTAGCATATCTTGCAGGTAACACCCCTGTATTGCAGCTACACAAATCACAATATTTAGCATACAAATTCTCATACTTTTTAACTTCAAAATTTCTAGTGTAAACCCGTGCAGGAGCTGTTTGAAATATTACTTTAAGCATTTAGTTAGATTTAAAAAAAAAAAAATCAACAGTGCTGAAAGATACTTCGATAATAACCTACAGTTATTTAGTTCATTTTGTAGGACAGACCTGTATTCTGCACAACACAACATCTTAACAATAATAACAAAAACAATTTAAGGCGAGATAAAAAGTATCACTATATGACTTGTAACAAACGACTGCCAAGGATAATTATTATTATAATTATCCATGGTCAAAACTTGGCATGTCGTTGTAATAAGATTAGGACTGAATATATATATATATATATATATATATATATATATATATATATATATATATATATATATATATATATATATATATATATATATATATATATATATATATATATCGTCCTTAAAGCATGACCGTGACCGTGATCCTGACACCGCGCTTATGCAGAGGACTAAAATGATGCTAGTTCAAGATCAAAAGCTGACTCTCGTAAAATGAAATAAATAAATAAAAACCTTCTCAATCTAAATTGAGCTGGGGTTTGGTTGGAGGGGGTGGGTAAGATGTTTTAATTTGCTCTCGGCTCGTTAGGGCTCCTGGGGGCAAGGGCAGCCTACTTTTAATGAGAGTTGCGATTGGCCTACTTCTTCTAAAACTAGACACATCACAAGGATTATCCGCATAAACTAACGCATGAAACCAATTTGTTCCTTATCATAACAACAGGCAGAGGGGTGTAGCAGTCTATATTATTCTGGTAATTTAGAGAATAAGATTTTTCTTTTCTGTTTAAAGATCATAGCCTGCACCTGCTTTCGCAGAAATAGAATGAAACAGGAGGGCGTTTCTGGTGGTTAAATTACATATTTCTTCCCCGTGGATATTAACCAGCAGGTATACTAAGCAGAGATTGCCAGTGTCCCTAAATCCTCTGCGTAAGCCACATGGACATGACATTTGGAGAGATTCAGAGCCTGAAAAAAAAAAAAAAAGATGTGATGCTCTGCGTGCAAATCTTCCCTGTTTCCACCTCAATTTCTTACCTGCTTCACAAGCAAAGCGAACTCTGGAGGCAAATGTCCCCAACTTTAGCTCGCTGAATTTTCCAGACTCATTTTTCTGCATTCACGTCGGGCCCTCGGTGAGAATCAGCGCCGCCGCTCACGGATGAGTCCGCTTTCATCCTCGGTGCTCCAGCTTCTGCCTCTCCTCCAGCCTGCGCGCTTCCTCTACCGTCTGATTACTCGCTCCCGCAGTGACGTCATGCCAGGACCAGGGAGGCTTCCTGACCAATCACGGCGGCCGTTGGCACCAAAGAGGGTCCGATATCAGGAAGACGTCTCACTCCTGGCTCTTTCATAACTCCATTTACCCCCCCCCCCCCCCCCCCCATATTTTCTTCTCTACTACCACCTGCAGCAGTCGTAGTAGTAAAACTACACTAAAAGGCACAGATGGATAAAATTATCTCACTTCCAGATCTGTTTAGTATTTGTTTTCCTAAGAGCTTTCGACAATATCACACCAGCTTAAGGAGCAAAGGACTTCTTATTCACGCTGTTTCCAAAAATTTGGTGTTGGCCAATTTCTGTCCCTGTTCCTCTGCAATGGGAAGACTTGGAAACAAGAAAAAATAAAATAAAAAGAGCATGTCTTGCAATCCTTTTAAAAATATTTCTTTATTCTTAAACCAAGATCACGTCAGTATTATATCTCTTAAATATGCTGTTATATTAGAGTACCGTGCTCTCCGCAAATCAATGTATATACGTATATATGAACACATTTTCATTTTCAGAGTTATGGCCCTAACATTAACGTTATATATATGGTTAAAAATCATTTTAAACAAGTCACACTTTGCAGCTTGCAAAGTCATAAAGCAACTATGGTGACCGCATGCAGCCACATTGTTTGCTTTGAATTTTTCCACTTCAGAAATGAAGCTTTTCGTAGATGCAGACCAAAAATCGCGCCTTTTGCAGAGTGTCTTTGGAGGGCTGGAATAAGGGGTTAGCTTTCTTGGTCCAATAAAGGATCTTTGATGGTTTGTGTGGGAAGTGTGGGAAATGAGCATCAGGGGCCATGGCCAAAAGCAGAACGAACAGTTCCCTAACACGGTTAAAAATCTTTTTTTGTTTACTTCTTTAAAACTAAACTACACCATAAATAATACACAAATTGAATGTGCTTTAGTTGTGTTTACAGCAAATAATGTTAACTCAACCTCTCTCAATAATTGATTTCACTCTAACTCCCTCTGCATTTCAGTTTCCTTCCAAATTTTAGGTCATTTATTTTTCAAAATACTTTGTTGACCTATGCAAAGACCAAGCACACTGAGCCTAAAAAAAAAGACAGTCTATTAAAACTGGCTGATAATGGCCAGTGTAAATTATGTATATATGCATTAAATATTTATTAGTAATGCAAAAATCCAATAGGTTATGTGTGAAAAACATTAATAAAAAAGTTTGATTTGGTTCACCCTGATGCGCCTTGGCCTACCTTGTGACAGTCTTTGAGGTGTGGTGTTAAATCATGAGCAATAACTGTAATATGGATTTATCTTTTATTAAGCATAGCAACACCAATCCACAGACAGGATGTGCAATAAACAGTTCACAGCATTAAACGGAGCTCAACATAGCACACAAAGCCATTTGGGAACATGCGGTCTGTGGAAAGTGGAAATCTTGGGGAAGAGGCAGCTTACAAGTGTGTGTGTGTGTTGTTGGGGGGGGGGGGCATTATAATATTCCAAAGATGATATCTGGCTGAAAGACAGAAAAAAAATAGATGCACTTCATAAAATTAATGTGAAATGGCATGTTAACAGAACAACAGCAGATGCTACATGATGCAGCCAGTCACTCACACGCTGGGGGAGCTGCTGTCCCGTGAAAGAGCGGTTGTCTGGAGGATGGCCATCCTGCCCGCCTGCCTTGCAGCGTAGGTAGCCATAAAGGTTAGCAGCTTGGAGGGAAATGCTAGCTACCACCACAGACTGAGGAAGGCAGACAGATGAGTCTGAGAGAGACAATATGCAATCTAGCACATATGCAGAAAAGCAAGCAAAGGGAGTCTCACCAGCCATTTAATCTTCAGAGAGAAGAGGGAGGTGAAGAAGAAGAAAGTCCAGATGAGAGGACAGATGATAAGGCCCAGCCAGAATATCCTTTCCTCTGCTTCAGTTCCAGTGTTACTATTCCGGGACTTATACACACAGATAAGAAAGCAAACACTATAGGGTTAACACATCAAAATCGCTAATTTTTATTGCTCAAAATGCACAAAACACCCTCTTACTTTTTTGGCCTCAAATACCCAGAGGCTCTTTCCATCCTCGTCAATCTGATTCCACCAGCGCAGCCCCACCAGCAGACGGCCGGTCACATTCTGAAAACAAGCGTGAGCAATTAAATCCTGCAAAGTTAAAGAAAGCCACAGAAAAGTAACTAGATCACACAAACTGTTTGATGTCTTACCTTCACAGACCAAAAGTCAAACGAGAGCAGAGCTATGATCAGGAGAAAACAGGACGCAAAGCTCTTGCTGATCCACTCACACAGCAGATAGACAACGATGGCAACCACTCGGAAGAACAAATGGAAAAAGGAGGCCATGGGGTGTCTAAAATTGTAGGGATTGGAAACGAGAAGCCTGATGTGTCAGCAGATAGCTTTCAAACAGATACAGGTGAGCATGTATGGAAACATAAAACGATAGTGTGCATGCAAAATGAGTTAACCTGCAGGATAGGTTTTATTCTGTGAATAGAAGGTCTGTAAACATTATCCCACCTCCAGTTTCAATTTAGTATTTATTTGCTTTGACCTTTGTGATCTCCAGTTAATGTTTCCAGTAGTTTTTCTGACACCACTTGTTTGTGTAGATTTAGCCTTTTCAACCTTCACAAAAAACTTCCACTACTAGTGATTTCTATGACTTCAGAGCTGTTTTCCTTAAATCAAGCAAAGAGATTCAGATCCATAACTGAGGTATCCACTGATGATCCCTCAGGATGAAATGGATGTATGCTTTGGAAGCATCATTTTAGGTACTTAGACAGCTCATGAATCCAGTTACATGATCACCTTTATCGGGTGGGAAGGTGTTCCTCTGGTCATTTAGGCCTTCTTCTACCACTTACTACTGATCTAAAATTTTAGACTGTTCCACATTAGTTTTATGGCATCGTAAAAAGCGCACTCCGCATGCTTATCCACATTTTTCTGCCATATTCATGTCCACTTGTAATGTGCTCAATGAGCTGAGTGTTGAAGAGTCCAGGCATGAGTTCTGTTATAGTCTGAACTGATACTTTTATGCCTGGTACTCTAACAGCTAGTGATTTATATTTAAACTAAAGCTCTATCAGCTACACAGCCCCCAAAGTACAACTGCATACAGAAAATATCTGTTTTCGTTACATGCTGGACGGGATTAAAAACAGGTGTTGACTATGTTTCTACCCTCTGAAATCCTGAAATTAGAGTTTGCCAAATGAGAAGACCAGGGGCACCTCCAGAATTGCTTCATGGGGTGGCCATAATAAAAATATTGGGGTGGCACACCAAAAAAGAATTTCCAGTTTTACTACGCTGTTTTCAAATAGGTTACCTGAAAATTATGGCAAAAAAAAGAGACAATAGAAGAAGAAAATAATTAGTTAGCCTAGTTAATCTCCTGATTTTAGAGTTGATACAACTGAAAATGGGTACTGATGAAAACCATATTATTTTAAAATCCATAATAGTCTATTTCAATTGATTGATTGATTGATTGATTGGCTGGAAGTCCTAACCATCGCTTTAATGATTCTCAACAGAGCTGAGGAGAAGCTACTCAACATTCACTCTCCCAGAATGGAGTTAACTTTAAGAGTAAACCTGTTCAGGAAAGACAAATAAGTATTAGATCATGTAAGAGTGTCAACTGTTTCCTGTCTCTATGTTGGCCCTGAGATGTACCAGTGATCTTTCCATCTGTCCAGGGATTTGCACCAGCTTTTTTTTTTTTTTTTGCTCAACAAGTTTTCAAAAAAACAAAAAACCTAATAATGCAAAGCTGAAAAGACACTATGGAAGATAAAACAGCTGTTGTGTTGATATTTCCTGCAGTGCACCTTATGACTGCGCTTCTCCGCGCCCTCTCCTGCTCGTCAGCTGCAAAGTCCAG
This sequence comes from Mchenga conophoros, assembly GCF_057382185.1. Lineage (NCBI taxonomy): Eukaryota > Metazoa > Chordata > Actinopteri > Cichliformes > Cichlidae > Mchenga > Mchenga conophoros. The sequence continues at coordinate 7,726,767 of NC_140532.1, forward strand.
CTCGACATCCTCAGTTGCATCCGCCATCGTCTGCTAAAAACTGTTTAAATCACCCGAGGGTTTGTAATACAATCTCGACAAGGACAATAATCAAAAAAGATCTCCACTGGCACCGTGATCTTAGATATGTACAAATCAAAATCTACCAAGCAAATACCAGTTTTGCATGGCTGTATTTGAACACTGAAACGAGCCAGGTGTTGCAGTGAAATAAGACCGACAGCGACACTGGCTACTTTTTTAAATCCACATCAGGAAACTGGGCTTAAAATATCTTTGATTCTTCACATACCTTACATATTTTGTGTTTTTCCGATACATTTTGACAACTACGCTACACTTCAATTAAAATAGCAATTCCGAATGAACAAAACAAACAAAAATATACGACCGCGGCAGGACTCGAACCTGCAATCTTCTGATCCGAAGTCAGACGCCTTATCCATTAGGCCACGCGGCCCATATTGCGTTCTCATTATCAGTATTTTGCATTTTTAACATTTTCTTCATAGTCCCTGTGGTATTCGTGTATAGCACTTTTTAAAATGAATATTCTAGCGCTATCCATGCTACGTAATCGAATCGCTGTCCGCTGTGTTCATTCAATCAGTTCTTTCTGACATACCACTGCTAGAAAAATAAGTCATCCAGCCCGCACGGTGGCGCTAACGATTTGTTTGGCTTTAGGCATACAACCCCACGAGAAGGAATGCTAAGGTAGCTATAATTCATTCTGTAATGATTTCAAAAATATGTTTTCGGATACATAACACGATAAAACAGATCAGCTGGGTTGCTTTTGTAATAAAACATAGTTAGATTAAAAACTGCCTTTTGCTAAATTACTGAAACGTTAGCGTAGCGTCATGTGTTCGCCAAGTAAACATGCGTTGAAGGGTCGGTAGTGCAACAGCTACAATAATATGAAAAGGTGAGGCAACCAGCATTCTACGTTTATCATTCGGTGGGTAAAATGATAGAATTAGCTACGTAGTTCACGTTTCATCTGTGTCTAGCAGCATTATTGCAAAAGTTTAGTTAATTTATACACATTTTAGTAACACCTGAGTGAAATATCAAAGTGCAAGCAAGTGATAATAGAGGCTCACAAAACCACAGAGAAGGCTGTAAGACACTCAGCAGTAGGAAAGTACACATTTAATCGTGTATAGAGGCTCTGTGGTGCCTAGATAAAGCTGCATTACGTCTCAGTTTGCCTCCGTCACGCTGTCTTATCACGATTGATCAGTGTCATGTCAATTAAGTTTTGAATCAATGTCTTCCAGCTCGAGTGAGAAGTCCACATGAGGTGATGCTGCATGTGTTACGCTGTCCTCTGAAGAGGACTCGTATCTCTTTACAATGGATGAGTCTACATGGCTTCTGCTCCACCAAGCCTCACATACTTCAGGGCGAGGACTCCACACAAACCCGCCTGAACCCCCTTAACATCCAGATGCTGTCAAAAGGTCTTCACGAACAGATCTTTCGAGGGCTGGAGCCAGAATACAGAGAGGAGGCTGTACAGCGCAGCATAAGGCACTTACAGAAACACCAGCTGTGGGGAAAGGACACCTCACTGTTGCCCGATGTCGACCTGAAACTCCCCAAAATGTATGGCAATGACATTGACGAGCACTTCTGTCACTTGGCCCAGACACAGAGCCTTCCCTACCTTGAGGCTGCCACCAAGCTGAAACTGGCAGATCTACCACCCATGCCTCAGGAATGGAGCTGGGAGGTCGGCTGGACACGCTATGGGCCCACTGGGGAGAGTCAGAAAGTAGATTTTCCAGATGAGTCAGCTCTCGTGTTTGATGTGGAGGTGTGCACAACAGAGGGACAGTGTCCCACTCTGGCTGTTGCTGTTTCTCCAACCAACTGGTAAGAAATGAGCAAAAATGGGACAGGGTTGTATAGAACAATCCATTCATTTGCTTTATTCTTATGTTGTTGTAGTTGTTTCATACTTAAAACATTGTGTCTTCCATTCAACAATTGCTAACAATAAAAAGTTTTAAAGATAACTGGTACGTGCCTCAGTGATCTCTGTGTCCTATTTTTCTAGGTACTCATGGTGCAGTAAGCGTCTGATTGAAGAGCGATACTCCTGGTCAAACCACCTGACCCTTGCTGATCTCATTCCGCTAGAGACACCTTTCAACTCTGCTCGCCCTCCAGGGGGTAAATGGAAGGAGAGACTGATTGTGGGCCACAATGTCAGCTTTGACCGGGCTCACATTAAGGAGCAGTACCTATTAAAGGTTTACATCCTATTCCTCACATGTCGTTTTTACTCCTCACTTTATAAAATCCTTTGGTCACTTCTTTTTGTATGAATCACTATAATGCCCAGTAGCTTTTGTATGTTTGTATTCGCTTCCATAAGGGTTCAAAGGTGCGCTTCATGGACACCATGAGCCTTCACATGGCCATTTCAGGGCTAACCGGCTTCCAGCGCACACTGTGGATGGCCAGTAAGTTGGGTAAAAAGAGGGGTCTTCAGGAGGTCAAGGAACACATTAAGAAAGCTGGGAAGAAACACGAGGGCCCAATGGTTTGTCCTTTTCTACTACAGTTCACCTACGTAATATTTTGAGGCTATCATTTGGTATTTGGAAGGCTCTTGGCATAAGTGTGACATGATGTTGTGTGCACAGATCGGCTCCTGGGACTGGGTGAATATTAGCAGCATTAACAACCTGGCTGATGTCCATGCTCTGTATGTGGGAGGGCCGCCACTGCAGAAAGAAGCCAGAGAGACCTTTGTGAAGGGGAGCATGACGGATGTCAGAAACAATTTCCAGGTCAGATATGTGGCAAAATGTGTGTCTGATTAATGTGAACCATTTGTTAGATCTTGCATTTGGCCTGAATGGACACTTAGGCAAAATAAATGTGATTTTGCTGACACCTACAGGAGTTAATGCAATACTGCGCCCTTGACGTTAAGGCCACACATGAGGTCTTCACAGAGCAGCTGCCCCTCTTCATGGAGAGGTCAGCAAATCCCAACCCAAAGCTATTTTATAGTCATCTTTATCTTCTGTGTACAAATGTACACAACACAGCATTGTATAATTGTGTTGTCTCTGCTGTGTTTTTATAAGGTGCCCTCATCCAGTGACGCTTGCAGGGATGCTGGAGATGGGTGTGAGCTACCTTCCTGTCAATCAAAACTGGGGGCGATACCTGGAAGATTCTCAAGATGTTTATGAAGAGCTTCAGAGAGAGATGAAGAAGTCTCTAATGATTCTAGCGGATGATGCATGTCAGCTTCTGGAGAATGACAGGTGAGACCAGCACTGATTTATGTCAAGCTTTGAAGGTTCTTTTAAAAGCATTTACACTGCATAAGGTTTGTGTGTTTATACTAAGATACAAAGAAGACCCCTGGCTTTGGGATCTTGATTGGGACGTGCAGGAGTTCAAGCAGAAGAAAGTTGCAGCCAGCAAGAAGAAAGGCTCCAAAAAAGCAGATGACAAACAAATCGCCACTCCTCTTCCAGACTGGGAGGAAGGTCTGAGCTCAGACACTAATTCAGAATATTTGTGTAATTGGTATGATATATCTACTAGGGGTGCAACGATACACAAAATTCACGGTTCGGTTCGGTTCGATACTTTGGTGTCACGGTTCGATATTTTTTCGATACAAAAAAAATGTTCATGCCTTTTTAATTTGTCATTTATTAAAATTATAAATATATATTTTAACTCAAAAGTACAGTTTTTAAATTTAATGTTGCTGAAACAAAAGTAATTAAAAAAATAAATATATCTCAGGGCTCTCAAAATTTCAAAATCCCTGGTAGCCCTTCGGGCAGGGACTCTTCAGTTTTTGGTAGCCCAAAATAAATGTAAGTAGCCCGAATAAAAAAGAGAGCAATTTTTTGATTGATGTTTTGTTTCCTTTACAATATTATACTTTAATGTATAATATTGTAAAGGAAACAAAACATCAATCAAAAAATTGTTGAAAAACAAATTACAACATGTATAAAAATTACAATCATCAACTCAAATACTTGGTTCTAATTGAACAGAAATTTCTATGAACTTGTAAGAACTGTGTAGGACATGAATCAGTCTGTGTCAGATCCTGAATTTGAAATTTCCGCTGAAGTCACGGGTAAGAAACAAGTGGAACCAAGATCTAGGCCATTTGCTTTTTGAAGTTTGCAAAGACTGCTAAATTTTGCCAGTGGTAGTTCACTCTTTGCAACATAGTACGCTGTTCTAAACAGATTTTTCAGGTTTATTTTTAGTATGTTATTTGCAATTGGTGTTTGTTCTGGGAAAGATATTGCAGACTGAGCAATAATGCATTTCTTGCATTTCTCATGGCTTCTAATGGGGGCCTTTCTTAAAATGACTGGTCCCAGCGATTCTCTGCGCGATCAACCTCTCACATGTTTAAGCTTGCTGCGGGAGATTTCACTTGTCATGTTTGCATAGTAAGCTAACGATTGATAAGATGATGTCAGAGGAATTGGTGCGCAAATTATCATCACTCACCAATCAGTGCTGTCGCTCTCTATACACAGTTCGCGCGATTGCAAAGTGAAAGCAAAAAACAAGCGCAAATTCAAATGCGATTTCAATATGTCACATATTGACAGTGGCTCACCGATGCCAATGACATAATTACCCAGCTACATTTCCGAAAGAATGCAAAAGCATTGACATATATTTCTCCCTCCTACAATAGCCCGATGGGCAGGGCAGAGATAGATTTTGGTAGCCCGACTGAAAAAAATCGCTAGCCCCGGGACATCGGGCTAGCGATTTTGCAAGCCCTGTATCTGCTTGAGGAATCACTCATCTTTGGAAAAGAGAGTTTATTACAGAGAAATGGCTCTTTCCAAAATAAAAGCTATACTATACGCTTCTTCTGGGCTATATTCTCGGCAGCATATTGTAGCGGGTCAGGGCTGTTTGGGGTTCTGTTTGTACAGTTATGTTTTGTTTATGTTGCAATAGTGACGGGTGACGCGCTCTCGCTGCGACGGTGTGTCCTTCCGGGGTCAGAGGGCGCCCTGTGTGTTGTTGTTGTTGTTGTTGTTGTTGCTGTGCGGTTGCGCGCTGAGCAGTTAGCTAGCGGCAGTGTTCTTCTGCAGATGTCAATAAACGGCTGTGCTCCCTGGCTAGCTCACGGGAAGCAAGACCAAACGACACATCCGTCTCCTCGTTGTCTGAGCTCGCCACATTGGTGTCAGAAGTGGGATGATGGTGGCACCCCATGTTCTGACCCGAGTGACTTTTCCCCCGCCGGTCGTGACCGGCCGGTGCACCAAAAGAAGGCACCTGGACATTTGTAAAGTGAAAGCAAAAAACAAGCGCAAATTCAAACGCGATTTCAATATGTCACATATTGACAGTGGCTCACCGATGCCAATGACATAATTACCCAGCTACATTTCCGAAAGAATGCAAAAGCATTGACATATATTTCTCCTTCCTACAATAGCCCGACGGGCAGGGCAGAGATAGATTTTGGTAGTACGACTGGAAAAATCGCTAGCCCCGGGACGTCGGGCTAGCGATTTTGCAAGCCCTGTGTTACAGGCATGGCCCTTTAAGGATGAAGCCTGATGGGAAATGTATTCGGGATGTGTGTAGCGGGACTGCCTGGTGTGTGTGTGAAGAGAGAGAGCGGAGCAGGGGAAAAGTAACGGTTAGCTACAGAAGAGACGAAAAGAAAATAAATAAAAGGAATATAATAACTCCCTCGACAGCCAGAGTTGTGTCGGCGATGCTCGCTGTGAGTAAACTGTTTCAGCCCACTGTACGCGGTGTTCGTGCCTTAGAGAAGAAATAAAGTTCGGTGAAGCAGTTTCCTACGCCTCCTTCGATCTTTTTGCTAGCGGAGTTGACCTGTATAGTAAGCTGTTGCCGGCTACGAGTCAGTTACGGAACCTTCAAGTAACTGCCAGAGGTTTCCTTATTACGGTTCGGGGCAGCGGATCTGGCGTGGTAACACCTGTATCTGATTGAGGAATCACTCATCTTTGGAAAAGAGAGTTTATTACAGAGAAATGGCTCTTTCCAAAATAAAAGCTATACTATACGCTTCTTCTGGGCTATATTCTCAGCAGCATATTGTAGCGGGTCAGGGCTGTTCAGGGTTCTGTTTGTACAGTTATGTTTTGTTTATGTTGCCATAGTGACGGGTGACGCGCTCTCGCTGCGACGGTGTGTCCTTCCGGGGTCAGAGGGCGCCCTGTGTGTTGTTGTTGTTGTTGTTGTTGTGCGGTTGCCGCGCTGAGCAGTTAGCTAGCGGCAGTGTTCTTCTGCAGATGTCAATAAACGGCTGTGCTCCCTGGCTAGCTCACGGGAAGCAAGACCAAACGACACATCCGTCTCCTCGTTGTCTGAGCTCGCCACATTGGTGTCAGAAGTGGGATGATGGTGGCACCCCATGTTCTGACCCGAGTGACTTTTCCCCCGCCGGTCGTGACCGGCCGGTGCGCCAAAAGAAGGCACCTGGACATTTGCAGGACTTTGTGTGCGGCAATGGGGTCGGGACGACTGACCCCTTAGGTGGGGGCTGTGTAGCGGGTCAGGGCTGTTCGGGGTTCTGTTTGTACAGTTATGTTTTGTTTATGTTGCCATAGTGACGGGTGACGCCCTCTCGCTGCGACGGTGTGTCCTTCCGGGGTCAGAGGGCGCCCTGTGTGTTGTTGTTGTTGTTGCTGTGCTGTTGCCGCGCTGAGCAGTTAGCTAGCGGCAGTGTTCTTCTGCAGATGTCAATAAACGGCGGTGCTCCCTGGCTAGCTCACGGGAAGCAAGACCAAACGATACCTCCGTCTCCTCCTTGTCTGAGCTCGCCACAATATTAAACATATCAGGTCCCCATAAGGAGAATCATGTGCTAACGGCGGTCTAAATGACTCGGGTAAAGTTTGTAGCATGCATGCTTGTTGTTTTTTGTGCTTCCACTTGTCTTTGCACTAGGATGATGTCGGCGTAAATGTGCAGTCATATTCGTTGTGTTCCCACTAGTGCTGTCAGCGTTAATCTCGTTGAAATGACGTTAACGCCACAACACGGCAAATCTCCGTTAACGAGCTACCCCTGCATGGGGCTAGACGGCCAACACGTTAACGAGCTAACTGCGCTAACACACTAGTTCCCACCCATGTAATTGAGCATTGCGTGGCACATCCAACATACTGTTTTACTTTAGTCCATGACGCGCTTACCTTCAGGGTCATACTTCACATGAAAACCAAAATAATTCCAAACGCTTGCTCTGCGCTCTTCCTTCTGACGATGCTGTCTGTGTTGAACGCTCAGTGGATCTGCACTCGACAGTGCAGCCTAGGCGGAGTAGTCGAACACAGATTAACTGAGCGCTCAACACAGACAGCATCGTCAGAAGGAAAGTTGATAAAATAAATTACAAATTTTGTATTGTTCATATATATGCATACCGAACCGAAAGCACTGTATCGAACGGTTCAATATCGATACGAGTATCGTTGCACCCCTAATATCTACAGTGCACACAGACTATTAATAAAGTAACAGATAATTCAGTTGTGTTATATTAGACCCAGGTCCACCATCTGAAGAAGAGATGGAAGGCCCTCGCCCCAGCCGGCTAGCTGTTGAGAACCTAAAAGAAACAGTGAATCGACTTCCAAAGAGAAGGCAGCATCTACCTGCACATCCAGGGTAAGATCGCTCTCACACACACCACGGAGCCATTTCCAGTTCTGTTTCCCACTGATGGTGTAAGTCAGTTCTTTTTCCTCATTTTCTTCTTTAGGTGGTATCGTAAGCTGTGTGAGAAGATGTCTGACGACAGCTGGTCACCTGGAGCCAGTCTGATCAGCCTGCAAATGCGACTGACACCTAAACTGATGGGTTTGACTTGGGATGGTTTCCCCTTGCATTACACAGAGAAACACGGGTGGGGGTATCTGGTACCTGGACGCAGGGATAACCTTGATTCCCAGGAGGAAAACGCCGGGCCCGTGTGTCCCCACAGGTGAATCACATACTGCTCTCAAAGTAAAAACATGGCAGGGTGCTTTCACATCATGACCTGATCTTAGCAGGACGATCATTGATGGCTGGAGATTTTTAACAGTGTATTAAAGTTTTGTTGTTTTTCACAGAGCTATTGAAAGTGTGTACAAAGAGTACTGTGAGCAGCATAGCAAGGAGCGACCGGACTATCTGGACTCAATCCCTTCAGATGACCTCATGTTAACAGACAGCACGGTGTGGACAAAGGTACATAATATATCATCATGTTTGGAGAATTTTGCATAGAATATTGCAACATGCTTCAAACAGATACCACATGCACTACAGACTGTTGGAATTTGCAAAAATCTTTCATCAAATTTAGACCTTTTCTTCAGTATCAACAGTAATACATGTGATTGCGGTTGGAGTTGATTCATCGGGGCTACGTGCTCTGAACGGATAACACATCTACCTTAATAATGTTTTTTTCTTATTGTCATGTATAGGTGGAGGAATTAAGTTCCCTGGAAAGCCAGATGGAGGAAAACGCCCTCAGAATGAGAAAAAGTACAGAGAAGAACAAAAACAGGGTGAGTGCACAGGCTTGTAAGTTTAAATTACACCTATCGTGTCAGGTTTAGTGTTTCACTATGATTTGTTTATAACATACTTTGTATTCTTTACCAACAATAGTCTACAGATCCACATTATATGAAAGAGGGGAGTCATTGCCATTATCACCATGGAAACGGCCCCTACAATGATGTCGATATACCAGGTTGCTGGTTTTTCAAATTACCTCATAAGGTGAATTTATATTATTAATATATATCATAGGCACAGTGTTGTTCCACCAAGCTATTTTTACCTTGTGACCAATTATTTGTGTTTAAAGGATGGCAATCACAACAATGTCGGCAGTCCGTTCTCCAAGGACTTCCTGTCCAAGATGGAGGATGGCACTCTGAGAGCAGGAAGAGGTGGCACCAATGCAACACGAGCTCTGGAAATCAACAAAATGATGTCTTTCTGGAGGAATGCCCATAAACGTATAAGGTACTCCCATCAGAGTTAATCAAAGTAATTCAATAACAAATAAACTTTAGTAATGCTAAAAGGTCTTCTCGTAGTTCTCAGATGGTGCTGTGGCTCAGAAAAGTAGAGCTTCCCCGTTCTGTCAGCAGGTTTGTCTAATATTTTTAAAAAAAGAAAAGATTGATTGATTAGAGATAAAGTAATGAGGGTAATGAATGTAACATTTCCCCAAAGACACAAAGATTTTGATGAGGAGGGCCAGTATGGTGCCATATTACCTCAGGTCGTTACTGCTGGAACGGTAACACGTAGAGCTGTGGAGCCGACGTGGTTGACTGCCAGTAATGCACGGGTAAGAAGCAGAGCCGACACGCTAATCTGGATAAGTCTGAAAATACTGACCAGACACTAGAGCAATTCTGTATGGGCTTTATTCTGTGTCAACAGCGGGATCGGGTAGGCAGTGAGCTAAAGGCCATGGTGCAGGTACCACCTGGATATCACCTGATAGGAGCAGATGTAGATTCACAAGAGTTGTGGATTGCCGCAGTGCTTGGAGAGGCTCACTTTGCAGGCATGCACGGTATGACAGGTTTGGTTCTAAAGAAATCTACAGAAGGAGACTTTATGTGTCTTCCTTTAATGATAATGCTGCATATGTCTCTCTGTGGTTTAGGTTGTACAGCATTTGGCTGGATGACCCTCCAGGGAAAAAAGAGTGAAGGCACTGACCTGCACAGCCGTACCGCTGATACTGTGGGCATCAGCCGAGAGCACGCAAAGGTGTTTAACTATGGACGCATATATGGCGCAGGGCAGCCCTTTGCTGAGAGGTTGCTCATGCAGTTCAACCACCGCCTCAGTCAGACAGAAGCTGCCAGTAAGGCCAGACAGATGTATGCCCTAACAAAAGGTATACGCAGGTAAGTTCAACGTAGGGGTGGGTTTTGATCATCAGTTTTCCGATTAAACTCGATTCTAGCTTGAATAACGCGATAACGATTCATTAAAATCCTGAATTGATTCTTAAATATAAATTTATTTTGTCCGAAACGCCAGAATCTCAGGTTAAACCTCACAAAATTTTGACAACCACCAAACAGCTAAAAACGCAAATGAGAGCAGGTACACGGATTCAGCATGAAGACCTAAACACAAAGTGCGGAACCGCCGACGGATAAGAATCAGTGAGATTTTGGCTTTCTCACCCGACTGCACGTACACGCCGTCATGCCGACAGCTCACAGATTCTGATGCGTCGGTGGGTCCGTGCATTGTGTTTACGTGGGTTTTTTTTGCGGTAGATTCTGGAGCTGTAGGCTTTGTCTCTCTCCAACCAAATTTGACTGAACCAGCAGCAAAAGAAGATCCAAACTACGCTTCACATTTCGCTTCACATAAACATCGTCATGTATTCCCTCTTACTTTTGCTGTTTTGCTTCCGCCACGGTAAAATGACACTTCGTGCACAGCTCTCTCTCTCTCAGTGCACTTCAAGAACAGTTTCTTATCTAAAAATCTGTTTTCTGCATTATTCGCTTGCTTATTACGCACAAGTCTACCGTTATGTACAGCGCTGTCGGCCGCTGTTTTTTGTTTTTTTTAATTTAAATTTGACTTCCGACAAGAAAGCCTCATTTCTGCTGTTCAATATTGAAGACATTTAAACTTTTTAAAATTTTGCAAAGTTGCAAAACACTTAACTGTGTCTCTAATTAAACCTGCGTAACTTTGCTCTGCTTCACTTCAGCAGCATCAGGTAATGTTTATATGTTGATTAATGGTTTTCTTCTGTTTTTGTTCTACTGCACAATGTTTAAGGTGGTAATCTGCTATAAAAAGACAGGTGTTTGTATTTGTCAGATATCATTTGTCAGAGGACGGCGAGTGGCTGGTGAATGAACTGGGTATAGATGTGGAGCGGGAGGAAGATGGAAGCGTCTCCCTCCAAGAATTGCGGAGGATCACTAGAGTGGCTTCACAATCGTGAGAACGCAAAATACAAACATTCACAAGTGCCTGGCTTGCAATAACCCATTTACTGTCCCTGAATATCCTCCTCTCAGGTGCTCTCCTCTTTAATTTTGCTTTTTTTGTGCTCCTGACACCATCTCAGTTCTCGACGGAAAAGATGGGATATTGTTGGGAAGCGTCTGTGGGCTGGAGGTACTGAGTCGGACATGTTCAATAAGCTGGAGAGTATAGCCCATTCAAAGAACCCGGCCACTCCTGTTCTAGGCTGCAGGATCAGCAGAGCACTGGAGCCCAATGCGGTTAAAGATGAGGTGATTGACTAAAGCTGGCAACAGGAGTATAATATATATATGATTTAATCTGAGTATTTAAAGGGATATGCATGTTTTGCCAATACAACAAACGACCAATGCATTACTCAAGAGGTCAGTCAGAGTGCTCTAAATGGCAAAATAAACTCTTCATTAATGTCTCCTTTCAGTTTATCACCAGCAGAGTGAACTGGGTGGTTCAGAGCTCTGCAGTGGACTACCTCCATCTGATGTTGGTGGTCATGAAGTGGCTCATTGAGGAGTATAACATTGATGGCCGCTTCTGCATCAGCATCCATGATGAGGTGCGGTACCTGGTCCGCAGTGAAGACTGTTACCGAGCAGCTCTGGCACTTCAAATCACAAACCTCCTTACAAGGTGTGCTCTTAGCTGACCGTATATTCTCACTGACAAACTGTGTGCTCTATAATGGATGGTTACTGTGTTTCTCTTCCTGCAGGAGTATGTTTGCTCATGCTTTAGGCATGCAGGACCTTCCCCAGTCTGTAGCCTTCTTCAGTGCAGTTGACATTGATCAGTGTTTGAGGAAGGAGGTCAACATGGACTGTGTGACTCCCTCTAACCCCACAGGTGTGGAACGAAAGTATGGTCTACCGCCTGGTGAGTTCTGCACACCATCACCAGCCTTCTTCCAACATTAAGAGTAGTATATTTATTATACAAATGTTTCTTATACAAAGTGCACAGGAAAGACAGGACAGCTTGTCTCATTACAAAATCTAAATGTAACAAATTCAGACGCAAGAACATGCAATTTAGCTCTAGCACTTAAAGCTACAAAAATGCTCGTGTACAGACCAATTTGTTTTAAAACAACACCTTACAAAAGTTGGACTAAACATCTCTTTAAAATACAATAATGTATATGGAAAGTAATTAAATCCACCTCTTAGCATGACCACACAGTATTCAGTTAGTCTTCAAGAATTTTAAGAAAATCAACAGCACAGCTTGTTTATCACGAGAATTCCTGAAAGGAAGTAAATCAAATAAGTTTCAAATTTCTAAATAAGCCAAATTAGAAATGACTATTTTAATGTAATCAAGACAAAGACAGATATAAACTGTGGTTGGAAATGCAAGAAGGCTTTTTGATAAAGTGAACTTGAGGAACACAATCAGAATACTAAATAATGTGTGCAAACTTTCCACAGGTGAGGCCTTGGACATCTACCAAATCATCGACATCACTAAAGGCTCTCTAAACAAAGGGAGATAGCTCTTTGTGGACCAGACAGCTTTTATTCCAAACATACAACTGCCAGGACTCCATTCACCCGCTGCTGCAGTCTGGACGTGTGTGCGTGTGTGTAGCAGTGGTGCCCAGTATGACCTCACTGTTTCCTCTTCTTCTGTTTGGGTTCTTGTGTCTCGGTGGTGTCCTGTGACTCTGTGGTCTGAGAGCAATGGAAGAACAAAGACAAACAAACAAAGAGATCGTGTTGAAGGGAAAAATGATCTACTTTTAGCTCAGAGCATTCAAAGCATCAAGCTACATGCACATTTCAACCGTGGGAACAGTGTGGATATGGAGTCAGTTTTATGGACTCGTATAATAAAGTAAAAGTGGAGAGAAGAGGCTGTTGTGTATGTTGAACAGTATTGAAGCTCCTGTGGAGCTGAGCTAGCGCTTACCACCTGACTGTCATCCTGTTCCTGCAGGGCTGCATCCAGAGTAGCGGCATTGATGCGGAAATCTCTCGAAGTGCTCAGCTTCATATACTGCATCAAGTTTACCTGGAAAAACATGCAGCTAGATTTTACAGTGTCCAGAGGCCTGCAGAGTTTTAAAAAAATGTATATATTTTTTCAATATTTACACAAACCTTTGATTTCTTTGAGAGTGTGATGAGATACTTCTCATACTGCTCAATGCTGAAGATCAGGTTGGGGATAGCTTTAGTCTCACGCAAAAGTTTTGCCTTCCAAGAGGAAAAACATAACAGACTTGTTTATATTTCTTTGTATGCATATATTTCATTATTCTAAAAACAAAATTTGTATTGTTCAGTCCTCATTCATTAAATTTACAAGAGGCCTTACAGAAGCACCGGTGTTCACGTCATTCCTTCTCTTTTTCTTTTTGTCATCTGCACCTCCACCACTGATGTCTCCACTCTAAGAGGAATAAAAAGCATCTTGTGTCATTTCTGTAACAACAAAACATTAATGCAACGGAGCTGGACAAACTGAACCATGCTAATACCTGAGCATATGTGATAAAAGAATAGCACTGTGGTGTTAGGTGGGAGCCAGATAGTTTGACCTGCAAATATGAAAGAGTTAGTATGACGTTAGATCTATACAGGAAAATTTGAGCTAGGTGACAGTAGCTTGGACTCACCAGCTTCTCAAAGCGAGCTGGCAGCGACCCGTGCTGGCTGGCACACACCTGGATATACTAAAGTAAAATGAAGATAATGTAATGTTACACTCTGCAAGCTGCCCTGACATTTTCACTCAGAACATCAAGTTGACAAATACACACATATTTGACCAGCGTGGTGAGGATGGTATACGTGCGGGTCAGTTCTCTTAACAGTGTAACGGTGCAGGTGCCCAGCAGCAAGGCCGTCTGGACCAGCTCACTTAGCGCTGTTAAGAGAGTCCCAAGCTGCAGCGTCACTGCTTTCTCAACTGGGTCCTGCCGACCTGCAGTCTGTGTGGCTTCACCTACACATTTATGAAACACAGCATCACTTGCATTTTAGCCCCACTTGCTGACAAATGCATCTCTTCCTCCTCAGCATTAATCAAAGTGAGCATCAGTGTGAAAGGCTTCTTACCACAGCCCAATTTGTCAGAAGCTGTCTGACTTTTCTTCCTGGCAATAAGCCAGTCCACTTCATCAAGCACTCTGTCAACCTGAGACAGGACCAGCAGCTGGGACAAGACATTAACATGAAGAAGAAGGTGAGCAGGATAAGCAAAGGCATAACTCTCACAGCCAGTCAGTCAGAAAACCAACACTTACTGCTGCTGTTGAAGCAGTTTTCATGTTGACAATGGCAAAATTGGACTGCTTTTCCACCTCCACATCCTGAGACAGGAAAACAAAAGAAATCAGTTCACAAATGCACTTTAATGTGGGTGTATGAAGGTTACAGTCATCAGTGTACTGTGGGAAAGAAACTTGGATTTAAAATAGTCTTGTTTAACTTGTTTGATCATTAAATTCTTTCATATGAACTTGAGTGACATTTCATTCTTAATCCATAATGTCTGAAATGATGTTGGCCCAGCTTTGCAGCTATAACAGCTTCACCTCATCTGAGAAGGCTTTCAGAAGGTTTGGGAGTATGTTTATAAGAATTTTGAGCATTCTTCCAGAAGTGGATTTGTGAGGTCAGACACTGATGTTGAACAAGAAGGCCTGCTCGCCATCTCTGCTCCAATTCATTCAAAAGATGTTCTCTTGGGTTTAGGTCAGGACTCTGAAGGCCAGTCAGATTCTCACCAAACTGGCTCATCCATGCCTTTATGGACAGGTATGGAGTCATGCTGGAACAGAAAGGGGCCAGCCCCAAACTTTTCCCAAAAAGTTCGGAGGATGAAACTGTCTAAAATGTCTTGGCATGCACCATACCACCGCCAAACCCAGACTTGTCTGATGGATTGCCAGACGGAGAAGCCTGATTTGTCACTCCAGTGAACACGTCACCACTGCTCTAGATTCCAGTGGTGACGTGCTTTACACCACTACATATGATGCTTTGCATTGCACTTGGTGATGTAAGGCTTGGATGCAGCTGTTTGGTCACTGAAACCCATTCCATGAAGCTCTCTACAAATCTTCCAGAGCTTATCTGAAGTTTGGAGGTCCGTAGTGATCAATGTTGAGAAAGTTGCCGACCTCTGCGCACTATGTGCCTCATTATCCGCTGACGCTGCTCTATGATTTTACGTGGCCAACTACTTCCCAATCCCAGTCATTTTTTGATAAAACACCAGTAACAGTTCACAATTGAATATATGCTGGCAAGGAGATTTCACAGCTGGACTTGTTGCACGGGTGGCTCCTGAGAGCAACCCTTTCTCTCACAAATGTTTGTAGAAGCAGTCTGCATGTCTAGGTGCTGGATTTCATACAGCTGTGGGCGTGGAAGTGATTGGAACACCTGAATTCAATGATCTGGATGAGTGAATGAATACTTTTGGCAATATAGTCTGTCGATCAACTCTAGCTGTGTGTGCAGTTTTATATAATTAAATGAGTTGCAGTAATAACAGTATCAGTATAGTTTAATGCCAAATTGTGCTCTGAACACTGCAAAGAAAAATTGTTCGTACCTGATCAATATCTCCCAGTACGCTGTGGATGTCTTGGCAGAGCTCCAGCAGTAGGCCTACAGGACTCTTATAAAGAACATGAAGGTTGAAGAGGAGAGAGAGCAGCCCCTTACAGAAGGCAGAATCCTCTAAAGGGAGAGAAAACCCCCACACACATACACACACATCAGGAAATGGCACCTAATATGCACCTAATATAGACACAGAGGTTAAGTAAACTATAACTTACCAAAACTGGTCTCTTTGCAGATTTTCACAGTCCACGTGATCATCTGAACAAACTGTTAATTAGATAATAGTGAATTAGAACAGGAGTATGTTAATTTGTTCGGTGGAGTGCATTTAAAAATAAATTTACCTGCTGGGAGGAGGGCTTTAGCTGGCGCGAGAGTACGCTTAGGATGCTGATCAGAAGCTGAGCCTCTTTGCTGTTAAAGTCTTCCTCACCGCCACTTAACTGTGTGAACAGCGCCCTCTGTTGACGGGCAAAGAAAACTGGATTTTAGCAAACATGTCATACTTAATAAACACAGTTTTCTTGTATTATTTAGTGTTAAATCAGAAGCACCTGAAACTGTCGGATGTAAAAGTAGTTCATCTCTACAACATCGCCTTCGTCATCTTGCTCTGTGCCATTTTCTGCATCATTTCAAAGAAACACATAATGATTAATTCCTGTATATTTTTTGTTGCTACAAAATGTACTGCTTTTTCACTGCTTGTCCAACCCATGGTAGAGAGCAGCTGGGCCATCTTGTTTGGGTAGCGTTGTTGGCAGGTTGTGAAGATCCTGAGCAAACCCTCCAGACACAGCTGAGACAAACTGGAGCGCTTCTCCTTCTTTCCCCCCTCCTCAACCACGCTGGGGATGTTCGTGTAACGCCACATCAGGACACTATAAAGAGACATAGACAGAGATCGTTTATTCTCATTTTTGGTCCTATAAGTATTATAATAAACAAATCGTGTGCTGTCATTTAGCCCAAGAGATTTCTACCTGGTCATGTCACAGAGGAAGCGGAAAGTCTTGTCTGCGTTCTGTCCATCTGGGCCGTCTGTGTGTCCCGTTTCATCCAGCTGCTGGATCTTCTGCACAACCACGCTCAGTATATAACGCACAAACTCTCCATTTGAACGAAGTACTGAGAGAGCCTCCTCTCTGCTCTGAGTGTTATCCCTGCAAAAGAAGATTTGATCTGATTTACCATTTCTAATTCTTATCCATGGAATTTGACTTTCCAAGTTTGCATAGTATTTCTAATTAGCATTTTAATGAATAGATTTAAACAATCAGAGTGCCTACAATTAGCTGCAAACTATAAATAACTGATTTTATTAAATTCCACAGATCTAGTAGTAGTCCATGTAAGCAACGCTAAAGAAACCATTTACCTGAAGAGCACAGTGATTGATGTTGATATGATGCCCATTGAGAATAAACTGCGGGGGGTCTTGTGTGAGGGCACCCGACCCTTTCCAGACTTCTCCTTCAGGATCTCAGACAGCTTGTGGTAACGGCTGAACAGCTCGATGATCTCCTCAAAGCACCTTTTACTGCAAGAAACGGGGGAAGATACAATGGTAAATTATAAAAAGAAATCCTCGCTGCATAATATGGCATATGTTTTGTATGATGCATAATTAAATTAGGATGATTAACTTTGTTAAACTTTTATTTTGGTAAAGATCCAAGTATTTTTGTGTTACTTCAATGAAATCAGCTATAGGGGGAGTGCTGGCTCTGTGTATCAGTCAGTAAACGTAGTGACCTGAACAGTTGCTGTGGGTTTATAAATTCAACTGTGTAACACAACAACACTTTCTCAAAATGCACAATTCAAAAACAGGTGCTTGTTACCTGTAGTTGGCTTTGATAAAGTTGTACTCCATGAGGACCTCATACACTCCCATCACCAGCACAGCATAGATATTATTCTTCACTCCAACACTGGATCCCATTGAAAACTCAGCCGACTTGTCCTGATCAGTATACACACATTATAAGACTTAGCAATATTGGAACAGACCAAGGTTCAGAGCCAACGTAAAAGCAAGGAAGAGCAGAATAATCTGAAATCTGCTAAGGACAAAGAAGCTGCTTGCTCTTGATCTCAAGACATACCAGTTCAAAGTCTTCTAGTTCGCACTTGATCATGCGTCTTGTCATACTCTCTAGAATAGCATGTAGGTCCGACCGGTATCCTTCCTCCTCTTCCTCATCACCATCACTGTCATCGCCATTGGGGTTGGCTGACTGGCGTGTGTTTTGCAGCCACATCAAGCAATGTACAGTACAGCTCAGCAGATGGGCCTGAAACATAACACTATTTATAGCTCGCATATCAGTCGAAATAAAACAACTTGCAAATATGGTACAGTGCACACAAGAGTACCAGAGGCTCCTGGAGGTAGACTTGGTCTCCGTGAGCAGTGATGCATGGTTCCAGTTTCACTGGGGGCAGGAGGTCTTGTTCAGGCTCGTAGTACCGCTTCAGCTAAGGACAAGCAAGCTTCTGATACATCATCACGTCCATTATAACTAAGACAGCATGCAGTTAACTCATACATATACATACCTGTGACAAAAGGGTCTGCATGATGGAGCTTGCAAGTTGCGAGTTACGACGAAGAACATCAAAAAAACCCTTAAAAACCACAAGAATTTTCTTTTTCAGTATGAAAGTAACATTTTTACAGCTAAACCATATCTATACACATAAATAACGAAAGAGTAGAGGTTAACTCAGATTCGTTTTTCCCTTTAGGGATCACCACAGCAGATCATCTGTCTCCATCTTAGCATCCACCTCTTTCACACCGTCCCCCTTCATGTCCTCCTTCACTACATCTATGAACCTTCTCTGTAGTATTTCTCTTTTCTTATGCCTGCCAGCTTCATATTCAACACCCTTTGTAAAATGTATCCACTAACTATCCCAGGTTCACGTCTCTAGCCCTTTCTTCACACTGATAAACATAATAAGACATGACATTAAAAAAATGCTTCTGACCTCATAGAGCATGAGGCGCACATCAGCCTGCTGGCTGAGGCAGCGACGCAGACTGCTGAGGATCTCCAAGCAGAATGCTTCATTGGCAGCTGAGTTGTATCGCGAGTGAACATCCACTTGGATCTATGAATTGTAACAGAAAGACAAACCAAAAAATTAGACGGTTCCACACCTGCAGAGTGTTTCTAGCACACTTTCTAGAATCAAGTATGTAAAGTATACAGAGTTTTACTGCAACTGTACCTGACTGGAGGAGATTGCCTGGCTACACTGACTCGAGGCCAAGCTGCCCAACACTTTGAAGTTCTTCAGAAGCAACAAGAAGCCTGTAACTGCAGACTTCCGACCATCCAGTTGGCTAGTAGAGTCAAGTAAGGGGGTTGGTTAGTATAAGCCACCCTTCTTTAATTGCACTTTAAAGCTGTGTTAAGAATAAAGTAACACAAACCTGGAAAACATGGCCTTGCGAAGAACTAAAATTAAAGCATCTTTTAAGGACATGCTGACCTTGAGCAGGGGCTGAAGATTAAACAGAAACCAACGATTACACAATAGAAACCTCTAGAGCATTTATGTGTATCTGTTGGCCTGTTTAGGTACCTGGACAGCTTTGAGTAGACCTTGAACGGTGGCCAAAGGCAGGTATGACAAGTGGTCAAACGTCTCTGTCACCTTAGAGGATGACTCCAGAAGGATCATTGGGGCAGAGACCACAATATCAGAGAAAAGGTCTGAAGAAGAAAAAAAAACATTAAAACACAAGAATAAAAAAAAAACAAACAAAACAAAAACTGTCAAATCATAGTCTATAAAGTCAAAAAATGCTGCTGTGCATCTATAACTTAACCCTGCTGTCTAGAGGTTGTGTTACCTAAGAAATGACTGACAGGTGAGGCTGTCTTTGTGACTAGTCGATTTAAGACCTGCTCCAATATCTCTCCCCTGATAGGCTCATGCATCTGTTAAAGACATAAAATACACAATATTTGCATGACATTGAAAATCCTTTATTTACAATACTTCATAGCATAAAATTTTAACAAAAAATGTTACCTTAAAGCCCTGGAGTAGCACCTGTCCTCCTAGCTTACACGCTTGTTGAGTTGGTGTTCGGGCTACAGCTAGAGAGCCTTCTGTGGTCTTGCCAAATGGTCCAGGTTTGGGTCCAAATGCATCCATCAGGAAGAAGCCCAGCTGCACTAGCCCTTGGGTAACATGATCCCATCCGAACACACTATACGGATGGAAACGTAGACCTCATGTGAGAGGTTAAAATACAAATACTGTTTGTGTTGTACCATGTCATTTATTTTTGTTGAGGGTGTAGCGCGGTGTGGTCTGCGGTGCCGCTGCAGGGGAGGCGGATAAACTTGAGGGGCATCCGCAATCACACCTCGTCGGCATAAAGAGTCTGTACTGGGTCCTGTCAGTTGTTGTTGTTGGTATGTGTTGGGCTGTGAGCTGCGGAGCTGCAGCTGACTGTGTGTGTGTGTGTGTGTGTACAGCAACCGCGAGAAAAGTGGTGAATAAAGTATGCTGAACAGCATGTACATGTCACCGTGTGCTTGCTACAGTGCCTTTATCCGGGGAGCCTGAACAGCCCGGCCCTCCTCCACTCCCATGCCGTCGGGGAATGCTGGTGGGGGTCGCGGCGGTGTCAGCCAGGACCAGATCCAAGATTCTCAATCACCTGCACCCCACGCTCGATCCGGTCCTGGAGTTCTTCCTGTTGGCGGCGTGACACTGCCGCCTGCTCTCGCTGTGTGGCTGTCAGCTCTGGTCCTGGGTCTGCCGTGGCCCCCCTCCTGGGTTTTGGCAGGCTGTGAGCTCTGCAGCTCACAGCCTGACACATACCAACAACAACTGACAGCACCCAGAACAAACTCTTTATGCTGGAGAGAGGTGATTGCAGATGCCGCTCAGGTGCGTCCCCCTCCCCTGCATCGGCACCACAGACCACGAGCTGCCACAGAGGGGCATTACCTTATTTTGAAAGAAATCATGGAGAAAGAAACACATCAAGTTTTTCTGTTGAAGGTATCAAATAGAATACATAAATCAACATTTTGCTCTTCTTACCTGTTCTGGACTGTATCCAGTATCATCTGAGCCACACTGCAGTGCCCGGGTAGGAGGTCCTGTAGTAACTTTGACCCCTGTTGTAGCTGCTCGTCCTTGAAGCTCTTGATGATGGCCCCTTTCAAAAGTTCAAGTACCTTCCAAAAAAATCATCATCATCAAAAATGAAATGATTAACACAAATGAATAGGAAAGATAACATGAATTAAGACTCTACTGAGTACGGGAAGTAGTGTGTAGTGTAGATTTCTAACCTGCTCTTCATAACGCTGGATACGTGCCACTGAGAGCAACAGGGCAACACTAAAAGGACACAAGTCTGCATACGATGTCTGCCAAAATGAAAATCAATATCTATGACACAGACTATCCGTACAAATATAACAAACAATTCTCAAACTATTAAAACAACAAACAGATGAGCGATATTATACATAACCTTAAAGCCTTTAAGAAATTCCCTTGCAAGCTCATGGTCTAGTCTTATAGCAAAGACTATGTGGAGGATAGCAGTGCCCTCTACATGCCTTAGCTGGTCCTGTGGAATAGACTGAACCTCTAGATCCAGGCTGCTGAGAAGCGGATGTACAAGTTAAAAAAAACAAACAAACAAAAAAACAGACAGTCAGTAAATGGAAAGTTTACAGAAAGATGTATTGTGACTATAGTAAATCCCACTTGCAGTATATGAAACACTCACTCTCCATGTTTCTGCTCCTCTTCTTGGCGAGCGTCCTGCTCCTTAAAATAACCTACGATTCCGTCCAGGACTTGTTTCTTACAACCCTAACAGACAAAGAACAAGACCGGCATTTAGATGACTAACACAAACAGAAACATAATGTGTTGTTGAAGACACACTGTCACACACCTTTGCAGACAAAAGCAGCAGCTGGTAAACCAGCGGCGGGATCTCCTGCAGATCTAGTTTGTTGAACATCCTCAATACTTTCTCCACCACAAACTGCAACTCCTCTGATGACAAAGGCACATCCCTAAAATGAGGCAGACACAGTAAAACATTTTAAAAGGAACTAAAAAAATGTAAAATACACCAATATTGAAATAAATTCTATTATGATGGAAACAGAAATATGTTAAAGCATGCAATGAACTTAAAATAACAAAGTCCTACCTAAACATGGTTGTCAAGTGGATGACACACTGTGGATCCCATCTGCATGAAAAAGACCATGTAATGTAAATAAAAATATTTTTCAGTCATCTGCAAATCATTTCATCTCTACATCACAAACTGGTAATTGGACTAAAACAGAACATAAGACGTTGGCACTGAGGTACTTCATCATAATCCCTTTCATTACATGACCATGTAATTTCTAATAAATTAGGCATGAAGGCATCTAAATAATAAAATACTGCCAAAATACTACAATATATATTAGCATATCACTATATATATCAAATGCGACATGTCCTCACCTGCTCGAGCAGAGGCTGTTAATCAGCTGCTTCTTATACTCCTCACCACTGAGTTCCCCTAAAGTTATAATAAAAAATTGTGTTTTAGACCTTATAGATTGTGACATATGTGATATTAGGTTAGACAACAATGTTGATCACAAAGTACCTTTGCCATAAGACAAGGCTTCACATGCTGCAAGTGCAGTAAGAACTGTAGGAAACAGTTCCAGAGATTTCCCACTGCTCATTTTCCCCACTTTGATGGCATCAACAAAAAGAGACCCCAGTGTTGCAAGAGATGGCCCGGATAGTGTATGAGTCTGTGTATTAGATTAAAACAATCATTCTCATTCATATGAAAAAAAGAAAGTGTCACAATATATTTCTACTTATCTAATTCAAGTAGTTATAAATGATAGGATTGCAAGTCAGATCAGGACAAAAAAAACCTGTTACAAGCACAAAAATCAAGTAGACCCAAAAGCGTAGTTCCAAAACACACTTATTTGATTTAATCAACCAGTTACATGAAATCAACATATTTGGATATAGCGTACATCAAATCTATAATAACTTCTGTATAACATAAATACCTCCAGCATAAGCAACCCAATGATATCTGCTGCCACCTCAGTCTGAAGATCCCCAGACTCACACAGAGGGATGCAGTGCTGATACAGGAGAAGTCTACGATTTGCCCCAGCAGTGGAGCTGGGTGGAGAACCTAAACAACAAGCACAAACTATACATTTATTACATACCTTATCATCAAGCAGAAGTTATGCATATATGTTAAATGATTCTGACATGGTGTATGAGTGAATTATATTACCTTAGCTATCTTGCGATGTTTCACTTACAAGAATGAATGTGTACAAACCTTTAAATATGCCTTTTATTATGGTCCCAACCTTCTTGCCCTTCAGTGCACTATTGGTAATCGTGTTGGTGAGCTAAACATTGTGTGATAGATAGTAAGAGTATTTTATAGGTAAAACAGACATGACTTTGGAATTCCAAATGTGTCGCCCTTAGTTTGTAAAATAACTTACCTGGTCATCGGTCAGGGTTGAAAGGTATTTCTGTAGTTCGGGGATATTTTCTTCATCTGACAGTGAGACAATTTTATCCATTTCTGCTTTCATTGTCCACCCACAGATTGACACAAGTGGCTAGCAACTGTAGAATAAGCTAGAAATCTATCTCGTAAATCTCAGTAAGTTTATGAACGTTATTATTTTTATTTTACTTCTACTTATCGATTATCTAGTTGCATTTAATCCTGGGCATCCTGTTTAAATTAGTTGAAGGTAAATTACTCAGTAATATTATAACTTTATCGCTGTTGTGTTTCTAAAAAGTTTCAAGCGAACTTCCCGCCAGACGACACTTCCTGTTTTGCTTTGTGGTTGCCATGTTCAACTCAGACTCCCTCAATCACGTTATAATCCAGGTCACATTCCCCTGTACGGCAAAATGCGTATAATGTAAAAAAAATAGTTTTCCAGTAACTTGGAATAATATGCTAGCATAACACAATTTCCATATAGTTTCATATCTGAACGGAAGGAGTAGTTTGATCAAACTTACATTTGGCGGAAAACAGTCATCACTTCAGCCGTGGCAACCACGTTTGCAACCACGAGGTTTATAAATGGGTTACTTGTCGGTAAATATTTGGACATACGCTTACTGTTTATGCATTCCAGTTAAATATCATGTGTCGTTGTTTTGGTTAATGTCTTACACGTAATGTTTGGTTTCTGGAAATAAATCTCGCTAGGATCTTTTAACTTCAAGTCAGGAATAACCAACGCGGCCTGTTTCTTAGTGTTTCTTGAAATAGTGACGCGATAATGATTCATACCAGATCGGGCCAGTGGCGCAATGGATAACGCGTCTGACTACGGATCAGAAGATTCTAGGTTCGACTCCTGGCTGGCTCGTGAAATCTTTTTCGGTTTTGTGAAATTAAACTTTTGCTCCCCTGTTTGCTAAATGTGTTGCTAGTTTAGTGGCTGCATTGAAGTAGCGAATGCCATTGATTCAAACATCTAAAACCATGTATAATTATACATGTATGAAAATTATAAGACCATGTATTGTCCACAAAGGTATTTTGCGTAAAAACTATATAATTGGGATACTTTAAAACCGGATAATATGTATAGATTATTATTTTGTATTGAACACCATATTTTCAACCTGTATCATTTTCTGAGGCGCGAGGAGCCCGATGTTAAAATGTCCACCTTTAGAGTTTAAACAAATATGTTTGGGTTTTTTTTTTTTTAAAGGTAACACAGTTGTTTTTATTGTATTAATGCCGAATTATTAATTGTGTCACTTTTGGCTACTCTAATAAGGTAGGTTCTCTGTAGCAGTCTTGATATATAATGAATAAATAAAAAACTGGGTCACATCCTGCAAGAAACACTATCTGTCTCTATGTGACAGATAAAAGGAGAAAGCCTCATATGATGAAGCACTCTTTCTGTCTCTTGGCTCTTTGCTCACATTTCTGAGAATCTGTGTGGTGTTGTGTCGAGTGGACCATGAAGTTCTATGCAAAGCAGACTTTCTCTTTTCTGATATCAGTTTTATTCCTCTGTGTTATTGCAGATCTTCAGGGTAAGTAGGAGAAAACCTTTTTTTAGGAAAATGACCGCTGTGACAACACTTAAATGATGTCAAATTTACGCCTTTGTATTTGTTTATCCTACATATAGTGCATGTTTTTCATTGTTTGTTTGTTTGTTTAAAAAAGATCTGTTTAAATCTAGCACTAGTAATAAATCATCACTCAGTGGTATTATGACAATAATATGCATAATACCGCAAATAAGAATGAGAACAATGTCTCTCTTTGAAAAAGATCCTAACAGCATTATTTATTTAAATCAAAAGATATCAAACAATCATCACTCAGTGGTTTTATGACAATGACAGTCATAATAAACTGACCATTAAATATCACATGTACTTAATGTTAATCAGATTGTAGCTATATTTTCTGTTTAGATATGTAGCTCAAAGAGGAATGAACAAAAAGTTGTGAGTTTTTTGTACCTATTCTCATTTTGAGGGGTTTAGGTGATATCTTTCCCATTATAGCCTATTTATTGTTTAGATAAAAGATAGCAAAGAATCAAGCAGGGTGTACCCATGGGAGAGGATGGAAGATAAACTCTTTTAGTAGGACACGGTACAAGTGTTGCAGAGATTATATACAACAAGGGACATTTACTGTAAAAAAAAAAAAAAAAGGCAGAGAAGTGGAATTTTTCCCCAGTAATAAATTATGTATTAAGTATGACACTTCAGATTAGATTTTTTAAACCAATTTAAGCCAAAAAAAAAGGGTGCTGAAATTCTAATCAGAGTGTGTGTCTGTAATCTGAGCAGCACAGCACCCTGACGGGTGAAAGAGCATGTTTCCTATTGCATGCCATTCTGAACATGAATAAAGCTTTAAAGCAGCGGTTTGAGACTTTCCCTTAATACTGAATTTATTTAAATAACACAGGTCAACATGTCATAATCATCACAGGTATTTTTATTTGGGATTTGTAGTTCTTTTCATGCTGATTTCAAATTTGGGTTAAATTTTTTGTCCAGTTATTTCAGTACCTTGCTCAAATATTTCCGCACCGCAAAAATGAAGGTGCATCAGCACAAAGACTGACAGACTCAAGAATAGTTTCTTCTTAAAAGCCACACTCAAGGTCACCTGGTCCAGCCCTAACTATATGCTTTAGCAAAAAGGAAAGTTTTAAGCCTAATCTTAAAAGTAGAGATAGTGTCTGTCTCCTGAATCCAAACTGGAAGCTGGTTCCACAGAAGAGGGGCCTGAAAGCTTTCCCTCCCATTCTACTTTTGAATACTCTAGGAACAACAAGTAGGCCTGCAGTGCAAGAGCAAAGTGCTCTAATAGGGTGATATGGTACTACAAGGTCATTAAGATAAGATGGGGCCTGATTATTTAAGACCTTGTATGTGAGGAGCAGGATTTTGAATTCTGGATTTAACAGGAAGCCAATGAAGGGAAGCCAATACAGGAAAAATATGCTCTCTCTTTCTAGTCCCTGTCAGGACTCTTGCTGCAGCATTTTGGATTAGCTGAAGGCTTTTCAGGGAGTTTTTGGGACATCCTGATAATAATGAATTACAGTAGTCCAGCCTGGAAGTAATAAATGCATGAACTAGTTTTTTAGCGTCAGTGTCTAAATGAATATCAATTTTACTAAAAGTAGCTGTAGATAATATTACATCTGTGAGATGATTATTGTTAATTTTTTCTCTAATGATTAAAATTTTAATTGTGAAGAAGTTCATGAAGTCATTACTAGTTAATGATAAAGGGATGGTTGGCTCAATAGAGCTCTGACTTTTTGTCAGCCTGGCTACAGTGCTGAAGAGAAACCTGGGGTTGTTCTTATTTTCTTCAATCAGTGATGAATAGTAAGATGTTCTGGCTTTGTGGAGGGCTTTCTTATAAAGCAACAAACTATTTCTCCAGGATAAATGATGATCTTCTAAATTTGTGACACGCCATTTCCTCTCCAGTTTACGAGTCATCTGCTTTAGGCTACGTGTTTGAGAATTATACCACAGAGTCAAGTACTTCTGATTTGAGGCCTTAGTTTTCACAGGAGCTACAGTATCCAGAGTCGTACGTAGTGAGGAGGTAAAATTATTAACAAGATATGACTCATGACTCCTTCTGTGACTGCTATAAGGCCACAGATACTCTAAGAATGTTCACACTTCAATGTTAGACTTTTTCTACGGTCTGTATATCATATCATCTTGTCATAAGTCTTTAATATTGGAGGCATTACAGCAACAGCTCGCTTTTCCTCATGTTGTGAGGAAAAGGCTCCGATCAAACTGAGGCATGATGGTGATCATGTATTAGGGTGGGGTCTGGTATAAAAGGTCATCTGCTTTAAAGACATAAATAAAAGTGTCTTATAAAAAGATGTTTCAGTCAAAAAAATGCATTTTGATCTATCAGCGCTGGAGATGAGCACATTTCAGGGAACTTTGGCCTGCTGGACCAGGTTGAAGCTCTCAAGTGGATCCAGCAGCACATTCACAACTTTGGAGGAGACCCAGGATTAGTTACTATATTTGGAGAGTCTGCTGGTGGAGTGAGCGTGTCTCTTCTGGTAAGAATCTACAGTTAGAGGAACTTTAAATAAACCTTTTCACTCTAGAACAAAAATTAATATTTGATATGTTACTTGAATCACCAGCTCCTGTCACCACTGTCTGATGGGCTGTTTCATCGTGCCATTGCTGAGAGTGGCACAGCTGCTGTGGATACAGTTGTGGCAGATAATCCTCTACCAATGGCGCAGGTTAATTATCAATATTCTTCCTTTTTAGAGTGTGTTAAAAACATTTTTGTTGCAGAATAAGGTAACTCTGGCAATGGATTTGTTTTGACAAATATTTGACATTTCTATTTTATATCTGACCTCGGGCAGTTGCAAATGCATCTGGCTGCAGCCTTGAAAGCACAAAGAAGATCAGTGACTGCATGAGAAACCATGATATTGATACTATGGTGGGTTTTACACAGGTGAGGTAATGGGTGCAAACATGATAGAGAATGATTATTATGTCTTCTACAATGTTTATTTGAAGATTTCCATTTCTCCCTCAGCTATGTTCATGCTATCACATCTTTCACTTTTGTACATTTTACTCTCTTAGGGATCCAAATTTGAGATTTCAAGTAAATGTTGATGGACATTTCCTGACTAAACCTGTGGATGAGCTGTTTCGTAAACATGAACTCCATGCTGTTCCATTCATGACTGGTGTCAATAATGATGAAGGTGGATGGATGCTTGCATCAGTAAGTGTTGTAGAAGCCTGTGAATAAAGAGCCCAGTGGTCACAAACAGAACTTATGCCAGCAATTGTGAAACTTTAATAGTGGCTTTGTATTTTTTTTAGTTTTTTGCTCCCCAAAACTGGACAGAAGGACTAGATCGGGAATTTCTTTTGAACATGGTTTCCTTCTTCTACCCCGACGTAAGGCAGACACCACTTGATGTTACAATATTACTGTCCCCGACCTGCTCGAGCTTCTTTGATTGATGTGTTGCTTATTTCTTTAAGCCTAAAGCAGCATTTATCAGAGATGTGATAGCTGATGAATATATTGGAAATGGTGACGACCGTGTGAAAAACAGAGATGGGTACACTGAGATGCTTGGAGATTTGTTTTTCACCATTCCAGCGATCAAAGCTGCTAATGCTCACAGAGGTAATTTAATTTGTTTAATAAAAGATTATACAAATCTGTTTAAAACCCAACACTTGATATTTACTGTTACATACATTCATTAACAAATATCACACACATTCGTCTAAGTATAGATGCAGGTGCTCCTGTATACCTGTATGAGTACCAACATCCTCCCAAATTCCTGCAGCAGAAAAGGCCGAGCTTTGTTGGGACTGACCATGCAGATGAAATGTTTACGGTTTTTGGACTTTGCTTCACAACTACCCATGTAAAATTAGCCAGTAAGAATTCTCTGTAAAAATCTCTGTCTCAACACAGTACTGCATTTGTTTTGTTTTCCCCGTGTTTGAAAAATATGTTTTGCAACATGATCGTTTTAGATCCGTGCCCTGAGAATGCGGAACAGTTGAGCAAAATCATGATGAGCTAATTGGGAACTTTGCTTGCACAGGGTAGGAATGTCCAACTATTGTACATTTCACACATTTAATAACTGAATAACAAATGTATATCTGTTCAGATCTCCTGATGGGAAAAACCTTGTCCACTGGCCAAAGTATGGAGCAGAAGAAAAGTACCTGGCGATTGGTTTAAAAAAGCAGGTAACTGCTCAGCACCTGAAGAAGGAGCGCTTTGTCTTCCTGACTCAGACCGTCCCAGAGAAGATCAAACAGCATGAGGAAAATGCAGAACGCAGCGATTTGTTGTCACAGCTCTTTTGTCTTTTTTATAGTTTTAAAAAATAATCCAGCCCGTTCTCATTCCCGAGGCGTTGCAGCATCAGACCAAGCCATGATTCAGTTTTTAGATACTGCAAAATATTAGTTAGTATGGACCAACAGTGTCTCTTTACTAATCCTTATACTAAAATAAAATTAATATTAAGTCATGCTTATATTGTGTGTGTTTTTTTTAAATGTCAGTCTTACTGGATATACAATCCTAAACACAGATATGTAAAATAATCCTTTGCAATGACAACAGTAGTTTGATGATGGGTACACCAATGCATTTTTTACATGTAACTGTGGAACTGAAATAAAATAGGAGTGAAAGGAGAAATCCTCCTTGTGGCTGATAGTTGAGTCCAGCTGTCTTGTATTACACTGATAGAAAGCAAAAGGCCTGCTTAAGATGAAATGAATTTAGTAAGTGGCCAAAACATGTTGAGATCCTTACTTACAAAAAAGTAAGGAAATTTGTGTTTGGTTTTGGTATCCAGAGGTGCAATAGTATCAGCATCAGCAAAGAATCTATTTCATTCAGTTTAGTTTTACTCAATACTTTTCAAATTATCCCCATCCCACCAGTTGGGCCCGCCCCAAAGAAACAATGGTTTATACTGACTGTGACAAAGAAAGTTAATTTATTTCACTGTATTGTGTAATACAGAATGTTGCGTAAACAGAAATTTATTAGGTTAGAATCAAAATGTAAATTATATAGATATTAGGGGTGCAACGATACTCGTATCGATATTGAACCGTTCGATACAGTGGTTTCGGTTCGGTACGCATATGTATCGAACAATACAACATTTGTAATTTATTTTATCAACTTTCCTTCTGACGATGCTGTCTGTGTTGAGCGCTCAGTGAATCTGCGTTCGACTACTCCGCCTAGGCTGCACTGTCGAGCGCAGATCCACTGAGCGTTCAACACAGACAGCATCGTCAGAAGGAAGAGCACAGGGCAAGCTAGCGAGACAGAAGTTAAGCTCTCCTTGCAACATGGCAAATTGAACCTCCCCCACCCTCATTCAGATCTGGCGTTTGGAATTATTTTGGTTTTCATGTGACGTATGACCCTGAAGGTAAGCGCGTCATGGACTAAAGTAAAACAGTATGTTGGATGTGCCACGCAATGCTCAATTACATGGGTGGGAATTAGTGTGTTAGCACAGTTAGCTCGTTAACGTGTTGGCCGTCTAGCCCCACGCAGGGGTAGCTCGTTAACGGAGATTTGCCATGTTGTGGCGTTAACATCATTTCAACGAGATTAACGCTGACAGCACTAGTGGGAACACAACGAATATGACTGCACATTTACGCCGACATCATCCTAGTGCAAAGACAAGCGGAAGCAGACAAAAACAACAAGCATGCATGCTACAAACTTTACCCGAGTCATTTAGACCGCCGTTAGCACATGATTCTCCTTATGGGGACCTGATATGTTTAATATTGTGGCGAGCTCAGACAAGGAGGAGACGGAGGTATCGTTTGGTCTTGCTTCCCGTGAGCTAGCCAGGGAGCACAGCCGTTTATTGACATCTGTAGAAGAACACTGCCGCTAGCTAACTGCTCAGCGTGGCAACAGCACAGCAACAACAACAACAACAACAACAACAACACCACCACCACACAGAGCGCCCTCTGACCCCGGAAGAACACACCGTCGCAGCGAGAGGGCGTCACCCGTCACTATGGCAACATAAACAAAACATAACTGTACAAACAGAACCCCGAACAGCCCTGACCCGCTACAATATGCTGCTAAGAATATAGCCCAGAAGAAGCGTATAGTATAGCTTTTATTTTGGAAAGAGCCATTTCTCTGTAATAAACTCTCTTTTCCAAAGATGAGTGATTCCTCAATCAGATACAGGTGTTACCACGCCAGATCCGCGGCCCCGAACCGTAGTAAGGAAACCTCTGGTAGTTACTTGAAGGTTCCGTAACTGACTCGTAGCCGGCAACAGCTTACTATACAGGTCAACTCCGCTAGCAAAAAGATCGAAGGAGGCGTAGGAAACTGCTTCACCGAACTTTATTTCTTCTCTAAGGCACGAACACCGCGTACAGTGGGCTGAAACAGTTTACTCACAGCGAGCATCGCCGACACAACTCTGGCTGTCGAGGGAGTTATTATATTCCTTTTATTCATTTTCTTTTTGTCTCTTCTGTAGCTAACCGTTACTTTTTCCCCTTCTCCGCTCTCTCTCTTCACACACACACCAGGCAGTCCCGCTACACACATCCCGAATACATTTCCCATCAGGCTTCATCCTTAAAGGGCCATGCCTGTAACGCAGGGCTTACAAAATCGCTAGCCTGACGTCCCGGGGCTAGCGATTTTTCCAGTCGTACTACCAAAATCTATCTCTGCCCTGCCCGTCGGGCTATTGTAGGAAGGAAAAATATATGTCAATGCTTTTGCATTC
This sequence comes from Mchenga conophoros, assembly GCF_057382185.1. NCBI lineage: Eukaryota > Metazoa > Chordata > Actinopteri > Cichliformes > Cichlidae > Mchenga > Mchenga conophoros. The sequence goes on from NC_140532.1 coordinate 7,758,319, forward strand.
TTTCGGAAATGTAGCTGGGTAATTATGTCATTGGCATCGGTGAGCCACTGTCAATATGTGACATATTGAAATCGCGTTTGAATTTGCGCTTGTTTTTTGCTTTCACTTTGCAATCGTGCGAACTGTGTATAGAGAGCGACAGCACTGATTGGTGAGTGATGATAATTTGCGCACCAATTCCTCTGACATCATCTTATCAATCGTTAGCTTACTATGCAAACATGACAAGTGAAATCTCCCGCAGCAAGCTTAAACATATGAGAGGTTGATCGCGCAGAGAATCGCTGACCGTTATGTGTGTGTATGTGTGTAAAAGCAGCAGGATATATATTTTAGTTCTGCTGAGCCAAATAAGAGAGGTCAGGGTGAAGAAGTGACAGCCAAAGAAAAGCTTACCACAAAACGGAAAAGTTATGACAAATCAGACTATAAGGCAAAAAAGTGCAGCTTTATGGTTTCATGGACAAAAGAATTTCTGTGGCTGCAATATGACGAGCTATATAACCGGGGCTGCACATAAGTGGTCCGCAGGTGCGCATTCGCTGTCAAAAAAAAAAAAAAAAAAAACGCGCACAAGATATGAAGTTACAACGCGTGTTTGCATACATAAGATTTTCTGGAGGAGGACAGACATTTGTTTAAAACTCTTAAAGATGTCGAAGAAGCTCCTTTAAGCAATTACTTTGGTGTTCCTCCACCTCCAAAGAAATGTCAGAAGGAGTCCGAACCACAAAAGAAGCGCGTATTCTCGGAAAAGTGGTTGCAGGAGGTGAGCTGGCTTCAAACAAATGATGAACGCACAGAGATGTGGTGCAAAATGTGCCGTGAAAATCCCACTCTAGCGGACAAAAACAGTGCTTTTTATATGGACGCAAACGGGCGTTGCAACTTCTTATCTGGTGCGCGCGTCTTTTATTTTGACAGCGAATGCGCACATGCGGACCACTTATGTGCACCCGTGTAAATAACATAATGTTCTGCCGGGTGTGTTGTTGGTTTTCTCTCGATTTCTGAATCGACAAGCGCCTTTGTTACTGGGACCAGTCATTTTAAGAAAGGCCCCCATTAGAAGCCATGAGAAATGCAAGAAATGCATTATTGCTCAGTCTGCAATATCTTTCCCAGAACAAAAACCAATTGCAAATAACATACTAAAAATAAACCTGAAAAATCTGTTTAGAACAGCGTACTATGTTGCAAAGAGTGAACTACCACTGGCAAAATTTAGCAGTCTTTGCAAACTTCAAAAAGCAAATGGCCTAGATCTTGGTTCCACTTGTTTCTTACCCGTGACTTCAGCGGAAATTTCAAATTCAGGATCTGACACAGACTGATTCATGTCCTACACAGTTCTTACAAGTTCATAGAAATTTCTGTTCAATTAGAACCAAGTATTTGAGTTGATGATTGTAATTTTTATACAATGTTGTAATTTGTTTTTCAACAATTTTTGGATTAATGTTTTGTTTCCTTTACAATATTATACTTTAATATATAATATTGTAAAGGAAACAAAACAGGAAACAAAACATCAATCAAAAAATTGCTCTCTTTTTTACTTACATTTATTTTTGGACTACCAAAAACTGAAGAGTCCCTGCCCGAAGGGCTACCAGGGATTTTGAAATTTTGAGAGCCCTGAGATATATTTATTTTTTTAATTACTTTTGTTTCAGCAACATTAAATTTAAAAACTGTACTTTTGAGTTAAAATATATATTTATAATCTTAATAAATGACAAATTAAAAAGGCATGGAAATTTTTTTGTATCGAAAAAATATCGAACCGTGACACCAAAGTATCGAACTGAACCGAACCGTGAATTTTGTGTATCGTTGCACCCCTAATAGATATATATAAACATGTGGTCTTTTTGAGCTTTTCTTTAATTACTAAAGAAAGACACAAAGCTAAACAAAAAAAGCAAAATTAATCAATGTTTCAACACCCTATAATGATATGAAATATTTATATAAGCAGTCGTACACAAAATTGGTAGACAGCTGTTTTATGTATAATTCATTATATTGTCCATATAATGGTACACTTGTAGTAAAATAAACCTTATCACTACATATCACAAGCATATCTCTACCAAGCACAACAAGATTTATGTCATACTTTGTGCTACACTGAGCAGAGTCTTCATAACATGTAGCTATATCTCTCATGGTCAATATAAATAGAAAATCTACAAGGAATAAGATTGCAGGTATAAAGCAAGGCAAACATTGTGTAAGCTATTAAAACATCTCGTGGCATGAAATAACTAAAGTGCTTAAGCTGTACAACTGGGATACTTTAAATACAGATTATCATTAGTTGGATACATTTAATTTCAATTTTTAAAAATGAATTCTTTCGCTTTAGGAAGTATTAGGTGTGAAAATTTGTTTTTCTTATTTTGGTTAAAGTTTGAAAGATGAAAATAATGGCTAAAAAAATCAGTAAGAATGTTCTCTAAAGTTTGTTAGAGAGTTTACTCCTTTTCTCCTTCACAAAATTCAATGTTTCAATGTGGAGCTGTCACAAACGGGAGGAAATCTCTGCCAACTGACTTACTGTTAATTGATTTCGTATGATATTAATACCATTCCATGTCAGTGTTTTGGGGTAAATCTTCTGCTACCATTACAAACATTAAAGGTGAAATAGCATATCTTTGTCTTATCTCCCCTTTTGATTTCAAACCTTGACCTAAATGTACTAAGCAATCTATTACATTCTGATTAACTTGAGGAACATATGTCTGCAACCAAAGCGAGGCAAGTTTTTATTATGAAAAGTTGATCAACACAAAGGCTTTATAAAAATCCATAATTAAAATAAATCCCCCTTCATTAAAAAAAGCACTGTAGTCAAGCAGGTCTAAAACAAAGAAGGAGAAGGTGTTCTGGACACACTTCACTGTATGGTTGGACTTTAGTCCTGTGTCAAACTGAATGAATCACGTCACATCCTGTAAGAGAAACTAGCTGTTTCCCTATGTGAAAGAGAAAAGGAAAAAGCTTAACAAGAGGAAGCACTCTCTCTGTCTGTTGGCTTTTTGGCTCACATCTCTGAGAATCTGCCTGGTTTTGTAATCCAGAGTCGACCATGAAGTTCCGTGTGCAGCAGACTTTCTGCTTCTTGATGTCCGTTTTATTCCTCTGTGTTGTTGCAGACCTTCAGGGTGAGTAGGTGAAAACAGTTCTTTGCAAAATGACCTTTGTCACAACACTTAACTTATGTGTAATTTATGCTTTTGTGTTTGTGTATCGTACAGGCAGTGCATGTTTTTATTACACGAGTCTCTCTTTGAAAAATATCTGCATAAATCTGGCAGCTGCAATCAATCATCCCTGAGTGGTATTATGGCAGTAATAATTATAATAAAAACAGAAGCAGTTCGGACCACACTGTTAATTTCATTACACTGTAGCTGTATATTAGACATGATTTAAAATAAAATGGACATAAGGTTAACTTTACGTTGCACCTGCACTTCGTTCAAAGGTGAAAGATTGGAGATAACCAGGCTAGGTGTGCTGATAGGAGAGGATTGAAGATAAACTTTTCAGTAGGACAGGGTGCAAGTGTTATTAAGCAAATTTCTTTTTTGCTGACTTCATGCTGTTAAAGAATAAATGGAGTATTGCAGTGACTGTGAATAAACAGAAACAGATCTCATGCTCAACTCTGCTTTTTTACCAGGATAATTGTAGACACCACCCAACAAAGAATGTTTATGGTAAAAATAAATAAATGAATTAGCAAGTAGCCTTTTTCAAATTAATGATGACATATCACAGCTGGTTAGATTATTTAAATGTCTGGTTTAAACCAAAACATTATCATTTAGTGCTTTAGTTAGCGCCCTCACTATAAAGATGGGGATTAATTGTCCACAGCAAAAGCTAAACTTTTCCCTTGATTTCTAAAAGTATTGACTTTACTTACACAAGTGACCAGTTAATAAACTTTCTGACTTTTTTCTCTTTTGATCACCTACATGATATAGTGAACTCTGAGTTTTAGTTCTTTCACATGGTTTCATATGACTGTATCACATATAGTCTTCATAAAAATAAGGTACTGCCAGGATTCAAATATTGAATATTTTGAGGAATTTAGTTATAATTTTTAAGTGCTTTTTCTCTAAGTATTTTTAAACCATTCATCAAATTGTTGACTAGTTTTTCTTTTGATGACGTTACCAGAACCAGATATTGCATATTTTGAGAAATTTGGTATGTCTGTTATAATTTCAAAGCACGTTTGAATGGAAGATTTAATTTTTTTAATTATAAAGTTTTATGTTATGATTCTCACTGATTTCTGATATCCTGACAGCACCTGTAGTCCACACAAAGCTCGGGAGCCTGAAAGGTGAGTATGTGAGTGTGAAAGGGAAGGAGACTGGCGTCCATGCCTACCTGGGTGTCCCATTTGCCAAACCACCCCTTGGCCCTTCCTTGAGACTGGCTCCACCTCAGCCTGTAGGAGGATGGGAAGGAGTAAGAGATGCCACTAAACAGCCACCAATGTAAGAAATGTGAACTTCAACATACTTGGAGGAATTATTGGCTTTATTTGTAAAATTAGCATTGTCTCTCTTTAAGGTGCATTCAGTCTAAAGAAGCTGTTTTGGATATGCTCAATAAACTCGGTGCACTGCTGGCAGAAGTACCAGACATCTCTGAAGACTGTCTTTACCTCAACATATACACTCCTGCTAAAAGAGCTAATAATGCCAAGCTCCCAGTAAGAATCTTTTGCCGTAGGTTTTGACTGTTGCCTAATCACAGTCTCAATAAAGACACCATTCTTTAGAACTCAGTTGTTAATTGTATCATCTAAAATGTAAACTTGAGTGTTTTTGTTTGTTTAACATTTAAATTACTTTTTGTTATTAGTTATTAGATTAGTTATTGTAACTGACACTCCAAATGGTCCTCTAAGCTTTGAAGAAATGGTATTTTATTGTTCTGTCCAGGTCATGGTCTGGATTCATGGTGGGGGTTTTACGCTGGGATCAGCTTCAACATATGATGGCTCTGCCTTGGCTGCTTACCAGGACGTGGTTGTGGTTCTGATCCAGTATCGCTTGGGACTTCTGGGTTTTCTCAGGTAAATAAACTCCATCCATCCATAATCTCTCCAACAGGTCTGCCCTGTGGCCTCCTCCTAGTGGGAGACTGTGAGTACATATCGCCTCACCCAGGAGGTGTCCAGGAGGCATCCTAATCAGATGTCTGAACCCCCTTAACTCAAACTCCTTTAGATGTGGAGCGGCTCTACTCTGAGCCCCTCCCGAATGGCCAAACTCCTCACCCCATCTCTAAGAGAGAGTCCAGTCACCCTTGGGAGAAAGCTCATTGCCACAGCACCAATCTGTCCATAAAAATTATGAACAGAATCTGTGATAAATGCAGCCCTGGTGGAGTCCAGTACACATGAGGAACAATTCCGATTTATTGCCGGCATTGCAAACCAAGCGCTTGCAACAGTTGTAGAAGGACAGAATGAATAAAAACAACGGGACTGATACCCCATACTCCTGAAGCATCTCACACAAGATCTACTCTTACAGACACAATCAAATGCCTTCTCCAAGTCCACACAACAAATGTAGGCTGGTTGGGTGAACTCCCATACACCCCACCATATCCTTGAGATGATAAAGAGCTGTGTTGCGCACCCAGGAGGAAAACCACATTGTTTCTCCTGTACTAGAGGTTTGACTAACTCACAGACTCCTCTTTCCAGCAGCCTGGCATAGGATTTTCTGTGGAGGCTGAGGAGTGCAATTCCCATATAATTGAGCACACCCTCTTATCCCCCTTCTTGAAGATGGGAAGCACAACCCAGGTCTGCCAATTCAGAGGTACAGCCCCAGATCTCAACGCAACACTGTAGAGGCATCTCAACCAAGATAGCCCTACAACATCCACATCATTAAGGAACTCAGGGTGAACCTCATCCACCCCAGGGGCCCTACCACCAAGGAGTTGTTTAACTGCTTCAGTAACCTCGCTCCTGGTTATAAGATAAGATAAGATAAGATAACCTTTATTAGTCCCACACGTGGGAAATTTGTTTTGTCACAGCAGGAAGTGGACAGTGCAAAAGTTATGAGGCAAAAATTAGAATACAATAAATACAGTACACAACTGTACAGAATAGAATAAAATAAAATACTATATACAGTAGAATAAAATAAAATAAATATACAATAAGATAAAAATAGAATACAAATACAAATACTATATACAACTGAGTAAAAATACAACGATGACAGAAAGGATTATTGCACTTAGTATTATTGCATATGTATGGATGTGTGTGCTTGATCAGTTAAAGTCTTTATTATGGAGTCTGACAGCAGTGGGGAGGAAAGACCGGCGAAATCTCTCCGTCCCACACCGTGGGTGCCGCAGTCTCCCACTGAAGGAGCTGCTCAGTGCTGTCACAGTCTGCTGCATGGGGTGGGAGATGTTGTCCATCAGGGATGACAGCTTAGCCGCCGTTCTCCTGTCACTCACCACCTCCACTGGGTCCAGAGGGCATCCTAGAACAGAGCTGGCCCTTCGGATCACCCTGTTCAGTCTCTTCCTGTCCCCAGCAGAGATGCTGCCGCCCCAGCAGACCACGCCATAAAAGATAGCAGAAGCCACAACAGAGTCATAGAATTTCTTCAGGAGTGGGCCCTCCACTGCATGAGTATCTTCAGTCGAAGTCAGCAACACTCCACCCACACTATACACAGTGTTGGTAAAGCTCCTGTCCAGGATACTGGTTCCAGAGCCCAAGATATGCATTGAGGTGAGCCTGACTTTATCTGTCTGGTACCTCTCAATCTCACACAATATCTCAGGCTCCTTCCCCAATACAGGCGACGTTTCATGTCTCCATCGCCAGCCTCAGTAGACAGGCATCGGTCTGCCAGTGTCTCCACCCTTGGCCACCACTGGCACACATTGCACCCGACCCCTACAGTGCCTCCAATCTCCCTTGTTCAGGCCGCCCCAAGCTGACCCCATGTGCTGAGGCCCAGCCCCCAGGTTCCCACCATCAGGTGCCATCCCCAAACCTGGCTCCAGGGTGGGGCCCCAGTAACCCACTCCCAGGCAGGGTAAACTGTTGGCTCACAGTGTATAAACATAGCTTAATAATTTTTTTTACTCCCTTACCCTGTCAGTCAGGTTCAACAAATATGTGGAAGTGGGATATGCTACTATTCCCCAAATGGACAAATGAGATCCAGTAGCGAGTTTCAGTAGTGACTTACTGGCAGGAGCTGGTAGTGCCAGCTGCTGCCAATAACCTACAATAAAAAACCTACAATAGAATTGTCTTGTGAAAAGATATTTCATTTAGGAAAAATACATTATAAAAATGCATTTTGATCTATCAGCACTGGAGATGAGCACATTTCAGGGAACTTTGGCCTGCTGGACCAGGTTGAAGCTCTCAAGTGGATCCAGCAGCACATTCACAACTTTGGAGGAGACCCAGGATTAGTTACTATATTTGGAGAGTCTGCTGGTGGAGTGAGCGTGTCTCTTCTGGTAAGAATCTACAGTTAGAGGAACTTTATATAAACCTTTTCACTCTAGAACAAAAATTAATATTTGATGTGTTACTTGAATCACCAGCTCCTGTCACCACTGTCTGATGGGCTGTTTCACCGTGCTATTGCTGAGAGTGGCACAGCTGCAATGAATGTACTTATGGCAAATGATCCTCTACCAATGGCGCAGGTTAATTATCCATATTCATCTTTTTTGGAGGGTTAAAAACATTTTTGTATCACAGAATAATGAGAATATTAAAATGGATTTGTTTTGACAAATATTTGACATTCATATTATACATTTCACCTCAGGCAGTTGCAAATGCATCTGGCTGCAGTCTTGAAAGCACAAAGAAGATCAGTGACTGCATGAGAAACCTTGATATTGATACTATAGTGGGTTTTACACAGGTGAGGTAATGGGTGCAAACATGATAGAGAATGATTATTATGTCTTCTACAATATTTCTTTGAAGCCTTTGATTTCTCCCTCAGCTCTGTTCATGCTATCACATCTTTCACTTTTGTACATTTTATTTTCTCAAGGATCCAAATTTGAGAATTCAAGTAAATGTTGATGGACATTTCCTGACTAAACCTGTGGATGAGCTGTTTCGTAAACATGAACTCCATGCTGTTCCATTCATGACTGGTGTCAATAATGATGAAGGTGGATGGATGCTTGCATCAGTAAGTGTCACAGGAACATGTAAATAAAAAGCTCCATGATCTCAATGTAGTTTGTTGTTGTTTTGTAATGTTGAAAAAAAAGTAATTTGGCTTGGTATTTCCTTAGTTTTTTGCTCCCCAAAACTGGACAGAAGGACTAGATCGAGAATTTCTTTTGAACATGGTTTCCTTCTTCTACCCCGACGTAAGGCAGACACCACTTGATGTTACAATATTACTGTCCCCGACCTGCTCGAGCTTCTTTGACTGATGTGTTGCTTATTTCTTTAAGCCTAAAGCAGCATTTATCAGAGATGTGATAGCTGATGAATATATCGGAAATGGTGACGACCGTGTGAAAAACAGAGATGGGTACACTGAGATGCTTGGAGATTTGTTTTTCACCATTCCAGCGATCAAAGCTGCTAATGCTCACAGAGGTAATTTAATTTGTTTAATGAAAGATTATACAAATCTGTTTAAAACCCAACACTTGATATTTACTGTTACATACATTCATTAACAAATATCACACACATTCGTCTAATTCCAGATGCAGGCGCTCCTGTATACCTGTATGAGTACCAACATCCTCCCAAATTCCTGCAGCAGAAAAGGCCGAGCTTTGTCGGGACTGACCATGCGGATGAAATTTTTACAGTTTTGGGATTTTGCTTCACAACTACCCATGTTAGGTTATCTGGTAAGGCTTTACAAAAACTCTACCTTAGTGCTCGATCTGTTTTGTTTTGTTGATTGAAAAATGTTTTGCAACATGATCGTTTTAGATCCGTGCCCTGAGGATGAAGAACAGTTGAGCAAGATCATGATGAGCTACTGGGGGAACTTTGCTCGCACAGGGTAGGAATTTCCAAATGTTGTAAATTTCACATTTCACACTTTTAATAACTGAATAACAAATGTATGTGTGTTTAGATCTCCTAATGGGCACAACCTTGTCCACTGGCCAAAGTATGGAGCAGAAGAAAAGTACCTGGCGATTGGTTTAAAAAAGCAGGTAACTGCTCAGCACCTGAAGAAGGAGCGCTTTGTCTTCCTGACTCAGACCGTCCCAGAGAAGATCAAACAGCATGAGGAAAATGCAGAACGCAGCGAGCTGTAGAAAACTCACATCTGGTCTCTGCTCCATCAATTTTAAAGTAATTACACTAAACCAGGGGTAGGCAAATTTAGGCCTCAAGTGCTGGTGTCCTGCAGGTTTTAGATGTGTCCTTGATCCAACACAGCTGATGCAAATGGTCAAATGACCCCCTCAACATGTCTTAAAGTTCTTAGGAGGCCTGGTAATGAACTAATGGTTTGATTTAGGTGTGTTGACCCAGGGGGACTTCTAAAACCTGCAGGACACCAGCCCTTGAGGCCTGGAGTTGGCTACCGCTGGACTAAACCATAATTCCCTTATCAAAAGGTCTTGTGAGGACCATCCATATTCTAATATGATTTCTTTTTTTTCAATTAATTGAATCCAGGGTATCAGGGTATTTTAAATCTAGTACTGTGAACATACGTTTTGTAAAACATTTATAAAATAAAAAGTTTTGACAAACCAATTTTGTAGCATTTTGTTTGTTTGTGACCTGTGCTTCTTTTACCTGAAAACTTAGCACTCCATTCCCTCAAACATCCTATCAGATTAATTAGATAAAACGTTACTTTTTTGTCCAGTTATTTCAGTACCTTGCTCAAATATTTCCGCACCGCAAAAATGAAGGTGCATCAGCACAAAGACTGACAGACTCAAGAATAGTTTCTTCTCAAAAGCCACACTCAAGGTCACCTGGTCCAGCCCTAACTATATGCTTTAGCAAAAAGGAAAGTTTTAAGCCTAATCTTAAAAGTAGAGATAGTGTCTGTCTCCTGAATCCAAACTGGAAGCTGGTTCCACAGAAGAGGGGCCTGAAAGCTTTCCCTCCCATTCTACTTTTGAATACTCTAGGAACAACAAGTAGGCCTGCAGTGCGAGAGCAAAGTGCTCTAATAGGGTGATATGGTACTACAAGGTCATTAAGATAAGATGGGGCCTGATTATTTAAGACCTTGTATGTGAGGAGCAGGATTTTGAATTCTGGATTTAACAGGAAGCCAATGAAGGGAAGCCAATACAGGAGAAATATGCTCTCTCTTTCTAGTCCCTGTCAGGACTCTTGCTGCAGCATTTTGGATTAGCTGAAGGCTTTTCAGGGAGTTTTTGGGACATCCTGATAATAATGAATTACAGTAGTCCAGCCTGGAAGTAATAAATGCATGAACTAGTTTTTTAGCGTCAGTGTCTAAATGGATATCAATTTTACTAAAAGTAGCTGTAGATAATATTACATCTGTGAGATGATTATTGTTAATTTTTTCTCTAATGATTAAAATTTTAATTGTGAAGAAGTTCATGAAGTCATTACTAGTTAATGATAAAGGGATGGTTGGCTCAATAGAGCTCTGACTTTTTGTCAGCCTGGCTACAGTGCTGAAGAGAAACCTGGGGTTGTTCTTATTTTCTTCAATCAGTGATGAATAGTAAGATGTTCTGGCTTTGTGGAGGGCTTTCTTATAAAGCAACAAACTATTTCTCCAGGATAAATGATGATCTTCTAAATTTGTGACACGCCATTTCCTCTCCAGTTTACGAGTCATCTGCTTTAGGCTACGTGTTTGAGAATTATACCACAGAGTCAAGTACTTCTGATTTGAGGCCTTAGTTTTCACAGGAGCTACAGTATCCAGAGTCGTACGTAGTGAGGAGGTAAAATTATTAACAAGATATGACTCATGACTCCTTCTGTGACTGCTATAAGGCCACAGATACTCTAAGAATGTTCACACTTCAATGTTAGACTTTTTCTACGGTCTGTATATCATATCATCTTGTCATAAGTCTTTAATATTGGAGGAATTACAGCAACCGCTCGCTTTTCCTCATGTTGTGAGGAAAAGGCTCCGATCAAACTGAGGCATGATTGTGATCATGTGTTAGGGTGGGGTCTGGTATAAAAGGTCATCTGCTTTAAAGACATAAATAAAAGTGTCTTATAAAAAGATGTTTCAGTCAAAAAAATGCATTTTGATCTATCAGCACTGGAGATGAGCACATTTCAGGGAACTTTGGCCTGCTGGACCAGGTTGAAGCTCTCAAGTGGATCCAGCAGCACATTCACAACTTTGGAGGAGACCCAGGATTAGTTACTATATTTGGAGAGTCTGCTGGTGGAGTGAGCGTGTCTCTTCTGGTAAGAATCTACAGTTAGAGGAACTTTATATAAACCTTTTCACTCTAGAACAAAAATTAATATTTGATGTGTTACTTGAATCACCAGCTCCTGTCACCACTGTCTGATGGGCTGTTTCATCGTGCCATTGCTGAGAGTGGCACAGCTGCTGTGGATACAGTTGTGGCAGATAATCCTCTACCAATGGCGCAGGTTAATTATCAATATTCTTCCTTTTTAGAGTGTGTTAAAAACATTTTTGTTGCAGAATAAGGTAACTCTGGCAATGGATTTGTTTTGACAAATATTTGACATTTCTATTTTATATCTGACCTCGGGCAGTTGCAAATGCATCTGGCTGCAGCCTTGAAAGCACAAAGAAGATCAGTGACTGCATGAGAAACCATGATATTGATACTATGGTGGGTTTTACACAGGTGAGGTAATGGGTGCAAACATGATAGAGAATGATTATTATGTCTTCTACAATATTTCTTTGAAGCCTTTGATTTCTCCCTCAGCTACACTTAACAAAAATATAAACGCAACACTTTTGTTACTGCTCCCATTCCCCATGGGATGGACGTAGAGACCTAAAATTCATTCCAGATACACAATATAACCATCCCTCCCAAACAGTGGTCACAAATCAGTCCAAATGTGTGGTAGTGGGCACATCTGCTATATTGAGATAATCCATCCCACCTCACAGGTGTGCCACATCAGGATGCTGATCTGACATCATGAGTAGTGCACAGGTGTACCTCAGACTGCCCACAACAAAAGGCCACCCTGGAATGTGCAGTTTTTTTGCGCTATTGGGGGTCTGGGGACCCAGAACCGGTCAGTATCTGGTGTGACCACCATTTGCCTCATGCAGTGCAACACATCGTCGCATGGAGTCTATCAGATTGTCAATTGTGGCCTGTGGAATGTTGGTCCACTCCACTTCAATGGCTGTGCGAGGTTGTTGGATATTCGTGGGAACTGGTACACGCTGTCGTATACGCCGGTCAAGCACATCCCGAACATGCTCAATGGGTGACATGTCCGGTGAGTATGCTGGCCATGCAAGAACTGGGACATTCTCAGCTGCCATCTGCCCTGAACAATGTGAACCATGATTCATCCGTGAAGCGCACACCTCTCCAACGTGCCAGACGCCATCGAATGTGAGCATTTGCCCACACAAGTCTGTTACGGCGACGAGCTGGAGTCAGGTCAAGACCCCGATGAGGACGACGGGCATGCAGTTGAGCGTCCCAGAGACGGTTTCTGACAGTTTGTGCAGAAATTGTTTGGTTGTGCAAACCAATTGTTCCAGCAGCTGTCTGGGTGGCTGGTCTCAGACGATCTTGGAGGTGAACCTGCTGGATGTGGAGGTCCTGGGCTGGTGTGGTTACACGAGGTCTGCGGTTGTGAGGCCGGTTGGATGTGCTGCCATATTCTCTGAAACGCCTGTGGAGACGGCTTATGGTTGAGAAATGAACATTCAATGCACGGGCGACAGATCTGGTTGACATTCCTGCTGTCAGCATGCCAATTGCACGCTCCCTCATTGCTTGTGGCATCTGTGGCATTTTGCTGTGAGACAAAACTGCACATTCCAGGGTGGCCTTTTGTTGTGGGCAGTCTGAGGTACACCTGTGCACTACTCATGATGTCAGATCAGCATCCTGATGTGGCACACCTGTGAGGTGGGATGGATTATCTCAATATAGCAGATGTGCCCACTACTACACATTTGGACTGATTTGTGACCACTGTTTGGGAGGGATGGTTATATTGTGTATCTGGAATGAATTTTAGGTCTCTACGTCCATCCCATGGGGAATGGGAGCAGTAACAAAGGTGTTGCATTTATATTTTTGTTGAGTGTAGTAATACACCAAATAAGTTAAGGCCTCAGGCCGGACACATTCCTAGATTATATGTATTATATGTACTGTAAGCATCCATTGCAGTTATCCTTCTATGTTCTAGTTTCCCTCAGCATGTATCACCTGGACAGTCACGCCAGTGAAGCTTAAGACCCTTAATGAACCGAACATCAACTCAAAATAAGCACAGATATGCAATGTGTATAAAATACTTCTAACCGTACTTGTAATAAAAGTTAACATAATGGAAGGATCCTCAAATGGACATCTTCAATAAACAACTGTAATGCAGTATCAATACTGTGAGAAATATTATTAGATGAAATAATGCTGTAAAGAATGTTATTAATGCAATTATAATGATGCAGATTTTATGGCAGCAATAAAAGAATTTCTGTATCTCCACAAAATAGAAAATCTACAAGGAATAAGATTGCAGGTATAAAGCAAGGCAAATATTGTGTAAGCTATTAAAACATCTCGTGGCATGAAATAACTAAAGTGCTTAAGCTGTACAACTGGAATACTTTAAATACAGATTATCATTAGTTGGATACATTTAATTTCAATTTTTAAAAATGAATTCTTTCGCTTTAGGAAGTATTAGGTGTGAAAATTTGTTTTTCTTATTTTGGTTAAAGTTTGAAAGAAGAAAATAATGGCTAAAAAAATCAGTAAGAATGTTCTCTAAAGTTTGTTAGAGAGTTTACTCCTTTTCTCCTTCACAAAATTCAATGTTTCAATGTGGAGCTGTCACAAACGGGAGGAAATCTCTGCCAACTGACTTACTGTTAATTGATTTCGTATGATATTAATACCATTCCATGTCAGTGTTTTGGGGTAAATCTTCTGCTACCATTACAAACATTAAAGGTGAAATAGCACATCTTTGTCTTATCTCCCCTTTTGATTTCAAACCTTGAACGTGAATGTTGACCTAAATGTACTAAGCCATTTATTACATTCTGATTAACCTGAGGAACATATGTCTGCAACCAAAGCGAGGCAAGTTTTTATTATGAAAAGTTGATCAACACAAAGGCTTTATAAAAATCCATAATTAAAATAAATCCCCCTTCATTAAATAAAGCACTGTAGTCAAGCAGGTGTAACAGTGTTTATGTGGTATTATTCCACTTGCCACAAATATCAGTGTAATGGGGAAACAGCGCCCCCCCTCTCGGTGTGGCTGGTTAGGTGAGGCTGGCTGCAGTAATCGCTGCCAGTCTGTCGTAGCCATACGAGAGGTGAGTTGTATTGTTCCGCACACGATATAGCTAAGTAGTACGGACACATAAACATGTTTGATTAGCTGATGAGCACCGAGTGTAATAAGTGCTTAGTGGACACATGTCCAACACCAGTTTTATGTACTTTTCATTTGTTTATTAATGTGTGAAACTGTATGCTAAAGCGGAATGCTAATGAGATGTTCTGCCGTAGTGTGCTGTGCGGAGTGGTGTGTGGCGAGCCTGTGCACTGATAATACACCGTTGTTTCCATTCAGAAAATAAAGTGGCAACGATCGATCAGAGACTCCTTGTCTTTTTAAAAACACTACACAACGCAGAGTCGAGGAGTCTGTTTGGGCCGAACTGTTGCAGCGGGGTGAAGCAGAAACCGGTTACACAGGTCTAAAACAAAGAAGGAGAAGGTGTTCTGGACACACTTCACTGTATGGTTGGACTTTAGTCCTGTGTCAAACTGAATGAATCACGTCACATCCTGTAAGAGAAACTAGCTGTTTCCCTATGTGAAAGAGAAAAGGAAAAAGCTTAACAAGAGGAAGCACTCTCTCTGTCTGTTGGCTTTTTGGCTCACATCTCTGAGAATCTGCCTGGTTTTGTAATCCAGAGTCGACCATGAAGTTCCGTGTGCAGCAGACTTTCTGCTTCTTGATGTCCGTTTTATTCCTCTGTGTTGTTGCAGACCTTCAGGGTGAGTAGGTGAAAACAGTTCTTTGCAAAATGACCTTTGTCACAACACTTAACTTATGTGTAATTTATGCTTTTGTGTTTGTGTATCGTACAGGCAGTGCATGTTTTTATTACACGAGTCTCTCTTTGAAAAATATCTGCATAAATCTGGCAGCTGCAATCAATCATCCCTGAGTGGTATTATGGCAGTAATAATTATAATAAAAACAGAAGCAGTTCGGACCACACTGTTAATTTCATTACACTGTAGCTGTATATTAGACATGATTTAAAATAAAATGGACATAAGGTTAACTTTACGTTGCACCTGCACTTCGTTCAAAGGTGAAAGATTGGAGATAACCAGGCTAGGTGTGCTGATAGGAGAGGATTGAAGATAAACTTTTCAGTAGGACAGGGTGCAAGTGTTATTAAGCAAATTTCTTTTTTGCTGACTTCATGCTGTTAAAGAATAAATGGAGTATTGCAGTGACTGTGAATAAACAGAAACAGATCTCATGCTCAACTCTGCTTTTTTACCAGGATAATTGTAGACACCACCCAACAAAGAATGTTTATGGTAAAAATAAATAACTGAATTAGCAAGTAGCCTTTTTCAAATTAATGATGACATATCACAGCTGGTTAGATTATTTAAATGTCTGGTTTAAACCAAAACATTATCATTTAGTGCTTTAGTTAGCGCCCTCACTATAAAGATGGGGATTAATTGTCCACAGCAAAAGCTAAACTTTTCCCTTGATTTCTAAAAGTATTGACTTTACTTACACAAGTGACCAGTTAATAAACTTTCTGACTTTTTTCTCTTTTGATCACCTACATGATATAGTGAACTCTGAGTTTTAGTTCTTTCACATGGTTTCATATGACTGTATCACATATAGTCTTCATAAAAATAAGGTACTGCCAGGATTCAAATATTGAATATTTTGAGGAATTTAGTTATAATTTTTAAGTGCTTTTTCTCTAAGTATTTTTAAACCATTCATCAAATTGTTGACTAGTTTTTCTTTTGATGACGTTACCAGAACCAGATATTGCATATTTTGAGAAATTTGGTATGTCTGTTATAATTTCAAAGCACGTTTGAATGGAAGATTTAATTTTTTTAATTATAAAGTTTTATGTTATGATTCTCACTGATTTCTGATATCCTGACAGCACCTGTAGTCCACACAAAGCTCGGGAGCCTGAAAGGTGAGTATGTGAGTGTGAAAGGGAAGGAGACTGGCGTCCATGCCTACCTGGGTGTCCCATTTGCCAAACCACCCCTTGGCCCTTCCTTGAGACTGGCTCCACCTCAGCCTGTAGGAGGATGGGAAGGAGTAAGAGATGCCACTAAACAGCCACCAATGTAAGAAACATGTGGTTCAACACACTTTGAGAAATGATTGGCTTTATTTGTATCATTAACATTGTCTCTCTTTAAGGTGCATTCAGTCTAAAGAAACTGTTTTGGATCTGGTTGATAAACTCGGTAAAGCACTGGTGGAAATACCAGATGTAACCTGGACGTGTGTCCCTCTATCTATAAAGAGATGATCTATACTGCTCGCCCAAGTGCAATGTCTACAATATCCGAATCTAGGTTTGGGAAGGAGATTGGCGGTAGCAACTCTGTAAGAGCAATGAGACTTCCAACCCACATAACACGCACGACCACAGGTTTATGAAACAAAGTTTGCTTTATATATTTCCTTTTGGATCAGTTCCCTTTGCTCATCCTCAATGTAGGGATACCTTCAAATGCAGTAACCATCTCAAATGCATCACAAAAATAATTGAAACAATCAAAATAGATGTAAGACAAGAAACACAATATTTCAACACCCCAAAGAAAAGGAAAAAGAAAAGAAAATAGCACGTGAGTGTCCAGTTCCTTATGGTGTCAGTTTATTCAGTTACCCACTGTCCTGGGTTAAGAACTGAAAACGACCTGAATCTCAGGCGGAGAAAAAGTAGCAAAGAAAATGATAAGGTATCTCTCAGGTGGGCTTCCTTTTGTTTTTTTTCCCTACCGCCCTCCTGGTACGGCAGGCATCAACGTGTAGCGTCCTGACACAGAGAAGGCCTCCACAGCAGCAACAGTGTCTTAGACCCACGATACCAGCTCCTCACTTGGCACCCATGGAACTGTACCTCAAAAAAAAAAACCAGTCTGCACACAAATATGCAGAATGTTAGATGTCCACATTCCTTAAATGTCCTTGTTCCTAATGTCCTTGGTTCTTTTGAAATATTAAAATAAATTTGCATCTTGTGACACATTAAAAGTAAACACACCGGTATTACTGTGCATCACCCGCAGTTACAGTAACAGCACAGCTATTGCACGTGAACTGCGCATAACCACTTAGCTGGCCGCGGCTGAACTAGCAGGCCCAAGAAAGTAAAAACATTAGACACTCATAATAAACAAAACTGTCACAACATTGCAATACTATGAAAACACATCTTAAACATCATTAAACACATTTACTACTATTCTGACTGGTTAGTTATTTTTTCCAGTGCATTGAACTGCAATAGCGGTGCTAAGTGAGCTAGGCTAACTCACCAGAATAGTTCAAAAAGTTCAAAGAAATACTCCGGCTCCTTTCAGGTAGGTACCCGTCTGTGGTTCACCGCTAACGACAGCTCTCTCACAAATGTTAATTAAACCTCTTTCCTCTCTTTCAACTGGAAAAAACCGTGCTCCGCGGCAGCATGGAGTTTTTCCTTGCCGTCCTTTTTCCTCTACACCACACCTTCACGCGCACGGAGCTGCAGATGGTGCCTTCAGGGCAAGCCCGGAAATTAAACTATCAGACAAGGACTACGATGCATTCAAAGAACCCTGTACTTCTGATTGCTGTAAATCTTACCAGGGTTACATTCTCCCCCTCTAGACTGCATGAGTCCCAGCATGCATACCTGCCCCTACCGGTACAGACACATGTGAAATAGCAGCCCCTAAAGCCTGAAAGAATGAACTAATGGCCAAGGTTAAAGGCTCCCCCAGCTCATCGTAGGTGAGTTTCCGAGGCGGACGTCTCTCCCTAGTAGAACGCCGGACACTTGCGTTCTCGGACTCTTGACTCTCAGATACTACATTGTCAGTGTCTGCAACTACAGGGTCTGTGGTGATGAGATCTGTGTTCTCTTCATCAGGTGAGATTTGTGTCACATCAGGTTCAGGAATATCAATGACAATATGGTCCGGAGTCCTACAGTGTGAAGTAGGATGTGTAACTGAACCACTATTCTCAGAGCTAACATAAGGAGTTCCTGGTTGAAGCTCGTGAGTAGGTCTTTCAGGTAAGTGTGCGGAACTTTGGGGCACAAAAGAAGGGGTGTCTGGGTGTAATACCCTGGAAACTGGCTGAGGCTCATTGAAGCCTCCTTCCCTCTGCAGGAAAGGACCCTTCGTGATGATTTCTGGCATCCATGTATTAGGATACAGTTCATCTTCATCACTGTACGACTCGTCCTCCTGACAATCAGTGTCCCCTTGCACGCCTTTTGTTGTTTTGCCCCTCAGTCTCATTTTCCTCGATGCGTCAGTGGAAGAACTTTGCTCTCTGATCTCAGTTACAGGTAGGAACCCGCACGGCAAAAGAAGGTCTCTATGCAACGTACGGTGTGGCCCCTCCCCTGTCTCAGGTTTGACTACATAAACAGGACTGTCGCTAATCCGTCTGACAACAACATGGATTTTCTGTTCCCACCGATCTGCCAGTTTGTGTTTCCCCCTGATATTCACGTTTCTCACTAAGACCCTATCCCCTTCTAAGAGTTCAGCTGCCCTGACCTCCCTGTCAAACCTAGCCTTGTTCTTCTCTCCCATCTTCTTGGCATTTTTAGCAGCTAATGAGTAGCTCTCCTGTAGGCGTTGACGAAGGCCCTTGACATACTCTGAGTGGGTCTTGTGACTTGCCATATCAGGTTGGATTCCCAGGACAAGATCAATCGGCAGTCTGGGCTGCCTACCAAACATTAGTTCGTAAGGCGAATAGCCTGTTGTACTGTTTCTCGTGCAATTGTATGCGTGGACCAGAGGTTTGACAAAATCTCTCCAATGATATTTGTCTCTTTCTTCCAGGGTCCCTAGCATACCAAGGAGGGTCCGGTTAAATCGTTCCACTGGGTTTCCCCGGGGATGGTACGGGGTGGTACGAACTTTGTCTGCTCCAATCAGTGTGCAGAGTTCTCTGATCGTCTTAGACTCAAAGTCCCTGCCCTGGTCGCTGAGCAGACGACTGGGGAACCCGTAGTGAACAATAAAGTTCTCCCATAAAGCCTTCGCAACAGTTCTGGCTTTCTGATCCCTAGTCGGCACCGCCACAGCAAATTTTGTAAAGTGGTCGGTGATGACTAAAATGTTTCTCGTGTCTCTATCATCCGGCTCAAGGGATAGATAATCCATACAAAGAAGTTCAAGTGGATAAGTAGCAGAAATGTTTTCCAAAGGCGCGGCCCTCTGAGGCACAGCCTCCCGCCTGAAACAGCGTTCGCACTTTTTGCACTTCTCCTCGATGTCTCTGGCCATTCTCGGCCAGTAGAACCTGGCACGAGCAAGCTGAAGTGCACGCTCAGAACCGAGATGGCCAACATCATCATGCACTCCTTGCAGTGCCCTCTCTCTGAACTGTTCGGGTAAGACCAACTGATACACCAGTTCGCCTCGCTCAGACCACTTCCTGTACAGGACACCATCCCTGAGTTCAAGTTTTTTCCACTCCCTAAAAAGAAGTTTGACATCGGGATGTTCAAGGTTTGTCTCTCTGAAACTGGGTTTTACAGCTCTCCTCACAAAGGTGATGACACGTGAGAGAGACGGATCATTATTTTGAGCATTACACCAGTCAGAGTTAGCCATGGATGGTAAAGTGCCCTCATCGAAAACATCAGGCACTACAGAAGGGTCGACAACAAGAGACTCCGCAATGACAGGCTGCTCTGAATGAGGGTGACGTTCATCTTTAACCATCACAAGATGACGTTGACATAATGCAGAGAACACCTCATGATCCATGTCATCTCCTGCTTCCATGAACCGTTTTTTCATGTCCTCTATTCTCTCTCTTTCTTTAGTGAAAGCTTCATCCTCAAGAGGCGGACCTTGAGGCCGCCGGGATAACCCATCTGCATCGCGGTTGGCCTGCCCTGCTCTGTACTTGATGGTAAACTGGTAAGTAGAAAGAGCGGCTAACCAGCGATGACCAGCAGCATCTAACTTCGCAGATGTCAAGACGTATGTGAGGGGGTTGTTGTCGGTAAGCACAGTGAAACTTGACCCATAAAGGAAATCACTGAACTTTTCACAAACGGCCCACTTTAAGGCCAAGAATTCGAGTTTGTGCGTAGGGTAGTTTCTCTCGCTCTTGGAAAGACCTCGACTGGCATACGCGACAACTCTGAGCTTCCCCTCCTGCTCTTGATAGAGCGCTGCCCCCAATCCATCGCGACAAGCGTCAGTATGTACAACATATGGTAGTTGTGGATTCGCAAAAGCAAGGATGGGCGCAGATGTCAGTTTCTTGATCAGGGTTCTGAATGCACTCTCACACTCCGAAGTCCACTCCTCACCGAGCGGTGCATTAGGGCTCACAAGAGTCGTGAAGCGTTCCCTCTTGTACACTTTGCCCCTTTTCTTTGGTGGATAGTAGCCTGCTGTCAGGCTATTAAGAGGTTTGGCTATCTGGGAATATCCTTCGACAAACCGCCGATAATACCCAGCGAAGCCTAAGAAACATTTAAGCTCTTTCCTATTTGAAGGACGAGGCCAGTCTCTCAAGGCGGATATCTTGTCAGGGTCAGTATGAACTCCTCGTGCATCCACGACATGACCAAGATACTTTACTGACGTCTTAAAGAAGTGACATTTCTCCGGAGAAAGCTTTAGACCGAAATCTTTAAGACGGTTCAGCACCTTCATGAGTCGTGCTTCATGTTCTTCCAATGTGTCTGAAAAGACAATCAAGTCGTCCAGAAACACCAATACCTCATTGAGATGCAAGTCACCGACACACCTTTCCATAAGGCGCTGAAAAGTGCTTGGTGCGTTCGTGACACCCTGAGGCATGCGATTGAATTCAAAGAAGCCGAGGGGACACGTGAAAGCGGTTTTAGGCTTGTCTTCTTCGGCCATCTCAACCTGGTAATAACCAGATTTAAGGTCCATGATGGAGAACCATTTAGCACCGCTAAGGGCAGCAAAGGTCTCCTCAATGTTCGGAAGAGCGTATGCATCTCTGATGGTTCGAGCATTTAGCTTCCTGTAGTCGATGCATAACCTGATAGAACCATTCTTTTTCCGGACCAAGACCACTGGGGATGCAAAAGGGCTCTGTGACTCTTTAATGATTCCTGCATCAAGCAGTTCTTTAAGATGCTCCTTGACTGCCTCCCTGTCACTGGGATGAATAGGCCTTGGCCTCTCCTTAAAAGGAGTCTCGTCATGTAGCCTAATGTGATGTTTCACTGCAGTGGTGTGACCATATGACAGGTCATCCACAGCAAAGACTTCTGGAATAGATCTAAGCTTGGTGGTGATATGATCTTTCCATTGTTCAGATATTGGTGAATCATCAAGATTGAACTCGAGGTTGTCACTGTCAGGCTTATTGTGATGAGAGTCACCTTTCACTGGTCCAAGTGATGTGACCTGCTGAGCTGCACATATTTGAGCAATGATGCATTTTGGCTGCAGCGTAACATCATGGTCACTAAGATTGCGCAGGACGACCGGGACCTTGCAGCTAGACTTAAATGGAATGTCCATCAGAGCAGCTTCAAGGAACACGCCACCTGGCAACCTGTGATGTTCATTGGGTTCAAGCACAAATGTGGTCTGACTGTTCCTTTTCAACCTGACATCACCTGTGATGCAGCACTTTTCTTTTGCAGGGATGGTGATGGGGTTTCCACCATGTAACCTGACAGGATGAGCATGGTTGTTGAGGTCATGGATCTGGGCAATATGCTGGAAGATCACTGCAAAATCTCTAGAGAAGAGTCTGCAAACAACCTCTGGACCATCCTGTTCAAGTACTTGTTCATAAAGTCGTAATAACACATTGGTACCAATCAACAGGGGGGTCCTGCTGTTGAACTGACACTCTGGCACCACAAGTGCTAACACGACTAGCTCCTCTTTCCTGCCAGGAACAGACAGCGGGAAAGTGACACGCGCTTCTATGTAACCAAGATAGGGGACCTGCTGTCCACCTGCTCCTTCGATTTCAAGAAGGGCATGAATTGGATGTATAGGTAAGTGAGACAGATGGTTCTTATGGAAACACTCGGACACTGTTGTAACTTGTGAGCCGGTGTCCATTATGGACTCACACTGTACACCCTCAAGAAAGACAGAAGCCGCACAACGAGGACCTACAAGCCCTGCAGGTATAGATCGCTCTGTGCAACGGTAGGTTTCAGTCATTGTGTGGGTTATGACTTTCTTCTGTGTTCCAGCACCATCAACTGATCTGTTGGGACAGGGGTTATCATCAACTGCAGCTCCTGGACGTCCCACTACAGGAGCTGCTACTAGTTTAAAGTGAATGGGGAAGCAGCCTGCTGAGCTAAAAACTTATCCTGCCTCTCCCGGAGTTCTGCATTTTTCTTGCGAACCAGTGCGGGGTTGGGTTCATTGGAGCAGTGAGCAGCAATGTGGTTGTCTTCCCCACACTTAAAACAAAACCACGGCCTCGGCATTCCAGGCACCTTAAGGCCCCTCTTCATGTTACTACTACTGATTGCAAAGCAGTCGGTCTTTTCAGTACTCTCTCTCTGATTTTGTGCTAGTTTTTCAACTTGCTTTGTCAGTTCAGCTATCTTGTTCTCAATATCAGAGGTTTCATCTCGCTTTGCTTTTACCACTAGGGGAGGATTACTATCATGAGTGAGGCTCGGTGGCTTTTTGTTTAGCTTTTCCAACTGTTTAGTTAGCTCATTTACTTTCTTTTCAAGCTTTGATGTCTCATTCGGCTTTGAGTTAGGCAGTGGGACAGGCTCACAGTCATAAGAGGGCATATCAAAAACATGGTGGGCATACATGTTAGCTTTCGAAGCACCTAAATGCTTTTTCATCCTATCTAGCTTTGTGGAACGGCGGTCTTCCTCAGTTCTCAGCATGAGGAGGAATTCAGGAAATGTTGGTGGATTTCCCTTTTTGCACTCTAACTGTAAGCCGATGATGATGCTCTGATCCCAACAGCCCCTACAAAACTGTCTGAGCAAATGATCATTGGAATTTCCAGCTGAGGCTCCCCCTCTAGAAATTGCTCTTGTGAGGAGGCTATGGAGCCTGTTCAAGTATGTTGATGGCTTCTCTCCACTATCTTGGTTAGAGCCGAGAAATGCCGCAAACAACTCCTCTCCATCCTCCACAACACCAAAAGCAGAATCAAGTTGAGTGATGTAGACACTTGGTGGTGAAGAGATGCCAAGAGGCTTCACAACATCAGCTGCTGGACTCAGCAAGCTCTCAAGAATCCTTCTCACCTTGTGAGCATCATTCAAGGAAGGATCGTTAAGGAGAAGATCAACTTGGGTGTGCCATGTTTCGTAGTCCACCTCACCGTTTGGCCTTGGCATCCGCCCAGAGAAGGTGCGCAACCTTATTTGTGGGGATGGTGAAGTGGTGGACTCACTTCGGATGACATGCTCCACAATCACTCTCTGGATCTGGGGGGGGGTTAAAAACATCCTCACTGATGTGGACTGGGCTCGTTGGTAAACTAGCAGATGCACTATAAACATGTGTGGGCTCTGCAGGCTCATTTTGATCATTATTAGGTGTGCTAGCATTTTGAGCTGCATAGGGCTGTGTAGCATTACTGTGTACGTCATGTGATGTGCCCTGGTTCCCATGCAGTTCCTCCTGAAGCACATTCAAGAAACCTTTCCTGCCACTGCCTGCGACAGACTTTAGTTCGTCCAGGTATCTGCAAGCTATCTCCCTCCCCACCACTTCCTGACAAACATCTCTAATGGTCCTCGCAAACCACATCACAGCTGGGTCCTTTGGACTTGGTACGGTACCCAAAGTAATGGGGTCGATTCTAGAGATAGACCTGTCAGATGCATACTGGACCAGGGCTCTACCCTCTGGTTGTCCTGATTCGTCAGGGATCCTCACTAATTTAGAAATATCTCCATTAACTTTGAACACAGCAGTTATTTCCTCATCTGTGTATTCTGGTCCTATACCTGTTACATACAGGGAGTTTTGACCATTAACATCAAAACGATTGCAAATATCCATACCTGACTCAGTGGAACAAATCTCAAAAATCTCAAACGTGCGTAGTGTGGGGTGGAAGATCAGAAAGCTACTATTAACCAATCTCCTGGCTGGCTCGCCACTTTTTATGTAACCTGGACGTGTGTCCCTCTATCTATAAAGAGATGATCTATACTGCTCGCCCAAGTGCAATGTCTACAATATCCGAATCTAGGTTTGGGAAGGAGATTGGCGGTAGCAACTCTGTAAGAGCAATGAGACTTCCAACCCACATAACACGCACGACCACAGGTTTATGAAACAAAGTTTGCTTTATATATTTCCTTTTGGATCAGTTCCCTTTGCTCATCCTCAATGTAGGGATACCTTCAAATGCAGTAACCATCTCAAATGCATCACAAAAATAATTGAAACAATCAAAATAGATGTAAGACAAGAAACACAATATTTCAACACCCCAAAGAAAAGGAAAAAGAAAAGAAAATAGCACGTGAGTGTCCAGTTCCTTATGGTGTCAGTTTATTCAGTTACCCACTGTCCTGGGTTAAGAACTGAAAACGACCTGAATCTCAGGCGGAGAAAAAGTAGCAAAGAAAATGATAAGGTATCTCTCAGGTGGGCTTCCTTTTGTTTTTTTCCCTACCGCCCTCCTGGTACGGCAGGCATCAACGTGTAGCGTCCTGACACAGAGAAGGCCTCCACAGCAGCAACAGTGTCTTAGACCCACGATACCAGCTCCTCACTTGGCACCCATGGAACTGTACCTCAAAAAAAAAAAAACCAGTCTGCACACAAATATGCAGAATGTTAGATGTCCACATTCCTTAAATGTCCTTGTTCCTAATGTCCTTGGTTCTTTTGAAATATTAAAATAAATTTGCATCTTGTGACACATTAAAAGTAAACACACCGGTATTACTGTGCATCACCCGCAGTTACAGTAACAGCACAGCTATTGCACGTGAACTGCGCATAACCACTTAGCTGGCCGCGGCTGAACTAGCAGGCCCAAGAAAGTAAAAACATTAGACACTCATAATAAACAAAACTGTCACAACATTGCAATACTATGAAAACACATCTTAAACATCATTAAACACATTTACTACTATTCTGACTGGTTAGTTATTTTTTCCAGTGCATTGAACTGCAATAGCGGTGCTAAGTGAGCTAGGCTAACTCACCAGAATAGTTCAAAAAGTTCAAAGAAATACTCCGGCTCCTTTCAGGTAGGTACCCGTCTGTGGTTCACCGCTAACGACAGCTCTCTCACAAATGTTAATTAAACCTCTTTCCTCTCTTTCAACTGGAAAAAACCGTGCTCCGCGGCAGCATGGAGTTTTTCCTTGCCGTCCTTTTCCTCTACACCACACCTTCACGCGCACGGAGCTGCAGATGGTGCCTTCAGGGCAAGCCCGGAAATTAAACTATCAGACAAGGACTACGATGCATTCAAAGAACCCTGTACTTCTGATTGCTGTAAATCTTACCAGGGTTACACAGACATCTCTGAAGACTGTCTTTACCTCAACATTTACGCTCCTGCAAACAGAGCTAAAAATGCCAAGCTCCCAGTAAGAACCTTTTGCTGTAGATTATGAGGGATGCCTAATCACAGTCTCAGTAAAGACACCCATCTTCAGAACTCAATTGTACATTTTATCATCTAAAATGTAAACTTAAGTTTACATTACAGTTTTCTCTGTTTAAAGTTTAAATTCTTAAAGATTAGTTTTTGTAGCTTGACTGAGACTCCAAAAGATCCTCTAATCTTTGACAGAATGCTCTTTTATTGTTCTGTCCAGGTCATGGTCTGGATTCATGGTGGGGGCTTTGCGCTGGGATCTGCTTCAATATATGATGGCTCTGCCTTGGCTGCTTACCAGGACGTGGTTGTGGTTCTGATCCAGTATCGCTTAGGACTTCTGGGTTTTCTCAGGTAAATAAACTCCATCCATCCATAATCTCTCCAACAGGTCTGCCCCGTGGCCTCCTCCTAGTGGAAGACTGTGAGTACATATCGCCTCAACCAGGAGGTGTCCAGGAGGCATCCTAATCAGATGTCTGAACCCCCTTAACTCAAACTCCTTTAGATGTGGAGCGGCTCTACTCTGAGCCCCTACCGAATGTCCAAACTCCTCACCCCATCTCTAAGAGAGAGGCCAGTCACCCTTGGGAGAAAGCTCATTGCCACAGCACCAATCTGTCTATAAAAGTTATGAATAGAATCTGTGATAAATGCAGCCCTGGTGGAGTCCAGTACACATGAGGAACAATTCCGATTTATTGCCGGCATTGCAAACCAAGCGCTTGCAACAGTTGTAGAAGGACAGAATGAATAAAAACAATGGGACTGACCCCATACTCCTGAAGCATCTCACACAAGATCTACTCTTACAGACACAATCAAATGCCTTCTCCAAGTCCACACAACAAATGTAGGCTGGTTGGGTGAACTCCCATACACCCCACCATATCCTTGAGATGATAAAGAGCTGTGTTGCGCACCCAGGAGGAAAACCACATTGTTTCTCCTGTACTAGAGGTTTGACTAACTCACAGACTCCTCTTTCCAGCAGCCTGGCATAGGATTTTCTGTGGAGGCTGAGGAGTGCGATTCCCATATAATTGAGCACACCCTCTTATCCCCCTTCTTGAAGATGGGAAGCACAACCCAGGTCTGCCAATTCAGAGGTACAGCCCCAGATCTCAACGCAACACTGTAGAGGCATCTCAACCAAGATAGCCCTACAACATCCACATCATTAAGGAACTCAGGGTGAACCTCATCCACCCCAGGGGCCCTACCACCAAGGAGTTGTTTAACTGCTTCAGTAACCTCGCTCCTGGTTATGCATGAGTATCTTCAGTCGAAGTCAGCAACACTCCACCCACACTATACACGGTGTTGGTAAAGCTCCTGTCCAGGATACTGGTTCCAGAGCCCAAGATATGCATTGAGGTGAGCCTGACTTTATCTGTCTGGTACCTCTCAATCTCACACAATATCTCAGGCTCCTTCCCCAATACAGGCGACGTTTCATGTCTCCATCGCCAGCCTCAGTAGACAGGCATCGGTCTGCCAGTGTCTCCACCCTTGGCCACCACTGGCACACATTGCACCCGACCCCTACAGTGCCTCCAATCTCCCTTGTTCAGGCCGCCCCAAGCTGACCCCATGTGCTGAGGCCCAGCCCCCAGGTTCCCACCATCAGGTGCCATCCACAAACCTGGCTCCAGGGTGGGGCCCCAGTAACCCACTCCCAGGCAGGGTAAACTGTTGGCTCACAGTGTATAAACATAGCTTAATAATTTTTTTACTCCCTTACCCTGTCAGTCAGGTTCAACAAATATGTGGAAGTGGGATATGCTACTATTCCCCAAATGGACAAATGAGATCCAGTAGCGAGTTTCAGTAGTGACTTACTGGCAGGAGCTGGTAGTGCCAGCTGCTGCCAATAACCTACAATAAAAAACCTACAATAGAATTGTCTTGTGAAAAGATATTTCATTTAGGAAAAATACATTATAAAAATGGCATTTTGATCTATCAGCACTGGAGATGAGCACATTTCAGGGAACTTTGGCCTGCTGGACCAGGTTGAAGCTCTCAAGTGGATCCAGCAGCACATTCACAACTTTGGAGGAGACCCAGGATTAGTTACTATATTTGGAGAGTCTGCTGGTGGAGTGAGCGTGTCTCTTCTGGTAAGAATCTACAGTTAGAGGAACTTTATATAAACCTTTTCACTCTAGAACAAAAATTAATATGTGATGTGTTACTTGAATCACCAGCTCCTGTCACCACTGTCTGATGGGCTGTTTCACCGTGCTATTGCTGAGAGTGGCACAGCTGCAATGAATGTAGTTATGGCAAATGATCCTCTACCAATGGCGCAGGTTAATTATCCATATTCATCTTTTTTGGAGGGTTAAAAACATTTTTGTATCACAGAATAATGAGAATATTAAAATGGATTTGTTTTGACAAATATTTGACATTCATATTATACATTTCACCTCAGGCAGTTGCAAATGCATCTGGCTGCAGTCTTGAAAGCACAAAGAAGATCAGTGACTGCATGAGAAACCTTGATATTGATACTATAGTGGGTTTTACACAGGTGAGGTAATGGGTGCAAACATGATAGAGAATGATTATTATGTCTTCTACAATATTTCTTTGAAGCCTTTGATTTCTCCCTCAGCTCTGTTCATGCTATCACATCTTTCACTTTAGTACATTTTATTTTCTCAAGGATCCAACATTAAGATTTCAAGTAAATGTTGATGGACATTTCCTGACTAAACCTGTGGATGAGCTGTTTCGTAAACATGAACTCCATGCTGTTCCATTCATGACTGGTGTCAATAATGATGAAGGTGGATGGATGCTTGCATCAGTAAGTGTCACAGGAACATGTAAATAAAAAGCTCCATGATCTCAATGTAGTTTGTTGTTGTTTTGTAATGTTGAAAAAAAAGTAATTTGGCTTGGTATTTCCTTAGTTTTTTGCTCCCCAAAACTGGACAGAAGGACTAGATCGAGAATTTCTTTTGAACATGGTTTCCTTCTTCTACCCCGACGTAAGGCAGACACCACTTGATGTTACAATATTACTGTCCCCTGACATGCTCGAGCTTCTTTGATTGATGTGTTGCTTATTTCTTTAAGCCTAAAGCAGCATTTATCAGAGATGTGATAGCTGATGAATATATCGGAAATGGTGACGACCGTGTGAAAAACAGAGATGGGTACACTGAGATGCTTGGAGATTTGTTTTTCACCATTCCAGCGATCAAAGCTGCTAATGCTCACAGAGGTAATTTAATTTGTTTAATAAAAGATTATACAAATCTGCCTAAAACCCAACACTTGATGTTTACTGTGACACACTTTCATTAACAAATATCACACGCATTCATCTAATTCCAGATGCAGGCGCTCCTGTATACCTGTATGAGTACCAACATCCTCCCAAATTCCTGCAGCAGAAAAGACTGAGCTTTGTCGGGACTGACCATGCAGATGAAATGTTTACAGTTTTGGGATTTTGCTTCACAACTACCCATATTAGGTTACCCAGTAAGACTTTATAAAAACTCTGCCTTAGTGCTTGATCTGTTTTGTTTTGTTGATTGAAAAGTGTTTTGCAACATGATCGTTTTAGATCCGTGCCCTGAGGATGAAGAACAGTTGAGCAAGATCATGATGAGCTACTGGGGGAACTTTGCTCGCACAGGGTAGGAATTTCCAAATGTTGTAAATTTCACACTTTTAATAACTGAATAACAAATGTATATGTGTTTAGATCTCCTAATGGGCACAACCTTGTCCACTGGCCAAAGTATGGAGCAGAAGAAAAGTACCTGGCGATTGGTTTAAAAAAGCAGGTAACTGCTCAGCACCTGAAGAAGGAGCGCTTTGTCTTCCTGACTCAGACCGTCCCAGAGAAGATCAAACAGCATGAGGAAAATGCAGAACGCAGCGAGCTGTAGAAAACTCACATCTGGTCTCTGCTCCATCAATTTTAAAGTAATTACACTAAACCAGGGGTATGCAAATTTAGGCCTCAAGTGCTGGTGTCCTGCAGGTTTTAGATGTGTCCTTGATCCAACACAGCTGATGCAAATGGTCAAATGACCCCCTCAGCATGTCTTGAAGTTCTTCAGAGGCCTGGTAATGAACTAATGATTTGATTTAGGTGTGTTGACCCAGGGGGACTTCTAAAACCTGCAGGACACCAGCTCTTGAGGCCTGGAGTTGGCTACCCCTGGACTAAACCATAATTTCCTTATCAAAAGGTCTTGTGAGGACCATCCATATTCTAATGTGATTTTTTTTTTCAATTAATTGAATCCAGAGTATCAGGGTATTTTAAATCTAGTACTGTGAACATACGTTTTGTAAAACATTTATAAAATAAAAAGTTTTGACAAACCAATTTTGCAGCATTTTGTTTGTGACCTGTGCTTCTTTTACCTGAAAACTTAGCACTCCATTCCCTCAAACATCCTATCAGATTAATTAGATAAAACTTTACTAATCCCTAAAGTGGGTTCTTCCCGGAAAATTCAGTTCAGTTTTTTCTTACATTTTCTCTTGTGTGCATTCAACCTTCAGAAGTCCTCCCGAGCAACTGTGGCAACACCTCTGTGTCTGTGTGGGTCATGAGAAATGCAATGCAAGCAAAAACAACTGCACTTGTATTAATTACTGTATCATAGTTCAAGAGCCTGTGACACAGCATGTGCTCATATGAATAAACTTGTAACCAAATTCACATTTTGAGCTTTTCAGACAGGCAGACGAAAAAAAAAGGATTGCAAGAAAAAGTTGGTCATTACGATAGCGGCGAAACTTTTCTGGATTGAGTCCTGAATCGATCCTAAAGCTTAGACTTTAGATTGGACTTTAGTCCCGTGATGGTTTGGCGTCAAACTGAATGACAGCATATCTTGCTAGAGACACTATATTTTCCTCTTTGTGAAAGAGAAAAGAAGAAGCCTTCATATGAGGACGCACTTCCTATATCTCTTTGTTCTGCGCTCGGTTCTTGAAAAATCTGCAGAATTTAGCAATCCACAGAGCTGACCATGGAGTTGCATGCAAAGCACAATTTCTTCTTCTTTGTATCCGGTTTATTCCTCTGTGCTGCTGCAGAACTTCAGGGTAAGTAGGATAAAACTGTTCTTAGCAAAATGACCTTTGTAACATCACCTAATTTCTGTGTAATGTGTGTGTTCTTTAAACCTAAGTGTGTGTGTGTTCCTTAAACCTACGTGTAGTGCATGTTTTTCTTCTTTTCCTTTTTTTTTGCACAGTCGCTTTTTGAAAAGCTTCTTTTTAAATCTGGCTGTAGTATCATCTTCAGTGGTATGATGGCTATAATAGTCATAATAAATGCTGATAATTAAACATCAACTTTTGTGTTCTAAGTCCAGGTGACTTTTTACCTACAAACTGTGTTCAAAGGTGAACGATAGCAAAGAACCAAGCATGTGAGACGACGGTTTTAAAAGACTGGACCGTGCAAATTTTAATTATTGTTATTATTTTCATTTTGCAAAAAAGGCTGTTTTTAAAAAAAATCTTTCTGCTGACTTCATGCTGATAAGGAATAAATTGAGTATTGCAGCGACGGTGAATAAACAGAAACAGATTTCATGGTCAACTCTGCTTCTTTTTCAGGATCACAATACACAACAAAGGAAGTTTATGGCAAAACAAAATAAATACAGAGCCATGTGAGCCAGTAGCTTTTTAAAAAAAATAAATAAATAAAAATGGTGTACCCATGGGAGATGGTAGTATGTCAGCATATGTGTATATATATCTATATCTATATATATATATATATAGATATAGATATATAGATATATATATATATATAGATATAGATATATATAGATATATAGATATAGATATATATAGATATATAGATATATCTATATAGATATATATAGATAGATAGCTTTTTTTTTTGCTAACTTCAGTGACTGTTAATAAACAGAAACAGATCTCATGGTCAACTCTGCTTCTTCACCAGGATCACTGTAGACACGACACACAACAAAGGAAGTTTATGGTAAACAAACAACAAAACAAAAAGCCATTTGAGCAAGTGGCTTTTTTCAAATAAATGATGAACTATCACACTTGCTCAGATTTTTTAAACCATTTTAAACCAAAATAATAAAAAAGCTTATTTAGTGTAATGGTGCTGTAGCTTAAGCAACTTAATCCACCAAATGGTCTGCATCAATAAATTAATTAAATTAGAATTTAATCAATATTAGGATAGGAATTAAATTGTCCACAGCAAAATATGAAATTGTATTCGTTTCCTGAATGTGGTTATCTCAAATCCTGAGGATTAATATAGTGGCGAACCAGAGTTTTCTTGATATTGAATTCATTTTCATAATTAACCAATTCATAAAATTCCATTCAGGCTGCTCATGTATTTGACTTAGTTATACAAACAGTATTGTAACACTGTTTTTTAACATGGCTTTATATGACTGTGTCACATGAAAAGTTCTATAAGGAGCAATTTTAAACTTGTCTGATGAACATAGTCTGCATAAAACTGAGCTATAGAGAGCAGTCAATTATTGCATGTTTTGAGCAAAATACTTTTCACTGGAAGATTTATTTTATTTTTAAAATATAGAATAGAATAGAATAGAATAATCCTTTAATTGTCCCACAATTAAAGGGGGACGATGTGAAGTTTTATGTTAAGATTTTCAGTCATTTCTAATATCCTGACAGCACCTGTAGTCCACACAAAGCTCGGGAGCCTGAAAGGTGAGTATGTGAGTGTGAAAGGGAAGGAGACTGGCGTCCATGCCTACCTGGGTGTCCCATTTGCCAAACCACCCCTCGGCCCTTCCTTGAGACTGGCTCCACCTCAGCCTGCAGAAAGATGGGAAGGAGTAAGAGATGCCACTAAACAGCCACCAATGTAAGAAATGTGAACTTCAACATACTTGGAGGAATTATTGGCTTTATTTGTAAAATTAGCATTGTCTCTCTTTAAGGTGCATTCAGTCTAAAGAAGCTGTTTTGGATATGCTTAATAAACTCGGTGCACTGCTGGCAGAAGTACCAGACATCTCTGAAGACTGTCTTTACCTCAACATATACACTCCTGCTAAAAGAGCTAATAATGCCAAGCTCCCAGTAAGAATCTTTTGCTGTAGGTTTTGACTGTTGCCTAATCACAGTCTCAATAAAGACACCATTCTTTAGAACTCAGTTGTTAATTGTATCATCTAAAATGTAAACTTGAGTGTTTTTGTTTGTTTAACATTTAAATTACTTTTTGTTATTAGTTATTAGATTAGTTATTGTAACTGACACTCCAAATGGTCCTCTAAGCTTTGAAGAAATGGTATTTTATTGTTCTGTCCAGGTCATGGTCTGGATTCATGGTGGGGGTTTTACGCTGGGATCAGCTTCAACATATGATGGCTCTCCCCTGGCTGCTTACCAGGATGTAGTTGTGGTTCTGATCCAGTATCGCTTGGGACTTCTGGGTTTTCTCAGGTAAATAAACTTCATCCACCCATAATCTCTCCAGCATGTCCTGGCTCTGCCTCAGGGCCTTCTCTCAGTGGGACACTGGGAGCCCAGGACACCTTACCCAGGAGGCGTCCAGGAGGCATTCTAGTCAGATGCCTAAACCACCTTAACTTGCTCCTTTTGATGTGGACGAGTAGTGGCTCTATTCTGAGCCCCTCCCGAATGGCCGAACCCCTTACCATATCTTTTAGGGAGAGGCCATCCACCCTTGGGAGAAGGCAGGTGTTGCAACACCAATCTGTCTGTCGATCTCCCACTTCCCTCTCCCCTTACTCATGAACCCTCCCCAGGCCTGGCTCCAGGGTGGGACCCCTGGAACCCTATCCCAAGCAGGGTAAAAGGTCACTCGATGTTTTAATCATAGGAATGTAAATGAACTCAAGTTTCCAAATTAGAACATACAATGAATTTGTTGTTCTGCTTTTTTATCTGATCTAATATGAAAAAAGATTTAAAGTTTGCTTTATTTATCATGTTGTATAAACATGCAATAGCTTGGTTTTTGATTGCCTTACCGTATCACTCAGCTTCAACAAATATGTGGAAGTGGCATATGCAGTTACTGCCCAACTGCACAAATGGGGTCCAGTAGTATCAGAATCCTGGCACTACTATCTGCTGCCAATAGCACTGGACTTTCTGTTGAATTTCAAGATCAACCTCAGGGTGAAATTGGCCACCTTCGGCACTACTTTATTCAATTTCACCTTGAAAGTTCTTGAAATCATTTTAGAGCTAATAGTCACAACTTTTTCTATTATTTATACACTGTCACTAAACTAAAAAAAACTCACGTTTTTTTCTAAAAAGATTCACGCACCTCAATCCCAGATTAGTTCTAATACATGTTGTTGGAGTGATTTTGTTAAAAGTTGTCATTGTTGTGTTTAAAACTGTAAACCTTGTCCTGAACTGCATGTTCAGATATTTTTCTGTTCCTCCCCTACATGTTTGCTATTAGCAAACTGCAGGCACATTCCATGTAAAGGTTCTGGTTTCCTTATTTGGTAAGGAATGTTCACTTCCCGACCTTTAGGGGCTCACCTATGCTTGTATGTAGCCATATATGGGGTGGGGTCAGATGACCCTTTTATGACTAAAAATGCGGTTAAAACGGTTGTAACCAGGAAGTCACGTATACAAAGACATATACACAAAGTGTTAGGAAGATTACTTTTAAAATGTATTCAACGACAGATTACAGAACACATGCCTCAAAAAATGTATTTTCTAACGTATTCCGTTACGTTACTCAGTGAGAGTAACGTATTCTGAATACTTTGGATTACTTAATATATTATCAAGCTTTTTACAACTACATGAATGTACTATTGCTGTGTGATTTATTACTATTACTGAAGGTTACTCACCATACCCATAGCAACTAGATTTTAAATCTTAATATAAAATGAGTAAACGTAGGGTGGACATTAGGTAAGGCTGCACTTTTTGCAGCGAGCTCGTGTAGAAAACTATTCTGCGCATATATAAAACAGGTTCGCGGCTCCGAACCGAACCGTCTGGCTAATATGTCGAGTTTCGTGTTGAGCTCGTAGCCGAAAACTAGTTTTACTTTGTTGTCTGGGTCAACTTTTCTAGCGAGAGACAGAGAGAGGCGTTGAAAGGCTGCTCCAACGGAACACAGCGTACAGTCGAGTCTTAATAGCTTACTTACAACTGGGCTCGTCAGGAACTCTTTTTGGCTGCAGTGGTTATTGTTATATTTACTCTTCCAGCTCCTGTTTCTGCTCGGTGACAACTCATACTTTTCCACTCTCCTGTAATTTTAAAAAATATTTCCTCATGTCATTATGAGACGCGAGATTGAGACACAGGCATTTGAGCCTCTTAATGCGTGTTTTGTTTGGGTTTCCACCGGCGTGGAATTACCAAAAATGGAGAGGGCATAGTCTAACATATGAAGCAGGAAAAGACCGCTGTGTAATCCCTTTATTTGAACAAAGTAACTGTATTCTAAATACCACCTTTTTAAACGGTAACTGTAACGGAATACAGTTACTCATATTTTGTATTTTAAATACGTAACGGCGGTACATGTATTACGTTACTCCCCCAACACTGCAGCCACATACTAACACATACACACACGTGCACTCACATGCTCACACGTGCATGCACACACACAGTGCCTCAGCTTTTACGACACATCATATGGGTTTTACAATGGGGGATTGTGTAACTGTGTTCACTAAATAAAAAGGCTGCAAGGGGAGGCTGGAATTTGGAATTGTCTGGGATCAGGTGAGGAGCTTGAAGCTCTGGATCCTGACCGGACCAGCTACCCTTGCGCAAGTGAAAGCCGATTGAGCTCTGGTTGTCTTGCTTTGTTCATTGAGATAAGTCTCTGAGCCAGCGAGGCTTGCGAGTGCAGACCTAACACATGTGTCCTCACAGATGCTTTAAACACATGGATAAAAGTCTCTTGTGAAAAGATGTTTCAATCAGGGAAAATACATTATAAAAATGGCAATTTGTTCTATCAGCACTGGAGATGAGCACATTTCAGGGAACTTTGGAATGCAGGACCAGGTTGAAGCTCTCAAGTGGATCCAGCAGCACATTCACAACTTTGGAGGAGACCCAGGATTAGTTACTATATTTGGAGAGTCTGCTGGTGGAGTGAGCGTGTCTCTTCTGGTAAGAATCTACAGTTAGAGGAACTTTATATAAACTTTTTCACTCTAAAAAAAATAAAATAATATGTGATGTGTTACTTGAATCACCAGCTCCTGTCACCACTGTCTGATGGGCTGTTTCACCGTGCTATTGCTGAGAGTGGCACAGCTGCAATGAATGTACTTGTTGCAAATAATCCTCTTCCAATTGCCAAGGTCTTTTTGGAGGCTTAATAACATTTCTGTTGCAGATTAATGAGTATATTGCAATTGAGTTCTTTTCCTAAATATTTGACATTTATATTTGACATTTCACCTCAGGCAGTTGCAAATGCATCTGGCTGCAGTCTTGAAAGCACAAAGAAGATCAGTGACTGCATGAGAAACCTTGATATTGATACTATAGTGGGTTTTACACAGGTGAGGTAATGGGTGAATACCTGATAGAAATAGCTGAATATGATTATTATGACTTCTACAATATTTCTTTGAAGCCTTTGATTTCTCCCTCAGCTCTGTTCATGCTATCACATCTTTCACTTTTGTACATTTTATTTTCTCAAGGATCCAACATTAAGATTTCAAGTAAATGTTGATGGACATTTCCTGACTAAACCTGTGGATGAGCTGTTTCGTAAACATGAACTCCATGCTGTTCCATTCATGACTGGTGTCAATAATGATGAAGGTGGATGGATGCTTGCATCAGTAAGTGTCACAGGAACATGTAAATAAAAAGCTCCGTGATCTCAATGTAGTTTGTTGTTGTTTTGTAATGTTGAAAAAAAAGTAATTTGGCTTGGTATTTCCTTAGTTTTTTGCTCCCCAAAACTGGACAGAAGGACTAGATCGGGAATTTGTTTTGAACATGGTTTCCTTCTTCTACCCCGACGTAAGGCAGACACCACTTGATGTTACAATATTACTGTCCCCGACCTGCTCGAGCTTCTTTGATTGATGTGTTGCTTATTTCTTTAAGCCTAAAGCAGCATTTATCAGAGATGTGATAGCTGATGAATATATCGGAAATGGTGACGACCGTGTGAAAAACAGAGATGGGTACACTGAGATGCTTGGAGATTTGTTTTTCACCATTCCAGCGATCAAAGCTGCTAATGCTCACAGAGGTAATTTAATTTGTTTAATAAAAGATTATACAAATCTGTTTAAAACCCAACACTTGATATTTACTGTGACACACTTTCATTAACAAATATCACACACATTCGTCTAATTCCAGATGCAGGCGCTCCTGTATACCTGTATGAGTACCAACATCCTCCCAAATTCCTGCAGCAGAAAAGGCCGAGCTTTGTTGGGACTGACCACGGAGATGAAATTTTTACAGTTTTGGGATTTTGCTTCACAACTACCCATGTTAGGTTATCTGGTAAGGCTTTACAAAAACTCTACCTTAGTGCTCGATCTGTTTTGTTTTGTTGATTGAAAAATGTTTTGCAACATGATCGTTTTAGATCCGTGCCCTGAGGATGAAGAACAGTTGAGCAAGATCATGATGAGCTACTGGGGGAACTTTGCTCGCACAGGGTAGGAATTTCCAAATGTTGTAAATTTCACATTTCACACTTTTAATAACTGAATAACAAATGTATATGTGTTTAGATCTCCTAATGGGCACAACCTTGTCCACTGGCCAAAGTATGGAGCAGAAGAAAAGTACCTGGCGATTGGTTTAAAAAAGCAGGTAACTGCTCAGCACCTGAAGAAGGAGCGCTTTGTCTTCCTGACTCAGACCGTCCCAGAGAAGATCAAACAGCATGAGGAAAATGCAGAACGCAGCGAGCTGTAGAAAACTCACATCTGGTCTCTGCTCCATCAATTTTAAAGTAATTACACTAAACCAGGGGTAGGCAAATTTAGGCCTCAAGTGCTGGTGTCCTGCAGGTTTTAGATGTGTCCTTGATCCAACACAGCTGATGCAAATGGTCAAATGACCCCCTCAACATGTCTTGAAGTTCTTCAGAGGCCTGGTAATGAACTAATGGTTTGATTTAGGTGTGTTGACCCAGGGGGACTTCTAAAACCTGCAGGACACCAGCCCTTGAGGCCTGGAGTTGGCTACCCCTGGACTAAACCATAATTCCCTTATCAAAAGGTCTTGTGAGGACCATCCATATTCTAATGTGATTTTTTTTTTTTCAATTAATTGAATCCAGAGTATCAGGGTATTTTAAATCTAGTACTGTAAACATAAGTTTTGTAAAACATTTATAAAATAAAAAGTTTTGACAAACCAATTTTGCAGCATTTTGTTTGTTTGTGACCTGTGCTTCTTTTACCTGAAAACTTAGCACTCCATTCCCTCAAACATCCTATCAGATTATTTAGATAAAACTTTACTAATCCCTAAAGTGGGTTCTTCCCGGAAAATTCAGTTCAGTTTTTTCTTACATTTTCTCTTGTGTGCATTCAACCTTCAGAAGTCCTCCCGAGCAACTGTGGCAACACCTCTGTGTCTGTGTGGGTCATGAGAAATGCAATGCAAGCAAAAACAACTGCACTTGTATTAATTACTGTATCATAGTTCAAGAGCCTGTGACACAGCATGTGCTCATATGAATAAACTTGTAACCAAATTCACATTTTGAGCTTTTCAGACAGGCAGACGAAAAAAAAAAGGATTGCAAGAAAAAGTTGGTCATTACGATAGCGGCGAAACTTTTCTGGATTGAGTCCTGAATCGATCCTAAAGCTTAGACTTTAGATTGGACTTTAGTCCCGTGATGGTTTGGCGTCAAACTGAATGACAGCATATCTTGCTAGAGACACTATATTTTCCTCTTTGTGAAAGAGAAAAGAAGAAGCCTTCATATGAGGACGCACTTCCTATATCTCTTTGTTCTGCGCTCGGTTCTTGAAAAATCTGCAGAATTTAGCAATCCACAGAGCTGACCATGGAGTTGCATGCAAAGCACAATTTCTTCTTCTTTGTATCCGGTTTATTCCTCTGTGCTGCTGCAGAACTTCAGGGTAAGTAGGATAAAACTGTTCTTAGCAAAATGACCTTTGTAACATCACCTAATTTCTGTGTAATGTGTGTGTTCTTTAAACCTAAGTGTGTGTGTGTTCCTTAAACCTACGTGTAGTGCATGTTTTTCTTCTTTTCCTTTTTTTTTGCACAGTCGCTTTTTGAAAAGCTTCTTTTTAAATCTGGCTGTAGTATCATCTTCAGTGGTATGATGGCTATAATAGTCATAATAAATGCTGATAATTAAACATCAACTTTTGTGTTCTAAGTCCAGGTGACTTTTTACCTACAAACTTTGTTCAAAGGTGAACGATAGCAAAGAACCAAGTATGGTGTACCCATGGGAGATGGTAGTATGTCAGCATATGTATATGTATATGTATATATATAGAAAACACCCAGCGCGCCCCTGCGGGCGGTTTATCCTTCAAGCTCGGGTCCTCTACCAGAGGCCTGGGAGCTTGAGGGTCCTGCGCAGTATCTTAGCTGTTCCCAGGACTGCGCTCTTCTGGACAGAGATCTCCGATGTTATTCCCGGGATCTGCTGGAGCCACTCGCCTAGCTTGGGAGTCACCGCACCTAGTGCTCCGATTACCACGGGGACCACCGTTACCTTCACCCTCCACATCCTCTCGAGCTCTTCTCTGAGCCCTTGGTATTTCTCCAGCTTCTCGTGTTCCTTCTTCCTGATATTGCTGTCATTCGGAACCGCTACATCGATCACTACGGCCGTCTTCTTCTGTTTGTCTACCACCATTATGTCCGGTTGGTTAGCCACCACCATTTTGTCCGTCTGTATCTGGAAGTCCCACAGGATCTTAGCTCGGTCATTCTCCACCACCCTTGGGGGCATCTCCCATTTTGACCTCGGGACTTCTAGGTTATACTCGGCACAGATGTTCCTGTACACTATGCCGGCCACTTGGTTATGGCGTTCCATGTATGCCTTGCCTGCTAGCATCTTGCACCCTGCTGTTATGTGCTGGATTGTCTCTGGGGCATCTTTACACAGCCTGCACCTGGGGTCTTGCCTGGTGTGATAGACCCCAGCCTCTATGGATCTTGTACTCAGAGCTTGTTCTTGTGCTGCCATGATTAGTGCCCCTGTGCTGTCTTTCAGTCCAGCTTTGTCCAGCCACTGGTAGGATTTCTGGATATCAGCCACCTCCTCTATCTGCCGGTGGTACATACCGTGCAGGGGCCTGTCCTTCCATGATGGTTCCTCGTCTCCCTCCTCTTTCTTGGGTTTCTGCTGCCTGAGGTATTCACTGAGCACTCGGTCAGTTGGGGCCATCTTCCCAATGTATTCTTGGATGTTCCTTGTCTCATCCTGGACTGTGGTGCTGACACTCACCAGTCCCCGGCCCCCTTCCTTCCGCTTAGCGTACAGCCTCAGGGTGCTGGACTTGGGGTGAAACCCTCCATGCATGTTAAGGAGCTTTCTTGTCTTTATGTCAGTGGCTTCTATCTCCTCCTTTGGCCAGCCTATTACCCCAGCAGGGTACCTGATCACGGGCAGGGCGTACGTGTTGATGGCCCGGATCTTGTTCTTACCATTCAGCTGACTCCTCAGGACTTGCCTGACCCTCTGCAGGTACTTGGTGGTTGCAGCCTTTCTAGCGGCCTCTTCATGGTTCCCATTTGCCTGCGGGATCCCCAGGTACTTGTAACTGTCCTCTACGTCTGCAATGTTGCCTTCTGGTAGTTCAATCCCCTCAGTTCTGACTACCTTCCCTCTCTTTGTTACCATCCGACTACACTTCTCCAGTCCGAACGACATTCCAATGTCATTGCTGTATAGCCTGGTAGTGTGGATCAGTGAATCGATGTCTCGTTCACTCTTGGCATACAGCTTGATGTCATCCATGTACAGGAGGTGGCTGACAACTGCTCCGTTCCGTAGTCGGTATCCGTAGCCAGTCTTGTTAATGATCTCACTGAGGGGGTTCAGGCCTATGCAGAACAGCAGTGGGGACAGAGCATCTCCTTGGTAGATCCCGCACTTGATGGTAACTTGTGCTATGGGCTTGGAGTTGGCCTCTACTGTTGTACGCCACATCCCCATTGAGTTCCTGATGAAGGCTCTTAGGGTCCCATTGATCTTGTACAATT
The DNA here is from genome assembly GCF_057382185.1 of Mchenga conophoros. Lineage (NCBI taxonomy): Eukaryota > Metazoa > Chordata > Actinopteri > Cichliformes > Cichlidae > Mchenga > Mchenga conophoros. The sequence continues at coordinate 7,799,636 of NC_140532.1, forward strand.
CTAGGCATTCCAGTATCCAGCTGTGGGGCATTGAGTCATAGGCCTTCTTGTAATCAATCCAGGCAGTACACAGGTTGGTCAGTCTGGTCTTGCAGTCTCGGCTGATTGTTCTGTCTACCAGTAGCTGGTGTTTTGCACCTCTGGTATTCTTGCCAATTCCTTTCTGTGTCCCGCTCATGTATTGACCCATGTGCCTGTTCATCTTAGCCGATATGATGCCTGACAGGAGCTTCCATGTAGTACTGAGGCAGGTTATTGGTTGGTAGTTGGAAGGGACCGGTCCCTTCTTGGGGTCCTTGGGGATCAGGACCGTCCGGCCTTCAGTTAGCCATTCCGGGTGTCTCTCGTTAACTAGCAGCTGGTTCATTTGTGCTGCCAGACGCTCGTGGAGTGCAGTCAGCTTCTTCAGCCAGTAGGCGTGAACCATGTCGGGCCCTGGTGCTGTCCAACTCTTCATACTGGAGACCCTTTCTTGGATATCTGCCACTGTGATGGTTACTGGACCCTGTTCAGGGAGGTCGCTGTGGTCTGCCCTCAGATCCACTAGCCACTGAGCATTGCCGTTATGGGTTGCATCCTTCTCCCATATGCTCTTCCAGTATTGCTCCGTCTCCAGCCTTGGTGGTGCTGTTCTCTTATTGTTCCCTTGCCACTGAGAGTACACCTTTGCTGGTTCTGTGGAGAACAGCTGGTTTATTCTCCTGCCTTCTATCTCTCTGGTGTACCTCCTCAAGCGGCTGGCCAAGGCTGTGAGTCTTTGCTTGGCAGTTTCCAAGGCCTCAGGTATGGACAGCTTGCTGTATTTCTTAGGCACCTTATTTGTCGCACCTTTCTGCAACTCCGTTAGTTGGCTAACCTCCCTCCGTGCTACTTTGATCTTGCCCTCTAGCCTCCTTCTCCATGGAGGGTACTGCCCCTTGTGGCTGTTCAACTTGTAGCCAAGCATCTCACTGATCACTGCTGCCGTATTGTAGATCAGCTTGTTAGTGTCGGTAATCGTGGTTGTAGGTATTGCCCGTAGTGCTGCATTAACATCATCTAGCAGACCTTCTGAGGGTACTTCACGTAATCTTGGTAACCGGCTACGGGGGATCCAGGTTTCAAGCTTGGCCATGATCCTATTTTTCAGGTCAGCTCCTCTCGCACTCAACGATCCTATCCTATCGCACTTGGGGCTATGTACCCAATCTCGGGTGGGGGTGATGATATCTCCCCCCTGACCTGGCGTCCTGACTCCTCCTTGCCGTAGCATTTGTGTTGTACCTCGTCAATCTCTAGCTGTGAGAGCAGTCCCTTCTTTCGAATGTCGGAACACTGAGCTACTAGTTGTTTCGCCGTCATTGTGGATGTTGGGTATCAAAGAATCCATAGGTCCCTCATCCTATTCATGTAGCCCCTTCCGCCGGGGTTACTTGCGTAGTAGCATTCCAACAACGCCCTGTTTTCGTCCCTTGCCCACCGATGCCTTCTTGTTCCAGTAGCCCACTTTTCGTCAGGGTGCCCTGGTTCCTCAACACCTGACGCGGACCTTGTTGATCCGGGCGACGTCCGAGCCGGCATGCCTTCATATTTATCTGTCTCGCTCATGTCTGCGGTAGGCTTGCTTAGCATAGGGGGTCTAGCCTTAGGACCCTTACTGGATACAGACGCCCCAGGCAGGAATCGAACTTGCGATCCTCTGTTCCAAAGGCGTGTAGTTTAACCACTACGCTATCCAGCTGCTAGATATATATATAGATAGATAGATAGATAGAGATAGCTTTTTTTTTTGCTAACTTCAGTGACTGTTAATAAACAGAAACAGATCTCATGGTCAACTCTGCTTCTTCACCAGGATCACTGTAGACACAACACACAACAAAGGAAGTTTATGGTAAACAAACAACAAAACAAAAAGCCATTTGAGCAAGTGGCTTTTTTCAAATAAATGATGAACTATCACACTTGCTCAGATTTTTTAAACCATTTTAAACCAAAATAATAAAAAAGCTTATTTAGTGTAATGGTGCTGTAGCTTAAGCAACTTAATCCACCAAATGGTCTGCATCAATAAATTAATTAAATTAGAATTTAATCAATATTAGGATAGGAATTAAATTGTCCACAGCAAAATATGAAATTGTATTCGTTTCCTGAATGTGGTTATCTCAAATCCTGAGGATTAATATAGTGGCGAACCAGAGTTTTCTTGATATTGAATTCATTTTCATAATTAACCAATTCATAAAATTCCATTCAGGCTGCTCATGTATTTGACTTAGTTATACAAACAGTATTGTAACACTGTTTTTTAACATGGCTTTATATGACTGTGTCACATGAAAAGTTCTATAAGGAGCAATTTTAAACTTGTCTGATGAACATAGTCTGCATAAAACTGAGCTATAGAGAGCAGTCAATTATTGCATGTTTTGAGCAAAATACTTTTCACTGGAAGATTTATTTTATTTTTAAAATATAGAATAGAATAGAATAGAATAATCCTTTAATTGTCCCACAATTAAAGGGGGACGATGTGAAGTTTTATGTTAAGATTTTCAGTCATTTCTAATATCCTGACAGCACCTGTAGTCCACACAAAGCTCGGGAGCCTGAAAGGTGAGTATGTGAGTGTGAAAGGGAAGGAGACTGGCGTCCATGCCTACCTGGGTGTCCCATTTGCCAAACCACCCCTTGGCCCTTCCTTGAGACTGGCTCCACCTCAGCCTGCAGAAAGATGGGAAGGAGTAAGAGATGCCACTAAACAGCCACCAATGTAAGAAATGTGAACTTCAACATACTTGGAGGAATTATTGGCTTTATTTGTAAAATTAGCATTGTCTCTCTTTAAGGTGCATTCAGTCTAAAGAAGCTGTTTTGGATATGCTTAATAAACTCGGTGCACTGCTGGCAGAAGTACCAGACATCTCTGAAGACTGTCTTTACCTCAACATATACACTCCTGCTAAAAGAGCTAATAATGCCAAGCTCCCAGTAAGAATCTTTTGCTGTAGGTTTTGACTGTTGCCTAATCACAGTCTCAATAAAGACACCATTCTTTAGAACTCAGTTGTTAATTGTATCATCTAAAATGTAAACTTGAGTGTTTTTGTTTGTTTAACATTTAAATTACTTTTTGTTATTAGTTATTAGATTAGTTATTGTAACTGACACTCCAAATGGTCCTCTAAGCTTTGAAGAAATGGTATTTTATTGTTCTGTCCAGGTCATGGTCTGGATTCATGGTGGGGGTTTTACGCTGGGATCAGCTTCAACATATGATGGCTCTCCCCTGGCTGCTTACCAGGATGTAGTTGTGGTTCTGATCCAGTATCGCTTGGGACTTCTGGGTTTTCTCAGGTAAATAAACTTCATCCACTCATAATCTCTCCAGCATGTCCTGGCTCTGCCTCAGGGCCTTCTCTCAGTGGGACACTGGGAGCCCAGGACACCTTACCCAGGAGGCGTCCAGGAGGCATTCTAGTCAGATGCCTAAACCACCTTAACTTGCTCCTTTTGATGTGGACGAGTAGTGGCTCTATTCTGAGCCCCTCCCGAATGGCCGAACCCCTTACCATATCTTTTAGGGAGAGGCCATCCACCCTTGGGAGAAGGCAGGTGTTGCAACACCAATCTGTCTGTCGATCTCCCACTTCCCTCTCCCCTTACTCATGAACCCTCCCCAGGCCTGGCTCCAGGGTGGGACCCCTGGAACCCTATCCCAAGCAGGGTAAAAGGTCACTCGATGTTTTAATCATAGGAATGTAAATGAACTCAAGTTTCCAAATTAGAACATACAATGAATTTGTTGTTCTGCTTTTTTATCTGATCTAATATGAAAAAGGATTTAAAGTTTGCTTTATTTATCATGTTGTATAAACATGCAATAGCTTGGTTTTTGATTGCCTTACCGTATCACTCAGCTTCAACAAATATGTGGAAGTGGCATATGCATTTACTGCCCAACTGAACAAATGGGGTCCAGTAGTATCAGAATCCTGGCACTACTATCTGCTGCCAATAGCACTGGACTTTCTGTTGAATTTCAAGATCAACCTCAGGGTGAAATTGGCCACCTTCGGCACTACTTTATTCAATTTCACCTTGAAAGTTCTTGAAATCATTTTAGAGCTAATAGTCACAACTTTTTCTATTATTTATACACTGTCACTAAACTAAAAAAAACTCACGTTTTTTTTCTAAAAAGATTCACGCACCTCAATCCCAGATTAGTTCTAATACATGTTGTTGGAGTGATTTTGTTAAAAGTTGTCATTGTTGTGTTTAAAACTGTAAACCTTGTCCTGAACTGCATGTTCAGATATTTTTCTGTTCCTCCCCTACATGTTTGCTATTAGCAAACTGCAGGCACATTCCATGTAAAGGTTCTGGTTTCCTTATTTGGTAAGGAATGTTCACTTCCCGACCTTTAGGGGCTCACCTATGCTTGTATGTAGCCATATATGGGGTGGGGTCAGATGACCCTTTTATGACTAAAAATGCGGTTAAAACGGTTGTAACCAGGAAGTCACGTATACAAAGACATATACACAAAGTGTTAGGAAGATTACTTTTAAAATGTATTCAACGACAGATTACAGAACACATGCCCCAAAAAATGTATTTTCTAACGTATTCCGTTACGTTACTCAGTGAGAGTAACGTATTCTGAATACTTTGGATTACTTAATATATTATCAAGCTTTTTACAACTACATGAATGTACTATTGCTGTGTGATTTATTACTATTACTGAAGGTTACTCACCATACCCATAGCAACTAGATTTTAAATCTTAATATAAAATGAGTAAACGTAGGGTGGACATTAGGTAAGGCTGCACTTTTTGCAGCGAGCTCGTGTAGAAAACTATTCTGCGCATATATAAAACAGGTTCGCGGCTCCGAACCGAACCGTCTGGCTAATATGTCGAGTTTCGTGTTGAGCTCGTAGCCGAAAACTAGTTTTACTTTGTTGTCTGGGTCAACTTTTCTAGCGAGAGACAGAGAGAGGCGTTGAAAGGCTGCTCCAACGGAACACAGCGTACAGTCGAGTCTTAATAGCTTACTTACAACTGGGCTCGTCAGGAACTCTTTTTGGCTGCAGTGGTTATTGTTATATTTACTCTTCCAGCTCCTGTTTCTGCTCGGTGACAACTCATACTTTTCCACTCTCCTGTAATTTTAAAAAATATTTCCTCATGTCATTATGAGACGCGAGATTGAGACACAGGCATTTGAGCCTCTTAATGCGTGTTTTGTTTGGGTTTCCACCGGCGTGGAATTACCAAAAATGGAGAGGGCATAGTCTAACATATGAAGCAGGAAAAGACCGCTGTGTAATCCCTTTATTTGAACAAAGTAACTGTATTCTAAATACCACCTTTTTAAACGGTAACTGTAACGGAATACAGTTACTCATATTTTGTATTTTAAATACGTAACGGCGGTACATGTATTACGTTACTCCCCCAACACTGCAGCCACATACTAACACATACACACACGTGCACTCACATGCTCACACGTGCATGCACACACACAGTGCCTCAGCTTTTACGACACATCATATGGGTTTTACAATGGGGGATTGTGTAACTGTGTTCACTAAATAAAAAGGCTGCAAGGGGAGGCTGGAATTTGGAATTGTCTGGGATCAGGTGAGGAGCTTGAAGCTCTGGATCCTGACCGGACCAGCTACCCTTGCGCAAGTGAAAGCCGATTGAGCTCTGGTTGTCTTGCTTTGTTCATTGAGATAAGTCTCTGAGCCAGCGAGGCTTGCGAGTGCAGACCTAACACATGTGTCCTCACAGATGCTTTAAACACATGGATAAAAGTCTCTTGTGAAAAGATGTTTCAATCAGGGAAAATACATTATAAAAATGGCAATTTGTTCTATCAGCACTGGAGATGAGCACATTTCAGGGAACTTTGGAATGCAGGACCAGGTTGAAGCTCTCAAGTGGATCCAGCAGCACATTCACAACTTTGGAGGAGACCCAGGATTAGTTACTATATTTGGAGAGTCTGCTGGTGGAGTGAGCGTGTCTCTTCTGGTAAGAATCTACAGTTAGAGGAACTTTATATAAACCTTTTCACTCTAAAAAAAATAAAATAATATGTGATGTGTTACTTGAATCACCAGCTCCTGTCACCACTGTCTGATGGGCTGTTTCACCGTGCTATTGCTGAGAGTGGCACAGCTGCAATGAATGTACTTGTTGCAAATAATCCTCTTCCAATTGCCAAGGTCTTTTTGGAGGCTTAATAACATTTCTGTTGCAGATTAATGAGTATATTGCAATTGAGTTCTTTTCCTAAATATTTGACATTTATATTTGACATTTCACCTCAGGCAGTTGCAAATGCATCTGGCTGCAGCCTTGAAAGCACAAAGAAGATCAGTGACTGCATGAGAAACCTTGATATTGATACTATAGTGGGTTTTACACAGGTGAGGTAATGGGTGAATACCTGATAGAAATAGCTGAATATGATTATTATGTCTTCTACAATATTTCTTTGAAGCCTTTGATTTCTCCCTCAGCTCTGTTCATGCTATCACATCTTTCACTTTAGTACATTTTATTTTCTCAAGGATCCAACATTAAGATTTCAAGTAAATGTTGATGGACATTTCCTGACTAAACCTGTGGATGAGCTGTTTCGTAAACATGAACTCCATGCTGTTCCATTCATGACTGGTGTCAATAATGATGAAGGTGGATGGATGCTTGCATCAGTAAGTGTCACAGGAACATGTAAATAAAAAGCTCCGTGATCTCAATGTAGTTTGTTGTTGTTTTGTAATGTTGAAAAAAAAGTAATTTGGCTTGGTATTTCCTTAGTTTTTTGCTCCCCAAAACTGGACAGAAGGACTAGATCGGGAATTTGTTTTGAACATGGTTTCCTTCTTCTACCCCGACGTAAGGCAGACACCACTTGATGTTACAATATTACTGTCCCCGACCTGCTCGAGCTTCTTTGATTGATGTGTTGCTTATTTCTTTAAGCCTAAAGCAGCATTTATCAGAGATGTGATAGCTGATGAATATATCGGAAATGGTGACGACCGTGTGAAAAACAGAGATGGGTACACTGAGATGCTTGGAGATTTGTTTTTCACCATTCCAGCGATCAAAGCTGCTAATGCTCACAGAGGTAATTTAATTTGTTTAATAAAAGATTATACAAATCTGTTTAAAACCCAACACTTGATATTTACTGTGACACACTTTCATTAACAAATATCACACACATTCGTCTAATTCCAGATGCAGGCGCTCCTGTATACCTGTATGAGTACCAACATCCTCCCAAATTCCTGCAGCAGAAAAGGCCGAGCTTTGTTGGGACTGACCACGGAGATGAAATTTTTACAGTTTTGGGATTTTGCTTCACAACTACCCATGTTAGGTTATCTGGTAAGGCTTTACAAAAACTCTACCTTAGTGCTCGATCTGTTTTGTTTTGTTGATTGAAAAATGTTTTGCAACATGATCGTTTTAGATCCGTGCCCTGAGGATGAAGAACAGTTGAGCAAGATCATGATGAGCTACTGGGGGAACTTTGCTCGCACAGGGTAGGAATTTCCAAATGTTGTAAATTTCACATTTCACACTTTTAATAACTGAATAACAAATGTATGTGTGTTTAGATCTCCTAATGGGCACAACCTTGTCCACTGGCCAAAGTATGGAGCAGAAGAAAAGTACCTGGCGATTGGTTTAAAAAAGCAGGTAACTGCTCAGCACCTGAAGAAGGAGCGCTTTGTCTTCCTGACTCAGACCGTCCCAGAGAAGATCAAACAGCATGATGAAAATGCAGAACGCAGCGAGCTGTAGAAAACTCACATCTGGTCTCTGCTCCATCAATTTTAAAGTAATTACACTAAACCAGGGGTAGGCAAATTTAGGCCTCAAGTGCTGGTGTCCTGCAGGTTTTAGATGTGTCCTTGATCCAACACAGCTGATGCAAATGGTCAAATGACCCCCTCAACATGTCTTGAAGTTCTTCAGAGGCCTGGTAATGAACTAATGATTTGATTTAGGTGTGTTGACCCAGGGGGACTTCTAAAACCTGCAGGACACCAGCCCTTGAGGCCTGGAGTTGGCTACCCCTGGACTAAACCATAATTCCCTTATCAAAAGGTCTTGTGAGGACCATCCATATTCTAATGTGATTTTTTTTTTTTCAATTAATTGAATCCAGAGTATCAGGGTATTTTAAATCTAGTACTGTGAACATACGTTTTGTAAAACATTTATAAAATAAAAAGTTTTGACAAACCAATTTTGCAGCATTTTGTTTGTTTGTGACCTGTGCTTCTTTTACCTGAAAACTTAGCACTCCATTCCCTCAAACATCCTATCAGATTAATTAGATAAAACTTTACTAATCCCTAAAGTGGGTTCTTCCCGGAAAATTCAGTTCAGTTTTTTCTTACATTTTCTCTTGTGTGCATTCAACCTTCAGAAGTCCTCCCGAGCAACTGTGGCAACACCTCTGTGTCTGTGTGGGTCATGAGAAATGCAATGCAAGCAAAAACAACTGCACTTGTATTAATTACTGTATCATAGTTCAAGAGCCTGTGACACAGCATGTGCTCATATGAATAAACTTGTAACCAAATTCACATTTTGAGCTTTTCAGACAGGCAGACGAAAAAAAAAAGGATTGCAAGAAAAAGTTGGTCATTACGATAGCGGCGAAACTTTTCTGGATTGAGTCCTGAATCGATCCTAAAGCTTAGACTTTAGATTGGACTTTAGTCCCGTGATGGTTTGGCGTCAAACTGAATGACAGCATATCTTGCTAGAGACACTATATTTTCCTCTTTGTGAAAGAGAAAAGAAGAAGCCTTTATATGAGGACGCACTTCCTATATCTCTTTGTTCTGCGCTCGGTTCTTGAAAAATCTGCAGAATTTAGCAATCCACAGAGCTGACCATGGAGTTGCATGCAAAGCACAATTTCTTCTTCTTTGTATCCGGTTTATTCCTCTGTGCTGCTGCAGAACTTCAGGGTAAGTAGGATAAAACTGTTCTTAGCAAAATGACCTTTGTAACATCACCTAATTTCTGTGTAATGTGTGTGTTCTTTAAACCTAAGTGTGTGTGTGTTCCTTAAACCTACGTGTAGTGCATGTTTTTCTTCTTTTCCTTTTTTTTTGCACAGTCGCTTTTTGAAAAGCTTCTTTTTAAATCTGGCTGTAGTATCATCTTCAGTGGTATGATGGCTATAATAGTCATAATAAATGCTGATAATTAAACATCAACTTTTGTGTTCTAAGTCCAGGTGACTTTTTACCTACAAACTGTGTTCAAAGGTGAACGATAGCAAAGAACCAAGCATGTGAGACGACGGTTTTAAAAGACTGGACCGTGCAAATTTTAATTATTGTTATTATTTTCATTTTGCAAAAAAGGCTGTTTTTAAAAAAAATCTTTCTGCTGACTTCATGCTGATAAGGAATAAATTGAGTATTGCAGCGACGGTGAATAAACAGAAACAGATTTCATGGTCAACTCTGCTTCTTTTTCAGGATCACAATACACAACAAAGGAAGTTTATGGCAAAAAAAAAAAAATACAGAGCCATGTGAGCCAGTAGCTTTTTAAAAAAAATAAATAAATAAAAATGGTGTACCCATGGGAGATGGTAGTATGTCAGCATATGTGTATATATATCTATATATATATATATATAGATATAGATATAGATATATAGATATATATATATAGATATAGATATATATAGATATATAGATATAGATATATATAGATATATAGATATAGATATATATAGATATATATAGATAGATAGCTTTTTTTTTTGCTAACTTCAGTGACTGTTAATAAACAGAAACAGATCTCATGGTCAACTCTGCTTCTTCACCAGGATCACTGTAGACACAACACACAACAAAGGAAGTTTATGGTAAACAAACAACAAAACAAAAAGCCATTTGAGCAAGTGGCTTTTTTCAAATAAATGATGAACTATCACACTTGCTCAGATTTTTTAAACCATTTTAAACCAAAATAATAAAAAAGCTTATTTAGTGTAATGGTGCTGTAGCTTAAGCAACTTAATCCACCAAATGGTCTGCATCAATAAATTAATTAAATTAGAATTTAATCAATATTAGGATAGGAATTAAATTGTCCACAGCAAAATATGAAATTGTATTCGTTTCCTGAATGTGGTTATCTCAAATCCTGAGGATTAATATAGTGGCGAACCAGAGTTTTCTTGATATTGAATTCATTTTCATAATTAACCAATTCATAAAATTCCATTCAGGCTGCTCATGTATTTGACTTAGTTATACAAACAGTATTGTAACACTGTTTTTTAACATGGCTTTATATGACTGTGTCACATGAAAAGTTCTATAAGGAGCAATTTTAAACTTGTCTGATGAACATAGTCTGCATAAAACTGAGCTATAGAGAGCAGTCAATTATTGCATGTTTTGAGCAAAATACTTTTCACTGGAAGATTTATTTTATTTTTAAAATATAGAATAGAATAGAATAGAATAGAATAGAATAATCCTTTAATTGTCCCACAATTAAAGGGGGACGATGTGAAGTTTTATGTTAAGATTTTCAGTCATTTCTAATATCCTGACAGCACCTGTAGTCCACACAAAGCTCGGGAGCCTGAAAGGTGAGTATGTGAGTGTGAAAGGGAAGGAGACTGGCGTCCATGCCTACCTGGGTGTCCCATTTGCCAAACCACCCCTCGGCCCTTCCTTGAGACTGGCTCCACCTCAGCCTGCAGAAAGATGGGAAGGAGTAAGAGATGCCACTAAACAGCCACCAATGTAAGAAATGTGAACTTCAACATACTTGGAGGAATTATTGGCTTTATTTGTAAAATTAGCATTGTCTCTCTTTAAGGTGCATTCAGTCTAAAGAAGCTGTTTTGGATATGCTTAATAAACTCGGTGCACTGCTGGCAGAAGTACCAGACATCTCTGAAGACTGTCTTTACCTCAACATATACACTCCTGCTAAAAGAGCTAATAATGCCAAGCTCCCAGTAAGAATCTTTTGCTGTAGGTTTTGACTGTTGCCTAATCACAGTCTCAATAAAGACACCATTCTTTAGAACTCAGTTGTTAATTGTATCATCTAAAATGTAAACTTGAGTGTTTTTGTTTGTTTAACATTTAAATTACTTTTTGTTATTAGTTATTAGATTAGTTATTGTAACTGACACTCCAAATGGTCCTCTAAGCTTTGAAGAAATGGTATTTTATTGTTCTGTCCAGGTCATGGTCTGGATTCATGGTGGGGGTTTTACGCTGGGATCAGCTTCAACATATGATGGCTCTCCCCTGGCTGCTTACCAGGACGTGGTTGTGGTTCTGATCCAGTATCGCTTGGGACTTCTGGGTTTTCTCAGGTAAATAAACTTCATCCACCCATAATCTCTCCAGCATGTCCTGGCTCTGCCTCAGGGCCTTCTCTCAGTGGGACACTGGGAGCCCAGGACACCTTACCCAGGAGGTGTCCAGGAGGCATTCTAGTCAGATGCCTAAACCACCTTAACTTGCTCCTTTTGATGTGGACGAGTAGTGGCTCTATTCTGAGCCCCTCCCGAATGGCCGAACCCCTTACCATATCTTTTAGGGAGAGGCCATCCACCCTTGGGAGAAGGCAGGTGTTGCAACACCAATCTGTCTGTCGATCTCCCACTTCCCTCTCCCCTTACTCATGAACCCTCCCCAGGCCTGGCTCCAGGGTGGGACCCCTGGAACCCTATCCCAAGCAGGGTAAAAGGTCACTCGATGTTTTAATCATAGGAATGTAAATGAACTCAAGTTTCCAAATTAGAACATACAATGAATTTGTTGTTCTGCTTTTTTATCTGATCTAATATGAAAAAGGATTTAAAGTTTGCTTTATTTATCATGTTGTATAAACATGCAATAGCTTGGTTTTTGATTGCCTTACCGTATCACTCAGCTTCAACAAATATGTGGAAGTGGCATATGCAGTTACTGCCCAACTGCACAAATGGGGTCCAGTAGTATCAGAATCCTGGCACTACTATCTGCTGCCAATAGCACTGGACTTTCTGTTGAATTTCAAGATCAACCTCAGGGTGAAATTGGCCACCTTCGGCACTACTTTATTCAATTTCACCTTGAAAGTTCTTGAAATCATTTTAGAGCTAATAGTCACAACTTTTTCTATTATTTATACACTGTCACTAAACTAAAAAAAACTCACGTTTTTTTCTAAAAAGATTCACGCACCTCAATCCCAGATTAGTTCTAATACATGTTGTTGGAGTGATTTTGTTAAAAGTTGTCATTGTTGTGTTTAAAACTGTAAACCTTGTCCTGAACTGCATGTTCAGATATTTTTCTGTTCCTCCCCTACATGTTTGCTATTAGCAAACTGCAGGCACATTCCATGTAAAGGTTCTGGTTTCCTTATTTGGTAAGGAATGTTCACTTCCCGACCTTTAGGGGCTCACCTATGCTTGTATGTAGCCATATATGGGGTGGGGTCAGATGACCCTTTTATGACTAAAAATGCGGTTAAAACGGTTGTAACCAGGAAGTCACGTATACAAAGACATATACACAAAGTGTTAGGAAGATTACTTTTAAAATGTATTCAACGACAGATTACAGAACACATGCCCCAAAAAATGTATTTTCTAACGTATTCCGTTACGTTACTCAGTGAGAGTAACGTATTCTGAATACTTTGGATTACTTAATATATTATCAAGCTTTTTACAACTACATGAATGTACTATTGCTGTGTGATTTATTACTATTACTGAAGGTTACTCACCATACCCATAGCAACTAGATTTTAAATCTTAATATAAAATGAGTAAACGTAGGGTGGACATTAGGTAAGGCTGCACTTTTTGCAGCGAGCTCGTGTAGAAAACTATTCTGCGCATATATAAAACAGGTTCGCGGCTCCGAACCGAACCGTCTGGCTAATATGTCGAGTTTCGTGTTGAGCTCGTAGCCGAAAACTAGTTTTACTTTGTTGTCTGGGTCAACTTTTCTAGCGAGAGACAGAGAGAGGCGTTGAAAGGCTGCTCCAACGGAACACAGCGTACAGTCGAGTCTTAATAGCTTACAACTGGGCTCGTCAGGAACTCTTTTTGGCTGCAGTGGTTATTGTTATATTTACTCTTCCAGCTCCTGTTTCTGCTCGGTGACAACTCATACTTTTCCACTCTCCTGTAATTTTAAAAAATATTTCCTCATGTCATTATGAGACGCGAGATTGAGACACAGGCATTTGAGCCTCTTAATGCGTGTTTTGTTTGGGTTTCCACCGGCGTGGAATTACCAAAAATGGAGAGGGCATAGTCTAACATATGAAGCAGAAAAAGACCGCTGTGTAATCCCTTTATTTGAACAAAGTAACTGTATTCTAAATACCACCTTTTTAAACGGTAACTGTAACGGAATACAGTTACTCATATTTTGTATTTTAAATACGTAACGGCGGTACATGTATTACGTTACTCCCCCAACACTGCAGCCACATACTAACACATACACACACGTGCACTCACATGCTCACACGTGCATGCACACACACAGTGCCTCAGCTTTTACGACACATCATATGGGTTTTACAATGGGGGATTGTGTAACTGTGTTCACTAAATAAAAAGGCTGCAAGGGGAGGCTGGAATTTGGAATTGTCTGGGATCAGGTGAGGAGCTTGAAGCTCTGGATCCTGACCGGACCAGCTACCCTTGCGCAAGTGAAAGCCGATTGAGCTCTGGTTGTCTTGCTTTGTTCATTGAGATAAGTCTCTGAGCCAGCGAGGCTTGCGAGTGCAGACCTAACACATGTGTCCTCACAGATGCTTTAAACACATGGATAAAAGTCTCTTGTGAAAAGATGTTTCAATCAGGGAAAATACATTATAAAAATGGCAATTTGTTCTATCAGCACTGGAGATGAGCACATTTCAGGGAACTTTGGAATGCAGGACCAGGTTGAAGCTCTCAAGTGGATCCAGCAGCACATTCACAACTTTGGAGGAGACCCAGGATTAGTTACTATATTTGGAGAGTCTGCTGGTGGAGTGAGCGTGTCTCTTCTGGTAAGAATCTACAGTTAGAGGAACTTTATATAAACTTTTTCACTCTAAAAAAAATAAAATAATATGTGATGTGTTACTTGAATCACCAGCTCCTGTCACCACTGTCTGATGGGCTGTTTCACCGTGCTATTGCTGAGAGTGGCACAGCTGCAATGAATGTACTTGTTGCAAATAATCCTCTTCCAATTGCCAAGGTCTTTTTGGAGGCTTAATAACATTTCTGTTGCAGATTAATGAGTATATTGCAATTGAGTTCTTTTCCTAAATATTTGACATTTATATTTGACATTTCACCTCAGGCAGTTGCAAATGCATCTGGCTGCAGTCTTGAAAGCACAAAGAAGATCAGTGACTGCATGAGAAACCTTGATATTGATACTATAGTGGGTTTTACACAGGTGAGGTAATGGGTGAATACCTGATAGAAATAGCTGAATATGATTATTATGTCTTCTACAATATTTCTTTGAAGCCTTTGATTTCTCCCTCAGCTCTGTTCATGCTATCACATCTTTCACTTTAGTACATTTTATTTTCTCAAGGATCCAACATTAAGATTTCAAGTAAATGTTGATGGACATTTCCTGACTAAACCTGTGGATGAGCTGTTTCGTAAACATGAACTCCATGCTGTTCCATTCATGACTGGTGTCAATAATGATGAAGGTGGATGGATGCTTGCATCAGTAAGTGTCACAGGAACATGTAAATAAAAAGCTCCATGATCTCAATGTAGTTTGTTGTTGTTTTGTAATGTTGAAAAAAAAGTAATGTGGCTTGGTATTTCCTTAGTTTTTTGCTCCCCAAAACTGGACAGAAGGACTAGATCGGGAATTTCTTTTGAACATGGTTTCCTTCTTCTACCCCGACGTAAGGCAGACACCACTTGATGTTACAATATTACTGTCCCCTGACCTGCTCAAGCTTCTTTGATTGATGTGCTGCTTATTTCTTTAAGCCTAAAGCAGCATTTATCAGAGATGTGATAGCTGATGAATATATCGGAAATGGTGACGACCGTGTGAAAAACAGAGATGGGTACACTGAGATGCTTGGAGATTTGTTTTTCACCATTCCAGCGATCAAAGCTGCTAATGCTCACAGAGGTAATTTAATTTGTTTAATGAAAGATTATACAAATCTGCCTAAAACCCAACACTTGATATTTACTGTTACATTCATTAACAAATATCACACACATTCGTCTAATTCTAGATGCAGGCGCTCCTGTATACCTGTATGAGTACCAACATCCTCCCAAATTCCTGCAGCAGAAAAGGCCGAGCTTTGTTGGGACTGACCATGCGGATGAAATTTTTATAGTTTTGGGATTTTGCTTCACAACTACCCATGTTAGGTTACCCGGTAAGACTTTATAAAAACTCTGCCTTACTGCTCAATCTATTTTGTTTTGTTGATTGAAAAGTGTTTTGCAACATGATCGTTTTAGATCCGTGCCCTGAGGATGAAGAACAGTTGAGCAAGATCATGATGAGCTACTGGGGGAACTTTGCTCGCACAGGGTAGGAATTTCCAAATGTTGTAAATTTCACACATTTAATAACTGAATAACAAATGTATGTGTGTTTAGATCTCCTGATGGGCAAAACCTTGTCCACTGGCCAAAGTATGGAGCAGAAGAAAAGTACCTGGCGATTGGTTTAAAAAAGCAGGTAACTGCTCAGCACCTGAAGAAGGAGCGCTTTGTCTTCCTGACTCAGACCGTCCCAGAGAAGATCAAACAGCATGAGGAAAATGCAGAACGCAGCGAGCTGTAGAAAACTTACATCTGGTCTCTGCTCCATCAATTTTTTAAAATAATTAGAATAAATCATAATTCATTTAGCGACCATTCTTTACACATGAAATATTAGTTACAGTGAACAACACTTTTTGGTAAAACATTTGGTGTTACCTTGATCATTTCCATTCTAACATATATTTTTTTAGAATCCATGATTGTGTTCTTTAAAAGCGCTATTCTCACCTTTCCACAAAACCCACGTCTCCCGTTTATAACCAGCACTGTAAACATAGGGTATGTCAAATAATCCTCGTTAATGACAAGAGCAGTTTTTGTATAGTTTAAGACATTGATCATCGATAAACGAATGCAACTGTTTTTACTTCACTATAATCAAAGTGTAATTGTGGAAGTGAAAGAAAATAGTAGATAAAAGGTTGCTAGTTGAGAGCAGCTGTCATAACATAAAAAAAACCTTGTTAAAATAAACAGATGTGACATCCTGGTTCTTTTCAGTTTTTATTTTTTTCTCATAAGAGGTGTTTAAGTTAACTGCTGTGATGACCCTTTGTGACACCAGCCAAAAAGAGCCTCCTATTAGTAAAGCTGCATTGTAATTGTAGGCCAACATGCACTCTATAAATTTTGTGCCCCTTGATGAAATCTGGATTATATGCCCTATAGTTTAGGTATATTATTCTACTGCAGTACTCATCTTAACTTCATGCCTTGATAAAACTTTAGGTGTTGTGATTAGCTTACATGTTTTCATGGCTGATGCAAAACTGCTTTTCATCTTTACACCTATCCTACTCATATAGGAGTGGATGTTTCTTTTACACAGCACAGCACAGTGATTGTGCTAGTGATTAACATTAAGCACTATGATTGGTGAATGGTGATGCTGGCAGGTCGCCTGTTAGGCATTACCTCTACTAACAGTGTTTGTATTTTATGTGTATTTTTGATAAAATTGTCTGGAATGAAATATATTTCAGTAGTCCATTTAAGAAATCTGAGCAGTTGTTTAGCTATGGGGATTTTATGCGTATTTCTAGTGTTACCTGATAACTTAGCATTCCATCTCTTAAAATATGTTAATCTTTTGGGTTGGTATTGGTACTAATTTAAAAATATATACCTCAAACGTGCACTATGAAAAATGTCTGAATATTTTTGTGTTGGCTGTCATGTCTTTTCTGTACATATTTTATATATTTTATAGCACATTTAAACAGCAGAGGTTGACCCAAAGTGTTTTAAAGACCGGCACATTTACATTACAATGTATTTACGTGAAAAACTGAAAGATGTGTTTTGCTGCGAAAAGTAAAAATCACAGTGATTTAATGGTCATTAAACTGGTTTCAAAATTTGGCAAACGGATAATGATTCGCTGCTCTCGTCTACATAACCTCACTTTAT
Organism: Mchenga conophoros; assembly: GCF_057382185.1. Lineage (NCBI taxonomy): Eukaryota > Metazoa > Chordata > Actinopteri > Cichliformes > Cichlidae > Mchenga > Mchenga conophoros. The sequence continues at coordinate 7,816,888 of NC_140532.1, forward strand.
TGGTTAAAAGTATTGGTATTGATACAGCTCAATCTGCCTCCACGCGTCTGCTTTTGGATACTGCTTCCCTCAACACGCAGCCGTCTGCGTAACCTACAGGCAACGACACTGACTGACTTGACAGCAGTGGGACAGACAGTTTGCTGTACTTTGATCGCTTTTTGCTGTGCCTTAAAATCAGTGCAATCCAGTTACACCCCGCAGGATACAGTACATGCGCTTACAAGGAGACTGCTTCATATGAGGAAGCCCTACTTCTCTTGGCTTTTCTCTCACTTTTTGCACAATCGTGTGTCGTAATCTGCCCCAACACCACCATGACGTGCCATGCCAGGCAGACTTTTTGCTCTCTAATGCCAGTTTTATTTCTCTGTGTTGCTGCAGACCTGGACGGTGAGTAAGAGGAAACACTTCTTTGAACATTGACATTCGTGCTTTTGCGTTTGTTGATCTATAGAGCACATTTCATTCATAATGATGTAAATCCAAGCCCATCATGTATTCATGATTTGAATCCTGGGTTGTGCGAAATCCTAGAAATACACCTTAGACAAAGTGAATCTGTGAACTAAGGTGTAGGTCTGTTAGGTTATGTTGTGGTGATCGTCGGGTTGGGGGATTTGTGTTCATACTGGAGTTCAAAATTAAAAGCAATGGAAGATGGACAAGAAAAGTTCAAAGCCATCAAGTCCCCAGTTTAGAAAAAAGAGAAAAGAAGAGGAGGAGAAACGAGCAAAAGATGCAGGTAAGCAGGCTAGGACCGCCACTGCATCTATACCAGGGGTGGGCATGGTGTCCCTGCAGGTTTTAGATGCGTCCTCGAACCAACACAGCTGATTTAAATGGCTAAATTAGCTCCTCAACGTGTCCCGAAGTTCTCCAGAGGCCTGGTAACGATCATGTGATTCAGGTGTGTTGACCCAAGGTGAGATCTAAAACCTGCAGGGACTCCGGCCCTCGTGGACTGAGATTGCCCACCCCTGTCGACCTTTTTTTGCTCATAAATACCTTTATGAAAAGTGATCACCCTCGCAAAAAAAAAAAACATAGATTTATCCAGGTAGTAAAAACAATTTCCGCGTTTAACTCATCCTAAATGGAAGAAGTGAGATTGTTTTTCTGTCGATTAAAATTGGTGGAATCACGTGACACCCTGCACGCTATATTAAGTCTTAAGTTACGCGGAGGAATCTGCATGAGGAGGGACTGCCTCTCCTGGCACTTAGTTTTTGCAAAGTCGCCGATTGTTGTAATGTGTATCAAGACCACAATGAAGTCCAATGCAAAGCTAAATTTCTGGTTTTCAATGTCCGTTTTATTTCTCTGTGTTGCTACACAGCTGAGAGGTAAGTTAAAGTGAAACGCTTCTATGAACAATGACATCTGTGCCCTTGTGTTTATCTCTGGACCGTGCACCTCCAGCTGTATGTCCATAACTGGATCAAGGACACACATGGTTTATATTAACTGGCTCTAGTATTTCATTACTGATCTTCACATAGCTGGGTGACTGTAATTTGATGGAAGCTACAAATAAATAAGTAGTTCTTTTTTCCCCCTGCTTTTTACAACTATAAGTATTTTTGAAATCTGAAATATTAGATTTCATAAATCATGAAGCTTTATGTTATGATTCTCACTGATTTCTAATATCCTGACAGCGCCTGTAGTCCACACAAAGCTCGGGAGCCTGAAAGGTGAGTATGTGAGTGTGAAAGGGAAGGAGACTGGCGTCCATGCCTACCTGGGTGTCCCATTTGCTAAACCACCCCTCGGCCCTTCCTTGAGACTGGCTCCACCTCAGCCTGCAGAAAGATGGGAAGGAGTAAGATATGCCACTAAACAGCCACCAATGTAAGAAACATGTGCTTCAGTTGTTGTAAAACACAGTTTGAAAAACATCCAGCATTTATTAAATGTTTTTATTTTTCAGGTGCATACAACCTGAGCGATTTGCTTTGGCACTGCTTGATAAACTCGGTTTCTTGTTGGCTGATATCCCAGACATCTCTGAAGATTGCCTTTACCTCAACATTTACACTCCTGCTAAAAGAGCTGATGATGCCCAGCTCCCAGTAAGAACCTTTTGCTGTAGGTTTTGAGCCTTGCTGGTCATTGCTGAAGAAATTTTCAGTGACAGTTGGTTTCCTTTTAAGGATTTTCATATGACAAAAAAACACCCCCTTTTAGAGCCAGTTGCAATGGGTTTGCCTTTATACCCAAATATTTTTTGTTTATCTTAAACATTAATTTAATACTTATTAATTGAGACTCATGCAGTGTGCTTAGCAGGCACAAAAATTGCTTTGAAAGAAAAATAAGAATGAAGAATCAAAAATATCTTTGGTTTTTTTTTTTTTTTTTTTTTTCTCCCAGGTCATGGTCTGGATCCATGGTGGAGGCCTCACAGTAGGATCAGCTTCAACATATGATGGATCTGCCCTGGCTGCTTACCAGGACGTGGTTGTGGTTCTGATCCAGTATCGCTTAGGACTTCTGGGTTTTCTCAGGTAAATAAACTTAAGTTACCAAATTAGAACATACTGTTGTCCTGTTCTTTTCCATTTTCAAAGACTGCTCACCTTCACCAACTCTAAATTTAGCTTAGTATGCCATTCAACTCTTTGTTTTATCAGCACCGGAGATGAGCACATTTCGGGGAACTTTGGCCTGCTCGATCAGATTGAAGCTCTCAGGTGGATCCAGCAGCACATTCACAGCTTTGGAGGAGACCCAGGATTAGTTACTATATTTGGAGAGTCTGCTGGTGGAGTGAGCGTGTCTCTTCTGGTAAGAATCTACAGTTAGAGGAACTTTATATAAACTTTTGCTGTGGAAACCAACCTTTAATATGTGATGTGTTACTTGAATCACCAGCTCCTGTCACCACTGTCTGATAGGCTGTTTCATCATGCAATTGCTGAGAGCGGCACAGCTGCAATGGATTTACTTGTGGAAAATTATCCTCTACTAAAGGCACAGGTTTATTATGTTATTCTGGGGGATGTTAATCATTTTTCATTGTAAAACAGTAAGAATAATGCAACAGGTTTGCTTTTCTAAATTGATATCTTTTCACCAGGAGGTTTCAAATGCATCTGGCTGCAGCCTTAAAAGCACAAAGACGTTTGCTGATTGCATAAGAAGCCTTGATATTGATACCATAGTGGATTTTACCAAGGTAAATTACTGGGTGGAAACCTGATGTGGATTTCTGATTGGCTGAACAGTCTCATGATGTCTCTTAAATAACTCAAGGGAACTATTTTTACTTATTTACTTATCTTTTACTGTTTTACGCTATTGGAATTTTTACTTTTGTGCATTTTATTCACAAGGACCGACGGTTAAGATGTCCTGTAAATGTTGATGGGCATTTCCTGACAAAACCTGTGGATGAGCTGTTTCGTAAACATGAACTCCTCACTGTACCATTCATGATGGGTGTGAATAATGATGAAGCGGGATGGATGCTAAAAAATGTAAGTGCCCATCAAAATTTGATATCTTATTTTTGTTTAAACCGGCAATGTTAAGTGCAGCAAGGTTTTTATTCTTTCTTTTAGTTATTCATTAGTGTTCCACAAAATTGGGCAGAAGGAATGGATCGGGCACAAGTCATCAATGCAATGGCCTTCTTCTATCCCAATGTAAAGCACACACTGCCTGATATCACAAAATGAACCCAACCTGTTCAAGCATCTTTCACTGATGTGTTCTTTATTTCCTTAAGCCTAAAGATGCATTCATCAAAAATTTGATAATTGATGAATATATTGGAAACGGTGCCAACCGTGTGAAAAACCGAGCTGGGTTCTCTGAGGTTACTGCAGATATTATATTCAATATTCCAGTCATTAAAACTGCTAATGCGCACAGAGGTAACTTTTATAGATTAATGCACATTTATCTAGAAACAATTATTTCATATTTACCGCTCTTACTAAGTGTGACACTTGTTTGTCTAATTCTAGAAGCGGGTGCTCCTGTATACCTGTATGAGTACCAGCATTCCTTGAAAATGGTGCAGAAAAGAAGACCGAGCTTTGTTGGGAGTGATCATACAGATGAAATTTTTACAGTGATGGGATTTTGCTTCACAACTACCCACGTTAAACTGCCTCGTGAGTGAAACCTAAAAAGTTTAATCTGAGCATGAGATATTTGGTTTGTTAGTTTTTGGGGTTTTCTGGGGTTGGAGTGCAGGATTTTTTACAAGATTATCACTTTAGATCCATGCTTTGTGGAGGAGGAACGGTTGAGCAGAACCATGATGAGCTACTGGGGCAACTTTGCTCGCACAGGGTAAGCTTACATATTTTAGTATACTGGGAGATAATACCACATTGTTATATCGTGTATATCTGTCTGCGTGTAGGTCTCCTAATGGGCACGACCTTGTCCACTGGCCAAAGTATGAAGCAGATGAAAAGTACCTGGCGATTGGTTTAACAACGCAGGTAACTGCTCAGCACCTGAAGAAGGAGCGCTTTGTCTTCCTGACTCAGACCGTGCCAGAGAAGCTCAAACGGCATGAGGAAAATGCAAAACGCAGCGAGCTGTAGAAAACTCACATCTCTTCTGTTACGTCAGTTTTTGATATCATTACCAAATAATAAAATGCATAAATTAATCACTTATGACTTAATTGCCTGCCTTTCCATTCTACATTCACACAACTCATACTAGCCAGTAAACTATGGTTAATAGATGTGCGATTCAGTTCTGCTGCTTGTAATCAGGGTTTAAAGTGTTTTAATTAATTTCATTTTCATAGCACCAAATCAGAACAACAGTTTTCTCAAGGTGCTTTATAATGCAAAGTAAATGCCTCAGAATAATCAGATAGCCAGATGATCACCTTATGAGCAAGCACTTTGGTGACAGTGGAAAGGAAAATCCCTTGTAACAGGAAGAAACTTCTGGCAGAACAATGGCTCAGGCAGGGGTGACTATTTGCTGGATCGGCTGGGGGTGAGAGTAGATGACAATACACATGCAAAACGGTGTGAAATAAACAGATGTGACAACCTGGTTCTTTTCATTTTTTTTTTTTTTTTTTTTTTTTCCTCTTTTGTTTATTCATTACTGAGAAGAGCGCTTAAGCTGAAAAGCTCCCTGAAGTCTGATGTGAGCAGTTCAATAGGTCAAACTTAGTTTTCCACAAATTCAGGCATATGGCATTTAAAATAGTACAAAGCAACACTTTTAAAAGGCAAATTATTCAAACAGCTGGGTTACAGAGAAAATAACTTATCAAACAAATTCACTAAAGTTGAGATGGAATTTAATGGAGGGACAAAAAGGAAACACAACAATGCTTTAGCAGATATCTATTTTTTGCAAATATTAGTAAAGCTGCAGTCTGATATAAAAGTGCTGGCCAGTGGTTTTCAAATGATTCAATATATTGCCCAGAAAAGTGCACTTGGAGTAGGAAAGCTACTGGGCATCACCATCAGGCCATAATGAGACATACAGACACTTACTTGGTACTGCGCTGTTAGATCGTATAATGTTCAGCTACTAGGTCTAGAATTTAAAACAACTGGGAAACCTGTAGGGAATAACTTTGCAGGTATAAAGCCAGGCAAACACTGTGTCAGCCATTAAACGAACAAACTCAATACATTTCAAAGGTAAGTGAAGCTTCAGTTTCATACCATAGTTACAGAAGCACAAACTGTCTAACGCTGATACTTTGAATAAATCCAGATTATGTATCTGTTATCGTTGTCACATTACAATTCCTTTTTCCATCTTACATAATAATTCAGGTGTGGTGATAGTGAACATGTCTGATGTTGCTGAAGGACATAAACGTCTGACCAACGCTGGTTGATGTAAGTACCGTGTTTGATAAGACGGCGGGTGAACAGTTAGAAAATTGCCCGCTTGTAAAACATATTCAGCAATTCTATTTGACACCATACAATGAATGAAACTTAAAACACGTTTGTTGTACTTAATACTAGTCTGTCCTTGTATCACTAATGTCGGGCAAAGAGAAACACCTGAGATGCTGCCTTTTCTAAAGTCTGGATGTCTCTAAAGGAAAAAACTGAGGGGGAAAAAGGCATGCTGCTTTATTGAAAACAAAACTGGTTCAGATAGTGGTTATGAGTGTAAATAAATGCAGCATGCAGTTTAATATGTTGGGCACTGAACTCAGTATAATACTATATTATATAGTAGAATACATTGGACACCTTTGTCTTCTTCAAGCACTGCCAAGTACAGACATGGATTTAGAATCAGAGGCACATACAGTTTGATCTATAATAAATGGTGTCATTCCTTTGTTCTTTTTTTTTTTTTGTTTTTTTTGTCCTACAGTGAATAAATCAATTTGTGACCTGTTATCATGCTGCACTGGAGGATTAAAGTCATACGTTAGGTGAAGACAAACAGTGACACGGGCAGCCTTTCAAAGAGTTTGGATTGGAACAAGCTAAAGTTAGATGGTAACACCTAATGCCTTTCAAACTCTTAAGTTAATCATGATAGTATCGTTGCCAGCAGAAGACAGAGGTGTAATTGTGTAGAATGGTTGTTATGATGGCTATTACTGTGGGAGGAGACTTAAAGCTTGGTGCATCAGGATGTCCAGGACTGCATGTTGCGCAGCATGGCCTCAAATCGCTCCAAGTCGGGGGCATGAGCGTGAGGTAAGTTGTCCGTCAGGCGACTGTACAGACTGAAAGACTTCAACTCCAGCCAGATGAAACCAAACCGGTCCTTATCAAACAGCACAAAGAGCCCCGGGGTGCGCTCCGGACTTGTAAAGCCATGCCCAGCAATCAGGCCTGTCCCATAGAAGCTGAAAGAGAGATACGTGTCCTCATCGATTAATACATTTTGTTACATATATTGACTGGTTCATAAACGTACACTATGCACAGGATATTAAAAGCAATAGTGAAGACGTCTTGATGCATTCTCAATCATCCAGGAAAGTAAATCTCCAAAAAGTTGATTCTGTTCATCTGGACGTAGCGTTTTGTGGACGTAGCGTTCAGTCTCGACTGAAGAAGTCACTTGGATGAGTGACGAAACGTTTCTCCCACAAAATGCTATGTCCAGATGAACAGAATCAACTTTTTGGAGACAATAGTGAAGACCAGTATTTTCCTTCATTGATGAATTAATTGTGACCATTACCTTAATATCATTGCCCTTTATGGTAAATGCCTTTCAAAATATTTTGAATTCTGTAACAAAAGCCTGTTAGCCAAATCCTCACCATTTTCTGCAGGTGCGAGGGTACTCCTCGTTGCGAGCCATGACCCCCATAGGCAAGACAAAAGGCTGTGTTTCAGGATTGGATCTGCTACTGTGACTAGAGTCACAGCTGTCTGAACAAGCACCGTGATCTGACTCCATCTCCTCTGCTGCGCTGGAACCACCACAGGCCCCTTCAGCTGCACATCTACCTGTGGCAGAAGTGCCATTTTCCTTTTGTTCCTGCTCCCTCTGTACTTCCTCATGCACTCCCATTACTAGCCGTGACAGCTCCTCAATGTTACACTGTTGCTCCAAGTCTGGGAGGACCACAGGCCGACACAGGTTAACATCCAGTGTGAGCTGCCCTGCAGGAACATTGGGATCTCCCTGCAGGAAACCATAAAATCAGAGTATGCACCATGAGTAGATTTACATGCAATTTAAATCCACAGTCTTGAAAAAGAAAAACCCATTTTCAGTTCTAAGGTTTTATGTATCACAACATAATTGGGAAACAATAGAATAGAATAGAATTCAACTTTATTGTCATTGCACATGTCAGAGGTACAAGGCAATGAAATGCAGTTTGCATCCATCCAGAAGTGCTTTAGCCATAATATAGATATATAAACCAAAAAAAAACACCAAGTCTTAACCAGGTCTGAATGTTATTTAAAGACTATCTCAGATTAACAATACCACATGATACCATTACACAGCATCTTATTTATTTAACAAAAATACAGAAGTGGCGTGTGAAAAAATAAGTGTACACTAGATTCAACAGAAACCAATGTTAGCAGCATTAACTTCAAGTAACTGTTTCTGTATGACTTATGTATGACAACTCATACCCTGGATATGCTGAATGTGTTTGCTGAAACTGGTGCTGTGCATTATGGCCAAACAGGGTATTGGGCCTCATTTACTACAGTGTGCATGCACAAATCTGTGCATAAATTGTGCACACGAATGTTTCAGGCACAAATCTGTGATTTTAGAAAATTTTTGTGCCTGAATTTGTTGGTACTTTAGGAATAAATTTAGAAGTCCCTCTGACCATGCACTGCACCTAAGGAATTTAAACAAAGGTCTTTAAAATGCACACTACTACTAGTGATACTAATAATAACAATAACACTTATAGTTATTATTAATATTGGCTTTTGGTTGGACACAAAGTGCTCAGAATTACAAAAAAGGGATGTAAAGAAAACAAAATACTATCACTAAGGAAAAGCACAGCCACTGTTCGGAGGAAACTCATTTCCGCTGTTCATATCCTTTCAGTCACTAACCAACATTCATGACCCTAGGTGAGGGTGAGAACTTTTGAGAGTGAAAGTATTTTTTGCGTATGGCAAAAACATTTCCACACAAATATAAGTAAGTGAGGCCCACTGTTGCAGAAGTCTTGTGGTTTGTTCAAATTATACTTTGGAGACCTAAGCTGTGCTGACATGTTCTTTTTAGAGAGAAGAGGCATTCTCCTGTCACCCCTTGCAAATATGCCATCAGAATCAGAATTAGAATCAGAGCCATACTTGTTAAGTCATTTTCTAGTTGTGCTGTAATGAATTTTAACATTTAACATGCTAACTAAAGCATGCAGAGTCTGAGATGTAGCTCTTGGGTTTCTTGCAATTTTTACTTGCAAGTACTGCAGGGTCTGATCTTAGGGTAAATTTGCTAGGATGTCGACTCCTGCAAGGATTTGTTGTCTTCAACTTCTGAATGATCTCTCTTATTGTAGAATGATGGACTTGAAATTGTTTGGAAATGGCTTATTTTACTTTGCAGATTGCTGCTCACACTCACTGGTGATCAGTTAATCAAGTGCTTTTAATTAGCAGCACGTGGTTACTACTTACCGTCTTAGTTGCTACAAAAGCATTAAGTGTGCACTTAATTTTTCACACACTTCCAGAATTTTGGCTTAGTTTTAATTAAAGAGATAAAAGACACAATGTAACATGTTATATCTTGTTGCTCCTCTAAGAATGCATGAACAGATTGAGGGATTTTAAACTGCAGGGCCCACATTTAAGAATCACTTTCATTTAAAATGAGTACAACCACTAATAATGATTATTACTTACAGTGAGTTTGGTTGCTCTTGCAGACATTCCATGGAAACTAAGCATGACAATCTCCAAGCCATGACTACCATAGGTGCCTTTGAAAAGGCCTGGCTGCAGCAGATCAGAGGGCTTTGCAGGTGGCAGGTAGATCCTTCGGTATGTCAAGCAGTTACTGTCATAGGAAAATAGATGAAAGCATACAGGTTTATTTAGGCATATTACAATCATTATCATTTTAACATGGAAGTACAACAGAGAAAATGCACGTAAGCAAAAAATAAATACAAAAAATGCATACTCATATTGACTAGTATAAATGAACTTCATTAGGATAAGCTCCTGCATGTGCTCATGAAATATTTCTTCCAGTGTCCTCCCCCATTCTTCCTCCAACCATGTCCTGAACTCCTGCACAGACACACACATCGTAAAAAGTTGATAACAGTCCCTGAATTTCACCATCATCAGCATGCATGGGCTTTAAAAGATAGCATACACTGTAAAGGTAGTAAAGGTATTTGACCCACCTCCTGTCTGCCTCCTGGCATGCGGTGATGGTCAGTCTGGTTACACTTTGTTGAAAATTCATCCTTCTTTACTGTCTATATATAACAGAATATAAGACATATAAGAGAATTACATACTTTGATAAGATATTAAACTCAAACCAACATCATCTATTTGTGTCAAAAAAGACAGTATCACTCCGCTTTTTCAAATGTGTAAACCCTTACCTGTATGTCTCCTTTGTGAGGACCTTTGTGTCCATACATGCACTCCACAGTGGCCTTGTTGCTCTCCATCATGTGGATCTGGAAGAGTGGGCGCCTTCTCATGGGGTCCTCCACGCGGGGGTCGTGAGGTGGCAAATACATCCAGCCAATGATGAACAACCCGTCCACCTGAATGAAACATATTTTGAAGAATTTACCTGCACTACCTAAATTATATGTTCCTTTATACCAATATTTACTATATGTAGCAGTTTTGTGCAAAAGAGGAAAACTACCTACCACAACATTGAGCAATCCACCATAAGGGCCAATGTCAGGCTGCCATAGGCCCAAAATATGCCTGTATGGGTAAAGTACTGTAAAACAAGAGCATAATAACACACCATACAAATCATTATATGCACTGCTTCACTTGAGGTTTAACATTAGCTCACTGTCTGGTTGACAAAAACAAACAAACACCAGTTGATGTTAAAAAACACTCAACTTTTGGTTTATGAGCCAAAGGGAAGAAATGTGTAAACTGATGGTGTTCCTGCCAACCAAGTTTCTGAACAACACACACAGCACACCTGTCTTTCCATTTCATTTTCAATACTCACACAAGAAGCTCAGGGGATATTTTTTAATAACCATAACCATAACGCAGACTACATTGCACTGCTATGACTGTGGCTTGCAGATTAAGTCAATAAAAGTCACCCCACACGTAACCCATCATGCTGCAGCCTCCACGTAGAGGCCCATGTACATACAGTGTGTGTACACGTCTTTATAGTCGTATATATATATATGTATATATATATATATATATATATATATATATAGGCAAGGCAAGTTTATTTGTATAGCACAATTCAACAATATATATATATATATATATATATATATATATATATATATATATATATATATATATATATATATATATATATATATACATACACTAGGGGTGCAACGATACACAAAATTCACGGTTCGGTTCGGTTCGATACTTTGGTGTCACGGTTCGATATTTTTTCGATACAAAAAAATGTTCATGCCTTTTTAATTTGTCATTTATTAAAATTATAAATATATATTTTAACTCAAAAGTACAGTTTTTAAATTTAACCCTAACTAGAGCTGGGCGATATGAGATTTTTTCATATCACGATATGTTTTTTTCATTTCAGGCGATAACGATATCTATCACGATATAAGCCAAATAACTATATTTGTAAGATTTAAATGTGCTGTTGCTCACAAGTAAAATGTGAAATAATCAGCAGCTTGTTTTTATTTAAATATTTATTTCCCATAATAAGTTCAACAGGGTAGATGTACTTAAGGAACATGAGACTTTTTCAGATAAATAAAGGCAAATATTGCAAACTACACAAAAGACAGCCGCTAAAGCGTTTAAGTTTCAAAATAGAACAAACGAAACAGACTAAATTGTCAATTCCACTTAGAAACAAAATATTAATTCTAAAAATAAATCTTAGTTTGTTTTACAGAAGAACAGACAAAACTGACTAACTTTTGTCAATATCAAATAAACTGAGAACTAAAAGGAAATTCTCAATCTCTCCTTGTTGTATAGCTGAGCTTTTCAAACAGTTTTAACAGTTACTTTAGTCTGACAAAAGCCGAATGACGAATTAGCGCTTCCAGTCAGAGACTGAGGCTATGTCCACACGTACACGGGTATTTTTGAAAACGGAGATTTTCCGTTTTCGTTTTAAAAAAATAATCCCGTTCACACGTAAAGGCAGAAATGAAGGAAAACGGTGCTATAAACATGCCAAAGCAGCAGGTGGCGCTAGATTCCTAACCGTGCAGAAATATTGGCCAATCAGAAGTCTAGAAGCCTCGGTGGGAAAAAGTAAACAAAGCTGGGGCATAGAAGCAGACCCGAGTCGTATGTGTGGACCGACAGTAACTGTGTGTATATGTAAGCATTTAAACACTGCAGAGAGTAGAATTAACAGTAACAGTATTGTAGAAATTCATTTCACCGAAACAATAATGCACCAGTTCATTGTATTTCCAGACTTGCTTTCGGCACAATTTACAGTGCACGCTACTCTGTTTTTTGTCAGACTTGAAATAGCCGAAATACCTTCACACTACGGAACTTCTATGGCTCTTCCGTTCGACAATCTCTCCGGCATTGGAACCATCATCTGTTTTCTCTTCGGTCACGCTCGGTTGATTTTTCTAGTCGGTACACTCATTTCCTCCATTACCCGCTGGCTGCTTCCCAAACAAACACACGTGCGGCTTGGCACTTGTGCTGTACGTAACAAGTCACGCGACGTGAAGCTGCGGCTGTGATTGGTTCGGCTCTGCGCTACTTAATTTGGATTGGCCGACCTTTTTTTTTTTTTTAAGAGGACAAGAGCGGCGAGGTCTATCGCGATAGCTTAATTTCTCTATTGCGTAAAAGTTATATCGCGATAGATATCGTTATCGTTCTATCGCCCAGCTCTAACCCTAACCCTTGTGCGTGTTTTTTATTTTGACAGCGAATACGCACCTGCGGACCACTTATGTGCAGCCCTGGTTATTTAGCTCGTCATATTGCAGCCACAGAAATTCTTTTGTCCATGAAACCATAAAGCTGCACTTTCTTTTTGCCTTATAGTCTGATTTGTCATAACTTCTCCGTTTTGTGGTAAGCTTTTCTTTGGCTGTCACTTCTTCACCCTGACCTGTCTTATTTGGCTCAGCAGAACTAAAATATATATCTGTCTGTGAAGGTTCTCAGTCATCCAGGTCATCGTAGTCAAATATATATCCTGCTGCTTTTACACACGCACTCACATAAGCTCAGCGATTCTCTGCGTGATCAACCTCTCACATGTTTAAGCTTGCTGCGGGAGATTTCACTTGTCATGTTTGCATAGTAAGCTAACAATTAATAAGACGATGTCAGAGGAATTGGTGCACAAATTATCATCACTCACAGATCAGTGCTGTCGCTCTCTATACAAAGTGAAAGCAAAAAAACAAGCGCAAATTCAAACGCAATTTCAATATGTCACATATTGACAGTGGCTCACCGATGCCAATGACATAATTACCCAGCTACATTTCCGAAAGAATGCAAAAGCATTGACATATATTTTTCCTTCCTACAAAAGCCCGACGGGCAGGGAAGAGATAGATTTTGGTACCCCGACTGAAAAAAATCGCTAGCTCCGGGATGTCGGGCTAGCGATATTGCAAGCCCTGTATCTGATTGAGGAATCACTCATCTTTGGAAAAGAGAGTTTATTACAGAGAAATGTCTCTTTCCAAAATAAAAGCTATACTATCCGCTTCTTCTGGGCTATATTCTCAGCAGCATATTAAACAGCTGTCTAAATGACTCGGCTAAAGTTAGTAGCATGCTTGCTTGTTTTTTTTCTGCTTCCACTTGTCTTTGCACTAGGATGATGTCGGCGTAAATGTGCAGTCATATTCGTTGTGTTCCCACTAGTGCTTTCAGGTTAATCTCGTTGAAATGACCTTAACGCCACAGCACGGCAAATCTCCGTTAACGAGCTACCGCCGATTGCCCCGTGCATGGGGCTAGACGGCCAACACGTTAACGAGCTAACTGCGCTAACACACTAGTTCCCACCCATGTAATTGAGCATTGCATGGCACATCCAACATACTGTTTTACTTTAGTCCATGACTCGCTTACCTTCAGGGTCATACGTCACATGAAAACCAAAATAATTCCAAAGGCCAGGGGCCCGTTCTTCGTACCTCGCTAAGTAGGTTAGCCGGATTAGATTGTTGACGATTTCGCGTGATCCTGGATCAGTCGGTTCCCCGAAGCTCATCCGGGACTTGCTGTCATAGCAACAGAGCCGTAAGCGTAAACCTGCTCGGGAGCAGGTTTACTTTATGTAAACAGGATTAGATCGCGGCCACGCAGGTATGTCCGCTTCATTTATACGAAAGCAACAGCGATATTTTTCCACTGTTTCACCATAAATAAATATTATCAATGTAACTAAAGATAATGCAGCACTTGATCCTTTTATTGATGTCACACAGATACATACAGGTCATTTCCTAAAAAAGGGAAATGTACTATTAACATTCTATTACATGTATGTGATTATTACAGATGTAATTCATATTTCAGAGTAGTAATTGTAAATTACTTCGTGTAATCAAGATGAGAGACCACGGCTATAAAAGCGAAGGTGGATTTGGGAAGCCTGTCGCAGCCATGTCCTGTCCGTATACGCGACCAACCCATTGCGGAAGGTGCAAGATTGATAAGGAGAGTCCTCAGAATTCAGCGTATATTGCGGGACAGACAGGATCCTTTAGCTCAGCGCGACAGTGTGCTCATAGAGAGATATCGATATTCCCGTGAGGGTATTATTTACTTAACCAACTTGTTGACGAGGGGGTGCAGGACCACCACCTGTCTTTTTTTCCTCTGCCCTTTTCTTGGTTGCTGTTATGAACAAACTAACAGAGTATTACAGGCCAGTATTACCTTGCCAAGAGACGCAAAGCAATCTAAGAGATAAATATTACCATTCTGTAGAATACTCCTGTATTCCACTTTTACTTGTTCCCATGTTCTTGTGGGTCCTGTTGTGGCTCTAATGTGAAAGGGGATATAATATAACATATTATAATATAATATAATGCCATATGATATTGGACAATATAGTGTCATATGATAGATCTACCCTACCGCCTACTGGTGTTGGCCAGAGGGGCCGATGGCGCGATATGGCAGCCTGGCTACAACCGTAGCTGCCTCCACCAGTGTGTGAATGTGGGAGTGAATGAATAGTGATATCGTAAAGCGCTTTGGGTGCCTTGGAAAGCGCTATATAAACCCAATCCATTATTATTATTATTATTAAATTACCTACGAGTTTGATTTGTCAGCAACTTTCTGCCAGCCCTCTCTCCTTGCTTTTGCAGCCTTTGCAGTGTTCTCTTTAATTAAACTCTGAAACTCCTGAAATCCCTCACTCATGAGTTCTTGCTCTGCTGCCGGAAAATACCGAGCACGCCCCTTGGACATTTTCGCCGACCAATCAGCGGGTTGCCGATCAATGTTTCTACTATCGATGCGTAGCCCCTTTTACGACACCCAGTGATGTCACATTCCTGCGTCCAGCTGTAGTAATCGTCAACAGCAGGTGTGTTCGGGGAACCGGATTAGCGAGCTCACGGTTAGCGCGATGATTTGATCTTGGATGTGTCATTTGATCTTGGATGTAGTAAGCGACGTACGAAGAACGGGCCCCAGATCTGAATGAGGGTGGTCCATGGGGGAGGTCCATGTTGTAAGGGGAGCTTAACTTCTGTCTCGCTAGCTTGCCCTGCGCTCTTCCTTCTGACGATGCTGTCTGTGTTGAGCGCTCAGTGAATCTGCGTTCGACTACTCCGCCTAGGCTGCACTGTCGACCCTAGGCGGAGCAGTCGAACGCAGATTAAAATAAATTACAAATTTTGTATTGTTCGACACATATGCGTACCGAACCGAAAGCACTGTATCGAACGGTTCAATATCGATACGAATATCGTTGCACCCCTAATATATATATATATATATATATATATATATATATATATATATATACATACACATACATATACACACACACACACACACATATATATATATATATATATATATATATACACACACACACACATATATATATATATATATATATATATATATACACATACATATACACACATATGTATATATATATATATATATATACACATATATATATATATATATATATATATATATATATATATAAAAAAGACTGTCAGATTTTTTTTCCTTTTTGAACCAGTAAATATTAAATCCATCAAAATATGAGTGTCCGTTTACAGAATAACCTAAATGAGCAGGAATGAACCTGCTTCACTAAATCGATAAATAGATTATCTTAGTTCGAATTTATTATGTTATCAAAGTATTTACTTCTCTTATATGTCTTATATTGTGTTATATTTAGACAAAGAAGGATGAATATGTGACATGAGAGCTGAGAAACTAACGTTTAACATAGAGATCCTGGCTAGTCACTCCTCGTGCTTCCACCTTCCTCAGATCCTCCCTCATGCCAAACTCTGCAAGGAAAAAAAGAACAAGACAAAACAAAACTTAGTTTGATTATGACTTTGATTATAAAGATAATCACACTTATAATTAATGTGATAAATAACCTTGGTATTTATCTAATTGAGAAAAAGCAGTGAGGTGAGAACAATTCCGATATTCCTGGTGTCTTTTCCCCTTTAAATTGAGATCAGCGAAATAAAGACTTTATAGGGCAAAGTTAAACCCCAGTCATCAGACACAGACCTGACCAGATCTGAATTGCACAAATTCTCAGGCACACAGAGCCAAAAGCATGAGCAACAGTTTCAACAGAAATCCAAAAATAAGACAGTGGAAATGCTTTTGGAGATTGCTCTGATGTCTAAATTCTGTTTGTACTAAAGAGAGATATAAATAGAGTAAGACCTTAAAAGAGAATGTGTGTATGTGTGTAGTAAAAGTACTAGTGGTGGCATCTGTTGCTGATATTAATTGCTCTTATTGAGCAGCAAGTAATGTCTCTCAGGGCCACTGAAATGACGACTTGCTTATAAAGCGCTTTCCAAAAGTCATCATGTTACTGTCTTTGATGCTGTACAGACATGTTTATTCTCTTTGTTATTCTCTGCCAGACATTTAAGAAAATGTCTCCTAGTTTAAACAGCTGGTATTCTGAATGTGTGTCAAGTCAGGACTAGAAGGTTATCTCACGCGCTGATGTTTTGAAATTCCAACACTCATGTTTCATCTAAGACTTAATTAGGCTATTACTGATGCACTACTATATTGCATTTTCCTAGTTAATAGATTGGTAACACACACACACCCAAAAAAGACAGAAAATAATAAATGCTTATTGCACAAATATGTTTAAGTGGCTCATTTTTTTTTTACCTAATCAGCCAACTGATTTAAAGGGTTATTTTATAATTTGCAATTTTCTAATCATTTGCAATTGCCTTTTATTGTCCATTAATTTTTAAACTTTGCACGTTGCATGTTTCAAAACACTGAAAATGAGCTGGGAAACCCGGAAGTGAATCTTCAGCTCTACCAATTTATGCTCGTCATGATTACATGGACTGTGACTGAACCGCCTTTGTTGAACCCTGTCATCTGCAGTCACCTAAGATAATCGCAGAGGGCTTGGTCAGGGCCTGCATCAAAAGTCTAAACCGCCAGACAGAATGGCTGACATGGCCCTAATGAGAGTCACAGGCCTTGGTCTATTCTTAAGCAGCTGTGTTTACAGAGCCAGCAGCTGGGATATGGTGGGGTAATTTCCTTCATATTTCCCGCAGAGATCAATTGAAATGCTTTTAAGGGAACTCGTTTCCGCGAAATCAGCTGATACATAAATTCTTACGACAAGAAAGAAGCTCGGACACTCTGATCAGAGACCCGAGCTTTATATTTCGGTCTTACGTTATCGCTCTATGTTTAAATTGCAATAAACGTCCAGGGCTGCTACATTTACCTTCAATGCATCGCCTTCTCCAGATGGTTTCCGTCTTGAGGAGTTGTCTGAATTTCTTACAAACGAGGGCAACATTTGATAGAGTTGTTCCTGGGAGCAAGGAGAATATTTCCACTAAAAGCTCCGGTGGTAATTCCGCTAAGGACTGGGGGTGTGGAGGTCCCGTGCTCGTGCGATCCAGAAAGCCCCCTGTGTTGACACGACCGCTGCCATATTCGCAAGCGTCACTCGGCCCTGCAGTGGCTGCTACGCCGCGCTCTGGGCCTCCGCAAGCACCTGCGTCGAATCTCCCTTTGCCCACGATCCGCTCCTCTTCCTCCTCGTCCATGTCGGAATCGCTGCCTTGATCCTGCTGGTTATGCCTCTGTCGCCTTCGGCACCTCCGAGACTGACCAACTCCGCAGAGCCTGGCGCAAACAGCCATCCGTAGTTACCAAACAGGCAACATTACATCACTACAACACATCCATCAGCTGCAGTGTGCCTGATCCTTCCTCGTCCTCGCGAGCATGGGCAAAGGCATTTCATCTGACGTCACAATGTTCCCGTACAGTGCGTAGTTTGTTGCTTTTGAACATAAAGCGACGGTAGTGTGCAGTATCTCCTGCAGTTACGCAAGTTTATAAGGGTAGCCTATGCCTGAAAGACAATGCTCTTTGTAACCGCTTACTAACACAGGGTTTAAAGGTCACGGATCAGCTCGTGTCACACAGCTGCAGAGTTTGCAGCGACATGGTTCCTTTTTAAGTTAGGAGAAAAGCTTAGAAAGTCACCCTCTAAAAGATCAGTTTACTGTTATTTAAAATAGTAACATTAGTCTTTATTAAATGCTTTCATTCAAAATAAGCATGAATCCGTGCAGAATAATATCCAAACTGATAGCCAATAATTGCATTTTAACATTTATGTTTTAGGTTGTATATTTGTCGAGGTGGGAGGTGTTTTTGTTCTCTGTGCAACATGCACTCAACTAGGGATCAAACAGCAATCTTTATAAGACAGGCATTGCTAAACCAAGACCTATTTCTAATGCTAATTTAACATTGATTGCTTGTTATTCTACTATAGTTTTGTAAAACACAATATTTTCTGTGAGTTAGTTTATGTAAAGCAGTTATGTACAATGTGTTGTTCACATTCCTAAGTGAAAAAGAGACAAAATTAACTATTTCTGTCCAGTTAGATTCGAATCACTAAGATTTCTATTTTTATTTCTTTTCTCACTTTTCCCCAGCTCACTTCATATCCCCGCCAATGATTGCCTTTTGAGTTATTTTGTCCTTTACTCATTTTTCTGTCAAACATTATTTAAGGACTGCCCTTCCTTTCACTCACTGGCACTTTTCATCTTCACACGGGGTGTCAGTTTTGATTTAGCCGTCCATTTGTGTGAGGGAAAAAGAAATTTATATTATTTACCAATCAAATGCCACCCTGAATTCCAAAAACTGAAATTTTAATCTTCTTGCACCTTAAGCAGTTTCCACTTTTGAGTGGAAGGGGAATGTTTAGTCAGGATGTTTTCCATAGTTGTCCTTTTTTCACATTAATATATAGCAGGAACCAGTCTGCTACAGGCAGATTAACATATTATTATTATTATTATTATTATTATTATTATTATTATTATTATTATTATTATTATATACCTATTATTAAAGATCATTACTATTCTATTCATGTCCTGTAGTATGCTTAAGATCAGAAATTCAAGAATTCAAGAGGTTCTCATTCTCATAATAACCTTAAAAGCAGATATTCATCTCACACTATCTTGGGAGCAACCAACTGCATTGCCGCCCTTGTAGAAAATGTTTAACACTGGTGGTCATGCTGTCTTCATATATACATGAACAAGACAATGGTGAACAGCATGTGATAATATCCACTAATAAAATAATATCTCTAGTGCCCTTTTTGGTGCCATTCTCTGCCATTCACTTTCAGGGATGTCAGTGAGGTCAAACTATGAATGAAAGCACATGTTTCAAAAAAAGTCCTGTATTTATTTAGTAAAAGCTAAACTAAAGGATAAACCACAATACGAGGTTAATCAGAAGAAAGGACTGAGATGTTTCTGATCACTTGTTTCTAGGAATAATGCAGCATAAGTCATCATTCCTGCAGTTTGTATCTAATATAGACTCATCTAATACCAGCAAACACTTCCTTCAGATGCTGCCATATTCAAAACACCATTAACTAGACATCTGCCACTTAGCCACTTGATGTATGCAGGCGAGTATAATTTGAATCCTTTTGGCCACAATCTACAAACTTCCCCTGATCCTGCCTAAACTGAGCTTTATATTCCCATCTTCTAGCGCTTGCTGGATTAGAGGCATTTTGAAAGGTTAAACCTCAACAGCCGGAGCTCTGAAATACCTACACCCAACAGATATCGCCACCAAGGATTACTCCGAAAACAAGAAAGGCCAAAAAAGAAAAAAGGGAAAAAATGACACAGCTGAGAAGACACTTGTTTTTTCTAAGAAAGACGGGTGAGTGTCTCCACATTTAATGAAGGCTAAACAATAAACATTCTGGCAGCAACACTCATAATAGTAATCACTGGAGACAACTGCAACACAAAGGAGTACTTGCTCATACACTAAATCTGTTTCCTGTTCTCTTTCTAACCCTGGATGACAATCTGAAATGTTGTCATTCTCTAAATGGACTAGGACATGATGAGGAAAATCGAGGAGGCCCGAACAATGAATCAAACAAAGGATTATATTCATAAAATAACCCAGAAATTAAATAACAAACAAACAAACAGTAGACATTTAAAAATAAAATAAGAAAAGGGAAAGGAAATGAGCGAGCCATGTATGCAGTATGAAAGATCTAACATTTTTCATCGTGACCACTGGAAACTGACACCTTTTTCTAGGCATATGAATCTAAACTTACCAGGTTGAATGAGGAAAGTATTTTTTAGACATATCAGAGGAGATTTTCCCCAAGGCAAGCTTTCCCAGATGAATGTGCCTGATCCCATCTGCCGGTGGATCACTGACTTCCTGACGGACAGGAAGCAGCATGTGAGGCTGGGAAAGAATGTCTCTGCCTTCAACACCATCCTTCCAGACCATCTCCAAGGCAAGCTTTCCCAGATGAATGTGCCTGATCCCATCTGCCGGTGGATCACTGACTTCCTGACGGACAGGAAGCAGCATGTGAGGCTGGGAAAGAATGTCTCGGACTCCCGGACCATCAGCACCGGCTCCCCACAGGGCTGTGTTCTTTCTCCTCTGCTCTTCTCCCTGTACACTAACTGCTGCACCTCCACCCATCAGTCTGTCAAGCTAATCAAGTTTGCAGATGACACCACCGTTATTGGACTCATCTCAGACGGGGATGAGTCTGCCTACAGGAGGGAGGTTGAACGTCTGTTGTCCTGGTGCAGCCACAACAACCTGGTGCTGAATGCCCAGAAGACAGTGGAGATTATTGTGAACTTCAGGAAGCACACAGCCCCACTCCCCCCCATCATCCTGACTGACACCCTCATCACCACTGTGGACTCATTCCGCTTCCTGGGTACCACCATCACCCAGGACCTGAAGTGGGAGTGGGAGGAAGGATGTACTTCCTGAGGCAGCTGAAGAAATTCAACCTGCCAACACGGACAATGATGCAATTCTACACTGCAATCATTGAGTCCATCCTCACCTCCTCCATCACCGTGTGGTACGCTGGAGCCACTATCAGGGACAAACAGAGACTGCAGCGTGTTGTGCGCTCTGCTGAGAAGGTGATTGGCTGCAGACTTCCATCTCTGCAGGACCTGTACACCTCCAGGACACTGGGGCGTGCAGCTCGGATCACAGCTGACCCTTCTCACCCTGGACACAGTCTGTTTGACCTGCTCCCCTCAGGCAGGAGGGTCCAGTCGCACCAGAACCTCTCGCCATAAGAACAGTTTCTTCCCCTCTGCTGTTGGACTCATGAACAATAACCGTATGACTGTTCCCACCACTAACACATGACCCTACACTGTGTTCACTGCATCATTCCATGTTTGGCACTGATCACCACCTGCACTCATGTATATATCTATCTACTTAGCACTTTTAATTCTTATTTTTATGTCTATTTAAGCGTTATATGACAGTATGTTTGCACTAATTACCGCAGCAATTTCCTAATGTTGTAAACCTGCTCAACATTTGGCAATAAAACCCTTTCTGATTCTGATTCTGAGATGTATGGCAGAAAATTCTCCCATGGTAGCACACTGGTGTGCATATAAGAATATGTTATTTTAAAAATATTTTTATTTACAGACATGTATTCCAACCAGGAACAGCCCTTCTGCATCACCATTCGCACTATGAACTGAACCTTGAGCCTCATCTGCAGATCTGAGTCCTTTTAAACAATGCTATCTAGCTCTACCTATACAGCTCTTAATGATGAAAAGTGCAACCACTGCTATGTGGAGAGTTAATAGACACTTAATATAGTGATTGTAATAACCTAATATCTGCTGCATTTTCTTATTCTTGTATCACCCAGAGGAACAGAAAAATGTCTAAAAACAGTGTGTCAAATCCCTGCCTAGCTGAAAGATGGACTGAGCCTGCCAGTCGCTCCATCTGCTGGTCATTTGCTGCTTTTACTTGTAGCACTCACCACCTCTTCACCACAGTTGTTGAGAGAGTTACATTTTAGTGCAAAGCAATATGCTCTATACTAGATATTGGCATATTCTATGATATTAATATATAAAATAAAATATATTGTTTGTATAAGTTATTCTTCTCTATCCTGCAACATTTTGCACGTATTATTCTTGCTCTATAGTTAACATGTTTATTTGAATATAATAAACACCTTTATATGTACACTGAAGACCAAACAAGTAAATGTAAAACGCTTGATAAAAATACACTTGCGCTTCAGCTGACCTTGAATTTTGTAATGTTTCAACTGAATTTGCTTTGTTTTTGTTGTTGTTTTTTTATCATTTTTGCTGATTATCTGTCTCAGAAATAAACATCAGAGTCATCTACATTATGAACAATAGTTAGTGGCCTGCTTAATTTCTTGTGCCAAATCATCTACATAAAAGGGCAAACAATGTAGAGGAAAATAAACCCATTTACTCCAATCACTGGGAAACCAAAATAGTAAAATACAGTAATATATACTCTATAAGGTACCTACTGATGCAAACAAAGACTAGGATTAAATCAAGATAACAAACAATCCTGAGGAGTTGGATTACCATGGATGTAAGAAACGTTTTGTGGACGTTTAAAAATTACAGGGTTAAACAAACATGTTATCCCTTTATCCAATCTCAGTGCTTGCCACAGAGGTTGTATTAAGATACTGTGCTTTATTTTCATGGGGTATCATGATGAGTAGTCGAATAAACTGTACAATTTAATGGAACTCGGCTTTTTTCAGATTCAGATAAAACAGCTTGAAAAGAAGCAATCGTGCAGTCTGTGAGTGGCGTCTACAGCGGTGACAAGCGGTCTCCTGCAGACTGAGCTCCCTTGAATGAGCGTTGAGGAAACCTCCGTGTGAAGCACACGAAGGCAAGGTCTCATCTCTCGCGAGGAACGACGCCATTATCGGAAGCTCTACAAACAACACGAGAATTCACCATTCACACGGTAATATAACCCAATCTTACACGGTACATGTGTTGTGTGCGAGAGAGAAGCTGCATCAAAATCACATTTAATTTAGCGATTGCTTCAGCATTAAACGAATTTTGCATTACGCTCCAAAGGCCTTTAGGCCCAACTAGCATGCTAACTACCACGCTAGCTTAAATAGCGTCTCCTTTAAGTTAGCATGCAAGCTTTCAAATCCGATTTTGTAGCGGCAGCTAACATTAGGTGCTAGTTATGATTCTGCTGACGCTAATTAACTAATGAAAAATAAATAAAATATCTGAAGTACAGTAGTTTTGAACCGTATGTCTAGTCGCATTACATAGATACATAACAAATAGATGCTCCAAGTTAGTTTTCCTCCGTTTATTCGCCTGTGTTTAGCATCGTCAGACCCCCGCCCAGTTAACTAACCAATCTAAAGCTCGTTAGTTTGGCTAGTAGACGTGTACCAGCTCCGTGCCATTTCTTTATATTTGTAAGCTAAACTGTAGTAATCTAGGCTAAGCAGCTAAAGTCTAAAGAAAATAGCCTGAAACAGCTGTGTACGACCGCGTTTCCTTATAGCTAGCCACTATCACAGGTAACGGTAGCCTGCTTTAAAAAAAGCGCCAGGAGCTTTTTGCAATTTCAGACCGTTTTACATAGGGCTTAATTTAGTTGAGCTACTCTAAAACTGATTTTCGCTCATTTTATGTTGGGCATAGCATTCAAATAAACCCTCTTACATAAATGGTGTGTGTCTTCAGTAACAAAGTTTCCTTTGTGTAAGTTTAAGGACAAAACACACATTTATTATTCTTTTTTTAAATGTAAAGTAATGGCGCAAACTATTACTCTTAAGCTGCAATCCATGCTTTTGTTAGTTACGTAGAGACGGGCTCACATAAAAATGTCATACTTTGATTATTGTAATTTTCCCTTATGCATCTATGCTTTTTTGCCATGTTTGGGAAACGAGGAAATGACTCAGGAAGACAAAGCTGCGAGATCATGACTCTGGATATCATTTCTCATACACACAACATGATTGTTAGTTTATTCGTGGCTGTTATGAGGATATAAGCCTTGTATTTACAATAGATGGATCCTTCTCTCACACATTTTAATTGAGGTGCTGTGCATTTCTGGAGTAATACTTTTGTTTTTAATAATTTGTTCCACAACTGCGCTAAAAATGTGTTGGTGTTAGCATTTGCATTACAGCTCCAACATTTTGTTTCCAAAATGTAGGCAAATCACTAAAGCAATTGTGCAGTTATGACACAAAGACCAAGGAAACCTTGAAAGTAGGCAAACAAAGCAATGCAACAAATGAAAAGCAGCAGCTAAAATTCGATGAATTATACAGGATTTTTTTTTTCAATATTTGGCAATACATAAAGGCTCAAAACAGGACAACTTATAACATGTATTCAAGTGAACTGATACACGGATCAGAAGTTGCAAATACTCTACTGCAACTTGCAAAAATAAATTAGTTTGGAGTGTGTAAGTGCTAGATCTTTCTTGGGTTACTGAATTTGACAGTTTTGTGGGAGTTACTTTGTCATATATTTGTTGTGTAAAGGTAGCTTATTAAAAGTGTAACCCTGACTGTATGAGTATGTATGAGTATTAGGACCACATTAAGAAAAAAATATTATCGATCATTTTGAGATTAAAGTCAAAATACTATTATAAGGGGGAGAAAAATTATATGTGGCGATTACACAAAACAAACTGCCACAGTTGCCATAGTCTCTGGGTTAGGGAAACCGTACTTCAGAATCGGTTTTAGTAACAAGGAAGCATATGATTTCTCATCTCTTGATAAGTATAAAGTGATAAGTCAAAAATATGCTGCAGAAAGATGCATCTGGTCAGATAGACAAAAACACAAATTAAGAAGAGTGGGTTTGTACAAAATTAAATGGCTGGTAATGGACAGATGCAAGGTTGTTGATGGTTCCACTCTTGTCCAATGAAGAGGATGTATGTTGTATCACAGAAAGGCTAATTAATTTGTTTCACTAATTCATCTAAACAAAGGATTTTTGTACAGGTATAGAAAATATGGCAGTTTGTCTTGACACAACAATGATGATCTCCACGTTTCCACTACTTTATTATTAAAACGATCAACAGTATTGCTTTTCTTTTAATGTGCTCCTAATATTCCGTCGTAGTAACTGCCACTTTGAAGTGTTACTCAGGACACAGGCATTTTTGTAGAGATCTATCTTTTGTTATAGAGCCCAGAGTTGTACTTGGTTTAAGAATATGGAGTTCCTGTGTGAGGACAAGAAAAGATAAAACTTAACTAAACATGTCAAACATTTGTACTGAAGGAGAGAACCTTTATTGTTGTACTATTGATAACATAGTGGTTATTATATAAAGCTACACTTAATGGAAGAGGACCTTTGAGATTACATAAGTAAACCTTGTGGTGCACACAACACGAATACTGCTAAGGTATTCGAATATTTTAATAACATTATATTAATTTTTTCAAAAATAATGATTAACTGCACACACACAAACGTACCCAACCAAGTATTTGAGCATAAATTGTAGAACATCAGATACAAGCACAGTATGTGTCATGAAAACTTGAGACTTCATGTAAAAGATAAATGGCACGAATGCCTTTTTCGGAAATCCTGTCATGAATACTTGACTTGAGGATGTTGACCACTGCCAGTAAATTGTAACTGAATGTTTCAAATGATGGATTGATCTGAAAAGCTGAGGCACACTGTATGCTCAAATCATTTTTTTTGGTTTTGCATTTCTTCTCTGCCAGGGGTAGTAGTTCTTTAGCAGCCAACACAAAGTCAGCTTTTGAGACTAAAGGAATATGGTTGTTATTTATGTAGCATTATTACCTAATCATCAGTTCGTAAACCTTTAGAAAGTGGGTTGTTTATTCCAGTACTGTTTTAACAGTCTTGAGAAGAACACTGCCTCTTTAGTTAAATTGTTTCTCACACTCTGCTACACATGTTATTTAGTGTATTTAATGGAAGCAGTGTGCATGCAGCTGCAGCTGCAGGCCTCGGTCATTGTCTTCACCCACTGTTTTGTGGTTACCTACATTTTGGCTACTTTAAGAGTCCAAAACACGATACTTCTCTTGCATGCAAAACAGAAGAAAATAGACTTCAAACTGAAGAAGGTGCCCAGGGCTGTTGTTATGCCTAAAATGTGAGTAGAATGTCAAAGGCAGCTTCACTGCTGCTTACAGTGAAGGGAAATACACACACAGTAGCATTCTTCCTGCAGCCACAGGTGTCTGTGCATGATTTTTTTTAATATACCTAATGTTGGTTTATCTCTGCACGGCACTATTACATGGCACAAAAGAGTTTCAATCCAATTCAATTGAGCGTTATTTAAAATGGTACCATATCACAACAACAGTTGCCTCACAGCACTTTATGTCCACTGATCTCACCTGGACCACAACACAAATGCCCTGGTAAAGAAGGCCCAAGAGTGGCTGCACTTTCTCTGTGTCCTGAGGCAGAATAACCTGAACCAGAACCTGCTGCTGGCCTTCTACCACTCTTCAGTGGAGAGCGTGCCCTCCTACTGCCTGGATGTTTGGTACGCAGGGGGCCACTACTGAGAAACCTGTTTGACCTGCTGCCCTCTGGTCCGTGCCTCAGTTGAATCAGGTCCCACACCTCCGGATTCACAAACAGCTTCTTCTCCTGGGCTATTCAGACTGTTAACAAAAACTATCCCCCCGCACCTCACCAATCTGAACCATTGTCCGAGTAACTCTCATCACTCAGGCCACTCACATAAGGACTCTATACTCAGACCAATTCCTTTAAACTACTTCCAAGCACTCTGTTCTCCAATGTGTGCCTTTCTCTTATATTTGTATATATTCCTCTAACTGGTTTATCTCTCCTTTTTACTATTTATTCCTGTTGTCTTATTATTTATATTTTATTCCTGCGCAGTTGGCATGGAGCACCCATATTTTCGATGTACATGTACAATGACAATTAAGGACTATTCTATTCTATTCTATTGTATTCTATTCTATACAATAATACAAAGAAAACAGAAATTCCCTACAATCATATTGCCCACTGCTAATGTGTAAATAGAAACAGACAGCAAAAAGATATTTTAATTTATATAAACATATCAGTAAATGAATATTTTAATGTCTTTTTAAGTTGAACATGTTCTTCCTGCATTTCAGCGGTGAACAATGTCTGAACAAGAGCTGAATGAAATTGTGCAAATAACAGTGGAGGACTTTAACCAGGAAAATCGTACTGGTAAGATTCCTTTGCAAAAAAAAAGGTCATTAGACTCTTTTTATAATATAAGGTTAGGATTAAGCAGACAGTTAGTACTTTTCTCCTGTGTAGAAGCACACCTTCACTCTTGAAGTAAAATCTAACAGGATGGTTTGGTGTGTTGTTTTGAGGGTGTCTTTTCCTTTGATTCATGGCAGACATGATGGACAATCATGAAGATGATGAAGAAAGGTCTCAGAAGAAAAGAAGGAAATTAAGCAACGGCCAGGAGAATAACAATAGCAATCAAGATATCGCTCTTATTAAGGTAGCAGCTCTTTATAAACCATATACTGTTTACTGGTCATACATTTATATGTAGTTGGTAGAGCTTAATTTTGCTTTTGAATTTTTTTCAGAACTTGTTGGTATCATTCACTGGGTCAATCAGCCAGCGGCTGGAGGGAATTGAGTCAAAGCTACAGTCTCTGGATGCTGCATGCAAAAACCTTGCACGCAAACTGGATAGCATGGCACCATGTGCCAGAAGTCCCATTCAGGTTCCTATGGTTGCAGGATCCCCTCAAGGGGCCACTCAGACTTGGAACAAAGTGCGATGGTAAGCTCTAAATGTTGGTGCCATATTGGCCACCAGTCAGTCAGGCAGGTTAAAAGTTCAATGAAAATGAAAACTATTTGTTTTGCTCTCAGTGTTGTCCCACAAACAAATGTTATTGTGAGCAGTGAACCGCCGAAGCCCTCAAGTCCAGAAGACACTCCTCTGGAGAACCTGCTTAGCAAGTGAGTGGCACACTTATTATACTGTATGTTATATCTGTCCAAACACACCACCACACAAGTTATGTCAAGTTACTGCCTTATAACAATTTTTCAGTTGAGCTAATAGTCTGAGTGTACCTATTTTGTTTTTCTGGCCAAACAAGATCTGTCAATGCATTGTGTTTCTTTGCAGCACAGTGACCAGGAGGCGACACAACACCATCCTAGTAAAGGTCCCTGGCCCAGAAGAGAGTCAAGAGGAACAGGAGAGTGGCTCAGAGGCCAGTGATTGTGTTTCCAACGGTGGTCAATCAAGCAATGCACAGAAAGGCCAAAATGTCACTCTCATCACACTCAATGCAGAAGGTATGACCACGCTGGTGAAGAGGCACAGCAAGGCACATATCTTTAGTTTCTTCTTAAAATTAGAAAAGGACAAGTATATTACTTACATAGAGCCATAGGTTGTTTTTAATGCCCATGTTACTCATTTTCAAACTTAGTTCTGCCATGTGTTCAAAATTTCTGTATCACAATTTTTCTACAGTAGAAAGTGACAGTCACATATGGTGAGCACTACCATTACTGATTGTGGCAGGGGGGGAAAAAGCTAGGGGTTTTTCAGCCTTTTTTTTTTTTTCTTTCAAAATGACTTCCTGATCTTTGGCGACTTCACAGCAACAAGCCTCAACAATGTCCCATCTGCAATCCCACTAATAGCAAAAACACTTATGCACTAAAAGTACACAGTGCTCAACATGTTCATCTGCATCAACTCTAAGGAAAAGTCACTTGCAGTAAATTACCCCCTGACATTTTTAGACCTCTCAGTAATTGATTTTGAATGTTTTGTTCAGTTTTTAGTTGTTTAATGTGTCTAACGTGACTCTTTCAGCTAATCTCCATATTAAATAGATGGCAAACTGTGCTGATGTGTTAATTTCCCTGTTTTTCTGCCTCAGATGCTGTTAGGCATTATTCATGCCTTGAGTTGCATTACTGTGTTTTTCTGTCTGAAACCAAGAGAAAATAGTTAACTATGCAAACTTAAACGAAGTCCACATTGTCCCATTGTTGTGCTTGCTGGTTGGATAATTTTTATTGGATCTGAATTTCTTGGTTACCTTCAAAGGCAAACTATTATTCATTCATTTGCAACTTTGGGTTACCATTATAAAAATTTCTGTTAGTCAGCAAGTTAGATGTTACCATATGCCTAATGCATTGGTCATGTGGTTTACTTAATAGCTAGCATACACTGTGACCAAACCACATATTCTGTTTTTTTATAACAGTTATACTAAGTTTTACACAAATTCACTCACTTCCTTTTTACTGCCACATGGGGGTGCTGTCATATTATATCAATTATCTCAGTGGCTGTTGCTGTAAAATATTTCTCAATCTGTGCAACTCTTTGAAGAGCCGTTCCTCCTCTGTTCTTTAGATGATTATCCAGCCGGCACCTGGTTAGGAGATGAGAACAACCCAGAGATGCGAGTTCGCTGTCCAATATCTGCAGCTGATATGCTTCATATCAGCACAAACTGTCGCACAGCAGAGAAAATGGCGCTGACGCTGCTGGACTACCTATTCCACCGTGAGGTCCAGGCCATGTCAAATCTCTCTGGGCAGGGCAAACATGGAAAGAAGCAGCTGGACCCACTTATGATCTACGGCATCCGCTGTGAGTCTTGATAACATAACCATCTAATACTGGTAATTTTTGGGGGACTATTTGTTTTTGACAGAGCAGTGGTAGGTCTGGTAGTGAACATACTTCCATGACAAGCTGATTGACATGCTATTTGTCATGCAGGGTTTGACTTTTTCAGTTTTTGATTTTAAGTAATAAATGAACTCTCTGAGACCTTTCCACGTTTCATCCCGCATTTCGTACAAAGCGGCACTGAGTAAAACACAGAAAATAGACTGCACTCTGTATTCCCAAGACGGGTTACAACAACATCCATTCATCATTGCACACATGCATTAATGTGCAACACATTTCAGAACATACCAGACTCTAAACGACAAGCACATGTCTGGTAGAAAGATCTTAATGGAGTCACTCTCAGTGCAAAAAACTCTTTGATTCTTGATTAAGTGGAGTCAGGGTTACACTGGTAGTGTATTTATTTATATAACTATAGGCCCTTCTTACAGTGTTAAAAGGGTCTCAGTTATCTGTAACCTATGCTCCAGAGTTCTGATGTACCCACTGTATCCCCCATTGGTGCAAGTAGACATAAGCAGAATTAATATTCTTTGTGAACTGCATGTAAGATGGTCAAATAGTCAGAAATCCCCTCCTCCCACACCTTGTCCACTTGGCTAAGGGATGTCTTGGTAACCTTTTGCTGTAAGTGTCTGGACAAGGCAAAACAAAAAAGATCCAACAATCACAACCTAGTCACACCATGACTGGCCAGCTGTGCTGAGGTAAGAAAGAAGTATCCCCACAGCACACACCATCATGCCTTTTTGCTGCCTTGTAGTTTGGCCGGTCAGACTCTATTTCCTCTCAACAGCATGGGTGTGTAGTTACATGTAGATTTGTTCAGGCCAAAGAGAGTGTAAAAGGTAAATGTTGCTTCTGGGAAAATGAAAAAGTCAAACCAAACCCAGTGTCTTAAACCTGCATTCTATCTTTGGGCTGCCAGGGGGCGATATATGTGGCTCCCGTTCTACGAAAGTCTTTGGGGAAATGACCCTCTGCCCTGATCTCTGTTAACACTTCTCTGAGAAGTTTATAGACTTGCTCAGTCATTTTGAGCTATATAAAGTGTTATCTAAAATAGGGAGGATTTCCAGGGTGTGTTCATTTGCTAATGAGGAAGAGTGATGTCACTGAAGTATGAGCCATTATTTGTTCTATGTATGGTTCCCATTCAGAAGAGAACAACAAAAAAGAAAGGACAATTTACCTTACCTACAGAGTAACTACCAATTGCAAATCAGGGGCTTTTACACACCTGATGTGTAAAATGTGTACGAATATGGTGTGCCGTTCACATCGAGCACACAATTTCAGCAGGATGAATCTGCAGTATTACATGTTTTGGATCAAGTGCGATTTTATTTATTTAGGTATTTATTACCCCCCCCCCCCCCCCCCCCTTTCTGCATGTGGATCTGAAAAATTCCTAATGTGTTTTTTTTAAAGTATAAGCTATATGACTGTATTCTTCTAAAAATGTTAAGAATTAAGCCTTAAGTAATGAGCAATCTGCTCATGCTCTTGCCACCAGTTGAATGTGTTAATATTTAAGTGTATAGAAAGTCACCAAAGCTAAAAGCAAAATATTTTATTCCCATCAGTACTGAAAGAGACTGAACGAGACAAATGAAGTAAGGAATATTTCACTAATTTTAGGTTGTTGATTTAAACCTTAGGTAACATTGACCTCTTCATGCTCCCACAGGCCACTTATTCCACAAATTTGGCATCACCGAATCAGACTGGTACCGGATCAAGCAGAGCATTGACTCAAAGTGTCGCACTGCTTGGAGACGCAAGCAACGTGGTCAGAGTCTGGCTGTCAAGAGCTTCTCTAAACGAACACCTCGCAACACAGTCACAGGTAAAGTACAGGTTGTTTTTTTTTTTTTTTTTACCAGAGGCTTGTTACATAAGTATAAATGTTTCTAACATCACTGGTACACGTTCATTTGTCTTAATGTGGAGATAAATTTAGCTAGTTTTCTGTAATTATTCTCTGATCAAAGTAGAGGCAAAATTGTAAAAGTAAACTGCAGCAGAAGGAGACATCTGTTGCACACTCTTTGTTTTTATTTATAGGCCAGTTAGAAAACTAGTTTTCTGTTTGTCAGTGTCAGTGGAGCAGAAAGTGAAACCACTGGATTCATCTTTAAAAGAGCTCTGCAGTCACACAATCTCGATTTGTAAATACTGGTGATGGCCACAGTATGTCTGAGCAAAAGTATGAGGTCACGTTTGGTTTGAGGATGGGTCAACAGATGGACTAAACCAGTTGTTCTCTGTAAATATGCATGCATTTTTATTTGGTGAGTAATAAACCCACCCTCTGTGTCTTGTGCCACGCACATTCTCCATGCAGATTCTGGATGATGCTTGGCACGTTTTATATGGTTGCTATTATTTAGATCACATCAAATAGTTCATTTGGGCACACCTACCTTATTTTCAAAATGTTTGAAATTAATTACACCTGCTAATATTCAGGATTTTCACCAAGTTCCTGGAATGGCAATATGTAGATGCTAGACATTTTGCAGGTCCTTGGCTACATTTTGTAACGGTGTCCAAACTCCTAATGGGGACATCGTCTCTGTTTTGTTTTTTCTAATCTGTGATTTTCTTGTGTGTCTTTCTCTTGTGAATCTTCCGTTCTCTTTTCTGTTCAATCCAGCTTTTTAACTAATCACCATTTTACCTACTCTTAGCGTTATTGCATTCAGGCAATGTTGACTTTTTGTAGGACTGCACAAAGTGCATCTCTATATCCATCCATCCAACCAGGGGTAGCAGTCTAAGCAGAGAAGCCCAGTCTCCTTCTCCCCAGCCATCTCCTCCAGTTCATTCAAGGCTTTCCTAGGCCAGCCAAGAGGTGTAATCACCCCATTGTTCCAGCGAGTAGACATACTTATCACATGCCTAAACCACCTCTACTGGAGTTTCGATCTATCCTTTCAGTGTGTAGAGTACTTTACTCTGAGTCTGTCCAAAGTGACTGAACTTCTCAACCTGAGTGACTGGCTAAGGGGCCAGCCACTCTTTAGGGGAACTTTTATTTTTGTCACTTTTATCTGTGATCTTGTTATTTTGTTCACTACCCAGAACTCGTATAGACTTATAGACTCCTTTGCATCCTTTACACCCTCCAATATCCTCCAAAGGATAAAGAGTTCTTTGACCAGGAGGAAAACTGGTTTGTTCTTCCTGAATCCAAGGTTTGACTAACTGATGGACTCTCCTTTCTAGTACGCTGGCATAGACTTTCCTAGGGAACGATAGAGCAGTGTTTTCTCCTTTTGACTCACCTCATGGTTTGCCAGAATCAATTCAAGGCCGACTGAAAGACTTCTTCCATGGCCTCATCAAACTCCCCTCTTACTGAAGTTTTTGCTTCAGCTGCTGCCAGAGCCACACTCTCCTTGGCCTGTCGGTACCTGTCGGCAGTGGTTGGAGTCCAAAAGACTAATGAAGCCTCATATAGCCCCTTCAGCTTGACTGCTCCAAATCATGTCCACCGTGTGGTTTGGGGGTTGCCATCACAACAGCCAATGCCATCAACCAGCGAGTGCACTGGTTAAGGGCAATGCAAACGGATGACTATATAGGACCATGAATCCCACTTCAGTGTTTTGCAGGAGCAAATATTAGTAGGCAAATTTGGGAATCCAAAATTGAGAATTGAAAAAAACACTACTATTATAATGGTTTGGGATAGATAGCCTTATTTGCAGCAAAGGGTGAATTAAATCAATTTCCACGTTTTTTTTTTTAAACTGCTTTTTGGCAGGAGTGAAAACAGTCAACAACCACAGAGACACAGAGTACTTTGCTTCATCTTATTTTAGCTATTTATTAGCTAGTTATTTTCAGCTACATGAAAGCTATTTCAAGACCGGAACCCAAAAGCAGTTTCTGCAGATGGTTGTAATCTGCACACAATGCCTGCAGTCCTTCCCTCCCTGTGAGTCAAAACCTCTCACCTCTGACCAGAGAAATGTAAGACTGCAGGGGAAACCCAAATAACCCATGAGCACAAATTAGGTGTGGGTTGTCAGGCCCCGCCTTTATGAGCCACAAACACCCCAGAATGTACAATGCAAAATATTAGTTGCAAATGCATCAAATAACATAAATCACAAACACAAATTTGTCATTTTGCATAAATCAGAACTGGAATATTTAATAATCAATTATCATATAGAGTCCAAAATTTACCAAGCAAGAGTTCTTCCTCATGTTGCAAATTTCTTTGTTTTCATGCTTAAAAAAGCAATCCGACTACTTTTCTCATTAATGTCACTTCTTGTAAATAGGTCTTTTATTACTTTATATTTAAACATTGAAAACGAGAAAGTGATATTTTATTTTGCGGCCAGGCTCCACTTTGGATGAGGGTACTGATATCTATTTGACATCTCTGTAGATGCTGTTGTGCATTTCCGTGGGATGATGGCCAGGTCTGGTCAGGCTTTCAGACTGCTGTTCTGATAACAAACCCCAGACCCTGAGTTTGGCTGCTACACCATGAATCTGTTTGATGATTCTCTGGAGTCTTTAATGTATATTTAAGTGTCTGATACATTTTAAAAACCGTAATATTCTGTGGATGGCCTAGGATGATCCAGAATTTCTTATTAGAATTTGGTTATGTATCCTGGAATCCATTGAAAGCTATTTCTCACCTGTTTTTACTGTGTACATGAGTGCATCACTAATCTTATTGCTTTTCTTATCTAGAGGAAGGAATCACAGAAGAAACGGCTCACATTGAGACTGCCACTCAACAAACCTTGCACTATACATTGGCCAATCAGCAGGTCCAGTTTCACCGTATTGGTGAAGATGGACAAGTTCAGGTGGTGAGTGTCAGATTTTTTTTATTTCCAACTCTCTTTAAATTCATAAGAAAACATTTTTATTGATTGGCAAACACAACAGAAGAAAATCTTTCTGCTCATATCTCTGTTCTTTTCTTTGTCATGTGTGTACTTTATCTAAGAGGCCCTCAGAGCTGAGTTCATAGTGTACTAGAATGGGTCACACCACCCACTACAATTACCCTTACAGCATTCTGGAGGAATAGTGCAAATTATGTCAGTGAACCAGTGACTCATGGGATGTACATGAACAGATGCTATGGTCAGAGGTTGCGTTCAGGCCCAGTACAGTGTTATAGGTAGGCGGATAGAGGAAGTGACTGGATCTTTTAGTTCCCTCAGCTCTGAAATCACCCAGAATAGATGATCAGAGTTAGATACCAAGAGTCACAATGTCAATATATTCAGAGTCCTGATGGGTTATTCAAGAAGGAACTAATTTATATTTTCTTTTTCTAGTGTTAAAACTTCATTTGTACAGGTTTGATAAGCCTATGTGGATACAATGTGATGAGTATTTCTGCTGTTTCTGGTTTACATCATACTATACATGATGCATAGTTTTGGCAGTACTCGTGACAGACCACTTCCCTGGGAAGGGAACAGATAGATGATAAAAAATACAGGGTAGACAGGCAGGAAGTGCTTTCAGGGAAAGGTGGGTGAGAAAGATTGTCAGGAGTTCTCCCTACTTGCCTGCCTGAGTAGGATTGTGCAAGTAATGGTCTCAAGGATTCACATTGTTGAGTGAGAGAGGGATTGCAACACCTTCTCAATATGATAACTTAGTCCTGTAGGGAAGACCATCCAACCTTACATCTGAGTATTAAAGACTACAGTTGAGCCTAAAATTTATTAGTACTCCTAATGCAGTAGGAGAAATTAATACTTGCAAAGAGTGATTGAGCATTGCAACCATCATTCCATAGTAACTCAATGTAATTTATCATCATCAAATTATATTTCCCAAAATAGAGCAGCTTAGTTGTTTAGCAAATAATTTGATTAGATTACATTAGATTAGCCTTTATTGTGTCTCCCTTGGGAGAAATTTACCTTGGACAAGCCAGGGAAACACGTCATGTAAGCTAGCAGATGCATACAAACTCTCATTTACAATTCCATCTATTAGCATTCAGTAATTTGATCAATAATGGCAGTAGAGAAAATTTAAAGCTATTTAACTTACAGTTTGGTACCCCGTACCTTTTTTCCATCCCTTTTTTTCACATTTTGAATTTTGGGTCAGAGTTTGATGGAAAGGTTGCCAAACCATGTAGAGATGCTGTAACAGATAATAGATTCAACAATTGTCCTATAAAATAGTAACATAAGGCTATTATTCACTCCATGGACCCTAAGCCTTCTTAAAAAATGCAAGCGCTAAATCATGCACACACCCATCATGAACACAGAAATACTTAAAAGTCGTCGCTTGTTCAACCTTCGTACTACTAATCAAACCCGGGCTGTGATCTCCAGTAGATCTTGATCTTGGATCGAAGGTCAATTCCTTATTTTTCTTTAGCTTTAACATTAGGTTTGAAAGCTTTAGTCACAACTGGGTTTTTTTTCCTTTTTTTTTTCTTTCTTTTTCTTTTTTACATTTTTTGTTATCACTCTACAGCACAGGTGTTGCACTCCAGGCCTCGAGGGCTGGTGTCCTGCAGGTTTTAGATGTGTCCTTGATCCATCACAGCTGATTTAAATGGCTAAATTACCTCCTCCACATGTCTTGAAGTTCTCCAGAGGACTGGTAACGATCATGTGAGTCAGGTGTGTTGACCCAAGGTGAGATCTAAAACCTGCAGGACACCGGTCCTCGAGGCCTGGAGTCCAACATCCCTGCTCTACAGTAATGATGACTGGGAAAACCCAAAGAGGATGAATTAACTTAAAAAGACTTTCTAACCACTGTGTGCAATTTTGTTATTGTGGGTTATGAAGATTATATAAACATACCTTTTAACTTTTTTTTTTTTTTTTAATCATATTCATGAAATTGTTCTAGCTTCAGCTATACCTCATCTTCATCTGTGTGTCTCAGATTCCACAGGGGCAGTTGCACATAGCCCAGGTACCACAAGGAGAGGAGGTGCAGATCACACAGGACAGTGAGGTTAGTGTGCAAGTGCGCCCGTGAAAGAGGGGTTGTAAAATAGAAAAGAAAAATAAACAATCACCCTGAGTCACTTCTCTAGATTTATTAAATTCACTTCACTAAACATGTATCTAAAAAGAATATGACTGTTATGTAGAACGATGGCACCAGTGGTTGTAGTCAGCCGTCTGCTGATACCTACCTTTCTTTATTGTTTATAGTTAAGTCAAATTTAAGCAGAGTTAAGTTTCGGGGGTA
This sequence comes from Mchenga conophoros, assembly GCF_057382185.1. Classification (NCBI taxonomy): domain Eukaryota; kingdom Metazoa; phylum Chordata; class Actinopteri; order Cichliformes; family Cichlidae; genus Mchenga; species Mchenga conophoros. The sequence goes on from NC_140532.1 coordinate 7,854,093, forward strand.
GAAAATCAATTCTGTGTATGTTATTGTGGGGGAAGTTCACAATGTTAATTTGTATTGTTTGAATTTAGTTAATGTTTGTGATTTGAATTGTTTAAACAGCTATCTGAAATTATCCACAATATTTGTTAGAGCTGGAAGAATCTCCTGTTTTGATTAACAACCAAAAACAACCACTTCTATTCATTTTAGCTAGTCAATGGTAGGACTGGTATGATTTCCACTGCATTTGTTTAACTATAAACAAAGGAATACTTGAAAAATGAATTTTTTGCACGACATTACATCTATTCAGTGCCAACTTCTTACGGCAAGAGAACTGCTGATTAGCATAATATACAATGTCTTATAAGAAAGCATAAGTGTGGAATAATTGTCCTGATTACATTGATTTTACAATGGCTGTTTAATTTTGTAATCTCACAAGCAGCTTATTGTAGTCTCTAAACTAGTCTACTTCTACAAAGCAATTTAAACAAGTTTATCAAGAACCTGTATGTTTGTTTTGCTCACACAATTAGCTGGCAGCTAGCTGCTTGTCTGGTGTTGCGCTAGACGTTTTAGACATTAGTGAATTTTAGCCAAAGTAAAGTTTTTTCAGTGAACGTCTTATTGTTTATATATGCTATCTGCCAGATTATGCACAAGGTTTTGAATTTTGTTTTCATGTAATGCCCAGGTGGCTTATTTTCCCCACCACACATCCTTGCATGCGCGCACACAGCCTGTCAGTTGAAATCAAACTCTAACTCCAAACCACCCCGACTTTTAAAGAGGAATTTCCGCATCAACATCTTTGCTAATGATTTTAAAGGATGTGGGAGAGAGATTTATTTCAAGGCGCCAGTCTGTGTACACATATATACATGTAATCACATACTGTATATGATTCAGGCCACACATGCTTGACAGCTCGGCATTTTTGCAAAAGCAATTGACACCTTAAGCAAGTGTTTTTCTAATTTCCTATTCGGTTCTACTCCTAGAGGACACTTAGAGGAAGAAATGCACAATTGAAGGAGAGAGACTGAGTAAATTGGAGGCAGAAAACACTAAAGCCTTTCCTGCACTTTGTGGCTGAGCCCAGATTTTTTTCCCCTGTCTTTTCTCTTTCGTATTCCATGCTATTGTTTGTTTTTTGGAGTTCAAAGCTTAGCAACAAAATCCCACTTCTCCCAACTGCCACTCACAGAATATGTTTTCATTAGGAATGGGCCCCTTTCATCAAAGGGATTGGTTTTAGTGTGCTTAAAAAGGAAATGAGCTGTTTGAGAGATTACACTGCTCTCTGGCCATATGGCAGCTCAGACAGTATTGCATATATACATGAGATAAAATTAGCTAGAGCAGAAACAGCTGAGACCTGAGGATAGCTAAATGTGTCTTGTATAATATCCTTTTGCAAAATGGTCCTGTTGATATCACTGTGGGTGTTTAGAGATTTTCTAATAGCCACTATATCTCGATCTGAGACAATCATGCACTTATGTCAGAGCAAACAGATTTCTTTTTATGTTAACAGGGAGTCGAACTCTATCCAGAAATGAAAATACATGGATGTTCCATTCACCTCCTCTCAAGTACAAACACTGGCAGGAACTTATCATGCTGACCTTTTCACACTGCATATCTGATTGGCTTAGATAGTTTAATGACTTGTTTAACTTAATGTGATTTCAGCTTCTTAAAGTAGTTAAACCATAGTCTTTATATTAAAACATAGGGCTGCTGACTGACATGACATTTCTCAATTTCAGGGAAATCTCCAAATCCACCAGGTGCATGTTGGCCAGGATGGACAGGTAAGAACACGTTTAAGCAAGATTTCTGTATGAATATGCAGAATGTGTAAGCAAGGGACACGATTTTTGGTATTGGAAGCTTTCTGGTTTTTGAGGCACTGCAATGCAGTCTTGACATATGTGGGGGGGAAAATGCAGATGGAATAGGAAGTCCTAAGTATATCTAGGATATCTGAAAAGCCAGCAACTGATAATTGATTAAAGTCCTGAAAAATTGACAGTTGCCAGGCAAGGCTAAATCCAGAGGCTTTTGGGTTGGGTTCTCAGACTGACAGCAACTCAAAAGATGTTATAAAACACTAACTGATCTTTGCTGTAGATTTTAAAATATATATATCTCATATTTTCATACTTCGTGGATTATGTTTGCAATTACACTGTCTGATTAGAGGTTAAAGGATGGAGCAGGTCATTATGACTTTGAGGAGATATTTTCTGTTGGCATTCATATATAATGTAAATGTGATCAATGAACCAGGTAAGGTGTCAAATAACAAAAGCTTGTGTCCCATTTATGTTTCAACACAGTATGTTTCAGGATAGACTAATTAGACACACACACACACACACACACACACACACACACACACACACACACACACAGAGCAAGATGTCTTTTGTGCTCTTGGTGTCCGTGTCTTTGTTCATACCACTCCCTTCTTTCCTTCTCTGTCACTGGACTGAGAGCCCTTCCTGTTCCTTTATTCTTTCCTCTGAGATCCAAGTGAGTCTCGATCAAAGCAGCGTTGGCTGTGTATCACCGATACATGCCACATATGGATGCCTGAAGACAACCACCATTTCACATTCATTATTTCATCATGTTTGTCTAGAAGCTAGGCTTTAGGGAAGGAAGTGCCTTCTCACGCTCCATCTGGTGGTTATACTATTTTGTTACCACAGGTGTGATTATGTAACAGCCTCAGAGGGCCTTTTCTTCCTGAATGGAGGCTACACAAACTCCCTCCTGGGATCATCAAAAGGAGATTGTTTACTTACCTTTTTTTTTTTAAAGGCAATTAAGAGATGGGTGCGTCACAGACCCATCTTTAACTTATCTTATGGTGCATCACATGGCTGCTGGGTTTGTACACTTTGGTTGCCAACCTAGCACAAAAAAAGCATGCTGTCATCTGCAAAACGTTTTTACCAAACAATCTGATGTCACCCGTAGGTACGGCACACTATGGGGTAGTCAAATATGTGCAAGCATACTTTTCTACTAGCATAAAATGAAAGCATGGTAATTTTTGGTAGAGCTATAAAATGGTGACTCAGGCCAGCCTTTTTGGATTTTATTTCGGTGTCTCAGCAGTTCATTCTGCACATAAACAAAAGCTATTGTGTTTGAAAGCACTGTCGATTTACTGGTTTCTTCCAGGGTTTGTTATGAAAAAAGTCAAAAATAACCTGTAGCCTAAAATTCAGGCTTTCGTGGTCGTAAATTTTGTTGTCTTATAAAGTCTGGTCATAATTTTGTTTTTATCATAAACTGAGGAAACAATAAAACAAGGCTTTCTCTGTACACATTATGCCAGTAACCAGGGTAAAGAATGTAATGTAACAACCCATCTATGCAGTCAGTATGGTAATTGCTTTTTCCAATATGGTAAGATAAGATAAGATAAGATAAGATAACCTTTATTAGTCCCACACGTGGGAAATTTGTTTTGTCACAGCAGGAAGTGGACAGTGCAAAAGTTATGACGCAAAAATTCGAATACAATAAGAATAAATACAGTACACAGCTGTACAGAATAGAATAAAATAATATACTATATACAGTAGAATAAAATAGAATAAAAATATACAATAAGATAAAAATAGAATACGAATGCTATATACAACTGAGTAAAAATACAACGATGCCAGAAAAGATTATTGCACTTAGTGTTATTGCACATGTGTGGATGTGTGTGTTTGTTCAGTTAAAGTCTTTGTTGTGGAGTCTGACAGTAAGCAATTACAATAGTACTATGTTTTTAGGCACCCCAACACTTTACTTTTAAACAGATACACTCATCAACATATAATATCTCAAAATCTGGAGCAAAGAAGGAGCTACACCACAGCCAGCAGCTGAAACCACTTGTTTCCAGCTGGTCAGTTCTTCATTTTATAGTCTGATTATGATCCCATCACTCAGTTCCCTCATAGGTTCAAGATGCCATTTACTCTGGATGTGCATACATTTGGGTTGCATGAATGCATCTGCTTTATATCAGATTTTTGTTGTTGTTATTGTTGTTTATATTCCTTTATTGACTGTTAAGCTTGGTGCGTGTTGTCAATTGATTAAGGTAGTCAGCACACATCCATATGCTCCTTCTCTTCACACATGCGTGTTCATGTCCTCAGATGACCTGTTTGGTGAGCCTGACAGCAGCATTCCTCTCCGTCTCTCTCTAAGATCTTAGAAGGAGTTTTGGCTAGAGTGTGGTTTAGATTTTGTCCCATTACACACATTTCCAGCAGTTATTCATATGAGTTCAAAGAGTGCATGAACTACTCTTGCAGATTGCCATTGGGGTTAGCTCTTCTTTGTGGTATACACCATGATTTGCATGGCATAGATTAAAAAAAATGTAACTTTTGAAACTGTATTTTTTGTGGGGGATTTTCATGTGTGTTGCATCCCAAGATAGAGGAACTAAAAGCTCTGTATTCCTCAGGGGGTATCTGAGAGTCTATTCCAATGAAAAGCTCCTTTATTTTTTTTCTTATCACTCCCTTTTTTAAAGCTCATATTTTTGTTGGGTTTGTAAAAAGATATCAGAATTGTTCCAAAACAAACACCAAGTCACTTACTCTGCTAGACCTCATGTTGTAGGTCGAGTTGTTCACACACATCCAGTTACATGCGACAAATTCTCATATTCTCATGCACTGGAGGGAGAGCAAATCTTGGGTCAACTCTTAAATCTTGATAACATGCAGTTAAATCACTGAGCCATATAAAAGAAACGGTGCTTCCACAAGTATGTTAGTAGTAATAGCACTTACTCAGGAAAATGACAGATTATAGCTATATTATGATTGCTGCAGTGTGTCTTGGAACGTCATTTGTTAAGAACCTCAGACACACAGTAAAGATCACACTTGATCCTGATGTGTATTTTCTTAAATGTGTAATTTGTCTGTTTACAGAGAGCCTTACATCAAATGGACTATGAATGCAAAAAAAAAAAAAAAAAAAAGGACTATGAATGATGTCAGCGTTTTTGTAATCTGGCAGACTAGTGCTGAGGCTATGTTGGTGTAACCTAGCCTACGCAATTCATCACAGAAAAGCCATCTTTTTATCTCACTCTGGGACCACTTCTTCTTTATTTAACTTTCACTACACTTATGTAGTGTAGTTGTGGCTATGGTTGTCTTTTAAAAGCTACCTGCCACATCCATTTTCTGTTAGATATTTACACTCTGTGGTACTATTTGAGCTATATTTGGACCTGATACCCACATCAAAATAAAGTCAAATTTTCAGCTCAGCACTGATTTTTATTTTTTTTTCTAAATAACTGTATAGCTCTTTTGGGGACTTCTAATCCATGTTTATTTCCTTTTTGTAAGGTGGTCTGGCTTGCATTATTCTGTCTCATCAGTCTGTTATGCGAGTAGACTTTATATGAGTCATATCTGGTCACAGTCTGTATAGTCTGAATAATCACTCCTAAAGTTTCAAATTACGATGTCATCTTTCATTGGGATGATGAGTCTGAATCTGGCTTTACAAGCTTTATCATGAAAGATGTTAAATAACTTCTTCTGTTGATTTATATCCTTGTCTCTTTACCAGGGACTGTTAAAGATAGTGGACAGGTTAATTTTGGAGTTTTTGCCAAATCGATCTTTTTTTAAACTCTCATATTAACACGTTTTTACTAAATAGCATGTTTTGTGAGTTCAAATCTACCTTTATGTTCTAAACAGACAATACTGCCTGTTCACAGAAACATATTGATATTCTAGTTTTGGATTCTTTGGTTTTAGAACAATGGTGGAGAGTCCCGGGTACTAAACCCCTACTGGGGCTGTCTCAATCAAGGTGTTCCTTAGAGTTGCTAAACACCTATAGATCTGAGTCATCACACGAGTCAAGTTGTGGGTTACTCCTGTCGCTGGGGCTGAGAGGTGAAACTTCTATGAAACATTGCCCCAACACGGCTGATAGCTGGTGCCATAAGCCACCACCTATGTTTAAAAATGGTAATTCACAGTGGATATAGATGGCCTCCTTTACTAGTCTCTAAAAACATCTGTCTTCTCTATCTAAAATGTGGCATCCTCAAAAGAGTGTCCTTTCTCCTTTAAGTAAGGCTAAGTTTTGTTGGATTATTAATACATTTGCAGTATATACCTATACAGAACATGCTTTGCTGGCAGTCTACCGTCTATCCATCTATCATCTTTTGTATTGCTACTAGAGACTATGTCCATGCAGTGAGAAGAGAAATGTGCGGCACACATCTTAGTTTTGCACGTTTGTCTAATGCTACAGCCACATTAGGGAAAACAGTCCAGGAGACAACTGCATGACCAAAATGATTGTTACTGTGTGCAATGATTTTCTGATCTTGTTACCTTTTGAAATGGTGCTTGAAATGCTTCTAACCAGGTGTGCAACCAATTGCAGTCAGTTGCCAAAGGGACTTTAGTGCGTTAAGACAGCAATAAAATATCTATAACACAGAGACGGTCTGCTTTCAGTTTGAAACTGAATGGGGTGAAGTTGGCAGTTACAACCTGATCGACTGAGTGATTAACTTTGATAAATCTGCTGCCATATGCATACTCGGAAATTCACACTAACTACTTATATTCAGAGCCCAGCATGTACTTCATAGATTTGAAACAGAAATTCCTCTTTCATGGTTATTGCAGGACAGCAATTTAACTGCTAACATATGGATTTTAACTTCTATATAGGAATATAACCCAAATACAGTAAGGGGAGTTATTTGGAAACCTTTGCTAGGTCGTCCGAGAGTGACTGCTGTCAGTATAAGTCAGACCATTTGGATCACATGCAGCCACAAGTTGAGTGCTGCACGATCAGCCCCTTGAGCAATCACTTGGTCACTGCAGCTACTTCAAGTTGGGCACTGAATATGAAAAAATTCAATGCTATCACTGGACAACCACCAATTTAGTCACAGTGAGGCAAGTCCCATTTTTTGCATGCTAGTGTGATTGAGCCATTGTGTAGTACAGATGACTGTAGAGGGTTGTTTTTTTTTGTTTTTTTTGCATCTACACTATAGTATACATTTGTGCATTATGGATGCAGATGTTTTTGTTACTTCTACCATGGGAGTCTGTGCCAACTCAGCCATGAACTTGGTGCCACTGTGCCAGCTGAAAGTCTGAGCAAAACTGGTTTAGAGCGATCCAAAGTTCCCAAATTGCTCATAAAACCCTCTCATGCGGATGGAAGAGAAGGCAGACCATGAAGCTATAAAATAACTAGCCTTTTACTGCACTGCCTGTCTGCCATAGCCTCTTATCTTATGCCCTTCTGTATCTCTGCTGTGATCTTATCCTGCACTGATGCAGACCAAATGGAGGATTAGAAGATGAAAGGAGTGACTGATGAGAACAGGAGAAAAGAGAAAATATGGGGAGGGAAAGGCATTTAAAAAATGCCTGAAAGACATGTTTTGTAATGCTGATGATTTAAAAACAGACACCAGCTGAGCTGGTGAACAAACGCACACTCTGTAATACAAATGCAATGTACCAGGTATAACTGGTTAAAAACACAGGAGGAGATTGTGCCCTCTGCTGGACTATTGCCTGGCTCAGGCAAATACAGTATGCTCACAATGGCTGCTGACAGTTCTACGTGCAGGTGTTATTTTTTTCTTGGATACCCGCTGCAAAACTGTAATAACTGCATCTTTTGTGCTTTTGAGCTGATATTCAAATGCAAAACATTCTTAGCAATACTGGCCAAAAATACTTTTATTTTACTTTATTAAACTTTTATTTGATCTAATGTTATTTGATGTGCTCGAATCTTCACTGCATGTAATCTATATCTCTGAATAGACAAGTCAGTAAACTTCAGCTAAACTGGTTTTTGGAAGCAGACGAATGCTCGTCACATCTTGCTTGCAAATCTTTTTCTGAAAGCTCTGCAGTCTTTCATTTATGTTGAGCAAAGTCGAAGCGGTCTGCGGGCAAGATTGACTCTTGCCATCTCGCCATAAAGGCCTGAATGATGGAGAGCTGCCATCTTTAAATTAGAATTCTTGAGGTTCTGCTAGAGCGGCAGGTGGGTCTTCATGACCAATGCTCTTCCTGCTCAGTTATTTTGTTTTGGCAGTTTAGCCAACGGTACAAACTTCACAGTTAACAACCTACTTTACTCCTAGTAAGACTGTATGCATTGCTTTGTGTGGGTGGGGGTTGTTTTGTTTTTGTCTTTAAATCCATTGTGGATTCTGTGTATGTCCAACTGATACTCTTTGACACATTTGGACTTCAGTCAAGTGGATACTTTATAGAAGAGATTTCATTGTTTTTATTTTTAATTTTCGTATGTTTGCAATAATGTCAATAAATAGAACATGAAGCGAATCAGCTCCAAACATTGCCTGATTCCACTGAACGTGAATCGCAAACACAAAGAATCTCATATTAAAACATGCAGTTCGGGTTATTAGAGGACTCTTCCAGTCAGATGGCTTTAAACCTAAGCTATGTCAGTCTGTAAATGCAGCACATCTCAAGAGACTACTATAAAGCTTTACGAAATTTACTGATCCCATCATCTGCCTGCATCATTTATCGATGATGGACCTGATTACCTCCCATCTGGGGTTTTAAACATGTTGTTCTCTCACCCCACCTCATTTTCCCTCAGTTGAAAGTTTGCCATCCTTTTCTGTCATCGCATGTTTTGGTGCATCTGTTGAAACATCCCAAATAACAATGTTCATGGCCGGTATGAGAACTGGGTCATAGAACTGAGTCCAGCTCTGCACTGGTCCCTCCAGTCTTTTCTGCCAGGACATTCAAACATAGAGCAGATACAAATAGTTTTAGGGTCATGGTGAGGGAAGCACACAGTGTTACTGGACAAGATAGGGATAAAGGAAAGGAAAGGAAAGGAAAGGAAAGGAAGAGTACAGGAAGACAGTGAAAGTAGAGTTTAAGAGGAAATGGGGATTACTATGTTTGACTCGAGCTTTGTGAACTTATGATATTGTAAGCACTTTTGTTGCCTGTTGTTGGTTAGGGTTGTTGCAGGTCTGCTGTGTGAGGACAATGTGTTTTTGTTCCTTTCTACACAAAAGGCAAATGTTTGAACAATAAGTAGGCTTAACCTCACAGAATCAGGGTGTGATGGAATCAGACTGCTGGCTCATGGCCCAAGTTGTTTTCCGAAATGTGGTTTCTGGTATTTAAGGGGATGTTGAAATTCCTGTGATTGACAATGTTGGGCCAGGATAACAATTAAAAGATACAAACAAAATGTTTTATGACCAGGGTTTAGTATAAGTGGATTGTACGTAAGCCTTCAAGGATTTGGAAGACTAGTGGTGGATCACGTTTCAAAGAAGTGGTCTGCTTCATGTCTTGTGGCATCATGGGGCAGAGATAAAGGGACACAGATCGGGGAATCCTAGTTCTTTGTGTGTGTGTGTGTGTGTGTGTGTGTGTGTGTGTGTGTGTGTGTGTGGGAGGGGGTATTTGTAAGTGAGCTTTTCAGAGTTGTTCAGAGGAGGATACCCCCAGTGGTGTTTTCTTTCGTCTGTGTGGGCAAAGTCTGGGTCGCTGGCTGTGTGAGTAAGAGAGACCAGATGTCTTAGATGCATTTCAGTATGAGTCACCCTCAGCACAGGCCTGGTGCATATCTGCCTTACCAGTGTCAGGCATAGATGGCTCCATCATCATCATTCAATGCTGCAACCTCTGTAACCAAGTCCATGAAGCACCGTTGTCATGTAAATTTCTTAATTAGTGAATTTATCACACATGAGTCATAATTTTGAGACTAACGTTCAACAGTCTTTCGAATTATTCTTGACATATTTACAGCAGACCCTGATTTTACTGTTACTACAGTAAAGAATGGCAATTTTAGCAAAACAACTTCCCTGATTTAAAATTAACCTCCAAAATGGGGTTACCAGTGTAAATGCTTTCTGTTAATCTGTGTGTGTTGGATAAATAAAAACTCCAGAGAAAGGATGAGGTAGAAGTACCCAAGCTTTATTTCACTGAAACTGGAAAATCTACAGGAAGCAGTAAAAGTAATTCTGATAGATTCATAGTTGATGTGATGCATCAGTGAGTTAAAGACTCCCAATAAGCTACACGCTGATGAAAGATGACAGATGTCTTTCGCAACAAATCTGAGATTTGAATTTGTTGGATTCTTGGCTGGTGTGTGTCAAAGGCGCCGAGTGCATTTAAGGTTTTCTGTTATGGAAGTGCTTTGGAAGCCTAAAAGGGTCAGCTAGAGGTAATTTGGACATGTCAGTACGTGAGATCTAATTTTCACTGCAATTTTCTTTGTTTTGTATTTATGTATTAAAAGGACAGTGGCACAATTGAAAACAAACATAAGATGCATTGCTTTAGACAACTGAGGAAAATTACATTTGGCCTCAATAATGCGTATTTGCAAATCTAACTAGATAAAGGATCTTGTTGCGATGGGTAGTTTGGGCAGTGCTGTATTTTCTTCATTGAATTTTACAACCTGTATTTATCATCTTCCCTGGCTCCATTGAATTAAACAGAATAATTGGAAACATGATAAAGGCACCCTTTTAAATCATGAAATTTACTGACGCTATAAAAATGGCGTGGTCAATTAGGCAAGCCAAGTTTGGATTTATGCTAGAGAACAGTGAAAACCGTCAATGAAATGTACTTCTCTTTCGTGTTTAAGGGGCCCTATTCTTAATTACAGCTGTTATTTTTGTCATCAGTTCCCTTTTGATTTTCTGCTCTGGATCAGAACTCAAGTGAAGTTGGTTTTATCATAAAACTTTTCTGAGCCCTGCCTGAATCCGACTCCCAGTCTGCTGGTGGGAGTTGTGAAGCAAAGGATGCAAGGGAGGGCTTGATTCTTTGCAGGTGTTGAGCTCTAGTGTAGAAACACTTTGATGGTGTGGGTGGAAATGGGAAGCTTTGGTTCAGGTCACAAGTTCATGTATAGCATACATAACAAGTTTCAAAGAAGTATATTTAGCTAGGAGATATATCTGTCAGAAATATATGGTAAAGATGCATCAACAAATGAGTGGAGTAATTCTCAAAACATAGAGGGGAAAAATCAATACTATAGTTTTTAATTTCAGTGTTTTGACTTCATTGAGTCACATTACAATCTGAGGTCCAGCTGAAATCAGAATAGCCAGCGTAAGACTCAGCAGTAAAATAAAAGGCATATGTAACAAAGCGGTAATGACTGCAGTGAGACATTTTACAGTCGGTGTGATCATTTCCCCAGTTCACACAAAACAATCACTTAGAGCACTTCTGTGTCTATGGCTATCTTTATGGCCAAGTTGAACCCAGGCCTTACTCCCTCCCCCTGCCCCCCACTCCTCCACTTTGACCGCACCTACCCACCCGGAGCTAGTGTTTCTGCTTGGACATCTGTTAAGGAATGGCTGTTGCAGATGTTGTTGACGGCTATTAAGCAGAGAGGAAGTTCCAGGCACTCCAAAGTCCAAATGTTTCTTTTTTCATTTCCCTGTTTTGGTTTAGTTTTTTTTTCTCCAGATCTGAAAGAAGAGGCGGTATTCCTACGGGAGTGATAGGAACCAGATTTTTATTGGTCTCTTTTGCTACAATATAGTCGGTATGAATTTTGTTTCCTGATAAATAGAGGGTATGTTTCTATGCCGCTATATTTGATTCCCAGTGTAATTTTAGCAAGGGAAGCACAATATTTAGAAACTTAGACACACACGCACGCTAACAGGGTGACTCATAGCATCACCCGATCCACAGCTGAGTTTAAGTGAGACCTCCTGAAAGACTGGGAATTAATGCCAGCTTGCATCTGGCTCATGCCTTGTGAATGCTGGTTGTCTCACTGTTGCATTACTCTTGGATGGTGACTGAGGATGAGGATGGGTATTCAGAGGTGTTGTCTTTTTTCTTAACACCCATTACCTTTGTGTAAATCAAGTGTAACTACTTTCATATGAAGTGAATGCAGAAAAAATTTAAATTGAATTAAAGCAAGTAAATGAAGACTTGGTAAAGAACTTTGTTTATCCTTTTCGTTATTTTCCTTCGCTGTTGGAGTTGCGAATGTTTTCTGCATCAGGCTGCTGTTGTTGTTCACTTGTCTTTCCTCTCCCATTGCTGTATTTCTTTAGCGTCCTGGATCCATTACTGAAAGCATTACAGCATCAGCAAAAGATTTATTCTTTTCTTCCCTTTTTCTCTCAAGACCGTGATAGCTAACAAAGCCTACAGAGAATTGCTCTTCTCTCCAGTACTGTGGGGCAGTACCATAGCTTTTAATGCTCCCTGGCTGCTCTTCTCTTTGGCACTTGGTCATGAAGGTGGCCGGCCATTCAAACTGATTATTTAAGACTTCAAATCCCCAAAACCTTGAGGTCAACAGTAACTTATTCTCTTAAGATCCACTGGTGGCCCCTATGTCTGACAAATTAAGCCCCCTAGATCAAATCTAATATGTTGGGCAACGTTTTAAGTGACTTCTTCCAAATCGTAGTTGAAAACCGATGTTATTATGCAATCAGGCCAAGTAAATTTTTTCAGTGTCAGGAGACTCGTGTGTTCCAAGTACAAACACTTCTCACCTTGTATAATGTGTAATTTGTTTCTACTTACAGTCTATTTGTTGATTCAGCCTAATTTACAAAAATCATAACTTTTTACCTCGTGAAAACTTTTCTTGATATATTAAAGTGATCTTTGTTTTTGCATCATTGCCAACCAGCGTAATGATGATTATGTTCTATTAGCTGAATGAGCGGTAATTATCATCAGTACTCAAAGAATTGCTTTATAGTGCTTTATATAAACTTCCAACCTTGAGGTAATTATAGACAACAAAACTATAATTTATGCTAATGGGGGAGAAAGATAAAGAAAACCACAATTTATCCCCTGATTAGATTTAGTTGTTATGAGCGAGAGCATTTTGTCTTGCTGTTTTAGACTGACTTTATACTTTAGAGCCAAGCATGACAGTATTATCCTCAAATACTGGAGACGAGTTGTTCTGACAAAGAAAGTCGTGGGACAGGATATGGACCCGAGAAGTTCGTGTGTAATCGCTGCAGAGATCTCACACACTGTTCCAACTTTGTAAATGCTTTTGTGAGTCTGTGGGCTGCTCCTCACAGCTGAGAATGCAAACTGCTCTCAAATGGAGGTTCAGACGTTAATTGAGTGAGACAAGTTTTTACAATCTCATGTGTCAACCATAGCATCCCTTAAACCCCGGTAATTGTACACTTAGATACAGTAAGTACTGACGTATGATCATGCTTGAGTTTATGCACACAGGCACACATACTCAATGTACGATTTCAGACAGACAAGCACTTGAAAGAAGCCAGTTTTGATCCCTAATAGAAGAGTAGAGACTGTAGAGATGCAATGGATGTCTGCCATAATGAAACCATTAAGCAGGTGGATCTTTCCTCTTAGTTTCTCACCGAGCTGTCTGTCTGAACACTTTTAGCATATATTTTCTAAAATATGATGGCTGTTTCAAGAATGTAAACGTCGTTTGACACAGAAGGAAATGCAAATGTTTCCCAGAATTGTTAGCATTATACACCGTTTCTGTATGCTAAATAAACATATAACTGGAGACAGAAGGCAGGGAGCTTTAATTTAAACTGAGTTTGAAGATTGGAAGAAGACGACTAGCTCTATCAGGATTTTTTAGTCTTAATGCTAAGTTGGCTGGCTGCTGGCCTCAGTTTCAGATTTATAGTAAAGATATAAAAGTGTAATATCTTAACATGTTGAGTATGAACATGAAATCCATTTTTTTTTAAACGTATGAGTCGTCTTTACACCAAAACTCCAGGCTAAGGCTCTAAATATTTCAGTGTTTTATAGGTTCTCACTCAGTGTGATTCCTTTGACCCAGATCTAACAGATGACTAGATTATACTAGGTCAGCCCACTTAGCCTCGATCCACTCCTGTCCTTGAAGCGTCCTAATTATCTCATTGAGTGAGTCAGACTGATTTCTTACACTAATAGCTTCCATCGGGCTGGCTTGGCCTAACATACTGTGGTGGTGAAGCAGCACATTTTGTGGTCAGATTGGCAGAACTTCTTGCCGGAGGGTACTGGGGTGGTTAACTGAACCTTTGGGGCACATCACAAGCTCAGAACTTTAAAGTAATGGCTGGGCTGGGGGGTTGGGAAGCAGTGTGGGATGTTACAGGGCAGCAAACATCATCTGTAATGAGTTTTTTTTCCCTTCCTTTTCTTTTTTTTTTTTTTTTTTTTTTTGCCAGCTTGCATTTTTGGCCCTATTTTTGTGTTTGAGTGTGTGTTTGAGTGTGTTTGAGTGTGTGTGTGTGTGTGTGTGTGTGTGTGTGTGTGTGTGTGTGTGTGTGTGTGTGTGTGTGTGTGTGTGTGTGTGTGTGTGTGTGTGTGTGTGTGTGTGTTAAGCATATGCAAGATTATCTCAGCACTAAGGGCACCTTGAATAGGACCGAAGTATAGAGCTCTCATAACTAAAAGCTTTCCAGGCATCACTGAAATAAGGAAAAAAAATATCAATAAGATCCTGCTGTCAGGTCATGTTGAAATGCATTTCTTCAAACCATGCACAAGCACAAAGCTTAGTGAATATTTCCCTCCATCTCTCTTTTTGTATGCTTGTGTTGACAGGATGATTGTATGTTAATTTGTATGTCTGTTGTCACATGAAAGTTTTGTTGTCCAAATTAACAGCAGTGCTCTGCAAGTGTATACATGCAGTGCAATCCTCTCTGTTGGTGGTTGCAGTCTATCTATAGGAACCACCTCAACAAACTAAAGCTCTACTCAACGACACTCCAGCTGCACTGCACTGCTCTGTAATTAGAGCATCAAAACCGCAGATCTCTAATGTTGTCTGGCTGACTTTCAGCGCCGTGGGAGATTAGGATCCCCTTGCGATGTCTCACTAACCATTCTCCAACAGTTTCCTTTCTTTTTCTAAATTTGAACCCAAATAAAAAACATTGCTGGTGAGCATAACACATTATAGAACCCAGGAAAACAGAACTTAATTGAAATGACTGGATCATAAAGTTTCTCTTAGATGTGATGTATAACCCAAGAGTGGGATGCGGAGAAGTGAGAACAGTGGGGATGAAATGTTTATTTATGCCACCACATGACTCGTTCCTAGTTGCCAAGTTTCTTGCTGCATTTGTGTGTCATCATGCTTGTACTCAGTGATGACTGTAATCATTAAAGACATAAAAAACATCAGATAGGACATCAATA
This sequence comes from Mchenga conophoros, assembly GCF_057382185.1. Lineage (NCBI taxonomy): Eukaryota > Metazoa > Chordata > Actinopteri > Cichliformes > Cichlidae > Mchenga > Mchenga conophoros. Next base: position 7,869,356 of record NC_140532.1, read on the forward strand.
AAATATTCCTGTGGTTGTTTCTTATTGCGTTTGCTGTAAAATAATGAGTTTTCTTATGATGGATTTTTACACTTGGCAGTGGGGAAACGTATTGAATATGTTTTATTCAGCTCAGTTTTTCTAACTGATTCATGAAAAATCAGAGAAAGGACTAAAAATCCCAGTTGTGTTTGACCTTTCCGCTTTCATCGCCACTCTTTTTCTGCTCTAGGTGCTTCGTGGAGCTCAGTTGATAGCTGTCGCTTCAGCTGATGGAGGAGCCACAGCAGTGGAGGGCTCCCCACTCCCACCTGACATCCAAGTGCAGTATGTCCAACTAGCTCCTGTTGCAGATCACACGGCTGCTGTACAGGTAAAACACAAACACACACACCCTCCAAAAAAAGGCAAACTCTGCAAAGAGCACATTGAGTGTAACTGAGTAGCCTCATGGAACAGATCCCCCAGTAGTAATCTTGCAATTTTATTGCTTGCTTTTAGTTATTCCACAATAAATATTGCATTTCAGAATACTGTAAGAAAACATGTCATGTCTGTTTTGATGTTGATCACTTTTGTCTAGTTTGTAAATAAACTGTAAATATAATCTGTTTTCTGTTAAAACGAAGCCAGTCAGACTCCGTAAACAAAACAAACAAACATTAAGATGCCAAATTACCTCAAGAATCAAGAATGTATATAAATCCAAATGGGGCTGGTTTCATTTTCTTGAGCTAGGATGCATCTTGGAGCTTGCAGTTATTGCTCGAAAAGGAAATGTACAGTCTTCTACCTTTAAATGTATTTATTGAACTGCTTTACCATTCATGAAGAGGCAGTAAATGTACTGTATATTTTCATTATGCTGTTCAAATATTGCTTCAAAAATTTAGCTAAAGTACTTGTAGGTACACCAAATCTGCTTTTCTCCTTTTCTTATACCATCGCTTAAATGGCATACATTCTGCTTTCTGTCATTATGACAGGTGTTTGGACAAACAGTAATTAAACATAATCAAGTTGAGGTGGAATGTTACAAGAGGGGAGAAAGTAGTAATTAGTAGATATTTCTAAAATCCTTCAATGAGTGAGCTTGCTGAGCAACAGCCACATGTGGAATCAGGATGTTGTGCAGACAGTCTTTGAAGTGGTCACTTTAACCCTTCAAAAAATGCACGTCTCCTTTGTTCTGTCATCTTTTCTTTTCCCCAGATATGATGAATATTTAGTCCTTTTTTTCCTACTTTTTTCCTTGACGCGTGTGCTACGAGTCAGGTTTTTGTGGTGTGATAATGTAAATAGGTGGAATTTCAGCCTACTTCTGGTTCCAGTCCTGTCCTGATATGAATCAGGACAGGCTTATTCATCTCCCTGTAAGAAATGCAGAGCAAATGTGCTGACCAGCCATACAGCAGTGGATTTGAAAGGGAAAAAAAAAAGATTTTGCCTTTTGAGTAAGGAATTGCTGTCCATAGTTGTCTCAATAATCTGTTCCTTGCCGATTTGAACACGAAAGTAGTTAGAGCATTTTATACTGATTACATTTTTTGGGTGTGGATTATACACATACTGATGGCCTTGTTATACAATTTATTTGTGTACTGAGCCCACAAAGTTTTTGCCACTCAATGTACTGTATTTCAGAATCTGTACTTTATATTTCTGTGCGCAGTGAGAATTCAAGCTGTTTGTTTACACAAGTGATTTGTTTGAATGAACCTTTAAATCTAAAATGAGCTCATTTTTTTCCTAATGTTGGATTGTACACAGATCTTGACAGATATCAACAAAGTTGGCAGAAGTCTGATCAGTCACAAGTGTGATGTTGATGTTGAGTAGAGCTGGGGTTCACCAAGAGCATGTGGACATGCTCAACAACAGACTGAAACTGCTCATAAACAGCGGTGTGTTTATTAACCGAGTAGACTTTAAGCTCCCATTCTAAGATGTTTTAAAACACATCTGTATGCTAACATTGATATTTTTCCAGGTTTAAATGAAAAACTTTACCCGAAAGGACCTAATAAAACAAAGGACATGTAGGCTGTATTGTTTTGATATCCTAGTTTAAACGTTGTTAACTTTCTCTTCAGAGTTCATAGAAAGGTTATTTCTTTTCCTGCTTTTCTGCAGTCTGCTAAGTCAAGACACTGGCTCTCATCTGTTTACACACATGTGGAAGCATTCATGCAACATGCTGGAAAATTACTCCAGATTTTGCATTTAGTTTTCTCTGCATTTTCTTCTTTTTCTTATTTAATAGTTTCCATTAGACATATGAAGTGGTGCGCAATGCAAGGCGATATATTTTTTATCTAAAGAATGCATAGCATTTCTAACTTCTGGCTAAACTGTGACACAGTTTAAAGCTGAGACTGCAAAGCACCGGCAGCCTGGTTTTAGTACACATGTTACATATTTTCGTTCTTCCATTTGTTATTTGCAAGGGTAGAGCTAGGTCTGTGCTATGATAGCTTAAGAGTCTTTCAGTTCTCATTTAAAAAACAAAAACAAACTTGGAATCAAAGGTGCTGAACTTGCCATTTTTACTGCCGCTGTGTCTCATGTTTGTGTTGTGTGTGCTGCTATGGTACAGCTGTGCTACAGTCAATGCTGTTGTCTTGTGACAGCACGTTGGGCTGGAGAGAGAATTAAACGCTGCAGGTGTGTTTGAGGGAACCTTGGATGTGTGTTTGAGGAACAAATGAGTCACTCCTCATGGTCATCGTCCAGAACTGAGTCATGAACCTCATCTTTTACAGGGCTTTTAGACACACAATAACTCGATACATCTGACATCGACTATAGAGACAGTCAGGGAAGCATTTAAATCCAAATGGCTAGCCTCTTGTTTTTCTCCACTATTTCTTCTGTAATCTATCTTGTCATTCCTCTGCTCCTTCTGTGTGTTGTTATTCACTGTGGTTGTCTTACACAATAAAATGGAATCAGGATATAGCTTAGTCACATTGATTAGTCCACAGGAAAGTCTTCATCATTTGTGATAGGTGTCATTAGGCTTTTACAAGGTGTGACCGCAAAGTTTTGGGACTCCAGCCATTAAAAGATGTAAATTCACCCTATTTTTTTTTCCAGAGTTGTCTCCTTGTGTGCCTTTGTGGTCCTGCTAATTTAAGATCACTCCCTGGAAGTTGGGTTCTGACCACTTCCATTTACACATTTGGGATTTTAGGATGGGCTTTATGAAATGCAGACAGCTTTTTGTGTCAATCTCACTTGACTTTTGTAGCGAGGCAATGATATTGTGTGACTATATTTGACTAGTACGCAGAGAAAATGCTCCCATATCGTGAAAATGAATGTTCGTTACATTTTGGGATGTTTATATATGAGGTTTAAAGCGTATAGCTGCTTACCAACATCATTTTGTCTAGCTTCCCTACAACTGGACCTCCTGGCAGCTTTACAAGCCAGCACTTTTTCCACTTGCCATGTCAAAAATGGATAACTACTTTGTGTTAACCTAAAAGTGCCTATAATCCCAGCTTCTAACTGCTTGTACCCCTACTGGCAAAGTGATCCGATTTCAAGGGCTAATTCCAACAAAGAAGCTAAATTGAGGGCAAGATTCATTATATAAGAAACCAAAAAAGATTAAACTTTTGGCTTCTTGTACCTTCATTTGGTAGGAATGGATTAAGAAAGGCAGGGAAGTGGTGAGACAGAGGGTGGATGTGATGCAGCAATGAGTGGAGACTTGATCCACTCCCACAGTAAGGCGTAAACTTTTGACAAAGAAAGTCCCAGCCTCAACTGAGGGGAAACATATTCCTTTGAGATCAGGGTACTTTTTAGTCAACTATGTTTCAGTTGGTTAGTTTGTGTTATTGCATGTCTTTTGATCTTTTAACATGTTAGTTATGATCCAAATGTTTGTGTTTAAACACTAAAGTCACAGCAGCTGATGATCAGCTGCAACGTTCTGTCACGTAAAATTGTTTTTGTGAACGGATTTTGGTGGTTTTTATGAGAGCAACACAACAGCTACAGTTACACAAGAGAATAGACTGTCTGACAGGAAAAAATAAACAGTTAGAATACTCTCTGGAGCCTCCCAAATCATCTGAAATAACCCTTTGATATACTCCGCTCTTCAGAGAACTTAAGACTGGTTTAAGACTGGTCCTCAGTCCCCCTTACCTGGTGAACATTCAGTAAAAGTACTGAACGTTTATTGTATTTTCACCTTTCTTGTCACCTATTTCATCTCTTCTCTTTTCTTTATCTCAGGCTGCTGAGCTGGCACCAGCCCTGCAGGCAGACATGGAAGTGAAAGAGGCCATCCAGGGTGCTATCCATGGAGACAATGGCGAGATCGTCCAGATTGTGACATCTGTGGCCACTTGAGAGTCCATCTGGTTTGACAAAGATTAGAATCTTTCCCTACAGCAGGACCTGAAGAGTCTATGGAAGATTGGGGGTCAACAAATGCATACAGTCTGACAAGCACTCAAGTTAGATAGTCTTTTAACAAATATTGAAGGTCATGGATAAAACAAAGAGGAGCCTTTTTTCTGTTTTCCCCTTGCAAACTGCTTAATTCATTGTTAGCCAGATGTCGCAATGTGGAAATGCTCAGAGATTGTGAAAAGACCAAGATGCTTCAAAATCAACTGTGGCCCCTTCTGGTGGTTTCATCACTATAATGACCTGACAGGCCGAAGAATACACAGCGGGATTATTGTCTCTTCAAGGAGGGTGCTGCTCCTGGACACCATCACCCTGCCACTTCATCAGCACCAGTACTTGTTTACATCAGCTTTGGAAAATAGTGGGTTATTTGGACTTCAGCTGTTTGACTAACCCTGAGATGCCGCAGAGGGTTTGCAAAAATCCCTGAAAATTCCTCAAAACAACCAGCACTGCACTCCTTTTTTCGTCCCTTCTTGTCACAATGATCTGAAGGAGAAAGTAGAATTTGCTGTGGACAGCTGCTCTTTGTCCTAATTGATTTGATTTCCCAACACTCACCTGGATCTGGTCCATATTATCTCTCCTGGCTGTGAGACACTTTATTTTGTTCAACTTGTTTTAATGTTGCTTCAGCCACACAGCTTTGTTTGTTTTTGGTTTATCTAATTGTAACATGTTGAAATATTGGGGGAGATTTAATTCCAGAGGTAGAAGGCCATGAAATGGAAGAGACCGGGTCAATGGTAGACAGTACAAGTTGCTTATAGACAGCCAGGGAAACCCTGAAGTTGTTTATATCCCCCAGTTTTGTCTCTGTGACATCCATTCATGTGAATAAAACATGTTTGTGGTTGCCATTAAAGTGTGCTTTTGTTTAGCTTTCCCCCTCTAGTTTCTCTCTCTCTCTCTTTTTTTTCATCAGACATGGTCATCAAAATAGCTCCAAGACATGACTTCGCTTTGATCTACTACAAACAGACAATCGAAATGAGTCTGAAATGATAGTTGGGGTTTGAGGTCTTGTTTCATGTTGAGCTAATTTATTAGCTATTTTTGAAGTAAATCTGTATCATGTCAACATCAATAAGTGTAGGATTAGGCTACTAATAATAAGCTTTTCCATACACTCGACAGGGTTTTTGTCAGGAGACTATAAATTTATGTTTAGTCCTCATTATAATTTTTAAACTGTGACTGCATTTTTTGTGCCCACTGCGTGTCTATGCCTTTCTTTAAGTAAAGACAAAGGACTCTTATTATTTAGAATGATCCTCAAGAAATGACTAAGAAAAAAAAAGATGAGCGAGACACTCAACTGTGTTGGGGTATGTTTCCCATGGTCAGCATGATGTAATAGTGTATTTTGGAGTGGGGAAAAGAGTTAGGCGACAAAATGAACTCGATAAAACAACATTCATAGTCTTGGCTGCTTCCTTTTGTTTCCTTTCAGTCTGTTGCTGTGTTTGAGTCCTTTCACACAGCCTCTTCATCTTGTACATTCCCCTCACTGCTTCTCCCACGTCTTGCTCTTCTCCCACTCAACTTGTGTTTTCTTTTCCTTTTGGAAGTTGCATTGAAGTTATGCACTAAGCTGGGCTAAAATTTCATGGGATAGTCAGGTGAGTGCATCCCTTGCCATAGCTGAGTTGAAATGCTGGCACAACCCCCTGCTCACAGTGAGCCCTCCATTAAATCTTGGACTTGGAACGGGATAGACCTTGCTCTTCACTTTTACAACTATGGACTCTATTCAGGAGCTGGAATTGGTACCATAACTATGGGCTCTCTCATGGGCTGCCTCTAAGATAACCTGCTGACAACTGAAGCAAATGATAGATGGAGAGATGCGATTGTCTGGAAAGGGAATGTGTGTTTAGAGAGGAGGAGAGGAGTGACAGGCAGAGAGCAGGCGTGTATCTTTCCCTTTTTTCTCAGCAGCTCTGTGTTCACCTGCAGAGACAGTGGGTCTGCTGGCATCTGCTCTTTGTCTACATCATCCACAGGCAGGCGTCCCTTAGGATGTTCAGCAATGAGTGAAGATCATATTTGGATCAAAAATTTCTAAACCATGTGTGTTAATGACAAATGCAGATGTAAATCTGTCTCACATTCACTCTACTCCAAAAGGTCACAGGTAAGGCTTTTAGAAACATCTCAGTCCTTTGAATTGGTTTCTGTTACGCATGAACAGAGAAAAAATATTTTTATAGATGAAATTGTGGGGATTCTGGATGGATGTATCACTGTGTTGGACCAGAGTCAGGAGCATGGCTGCTGTTATATGCATCATAAAACAGCACGAGCTTCTAAATGTCCGTTTTTATTGGTTGAAGGTCTAAAAATTGAAGCTTTATTCATTATTTAAACAGACTATATAAAAAGAGAAGTTGCTAATAAGAGCTGTTTGACAGGCTTGCAGTAGGTATTATCCGCAATATATCGTAATATAAAAGAAAGGGATCCACATACACTCACTGCCGTTTTATAAGTTGCAGGTTTCTAGTGCTGGGTTTTATTCCCCTTTTACCTTCAGGACAGTCTTAATTCTTTGTTGCGCATATTTAACAAGGTGGTGAACAAATGGTCATAAATGGATGAACATGATCAGCAATAATATTTAGGTACATCGTGGTGCTTAAACAGTGCTCAGATGGTACTAAAACATCCAAAGCCTGCTAAGAAAATAACCACTACACTATTACACCACCAGCAGCAGCCTGAGCCACTGAGGATAGATCCACACTTTCATGTTTTTGCACCAACTTCTAAATACCACATCTGAATGTTACAGCAGAAATTAAGACTCATCAGACCAGGCTATAGTTTTTAAATTATCTGTTGTTTAATCCAAATTGGAGCATCAGTTTCCTGTTCTTAGCTGACAGGTGTGCCATCCAGGATGATCTTCTGCCAGAGCCCATCTGCTTCAAGGTCCAAGATGTTGTGCGTTCAGAGATGCACTTGTGCATATTTTGATTGTAACTATTTAAGTTACCTTCCTATCCTCTGACATCAATGTTTTTGTAACATCTTCTTTAAATCCTAGATATGTTTGTGTGGGAAATTTTCAGTAGTCAGCAATTTCTGGAATGCTCCAACCAGACCATCTGACACCAAACACCATGAGATGGTCAACATCACTTTTTTCATTTTTTTAAAATTTCCACTCTGTTGCTTAGCTTGAACTTAAGCAGATCATCTCGCTCATGTCTACGAGCACAAATGCATTGTTCTGTTGCATTCGTTTAGAATATGTAAACAGTATACAGAAAGTAATTTAGAAAGAAATACACAAAAATAAAGCAAAAATACACAACAATATAGCTTCACATTTGCTGCTTTAGTTTACACATACAAAGTGGGAAGAAGTGCAAACTTATAAGTTATTATTTATCCAGCTTTCTTATTGATATAAACCTCAAAAACAACAACATAAATATTTATTAGTGCAAAGAATTTAGACACTATGTGAAATACAAAATACAGTTGTGTATAGTTTTTACAATTCCATAATTTTACATCCATACATCAAAGACAAATACCTCCAATTTTGGAATGCTGATTGCGAAATCTGAGCAAACACAGAATAACAACTAAATAAACCTTGTGAAGTGACAGCAATGCTAACCAACTATATAGTCACCCTATATCTCTTTAAGGCACCCTCTGACTTCTATATTGTGTCTGTTCCTCATGTGTATCATACTGGTGTCAAGCCAGCCTCCAATTCGAGACTTGCAGTCAAGCCAGCCTCCAGTTTGTTTTACGTTCCCTGTGTATTCAAAGTATTACGGGAATGGATGTGGAAACCGGATTTCAAAATAAAAGCCAACTTCGAGTGAATTAACAGATATGTTAAGAACATAATAACATATAATTTAGGCTTTTTTTTTTTTTTTACAAACTCTAATGTTAGATCTATATGCAACAGCCTTGTACCCTAATTGTGCCCTGTCACTATCAAGGCCATCTTATTTTGGATTTCAAAGTAAAAGCCCTGTGAATCTTCATTTTTGAACTACTCTTTCAATGACTTCATAATGCTCTTAAAAGCAAAAGTCGTATTTCCAAATACTATTTGAACTTTATATCAACACTTTCCAACCACAGTCTTTTTACAGTGATACCATATCAATATCAAGTCAGTCTGATTTTGCCTTTCATAGTAATGGCCCTTTGAAATTGTCCATAATTGACTTAATCTTCTAACGATTCAAAATGCTCTAAAATGAAAAATTCTTGTTAGATCAACAGTATACAGCCCCACAGTGATACCATATCAATATCAAGTCATTCTGATTATGCCTTCCAAAATAAAAGCCTTTTTAAATTGTCCATAATTGACCTAACTTTCAGTGATTTCAAAATGCTCTAAAATGGAAATTTCCTGTTTCCACAGGGTAATTCCACCTTAGATCAACAGTATACAGCCCCACAGTGATACCATATTAATATCAAGTCATTCTGATTATGCCTTCCAAAATAAATGCCCTTTCAAATTGAGCATATACGGCCTACTTTTTTGACGATTTCAAAATGTTCTTAAACAGAATTTTGCTGTTTCCACAGGATAATTTCACTTTAGTTCAACAGTATACAACCTCACGATGTTACCATATCAATATCAAGTCATTCTGATTTTGCTTTCAAAAATAAAAGCATTTTCAAACTGCCCATATCTGACTTGATCCTGGAACAATTTCAAAATGCTCTAAAATGGAAAATTCCTGTTTCCACAGGGTAATTCCACCTTAGATCAACAGTATACAGCCCCACAGTGATACCATATCAATATCAAGTCATTCTGATTATGCCTTCCAAAATAAATGCCCTTTCAAATTGAGCATATATACGACCTACTTTTTTAACGATTTCAAAATGTTCTTAAAAAGAATTTTGCTGTTTCCACAGGATAATTTCACTTTAGGTCAACAGTATACAACCTCACGATGTTACTTTTAGAGCATTTTGAAATCTTTAAAAGAGTAGGTCGTATCTTGGCAATTTGAAAAGTCTTTTATTTTGGAAGGCATAATCAGAATGACTTGATATTAATATGGTATCACTGTGGGGCTGTATACTGTTGATCTAAAGTGGAATTATCCTGTGGAAACACGAAATTTCCATTTTAGAGCATTTTGAAATCACTGAAAGTTAGGTCAATTGTGGACAATTTGAAAAGGCTTTTATTTTGGAAGGCATAATCAGAATGACTTGATATTGATATGGTATCACTGTGGGGCTGTATACTGTTGATCTAAGGTGGAATTACCCTGTGGAAACAAGAATTTTTCATTTTAGAGCATTTTGAATCGTTAGAAGATTAAGTCAATTATGGACAATTTCAAAGGGCCATTACTATGAAAGGCAAAATCAGACTGACTTGATATTGATATGGTATCACTGTAAAAAGACTGTGGTTGGAAAGTGTTGATATAAAGTTCAAATAGTATTTGGAAATACGACTTTTGCTTTTAAGAGCATTATTAAGTCATTGAAAGAGTAGTTCAAAAATGAAGATTCACAGGGCTTTTACTTTGAAATCCAAAATAAGATGGCCTTGATAGTGACAGGGCACAATTAGGGTACAAGGCTGTGTCATATAGATCTAACATTAGAGTTTGTAAAAAAAAAAAAGCCTAAATTATATGTTATTATGTTCTTAACATACCTGTTAATTCACTCGAAGTTGGCTTTTATTTTGAAATCCGGTTTCCACATCCATTCCCGTAATACTTTGAATACACAGGGAACGTAAAACAAACTGGAGGCTGGCTTGACTGCAAGTCTCGAATTGGAGGCTGGCTTGACACAAGTTGTATAATATATGATCAGTCCTACATGCTATTTTACTATTTCACTCTCTCGAGACCCCCCTGATCATTCAAAGACCAGTATGTAGAGTTTTAGAACTTCCAAAAGTCTGACTTCTGTCAGCACGTACAGTTTCATACTTTCAAGACTGCACAAAACCACAATTTTCCTTGATTCAAGTAACCCACACATGTGCGTCTAGAATTAATGTTAATGGGTCACTCAAGAACAATCAATCAAATTTCAGGCACCAGACTGACATTTTTGATGTTGTCAAAAGCCAAAAAGAGTCAAATCTGACCAGAACAGTTTGTAAGGGTTAAAATGGCCACGAGAAGTTCAGGTGCCGTTGGTAAATCACAGAGAGAGAGAGAGAAAAGAAAAGAAAAAAGCCCGCAAGGATTAAGAACCATGTAAAGATTGTTCAGTTTCAAAGACTGGATGGTATTTTATTGAGACAGCATAGGGAACTCCCTGAATCGTGAAAAATAGTCAAACCTTTGAGGAGAAGTGGGTGCCGCAGAGTCCAGCCGAAGCTGCCTGAATGGGAGGTCCTCCTTTAGTTTGGGGACCAGATGTGTGAGAGAGGAGGGGTACAGAGGCAACCAGACAACAGCTACAAAATACTTCCTAGTTTCTCTAAACAAACTGCATAAGTTGGCAGCTCAGACCTTCGGCTGAACGCACGCATCTGATATCAGCTTCAGAGGTAAGTTAGATAATTCCACGGCCGTTTGTATACTGATTACTGAAATGCGCATTACGTCGTTGCCCTGAAGGTGAACCGAGGACGTGATGACGTGAGGGGGTAACTGCTTTTGACAGACCCAGGGTGTATGATGTCTGAGCTGCTTTTCTGCTGTTCTCTTTATGGTAGTTGCTTCTACTTGACCGCCTACATTCATTCAAAAGCAGTAATTCCAAAAACGAGCGCAAATGTTGTGGCGCGTCATAGCACTTTGGCACAGTGTGCAGTCATCAGATACAGACTGTTAACGTCTAGGAGTGCGCAGCAGGTGCGCCATGTCACCTAAAAATAGACAAACAAAGCTGTAATGAGCTTTAACAGCAGTGATTTAAACGCGTTAAAGTGGAGGCAGTTTCGTTGTACTGTCAGTAATCAACTACATATACACAACTGACAAGTTGTTGTTGTTTTTGTAAGTTTTTTTTTTTTTTTTTTTTTAAATACTCGCATAAAAGAGATCACATTTAATGTGATATTAGCATTGTTTTATGTGTGTTTTTGTGCTGTTAGTATGGGTGAGCTGGTTGCAAGAAATCATCAGAGTTGACTCAGAAGCTTTGCCTGTTTTATGAGCTACAGTGCCATAACCATCAAACCTTTCTTGCATATATTAAACGTCTCAGCCGGATTAATTTATTCTGTAAGGTCTGCGGTTCGTTTGAGCAAGTTACTTTAACATTTTTATTAGCACTGAATGGCATCATAGTAAAATTTCATTATGTTAGTTATGGAGGGCCTACTGTTTAACTTAAGCTGCAGGGAACTTAATAAGATCAACATTGCCTCATTCCACGTAACAAGATTTATGGAAAGACTTTCATTCAGCAAACTATTTTTATGGATTAATATGAATAGCCTAGGCTGTTCTATTATATTTGCATCCAGTACAGTGAAAAATCTGGAACGTTGAATCTAATGCTGTGACTCTGGCACTCTTGTGGATCAGGATAAGAAAATTTACTGAATGTACCCTTTTCATTGAACACAAATGTAAGTACTCTGAGATGACCCGTTTGATTTCCCTTCTCTTATCTTTGTTATGGTTACAAATATGATTATGCCAAAGATGGCATGCAGTACATGGATTTGTCTGGAGCCACAATTGGCTGATGTCTCAGAGCATGATTTTCTTGGGTTCGACTGATTCAAAAGGTCAGGCCAGGAAAACAGGGACTCAGAGGTTTCGGGGACAGTTGAACACCCATCTCTGATCCTTCATCCCACCATCTCTGGTTAAAATCACCCATCAACCTATAATGTCACTCTGTATGTGTGAGTGTATGTGGCTGGCTCGCATGAATTTACAGTGTGTTAGTGTGTATCCAGGGGCAAGAGTGTTTATGAGGCTTAATAAATTGAGCTACTTGCCTCCTATCCGAGCATTAATGTCGACCAGAAACGTTCCTTTTGGTATTCTGCGGATGTGCTACAAGCTTCGAGCCCAAGGCCGAGTCATTTGTTAGCTTACTTGATCCCAGTTTGCACAAAACAGCTTGCCACCAGAGTCACTAAAAGTTGAGATAAAGGAAAGCCTTGTTCAGTATTTGAACATATTCCAGGCTAGAATGAGCATAGAGATTTCACATTCAAAGATAATGCAGAAATGGAGCGATCAACAGAATCTGCATGTGTTACTTAAGTGTAGAGGGGAGACGAGACAGAGAGGATCTTGGGATAAAAGATTAAGACAGATATGAGTTTTGGGAAAGAGACAGGGAAAAGGAAGAGAACAGCTACACTGCAGCATGTTTTCTATATAAGAAAAATAGTACAATAAGACATCTTACCATAACAAAGCCTACATGTTTACAAGTAATGGCAGATGTTTTCAAAACAGCTGGCAGATGTTTAGTATAGAAATCATCTTGTAATAACTAATGAGCATTACAATTTACGAAGTTCTTACAAGAAGTTATGGTCAGCTACTTAATAGGGGGAGAAAGGGGGAGTAAGAGTTTTAACTTAGACGACACATGATGCAGTAACAGCCCATGATGCAACAGCCTTTTAAACAAACACGGTCACTTGTAAAATGAGGGCCAAGCCTCTCTCCGTTAATAAATATCTCACTCCTTAGAACACTCTCAAATAATCTCCTAAATAAATCCAGTTGTCCTCTCTTCAAGCTCTAGACTAACGTGACTTGGATGGTCTCGAGAACCCACACAGACACTCTATTTCCACCCTAAAACACAGACACATTTTTACGGTGAGCCCAATCTGAAAAATATAATTAGCAGTCCTAGGAATAGTTAAGATACCGCAGAACTCTCTGTCAGTGAATACACAACATTTGGCTACTTTATAATAGTAGGATAGCTAATATAATTCTCATGGAAATTAACCAAACTTCAAAGGTTTTCTTGCCAAGACAGAATATTTTGAATATTGAATATTTTTGAATATTGTCCACAGCTGTAATGGTATATTAACTAGATATTGTCAAAAAAAAAATTTATTTTTCATTAAACTTAGTGTCTTGTTAATAATAACATGCATTCCACCTAAGTGAAGTAATTCAAGGGCCCTGGTATTGTGCCTGTTGGGTCACTTACATAATGCACTCTTTGACATAGACCTCAGATGTTATTTCTGGAATCTGCTGGAGCCATTCTCTCAACTCTTATTATCACTGGGAACAGTCTAGACTTCACTTTTCACATATTTTCCAGTTGTTCTTTCATCCTCTTGTACTTGTCAGTCGTCTTATGCTGCTTCTTTTTGATGGTACTATGAGGTACAATTGTCATATATTCTGCTTCTTGTCAACCACCACTATATTTAGATGGCTAGCCAACAGCTGTTTTTGTCGACAGGCTCTTAGCTCTGCTGCTCTTGGTCACTTCTGCATGGGTTTGTTTCCCAGTGGGACTTTGAAGATCCTTATCCATTCATGGCAAGGATGTTTCTGTACTCTATCTGTTATGGCCCGTCTAAGGGTGGCCAGACCACAACATGATCCATCCTCGTCAGACCTCAAGCTGCCACATCACACAATTGGTACGACTCTACAATGATTTATTTACAATATGTTATTTCATTAGCTGGTTATAACTTCAGGGTGCCAAAACAACAAACAAAGTGAGTCTATATTAAGGATTTACCAAACTTACCTAATCAAAATACACAAACAAAAGAAAGCTATAATGAAAATAAAAGGCAGTCCACCCCTACGAACTCTTTGTTGGGATGAGCTGAGGATGAATGAATGGCAGTCCATGGCAGCTTCAACATATGTCATCTCCAGCTAGATAACCAATCCATCTTCTGGATCCACCAATCACGGAGAGGCACCTGCACACTGAGATTTACATGCTGAACAACAACCCTATGACATCAGTCGTAGCACCTCCTTTCACAAGAATTAACATTCCTCTAAATGTTTAATTCAAAAAGCAAGTTCCAAAGATCTAGACAAGGCATCAGCCAACACATTATTCTTACTATTTTTGTAGTTGAGATGAGATGAGATAGCCTTTATTTGTCAGTTGCAGGTCTTTTGCCCAGTTGATCTGCAAGTCTTCCCCTATCCACAGCCCAAATGACTAGTTGCCTGACTTAAAACCTAAACCTAACTTTACTCCAAGTTTGTCTACCATAATTTAATGATTATTGGGACTAGCTAGACTCTCATGAGAAAAACACAATTGCACATTCTCACAGGTTATGTGTTTTTTTCCCCCCTGACCTTTCTAACTTCCAGTAAGGGTTCATCTAAGATAATCAGTCATCAATATGTAGGTCCTCTAAGATAATCTTCATATGCTAAACCAGTATTAAAATCACACAGCAATAAAGACTAGCACCTAAGTCTTTGGTTTGAGTTGCGCATTTGGAAAAGGAACACTAATGGATTCTGATCGGTAAACGCTCGTACAGGCAGCACACTCAATCCAACGTAAACTTCAAAGTTCTGTGAAGCAAATAACAAGGCAAGAGCCTTGTGATCTATACCTTGTTTATTTTCTTGCAAGAGAACAGCTCCTGCACCAAATGAACTGGCATCAACTTCCAGTTCAAAGAGGCGCTAAACGTTTCTCACGGAGAGGCACCCGCACACTGAAATTTGCATACTGAACAATAACCCTACAACATCAGTCATAACACAGGCATAGTCATGCATCGCAGAATGTTTTCTCACATTACTTTGGTCCATATCCCTTGATAAGTTTGTAAACTTGTAGCTTTTCACAAAGTATGATTTGTTTACCACCAAAGATCTAAAACGCATCCCTAGAAATCATGTGAGAATGTTCAGTTTGCCTATTGGCCAAAGTTGTCTTGGGTGAAGGCAAAGTTTTATGCTCTGGATTAGTGGACAACACTGGAGAATTTACTTCCAATTAGGGCTGCCACAAACGATTATTTTGATAGTCGACTAGTCACCGATTATTTTTGCGATTAGTCGACTAATCAGATCATCATCCATTGGACATACAGCTTATTGCACCAGCAGCATCTGCTCTTATATAACTATCATTAGCTTACAGCTTTAAGTGTTTAAGGTATGTGCTAACTAAAAATAAAGACAAGATGATAGTTTATTCAATTTTAATGAAATCTGCAGATTGTTGTGGTTTAATAAACTCCTTGCTATCTAAAATATAACAGGACACCGGAGTAAATTCTTGAGCATCTCACACTTCTGATAATCAGCTGTCTGCTTGACGTTTATTCAGCTGTGTAAAAACTTTAATCTCAGCCAAACCGATTTACTCAGGAACAAATAAAATACTAAAAAAAGCCAAACAATAACATTTTGAAGTTATCTAAGTGACTTATATATATATTTAACCTGAGTAGCGAAAGACGGCGGTCGGTTTGAAAACGATTTGCCGGGAGTCCGGTGTTCTCACGGCTCTAGTTAGCCTAGCCTAGCCTCCGGCTAGCTATCGAGCTAGTGGGTAACAGACGTCTCTGAAAACGTCGGAGCGCTTTTGAAAATATGTGGTGTCCTGATAAACTGAGCCGATATTTGAGGTTTACACAGCTACATTCTCGCCTAAAAATATGTTAAACATTTATTTTGTGACCCAGAAAGAATAATAAGAGTAAAACCAACTAGCTGCCACCATTGTTGGAAACTGAGCTGGGCCGCGCTATGAATTCTGGGACACAGCTTCTTCTTCTTCGGGGTTTAACGGCAGTTGGCATCCTTGTACATGCAGTGCTGCCATCTTCTGTTTCAGTCTGTTATTACACTCTTAAATCCTGCTACTTATTCCTGCGTCTTTCAGGATCTTACAAAGCTTCAAACGACACGTCGACTATTAAATCAGTCGTCGACGATTTTGATAGTCGACGTAATCGTGACTAGTCGACTAATCGTGGCAGCCCTACTTCCAATATTCGTATTTATCTAGGCAATTTTGTTCTTTTTATGTCTAATTGCTACAGTTTGTGTACTCTATGTGTCTGTCTTACTCTCCTGCACGCCAAAGCATACCTGGCTTGCAAACTTGCAAACCTCTTTTGATTGGAACTGGATTGAGACTGCCTTCTCCAAAGGGTTCCAAAGGGTGTTTTTACAGTGTTTTACATCTCTATAAATGAACTGCATCAAGTGGGAAATTGAAGCAGAGTTTAATTTAAACGTACTAAACAACTCAGGTGTGAAAACACCCTCAGTGTTCATGGCTTTGGTTGGTCTACAGTTGGGAACCTTTTCACACCAAGTGACTGTTCCTCAGAAAGACCGACTAAATTTGATGTTTTTTCAGCTTTTATTTATTTTTTCTCAAAATTTATTTGTATAACATTGTTTATTGGGAAAATTTTTTAACTCTAAGTCATTCCCAAAATCTGGTTTTCTTCACTTATTGGTCATGATTAGTACACACTGTTCATCTCTAATCATCCTCTGATCTGCTTAATTTTCCCTAACAACCTCCAGAAGGTGTGTGGCAAAATTGAAAAGAAAACTAGAAACAGATCCTCATTAAATCACTCACAGTCAAGTATATCACATGCTTGGTTTTATTTAGGAACAGAGGAAAGCGGATGTGATGTGAACTTCTTTGCTCAGACTGTTTATTGGCTCAAGTGTTGGTGTTCAGGTCCAATCGGGGGTTTTGTGCATTCTTGATGATTATGGTGGAAATGGAGGGGCAGGGCGGAGGGGGGTAACTTTCCAACTCTGACAGTTATGTATGCAATCAGTGCTGAACAAGAACCTTTTCATTTTAGGGATGCGCCCTGCCTGAATAGCTCAGCACAGCCGAAGAGAATTAGGTGAATGCTGTTGCACCCAGCTGTGCCTTGGATCAGCAATAGTTTAGTGCAATTACAAGGTAAGAGACAAGATCAGGAAACACCCAAAGGCTGTGCTGTCACTGCTGAGCAACGTGATGAAGTGAGTATGGATGGTAGTGGACCCCAGAAGACCGAGGGATGAATCAAATGTTAACAAGGAGGAATAAAAGAAAAAATGAAAACCAAAAACTTCTGATCTTGCTTTAAAGAACACTTCACATGACATCAGTCATTTCTTGCAAGGAAAAAAGGTGGCACGAGGTCATTGCACAATGACATGCATAATAATGTTTGATCGTCACTGATAATGTTATGATTATCAAAGATCAATGTAGTAACAGTGACATTTTGCAGTGTATGATACAATTAGCACTGAAGTTGTTGGTTTGTGTGTTGGATGGTCATTTGTTATGAAAGTGATTCTCCAGCATCTGGTTCAGCTCTTCATGATCATGTGATCTGTGGGTAAAATAGTTTGGTGCAAGCACACGCACCGACACATCTGTTTTATTCATGTTGTGGGACATTACATTGACTTATATTCATTTCCTGGCATCTTCCCCTATCCACAGCCCAAATGACTAGTTGCCTGACTTAAAACCTAAACCTAACTTTACTCCAAGTTTGTCTACCATAATTTAATGATTATTAGGACTAGCTAGACTCTCATGAGAAAAACACAATTGCACATTCTCACAGGTTATGTGTTTTTTTCCCCCCTGACCTTTCTAACTTCCAGTAAGGGTTCATCTAAGATAATCAGTCATCGATATGTAGGTCCTCTAAGCTAATCTTCATATGCTAAACCAGTATTAAATTAACCAAATTGAATGCACCACATAGAGCCTAGTGTATTTGTCGATCCTTATCCTGCCTTCTTCATCTCTACTTCCCAATAATGCTTTGTACAAATGCACAAAAACCTCAGTGGTTAATAGCTTGCTGTTAAAGTTATGATAGATACACCCTGCAGTGAAATCAGGAGGGGATTAATTACACTTTCAGGATGTAATTGCTGGAGTCATTCATTACAATTAGGTCACAAAGCGGTTATTGATGTTGTGTTGAGATCAATTTGCCGTCAGAGATAGCAGATGTGAATTAGAGGAATGAACGAGAAGTGAGCGTTAGTGAACTGGCTCTCTCTTTGCCTTTGAAACATTCCTAGCGACAATGCAGCGAGTGCTACCTGAAGAAATATTGACAGAAACATGACAGTGGATTCCTGAGAATGTGTGCTAGCTGTACTGTCTGTGTATGAGTGCCTGACAGGGGTGCCAGTTTATATTACTCTCCTGTGTCTTTTTACATTATCTTTATATTTTAATATAAAATAATGGCATTATTTGTGAGCTATGTCTTTTGGCTTTCTGTTAGTCAAGTGTGGGATATTGATCTGGGCGGTTAAATAGCACAGGTACACTTCAGGGACAACAATGAGACAATTGTCAGTGCAGGCTTTCAGCTTTAACGAAACTGTTGTAATAAATATTTTGGAATTACAGTCATTTTTCTGCACAACCTCCCGATGTTAGAGGCTCAAAAGTAATAATATAATATAATATAACTTTAAATAAATAAACCTGAAGCCTAAAAAACCACCTGCATTTGAGGATTATGCTTTTCTTGCGCTTTACTGCATTCAACTTCAGTTGCTGCTCATTTGTGGATCTCTTTGTCTTCAGTTCTGTCTTCAGTACCTGAAAAGCTCTGTTCTTCTGAGATGAGGTGACTGACTTGGGTATTGAAGAACATCTAGTTTCTTTGACTTGAGAAGCTAGTAAGCTTTAGGTCATTATTCATTTGTATTCTTTTAACAGCATTTGTTTAAATCTGACTAAAGAGTATAGCCTGATCTTGATGCTTCTATTAGCAGTCACATCATCAAAGGACATTACTGCCCAATCCCCACTGGTATCCCTGCGCCCACCATGTTTGACAGAAAATGTGATACGCGTTGGATCATGAGCTCTTTCTTTCCTTCTCTGTACATTCTACATACAAGTTAATTTTCAGTCCAAATACATTTGATTTGTTTTGCACATTTTTGTAAATCCTCTGTGTTTGTATTCATGAATGCTTCTCTTAGTTGTACAATTTGACAGTGATATGCCTACCTTCTTAAATGTCTTCTTGGCTTAGTTAGATTTTGATGTTAATTTTCTTAACCAAGGAAAGAATTCAGTGGCTTCTGTGGAGTCCCAGGCATTTTGGTGTTGCTGAGCTGGCCAGTGCAGTCCTTCATTTTCAATATCTCTATGGACCACATATTGAGATTTCCAGAGAACAGCTACCGGATACAAGTTAAGTGCCTGAATCAAATCCAAATCTTTTCCCTGATGAATTTCTCCTGAAATGCCTTGAAACTGACAGTTCATTGTCCAGTTAATTTTGAGCCTCTTGAAAATTTGATACTATGTAAAATAATTTCTGTAATGAAAACATTTGCTACACCCCTTGAATCAAAGGTGAAAATCTGCACATCCACCACTTCTTTATTATTGATTATTGAAACACCCAAAACACATCTGTTTTTTTGTACAGAGGAAAATTTGAAAACTTTGTGTCATTGCTCAGCAAATTATGGACCTAACTGTAATTATGTAATATAAACGAAGTAAATTGAACGGAGACTCAGTGACTGTTTTTCTAAACTCTTTCACTGTGTCCTGCACCCAAATTCAATATGCTGTTTTGCATACTTGCTTCTAAAACTGTGGGCTTAAGAATTTCTGATGATTGTTTCTATTTTATTGTTTATTATTTGAAGTTGGCAGGTTTGGTTGGTTTGGAAGCACATGCATTATGTATTTTATTAGACATTTTGCAGTTTTGCGGAAAATGCAGTAACCGACAGTAATATCAAACAGATTATAGTGCAAACAATGGTGTCATTCTAAAACGAAATCAAAAAATGGGTCTGCTGGATTCTTCATATAGACTCAGAGCAGTCCATGTGATCGTAATGGTTTATTAGATTCTAAAAAGCAGCATTTTATCTTTGTTCGTCTTATTCATTGATCTATGTTTTGTTTATAAATTTAGCCACATTACATCATTGTAGAACTGAATTACTGTGTAAACAGGTATTCACATTTATATCTTATGATAAGACATCTGATCTAGGTCATTATTGACTAGGACCTCCACTCCGGGGCTTAAAATCAGAAGTCACTGCTTGTGCTGAGTGATTGCATTTTGATTAGACAGATCTCGGTCATTATTGTTTCAGTTCTGACAGAACTGTTGCTGCGCGTGTGTGTGTGTGTGTGTGTGTGTGTGTGTGTGTGTGTGTGTGTGTGTGTGTGTGTGTGTGTGTGTGTGTGTGTGCGTGCGTGTGTATTAGTTCAATATATCAATTCTGCTCTTTCTGCTATGCATGCTTTCACATTTTAGGCCCACACAGGGCTATAGCATCTGCTGTTGTGTTAGGGGCTCATATGTCTCAAGGAGCTTAAATGGCCTTAGAGTTCCCTGGAATCAGATGAAGATGATGAGGAAGATGATGAGGGGGTTGAGACTGTGAAGGGGGAATAGAGGAACATGCTGGGCAGATTTAGGAGATTTTCGAAGACACATCCATGGGCTTGTTCAGTACTGCTGACAGAAATTTGGACCATGTATGTATAGATCTACTGTAAAAACTGAAACGGAACAAAGAAAAAAAAAAACATACATGGAAAAAACCAACCAGCTGCAGAGGATTTTTTAAAATAAGGGATGTTTTGTGTCAACTTAGGTTAGCAACATTAAGTTTGTCCAATTTGGTACTCAGATCTGCTCATGTTCTCATACGGGTGAGTTTGGATCTGGTGATCCCAGGGTGCATAACTGACCATCATTACCACATGTAAGGACAGTGGATCCATATTTTAACACACAAATGCAAAATATAACTTTATAAAATTAGTGCAGTGCAATGGCTGACCATCGTTTCTGACATAAATTAGGTGAATTTTACACTTGCCATGTGTATAAGTGAGCAAATACATTTAGTTCCCTCACTAAAATGTGATTTGTTCCTAATTACTCCAAGCACCATGGTGCAGGGCCATGTCAGCTTACATTCTTTACACCAAATTGTTTCTTTAATTTCTTGGATCATTTCATCAACATCTTGGCAAGACTGGTGCACTTGGCAGTTCTCAGAGTTGGAATGAGTACTTCCAATCCTTGAGAACTAACACCTACGCATACACAGTGGCCTTAGTTACCTTGGATAATTTACGAACGGTTATCTGAAGTGTTTTCAACTTAAGAATTTTGGTTGATTGCACTACATTTTCATAAATGTTGTTCGGAAATATTTCAAATGTAAAATGACTGTTAGAATAACATGTTTGATGTTAGGCTTTCTATGGCGCTTCCAGCCAAAGTACATACATCTCTATGCACGCATTTTCTGTGTTCTCTGAAGGCATTGCAGGTCTCTACTTTCTTCTGCATTTGTGTTTAGCTTCTGGGAAGAATGGATCATTCATTGGTTAGGATCTATTTAATGGCAAGAAGCTCAGGGTCAATTCAGAATAGCGATTCATTGATAATTCTTTAAGACAGGACGTGCTTCATATCCATAATAAACACGAGAGGTTTGGCTGTTCCCAACCAAACTCCCAGGTGGAGTGTACATCTGCCTAAATGATCTATGTCAGGAAAAGCACAGAAGAAGTGGCAAAAACAGCTGTGGGTGTTCTCGAACACACAAGAAAACACAATTTTCCACTGAAAAAGGGGTTGCAGTGTGATACAGTTTATTTAGCTCATCTTTCTGGCTAGCTCTCGTGATGATGGTGGGAAGCCAGAGGCATCAGCGGTGAAGGAAATCCGTAACTTTAGAGAGAAAAAGGAAGATGAGACCTCAGCCTGCCTAAGCCAACTGGGCATTTGACTTTATCTTTTCGTAGTCATTTCTTCTCTGAGTGATAGTAAACAACAAAAAAAGTTAGTATTTTGGCAGGTTAAACAGTTAATCCTGGGAAACTCCTACGTTTTTGACTGGGATCTTGAAGGAGCTGCTGAGAGAATGACTCCATTCCCAGATAACAATGCTTAGCAACCATCTAGCCAGCTAAAATGAGCATGTGAATGCTATCACCAAAGTATGAAGCCAATATCTGATTTCTAGAGCGTGAAACAAACACGCTAGAGCGCTGTCTTTCTGCCTCTATGATTCATTGTAACCTGAGAGACATGTTTGCAATGATTTGATAAGAACAGATTACATCCTCATGTGCAGCCAGTGTTTGTGCCAGTCATTTCTGTCTGTTACTGATACATCTCAGTGTTTGGCCTAGAAAAGGTACACTGTGTACTTCGTGGTCCTTGAAGAAAAAAGTGGGCTTATAGTTAACAGATTTCCAGTATTACACACTAAGCACAGTCAGCCCACCTTGATTCAATTCTTGTGCATAAAACAGGATAATCCTTCCCCCCCTCCCTCAGTGTAATATCAAAACTATACTGTGGCAGTACAGTTGTCTTGTCATTTCTGTCTGTCACACACTATTCCCAGTAAATTCTATTAGCAGCCATTGTTCTTTGGTATTGTTTGTAAGGTCAGTAAACTGCTAAAACAACAAACACTCTGTTTAGCATGCCTTTGTTGTTTCCTCTTCATCACCTGTTAGTGATCTGCTTTATGTATCTCACGTGTCTCTGAGGCTAATCAGCCCTGGCTATTAGCCCAGAGAACCATATGGTGCTCTAACCCATGTTTGCTAGCCTGCATACAAACCTCTTGTACATTAGACCTAGATGCACACTGTGGCTTTTTTCTGTGTACATATTGCACAGTTTGTATAAGTGTCTCAACTACTGTACTCTAATTGCTCTCAATGACTTCCACATGCGGCTGTGCTCTACAAGTCTAACTTTCGCCACAGGGTTGAGAATAGAATAGCCTTTAGAATAGAATAGCCTTTAGAATAGAATAGCCTTTATTGTCATTGTACAGAGTACAACGAAATTGGAGTGCCACTCCCTTGGTGCAAGTTTCAATAATAAATATAAATGTAAAATATAAAAAGTACAAAAAAAACAATCGTAAGTACTCAAACAATAGTATGTACAATATATACAGGATAGCAGCATTAATATAATGACAGTATGAATAGCAGCATAATATAATGACAGTGACGGTATGGAATAGGTTCAATTGTTTTTGTGCTTATTTACTACGGTGATAGCTCTGGGAAAGAAGCTATCCCTGAATCTGTTTGTCCTGGTTTTATGTGACCTGTACCGTCGGCCTGACGGTAATAGTTCAAACAGTTGGTTGCTGGGGTGAGAGTGGTCCTTGATGATATTGCCAGCTCTGCTGAGGTACCGAGAGTTTGCAGTGACCTCCAGGCTGGGCAGAGAGCAGCCAGTGATCTTCTGGGCTGTGTTGATGACCCTCTGCAGTACTTTCCTGTCTGCAGCTGAGCACCCTGCATACCATGTTGTTATGCCGTACGTTAGGATGCTCTCTATGGTGGCTCTGTAAAATGTCACCAGCAGCCTCTCCTCCAGGTTGTTCCTCCTGAGCACTCTCAGAAAGTGGAGACGCTGCTGGGCCTTTTTAACCACCGCTGTAGTATTTGCAGTCCAGGAGAGGTCATCAGATATCTGCACGCCCAGAAACCTCATGGAGTGTACCCTCTCCACACAGCTCCCGTGAATGTAAAGTGGGGCCGGGTCTGCTCTGCCCTTCCTGAAGTCCAAGATAAGTTCTTTAGTTTTCGTGGTGTTCAGTTGGAGGTTGTTAACTGAACACCACTCAGTCAGTCTGTTGACCTCATCTCTGTAGTCCGACTCATCCCCCCTTGAGATGAGTCCAACCACTGTGGTGTCATCCGCGAACTTTATGATGGTGTTTGAGAGATGGGTAACGGATATACCCGTGACTTCTGTCATGAAAAAGAGAATCACGACTGGGTAGTGTTGTTTTTACTTAGTGTCTAGTCCACAGAGAGGATCAATCTCCATAACTAGCACGTGATATTGCTTAGGAGGAAATTATATAGACTTCTAACTTTATCCTTGACTTTTCAACCATAAAATTTGTCGTATTTATTTCTGAAAAAAAGTGCAGGTCATGCTCGTGTTGCACTTTAACAAAACAGTGCTTAATATAATTTAAGTCCCTCTCGAAAGTGGGGTATAGTTCCAGTCTGGCAACAAGCTTTGAAAATCAAGTTTTGAAAGTAAAAGTTTTTGGGGTGTTTTTTTTCTCGTTCTTGTTTTGCATCTTTTTTCAAACACCACCAGATATAAATTACAGATTGTCACTATCCAGCTGGGCTGAGTTCAGCTGGAAATAGGACCGCTTGCCAAGCTGTTCTCTAAAATGACTCATTGTCAGCATTTCCACTTTGTGCCGGAGGCTACCAGGAAAACATACTTTCAATGTTCCTCAACCCTAAGCTGATTTTAAAGGACCTAGCATGTTCTCACAAGCAACTGTCTGTGCTGTTCTGGCAGGCCTCTATATCTCAGACTCGTGTTTTATTTAGTTAAGTTTTGCCGAATATTTATTTATTTTATTTAAAGCAAGCTGTAAAATGCTGGCATCCATTGTCATACATATTTTTATTGCTCTGCTGGGTATGTTATTGTCCTGAAGTAAATTTGTGAATAAATGAAAACAGTAATTGGAGACGTTTATAAAAACACATGTTCCTGTGGGCACAGACTCTGGATAAACAGTAAAGCCGCTGTGTTTTCACTGAGTATCATTGTTACCATTGCTTTATGCGCCATTCCAAAATCATTCCTATCTTTTTTGCTTTTATGTTGCTGTTGAACCTGGAGAAATCATATTCCATTAGCTGTTGCTGTGCATGCAGCACACATGAACCTCTTTTGTGTCTTACCAAAAAATATGTGATCCCAGTGTTTGACATTCCGTTTTTACCGCTGCAGTGTTTGGGTTGGGTCGTTCTGTTGTCATTCTTCTGATTGATTAGTATTGTTTGCACTGTTTAGTTTGCCAGGGCTGTTTTTTTTTCCTTTTCAACAGCTGAAGCAATCCTACTGTTTCATTGTTGGCTTTCTGAAAGAGTTGGAAAACAATGCTGTGACTCTGAAGAGTCACTTTTATTTGGCTCCAGTAAGCATGAGGCTGGCAGGTCAAAAATATGGCCCGCGGACAAAAGCTGGCCTGCCAAGTGTCCAATTAGGGCTGCTGGATAGCTTTGAAATCTTTTCTTGTATTTTGAATTGAAAGGCATTGTGTTGCAAATTAAGAATGGATCACAACATGAGAATGGTTGTTCAGATTGGTAACTTCAACTTTGCCAGAGGTTTGTCATCATTGTCAGTTTTATAGCAGTGTTACTGACTAAGACATTAACCATGGCCCGTCTTAGCAAACTCAAGGAAGGTGGCTATGCCAACAGGCTATGCCAACACATTTCTTTGATTTATGACTGCTGTATTTCTTTGTAATGTCAGTCGACTGATTGAATGTGGAAAAAGTGAGACACATTGTTGAAAACGCACTAATTCCTCTTCAGCATATGTTCTGTAAATGTTTGGCTCATCAAAAGTGAATGTCTTAAACATTTACTTTTACTTCTGTATGTTGAAAGACAGAGTGGGAAATTTGCAGGTGTTTTTTATGTGTTTGCTTGTTTGTTTGTTTCTTAATTGCTTTTTTTTAATGGCTTTTCTTATGCAGCCCACATGTGCTCGGAGAGTTTACATGTACTAAAAGGAGTCTGACTTCTGTGCACTAAGCATTTATTTTTCCTGATTTTGTTGGCAACATCCTGTTGTGCGTATTTGTCTTTCATCAAGATCGATGTGTGCCTTAGCTCTTCTGCATGTTCTTTGTGATATATCAGACTTTTTTGGTTCTGATCTGAATCTTATTTTACATAACTCTGTGTATGTAACACACTGTTCCTCTGGTCTCTCACAGGAGGGTGGGACCAAGCAACAGAGAGCTCAAAGAGGTACATCTCCAACAGGAACTCAAACAGTTAAGTGAGAAATTACTTTTGCTGCTGCACGGTGGAACGGTGGTTAGCGCTGTTACTACACAGCAAAAATGAGTTTAATTCCCCATCAGGCCGGGGCCTTTCTGTGTGGAGTTTGCATGTTCTCCCCGTGTTTGCGTGGATTCTACCCGGGTACTCCGGCTTCCTCCCACAGTCCAAAGACATGCAGTTAGTGAGGACAGGTTAATTGATCAGTCTAAATTGGCCATAGGTGTGAATGTGAGCATGAATGTTGTCTGTCTCTGTGTGTTAGCCCTGCGACAGACTGGCGACCTGTCCAGGGTGTACCCCGCCTCTCGCCCTATGGCAGCTGGGATAGGCTCCAGCAACCCTGAAAAGGATAAGCGGAAGTGAATGGATGGATGAATTAATAGCCAATTATTGTTTTGTAATGCATGTATACCAACTGTATGTGATTGTATGTATCTTTAGTGCCAAATGCCATGTATGTGACCTTCTAATGTTACACAGTATAACATACAGATTCAATTAATGTAAGTATTGTATAATGTATTCAATTTGTCTGTCTTTCATGACCATCCGTGGTAAAAAACAAACAAACAAACAAACACATTAACATCCTTCTGTAAAGGTAAACATTTAATTGCAAAACTTTTAGGCCTTTTACCAGAAATACAAGGTCACAATTTTCAGTGTAGTAGATTTATTTTATAAATGCAGGAAAAAAGCATTCACATAGCATAATATTAAAGGGTGACAAATTTTGCAAATGTTTTTTCTACTTTGTGGAAGATTGTGGCGGTCTTTGACTTGTATTAACAGTAACCCCACTGGATTCCTTCATTGTCAGGCTAAAAATGCCTGATCAAAACTGCTGGATGTACTGTAAGAAATGTCAGTGCTAGCAACACAGTGTTGACAACTGCATGGAATAGGCTTATTTTTAAAGCTTCGTTTTGCATAACACGACCCAGAACGTTCCAGCTGCTTCAAAATGCAACATAAATCTACAATGGGAAGGTGTTAAGACTATTATCAGCACTTTCCCTGAAGTGTCAGTGAGTTCAAACATTGTATATCTTAAGGTTCAGTAGTTAAAAGTCCAGATTTAAGCTACAGTTGTGCTATATATAAGTTCTTTGAGTTGAGGGGTATTAGAAGAGTAAGTACATGCTGAAAAATACTGTGTTCTGCATTTTTTGGTTGCGCTCTTGTCTTGAATGCAAGTCTACTTTTCCAGTGTCACTGGAAAATTATTCGGTTTTGTCAGCAGGAAGCTTCACACAGTGTCGGTGCAACTGTTCTCCAGCTCTCCAGAGCACTCTGTGGAGCAGAGAGTGGTAAAATGTGGAACCACTGGAGCAGAGCATTCCTGGTCATGCAATGGCCTGTGAATCCAGCTCCAGCCACTAGGAGGCAGTGATATAATAGTGATGATTGCTGAAGTTGTTTATATATATATATTGTCTTAGTAAATTTCTAGGTTCTTAGCTCTCAAATATCATGACATACTGATGGTATATTGCTTATTTTAGTAAGTATCTGAAATGTGGGCATGGGTGATTGATCTTTTGTTGAACTTACCGTTGAATATGATTACCCCAATCAGTCTAATCACCCCAAGCAATCTGCTTCTATACTGTAAATTTCTAGCAAGGAGCAGTTGGGTAATCCAGAGGATGTACCACTGAATGCATAACCGATCTAATTAAAATGGAAGAAATCCAACAAAGAGGAACATTTGGTGTGAGATGTGCTTTGTCATTAACCACCTCTGGGCCTCAACACAGTTTATAGAACACATTATTAACAACAGCCCCCAGCTCAGTATAAAGCATCTTGAGAAAATATTTTCCTCACAAGTTATCAAGATTTAGAAAAAAAGATGTGTGTGCAAAAGCATGAACTGTTCTTCCCTGAAGCGAATTAAGGAATTGCTTAATGTCTGTAATTCAGTGCAGAAATCTTTTTAACAGTGATGCAAAAACACAGAAAATACCTTCCATTATGTATTGTACTTTCCCTACCAGTCAACAGGGCAGCTTTTTAAGACAAGAAAACCCCCACAGATGCTTATTTGAATAACTCAACCATACCTTCAATAAAAAAAGAAGACTTTATTCCTCTCTTAAAAATTAAAGGGAATGGTGATAAATAGGAGCAGTCTGAAGGTGTTTTAATAAATACACAATTTTTTTAAATGTAATTTATTTTGCTGTGTTCATCACGTGTGTGTGTTCCAAGCTTTTTGCAGTACCGTTGTAGCCCCGAGCCAACAGAATTGCATCTAATTTAGGGCATTACTCTATAAAACATAGTGAATCATAAAAAGCTGCAGGTTGGGTGCAGGATGTAGTTCAGCTGCATTCAGAAAACCCCACAATATGGCACTAAAACACTACTCATGTGAAACAATAAGAAAGTAACGTTTCACTTTTTTGACTTGTCTTTGCTTTTTGCTAATGCACACCCTGACCCATTTACTCTACCTCACCTGTTCACAACCGCTCACAAAGCCTCTGATGTTACAACTTTTGTCCAGTAAATTTTTACTTTGATTCTGTGTGATGAGGTTTGGTTAAAGCTGTGCACATTGCTAAGCATGTTTGTGACAGCATTATCAGCCAGGAGATGGACCTTTTAAAGGCTGAAGGGACTTTGGAGGTGAGTTTCACCTCTTTTTCAGTGGATCAAAATCATGATTTAAACACCATATTACAAATGGAACACTTGACATCCACTTACTGATTGTCTCTATTTTTCTGAGTGTACGTGTAATTTTTGTGTGTTAGGTGAGCATGACAGAGCTGTTGCAAAGGTTTGTTAAAGCCAGCATGAGCATATCTTTTTGAGTCTGTCTGAAGGTGGCTATCTGACCTGCGCCCTGCCAGGGCTCAGGCTTCTTTCCTGTAAGAGGATACAGTAATGTTTCACTCTGCTGGGTGCTGATGAAATGTATTTAAACAGATTGATGTGACCTCTAAATCCAAACAGGTTCAAGTGTTCATCAGAAGAAAAGCACACCGTGCACACGTTACCTTACGTTAGGCTGTTAGTGGACCTAATTTTAGATCCACTGTGCGAAAAGAAAATAACTAACCAATGGATGAGTAAAGCCCTGCTTGGCATAACACCTTGGTATTTTCTCGGATTTGTCGTGCTAATGCGTTCAGCATCGTGTCTTTTGTGTGGAGATTAGCTCTCTCCTGCTTATTTTGGACGAGGCTGAACATGTTGTTTGGACAGGTCTGCGTTGTACTTTACCTCTGCCAGTATCGGCTCTCATTCACTGACAGACTGTGGAAACTATATTACGCTGTGACTGATGCATATCTCTTTCCATCTGCGCGTGTGTGCATTTGTTTATAGATATATTGTTAAGTTCAAATACTGTTTGGAATATTATGATTCATCACTGGATGAGCTTGTCTGTGCAGATGTGTTATTGGAAACAGTTTGCATTAGTTACACAGAAAAATATCCTTCCAGAGATTAAATACCATCTGTGGTGAATGCGCTGCATGCCCTTGTAGGTCAGTGGAACGGTGCACAGAAATGGCAGGTGTTTGGAGAGCTTGTATCAAAATATTTCCCCATAGCTGTGTTTGCGTGTGCCTGCTGTCTGTTGTCTTTCTCTGGTTGTCTCTTTGTGCGTGTGTGGACCACCCAAAGCCTTTGAGGTCATAACAATAACAGGTCCACTTCCTTCCAATGATATTGCGGGGCTCGTACAAGGGCTAGACACTATCAGTTCACATCGCAGCAGCCCGACTGTTTGGTGGTCTTGTCAAAGCTGTGCATAAGTTATTCCCACTCTCAGTGTTTTTTTTAATCTACATTTGCAGATTCCTAAATATACAGTCACAGACTTGTATTTAGTTCGAGGAAGTCTGGGGATCTTGAAAAGCACCAACATAGCTCAGTGTGCTAATTGCCTCAGTGTGAGATGTGTCAGCCTGATGTTGCAATTAGCTTCTTTTTAAAAAAAAAGCCTCTTCTGCAAGTCTTCTCTTACTGTTTACGAATGTTTCTCTACTTTTCTTTTTTTGCCCCTTGACTTCCGTGTAAACAAATTCCTCTGGTTAGACAGCACTTTCATTTTTGTGATTCTTCATTCTGTCATGAATTAATATGATAATGTGAGCAGCGGTTTAATTTTTTCCAGCCATCACTGCAAGCCATGTTAAATTGAGGGCTATGTGAGGTTTCAGCTGGAAACACTGAGGAGAGGCCTAGTACAGTATGTCTCTGTCAGTCTTTGGCCAGTTAAAGAGGGGAAATAATATTTGTTTTTTGGCAAGAAGAAAACTTTGCCCAGGGTCCCAGCTATTCTTATTTGCCCTGATAACTGTGTGAAATGTTAGACTTGCACACCTCAGTGCGGTGTTGCTTACTGTGCATGCATTTCAAACAGTGTTTCAGTTCAGTCTCAAAGACAATTGTGCTTTGTCTCACTTTTCCCCACCGAGCTGCAAAATCAACCCAGACACGTGCGGTGCACATTGTTTTGGAACCTAAGAATCTATATGGTAGCTTTACTGTGATTTATTATACCGCCGTGTTTAGTGTCATAATCAAGTCTGCTAATGTGTTTAATCAAAAGGAAATTCCTTCACTGAGCTTTTAAAAGTATAAAACACTTATAGGCTGTTTATATGCAAGAAGTTGATTTATGGTGTTAAATGACAGTGGAGCAATCGTTGTGGTTAAACAAGGGTGCAGCGTACTGCTCAGATGCCCAGGGCTGCCAGTCCCCCAGTCTGTCTAGACGGTTTAAACACTAGGCTTTATAGACCTGCTGCCTGGCAATCACTGATGATTCTTTTTGTGGGATATGAGAGACTGGGTCAGTTAAAATGATTGACAGCTAGTGGCTTTCTTTGTGTGTATTTGATGGGAGAATGCTGTGCATGATCTGAAGCAGTGGCTTCATCATTTGGTGGGTGACATAAAGCCTTTGAGGAGAAAAGGGCTCCACCTGCACGAGCTGTTATGAAATGATCAACACAAATGCTCCTCATAAATGTCATGTGGATGCCATTTATCCCTGCTGAGAAGAAGTACCTTTCCCACAGCCAACAATAATATCCATAATACAGCTGGGGAGTCACGTTGGTTTCAAGGCAGATGGCAAATGCCCTGCCACTCTCTCTGTGCTGTAAACTGTGGATAGTGATGGTAATTATTCTTGTTGTTATCAGTGGATTTGGAGTTGCTGTAACCTCAGATTGGGGCCAGTTTCCCTCGAGTGTATTAAAACCCCTTCACAACACTGGCGCTGGATGACATGTATCCACTTTATTACACAGCCTGAATTACTCACACAAATGCTGATTTCACTATCAGTGTTAATTTCCCTCAAAGGTTCTGAACAAACCTGTAGTTTGTGAATACAGTTGTATTGTACTTGGAATCTCGTTTTTATGTGGCTCAAGTTGATATTAATTATCGTTAAAATGATCTTTTATCCCACGCAAGATCATATTTTCTGTGTGCTTGTGCATTTTTTGACTGTTGTACATTGGCTTGTTGCATACGGGGAAGATAATCATTGACAAAAAATTGCTTTAGACAGACTTAGGAAGTGAAATACAAAAAGAGTTTGCCCAGTTTGTGATGAATGGCACTATTTGTATCCGTCTTGAGAGAGGGTTTTAATTGCCAGTGAATGGAATCTGTCTGTGTCTGATTAAAGCAAGATGCTGAAGCACAAGATGGCTGTTTGCAATGTGGTGTCTATTTTGAATTATCTTTATGCACAGCTACTTCTGTTGAATACTCAAACTGCTCTTTGTCCCAGCTGTTGTTATATGCCAAGAAAATTCTTTGATTAATCGACAGCACAAAGCCAAGACTGTGCCATATCGAATGACTGTCTGAGCAATAGTTCTGAGATCAGTGCCAGAGATTAGCCATGCTGCCAGAAGGCACCCAAAACAGTTCTGCAACTGCTGGGATGTAAACTGCCTATGTCTCTCTGCAGTCGTGCCTCCAAGAAACCGAGTCATTCACCGTCTGTGCGGAAAGACCTATCAGAGTTCAGGATCAGTTTCAGAAAAATCTCCTTTCCTGTATCCTTTTCCCGGGTGCTTTGAGTGCCAACCTCACTCTCACTAGACAGATGGGAAGAGGAAGTGAGAGCTGAATGAGCAATGCAGTGTGTGTAAAGAGGATGTGGGCCATTGGTATATTTTGGTTTATTAGTGTAAAGCTGGAACAGATGAGACAATAGTGTGATTTTTCATCAGCTTGCAGGTTAATTGCACACTGCTTTGCTTTCATTAAAAGCCTGTAGGGCTCAGAGTTGGCAGCCTCTACAGGTTTTCGACGTTGCTTGGCATAAATAGTAAAACCACATGTTTGTCTCCAGTTAATGGAGATTAACCTGACAGTTGTATTCACAAGGACAGTGAGCACTTGAGGATTCACATACCTCCACAATAACAGCTGTGCTAATCCAACTGCACCCAGTCTGCCAGTTTTTATTTGTGTGGGGTTTTAATATATTTATTCTTATGTTAGATTGTCCTGCATGAAACTCGAAGAAAAAAAAAGACTGAGTAATATGTCTTGCGTCCACAAGGGGGTAGACATTCGGCACACATGGTGTTTTCTTCCGTGCCATAGACTTGCTTGGATCAATTTTAACCAAGTGACCGGGGACACACAAAATCTTATCTGAGGGTATTTTAGCTGGCTCTTGTTGTGTTCTGCTTTCATTCCCGCCTCAGCTCTGACAGAAAAGCAAGATTCACACACAAAATGTACCCATTTTCATTCTTAAACTGCACTTCATCTTAACACAGTGTGAAAGAAAAGACTTAAAACTCATGAGGATCCAGCAGTTAACTGTGAAGACCTCGTTATTACCTCATCACCGCCAAGTTGTTGTTTGTTATTTCCTCAGTAGCTTCACTTCTAAGCTGTTATGTTATAGACAGACAGGCTGTGATTCATATATTTGGAAAAAGAAAAGAGAGTGACAAATGTGCCAGAATAACATTGGAAAATTCAATTCCAGTGAAAAAAGGTCAAGCTTGCAGCGCCACAATCAACAGAAGAAAGTGCAGTTAGGATTATGCTGGAATTTCACAATGTCATACATCAAGAGTTGTGACTTTTTTTTTTCTTGATCTAATTACTTTTGTCTGTGCATGCATCAGCCATCATGGCCATCATCAAGAACTTTAACATCTCTTTTGTTCATTTAAACCCATAAATTGTGTTCTGCTTCGGCTGGTTACCGCATTATATGAGCACAAACTGTGGAGTGATTTGGTGATACTGATAAATAATGTGAAGTAAACATCCTAAGCTGATGAATGAGCTTTAATAGCGGGAGATATTTATGTAATTTTGCAATAAGCTTTATGCTTGTATACTCTCAGGATGCATTTTCTAATCAGTTTGTGTTTAATATCCCACTTAATGGAAACATGTGCACACAGATGCATGCACACAAAAGCAGAAAAGGATTAATGGGCCCCTTTTATAAACTGTTGCAAAAGCTGAGAACAGATGTTAGAAAATCTTGGATTATCTTGTCTGACTCGCTGTTTTCACATTAGCATGGTGGTGCATTTTCCAAGAAATTAGCAAAACAAACTGTGGTTCACACACCTTCACGTGTTATATTTAATGTCACATATCATCTGCTTTGCTCAAGGCAGCATTGTGTCAAACACCATTTAGTTAAAGGTATTTGGTAGTTCTGATTGGTGACAAAATATACTGAAAAGTCACCATATTTGTAGTCAGGAGCCCTTTTTTCCTGCTGGAATGCCGTTAACCGGGTGTCAGCTGTTGCTAAATTTAGTGACAGTGTTGCTAAGTTAATAACAATGAGGTGAAGTGAAAGAGGAATGGCCTATAAAAATACTTAAGGCTGGGATTTTGACTCCATCTCAGGCCACACTATTCACGTAAACCACCAGACTGCCAATTTTGTAACCGTATTTGTTAGTATGTGGCAGACTAGTTATAAATTTGGCCCCTGTGTTCATCTGGAAGGGAAGTTATCCAGATCCTGATCCCTTACTTGTGTCTCTTGGGTTTTTCGCAACATTTAGCAAAGGGCATTTAAATTTTTCATTCTTTCCCACACTCCACCTTTCCTTTTTTTTTCAGAACATTACTTTTTCTGAATGATGAATAGAGAAGATTGCTGTGGACACCAAATAAATACACGCATATGTATGGGAGATTGGACATGGGGATCAGATTACTACTCTGAGCAGGAAAGATGTTGAGAGTCTGAGTTAAGCATTTAAGCATTTGAAAAGAACAATATCAAAATAATTGAATATTCAGGTTCAGCTCTGATCAGTGCAATCAAACATTCATATATCCTATTAATTTCTCCCCTGCCAACCAGTGTCACTCAAAAAAGAGGTGATCTTCTTTGACCTGTTCCTCATGACATCATTAGGGTTTAGGTTTCAAATGAATCAAGTGCTCACTTTTAAATACAGACTGTGGACTTTTTGGCACCAGACCCCTAGATTTGGTGATTTCATATTCTCAAGGAAAATGTTGTAGCTGTTGAAAGATACATACCAGTGCATCATACTTGTCTGAGTTTGCATTATCACAGAAAAGACTTGCTGGTATGTTTGTAATAGGCCCAATCCATCTTCATCTGTGTTTGAACTTGCTGAACTCCATTTTCAGATTCAAGCTCCACTGATTCACACGTCAGAAGCCCTGGACGTGTGCCATTTCTAATTCAGTCAGGTTTTACATTCATGGTCCCCATTATAAGCTGCTTTTATAACGACATCTCAGTTAGGTAAAAAAACAATCATTTTTCATGTTCTTCCTTGGACCTCCTACGACCTGTTAAAAACCAGGAGTCGTGAGATGTATATTTTTAGAGATTGAGGCTGTGACGCCCTCATTTGTCCATCACTATCACTATTTTGTTTCTCTGTCTGTCCCAGATAAACACAAATTATTTGACATGTCGATTTCTATGCATAAGCATATATATATAAACAATGTGTATATGTATTTGTTTTTCAGCGATAGCTGAGGTTAAACAGTCAGCACATTTGCAGCAACAGCTGCGAAGGTTATCAGTGAATGGTGGGTGTTGGTTGACCTTGACCGGGTGTGTAAAACTCTGATGTTGTTTGAGAGCCAAAGGCAAGCAGAGATATGAGGGAGTGGTGTTTAAAAGAAGACAGAAAGAGGCTGACAGGGCAGACGAAAGAAAAAAATAAGAGTAGGGAAAAAGTAAACCTGCTGGCTTTGTTGAGAATAATTAAATAGAGTGACCATTGGTGATCACTGACCATCTGCAGACATAATCTTGCAGAGAATGCAAGTTACCTACTGTGTTTGTTTTGGAGTGGTAAAGGAACAATCATTTCTCTATTCTCCTACAGATGGAATTTGGAGTCAGGCTGGTGGCTCAGGAAGATCCAGTCATTCCATTGTTATCTAGAAGAAGGTTGGTGATTTAGTTGTCCTTGAAGACACAAGGGGGACTGAGTGCACCTGGACAAAAGTGAGTGAGTCCCTAGCTGCAGTAGTTCAGTGGCCGACTGCCTTTTTCAAATATTCCTGGACCAATATGACAGTGAGTTACGTAAGAGGTAGAGTTAGCCACAAGGGATCAATATCTACCAGTGTGAAAATATTCATGCCATAATGCTGAGGCTGGTTGGGCGAGTGAGTGCAGTATGTTTGTCATCTGTCAGAATTTGGAATAATAATCGACTTCACTGGAGCAAATATGTGGAGCACTTTCATGCCAAAAGGGCCTTTTTACATTGAGCAGAGTTAGGAGAGTGGAAAGAAGGGGATGGGGACCAAAACAGATGGAGGACATTCACGTGTTTTCGTGTGTAACCGTTTAGAATTAGGAGTGGAGTTTAAAGGAGTGGAGTCTAAAGACTTGGGCAGCTTCTCCTGTCTCTGCTGCAGTCCCGTTGAGTGAGTTCGGGGTAAAAATCTCCGCGCACGGGTGTTAAGTAATGAAGCAATGGAAAATGTCATTTAACTCAGCATTGCTTGCCTTCATTGTCCAGCTGGCGTAAATGCTGATGCATATAAATGTCCGTGTATGCAATTAAACTGAAATGCCATTTCACTTTGATTTATCCGTTTTGTCCTTTCCTTTAGTCTGGGGCACGACTTGTGCTCAGACTGACTGTCAGTTTGACTGCAGAGCGACAGGGTTGGTAAGGAAAGTGTGTTTTGGGGAAAACAGAGGAGAGGAGTGATGAGGGAAATGTCTAAAATGGAAGTGGGTCCCTTATTCTGTCACAGATGTGGGTTTGGCTGAACAGTGAAATCTAGTCTTACACTCTGACATCATCTGTTCAGGAAAATCAATGACAACAACCACAGAATGTCTTTTTATTATAATTGAATCAGATACACAGACCATCAATAATTTTGACTTACTCTCTATTGATCACAGTGTTGTGTCAGTAATGTCATTATTCCCCCACCCCCTTCTTTTGTACATGGATGAGGAGGTTTAACATATGTGTACATTAGTGGGGTAATATGTAATGTCCACCTGTAAGAGGATGTAGTGAACACAACTCAAGAACTCCACTGAGAAACCTTTATATATATGTGACTGAGCCAATGTGATCTGGATTACTGTCAGCATAGGCTTTGTCATTGTGGTCTGGTGAAATTCAGGCTTCTTGGCTATTTCAAGTGTGAATAAATCATACTGAACAGAGGGGTGTTCTTAGGGCCCATTCACTGAGAAAGCAGTGATTTTTGTTAAAGCACACATACAAGTACATATTTATAGTTGTTTTCTTGCCCTCTTGAAGTGATTGTGACCAGTGATCCAAAGTTGCAAGCCCGAGCTAGTTCAATTTCATCTAATTTCTCATTGGTGAATCTTTTTCTCTCTATATTTGCACAGCTGCTACCCCATGGATACAATTACCGTATCCATATGTTCATGAAAGTCTGTTTTATCTCTGGTATCCATAGTTGGTTAAGCTGACATCTACTGCACTAACAGCCTGTGGCAAAATCACTGGTTGAGTGGAAAATAAGGACTTGTAGTATCAAAGTAATGGTGTGTTTTCATTTATTTTGGATGCTTTTCAATTCCATCTGTCACAAATTAAACACGTATCTGTTAGAGAGCTGCTGCATCCATTCCAGCTTTTATTAAGAGGTAGTGTTTTGACACAGAGGGAAGAAAATCAGTCCAAAATTCAAATAGGGATGATATTAGTAATGTGGTAAGAGGTAACAGTAAAATTGGATACAATAGAAAAAAGAGATTAATTAATTAGTTATTTTGCAGAACTGTGCAAAATCTTGAATTGGCCTCATTTCTTTATATTTTGCTAGGTAAATAGGGAATAGGTGTAGTGATTTATTGAAACATGTGCAATGGATATACAGTATATAAGGCAAAACAAAACTCCCCCAAAACCCGAGAGCTCAAACAGTTCTAACACGCTTGATATTCCACATTTAGTATGACTACCTTTATTCTTCAACGCAGCCTGAACTCTCTTGGGCAGTTTTCTTGTAATTCCTTTAAGTAGTCTTCATAATGCTGACATCCGAGCTTTGGGGAGGCCAATCCATGACTGATAGTGCTCCACTTGTGTGTTTTTGTTTCCAGGCAGGCTTAAACGGCATTGGTTGTGGGCTTGGGATCATTGTTGCACCAAAAATGAAGCTGTTGTCAGTCAGATGCTTTCCTGATAGTGGATTGATATCTTTTTCTGTGTTCATAAATCATCCATTTTGATAAGACCCCCTCCCCTAACACCATTGGGTGAAATGTGCCCCAAACCATGACAGAGCCTCTGCCATGTTTTACAGATGGCTGTAGACTTGCAGTGTTGTGCTGCTCCTCTGATCTCCTAACATATTAATGATAACTTGAACTGAAAATCATTTCACTCCATAAGACATAGTTTGCATGACACGTCGAGTTCACTGCAGCGAGTGTGGAAAGAACGTCGCACCGTATCACGTATAATTTGATTCACATATACGTTTTTGTGAACTCCATTGTACACGAAGCGATCTTTATGGGTGGGGGGGCAAAACGATCTGGTCGATACGCCCCTGAAGGCCGTTAAGGTGCTACCGGCAGAGGATGACGCTATGTCAGTGTTAGCACGCTGAACGCTATGCTGGAACAGCAACGGGAGTTTTACAAAGATCTAATTCACCAACAGCAAGATAACTTTAAGACATTTGTCCAATTAATCATGGATGGAACTAACAAAAGGTTGGACAGCATTCTGAGGGATGTACATGATGTTAAATCCAGCCTGCAATTCACGGATGGGGTTGTCACCGAGCTGCAAACTGAAGAGAGGTGCATTAAAAGCAAACTAAAAGAGTTTGAATCGGTGGTCAGCACCTTTGTGAGGAACACAGAGAATTAGCAACCAAGATGGATTATTTAGGAAATCAATCGAGAAGGAACAACATTGTGGTGGATGGATTAATAGATGAAAAAGCAGAAACGTGGGAAGGATCAGAGAAGAAAGTCCGACATATGCTGAAGAACAAGCTGGGCCTGGATAGTGACAGCATTCAAATTGAACGCGCTCACAGAGTCGGTCCATACAAGGAAAATGGACGAGCCAGGCAGATTGTGGTCAGACTACAACGATTTAAAGATAAACAATTAATTTTCTCATCTGCCAAAAAACTGAAAGGTATCAATCTTTGCATCAATGAGGATTTTTCAGAGTCCATCAGGAAGAGGAGGAAAGAACTGTTACCACAGCTGAGAGCGGCCAGAGACAGAGGTGATATTGCCGTCCTGAAATATGACAAATTATTGGTTAAACCAAGGTCACAGAACTCCGGAATTAATATTTAGACTCCAGCAATGTTGTCATCTGTAGCTGTTGAGATCGATCGGTCTGCACATTAATGATAATATGGCAAGCAAACTACGTATGGACTTAACGCTTGACGATCTGGAAATTGTGTGGGTTCAGTTACACCCGCTCTATGGCAGGCCTGCATTAGTAGGTTGCTGCTATAGACCCCCAAGTAGTAATATGTTGTATGTAGAACGAATCTGTGAAATGCTGGAAAGAGTAACTGAGGAAAACAAAGACATGTTCTTATTAGGAGACTTTAATATCAATTGGTCGGCTCCTTCTTGTCCTTTAAGGATAAAGATAAGTTCATCAGCGTCGGCTTGTTGCCTGTCTCAGATGATCACCATTCCCACCCAGGTCACAGTCAACGCAGGAGGTCATAGGTCATCATCATGTATTGATCACATATATACAAATGTTCCTGAGCATTGCTCTAATATTGTTTCTATTCCAGTTGGTTATAGTGACCATAATCTTGTAGGTTTGACCAAGAAAATGAAACCACTGAAAACTTCACAAAAGATAATTTTTCATAGATCATACAAAAATTTTAATGCAGATAAGTATATTAATGATGTAAAAGAAATTCATTGGATTGACATCTGCCTCGAGCGTGACCCTGATATGGCATTATCTATGTTTATTGAAAACTTTTGCTACCTGGCTGACAAACATGCCCCCTTAAAAAGATTTACTGTTAAAAAGAAATACGCACCTTGGCTAGATAATGAACTTAGGGCTGCAATGTCAGAAAGGGATATAGCAAAAGCACATAAGTCTGTCAGTCCACAAGAGTGGGCAAGATATCGCGAGTTAAGAAATCAAGTAACTAAATTGAATAGGCGCAAGAAGAAAGAATATTATCAACCCAAGCTCAAGGAGGCCAATAAGGACGGCAAGAAGGTGTGGAAAGTTTTAAATAATATAATGGGTAGAGAGCTTGCTCCGGTGGTGGCTCACATCTACACGGGTGGTACGTTTATAAGTAAAGCTAAGGACAATTATTTTGTGAATTACTACAGCAATAAAATAACAAATTTAAAATCTAATATGAGCAGAGGCGATCCCACCTTATCACGTCGTCTTATACAGGATGTTATCATGAATAATAAGCAATGCCAATTTAAGTTTGAGGCAGTGAATGCGGAGATGGTAGAGTGCTTATTGATATCACTTCCTGACGATACATCCTCTGGCTCTGATAACATAGACAGTAAACTGCTCAAAGTTGCAGCCAAGTTTGTGTCCCTTCCTATATGTCACATATTTAATAGATCTTTGGCATGCAGCTTATTTCCATTGCAGTGGAAAGAATCGAAAATAATTCCCATTCCTAAAAACAAGAATGACGTTTTTAATGGTGTCAATAGCAGCCCTATTAGTCTACTCCCCATTCTAAGTAAAATTAAACTCTCTTTCAGACACTCTAAACCAAGGCACAATGTACATTCCAAATTCCTTTAATTTTAAATATGTTTATATTGTCTATCCTGTAAAATAGTCAGATGTCTAATCATATTAATGTACAGAATTCACCTGCTTGCTGCTACTACTGCACATTCACCCAATGTATATATATATATATGTTCTTCCTCTACCCCCCACCCCCCCCACCCCATTTTTGCACATATCGAGGAGCGTGTCAGGCTACATTTCACTGTGTGTTATACTTGTATAACTATGCATGTGAATAAAGAACCTTGAACCTTGAATTATGGAGAGGATTGTCTATGAGCAAATTCAAATTTACCTAACAGAAAATCAGTTACTCACTCAGTTTCAACATGCTTACAAACCTGGTTGTTCCACCAGTTCAGCTCTCATTCACATGACAGATAACTGGTATAAATATCTAGATAATGGGAATTTGGCCGGGGTGGTATTTTGGGATTTTAGTGTTGCATTTGATTTGATAAATCATGATTTTTTGATAGATAAACTAAAATGTTATGGATTTTCACCAGCTGCTTTGTGCTGGATGGAAAGTTATTTGTCTGGAAGAAGGCAAAAGGTTTATTATAATGGTTATTTCTCGGAGGGCTGTGAAATGAACTGTGGTCTACCCCAAGGCAGCTGCCTCGGTCCACTTCTCTATTCAGTCTTCACGAATGATTTGCCGTACGTCCCGGATAAATCTCATCTTGTAATGTATGCTGATGATTCCACCATGTTTTATTCAGCCAGTAGCTACTCTGAATTGACAAGCATATTACAACTAGATTTGCTGAATGTGTTTGACTGGATAAGTAAAAACAACATGATTTTAAATGTGTCTAAATCCAAATCCATGTTATTAGGAAGTATAGGACGCTTAGTCAACAGCCCACAACTAAATCTTTCCATAGCTGGATCGGTATTAGAACAGGTCACCCAGATTAAATTACTTGGTGTTACCATAAACCACCACCTTTCATGGTCTCAGCACATCAACTCTGTTATTAAGGAAATGGGACAGGGCATAGCTATAGCTAGGAAATGCTCCTTTTATATTACTTCTTCAATTATGAAAGATGTCATTAATGCACCAGTATTAGCTCATCTAGACTACTGCTCAATCATTTGGTCAGCAGCTAATAAGACAGATCTGAACAGACTTCAGTTAGTTCAAAATAGGGCGGCCAGATTAGTGTTAAGGTGTTCATATTATACAAATATTGATAAAATGCACGATAAACTTTCTTGTCTTTCTGTACAAGCTAAATTATACTATGGCTTACTTGTATTTTTAAAGAAAGCAATACTGGTAAACACACCACACTTTTTTTATGCTCAGTTGCAGTATCCAGGTGAAATACATAATCATGCTACACGATTCTCAACTAACCACAATTTTAGTAACTCCTCGAGTTAAAAGTAACTTTTTGAAAAACTCTGTTATATTTAGAGCATCTTTTCAGTGGAATACGTTGCCTTATGCAATTAGAGAATTGGCTTCTATTCATATTTTTAAGAATCACCTAAAAGCCTATTTAGGCAGTTTTTAATTTATTTGTAAATATTGTAAGAGGGTAATGTCACTTGTAATGGAAATTGTGTATTTTGTTTGAGTGTTTTTTATATATATATTTTTTTATTTACATGCTTATATTTTCAGAATTGTAAAACCTTTTTGTGGATGTAAGAGGCAAATTATGTGGATATTTTGCATCCACTTCATTGTGTAACATTTTATTCGATGGTATTTGGGGGTTTGGGCCCCAGGAAGACTAGCAACCACTGTTGTGGAAGCTAATGGGGTTCCTTATAAATAAACAAATAAACAAATAAACATATGTCCACTTCTTGAGTAATCTAGTGTATATCAGCCTAGGCTCGACAGTGCAGCCTAGGCGGAGTAGTCGAATGCAGATTCACTGAGCGCTCAACACAGACAGCATAGTCAGAAGGAAGAGCGCAGGGCAAGCTAGCGAGACAGAAGTTAAGCTCTCCTTGTAACAGGCAAATTGAACTGGATGTGCCATGCAATGCTCAATTACATTGGTGTGAACTAGTGTGTTAGCGCAGTTAGCTCGTTAACGTGTTGGCCGTCTAGCCCCATGCACGGAGCGATCGGCGGTAGCTCGTTAACGGAGATTTGCCGTGTTGTGGCGTTAAGGTCATTTCAACGAGATTAACCTGAAAGCACTAGTGGGAACACAACGAATATGACTGCACATTTACGCCGACATCATCCTAGTGCAAAGACAAAAACAA
Organism: Mchenga conophoros; assembly: GCF_057382185.1. Classification (NCBI taxonomy): domain Eukaryota; kingdom Metazoa; phylum Chordata; class Actinopteri; order Cichliformes; family Cichlidae; genus Mchenga; species Mchenga conophoros. Next base: position 7,912,057 of record NC_140532.1, read on the forward strand.
CAAGCATGCTACTAACTTTAGCCGAGTCATTTAGACAGCTGTTAGCACATGATTCTCCTTATGCTGCTGAGAATATAGCCCAGAAGAAGCGGATAGTATAGCTTTTATTTTGGAAAGAGACATTTCTCTGTAATAAACTCTCTTTTCCAAAGATGAGTGATTCCTCAATCAGATACAGGGCTCGCAATATCGCTAGCCCGACGTCCCGGAGCTAGCGATTTTTTCAGTCGGGCTACCAAAATCTATCTCTTCCCTGCCCGTCGGGCTATTGTAGGAAAAATATATGTCAATGCTTTTGCATTCTTTCGGAAATGTAGCTGGGTAATTATGTCATTGGCATCGGTGAGCCACTGTCAATATGTGACATATTGAAGTCGCGTTTGAATTTGCGCTTGTTTTTTTGCTTTCACTTTGCAATCGTGCGAACTGTGTATAGAGAGCGACAGCACTGATCTGTGAGTGATGATAATTTGTGCACCAATTCCTCTGACATCGTGTTATTAATCGTTAGCTTACTATGCAAACATGACAAGTGAAATCTCCCGCAGCAAGCTTAAACATGTGAGAGGTTGATCGCGCAGAGAATCGCTGAGCTTATGTGAGTGCCTGTGTAAAAGCATTTCAGTTCTGCTGAGCCAAATAAGACAGGTCAGGGTGAAGAAGTGACAGCCAAAGAAAAGCTTACCACAAAACGGAGAAGTTATGACAAATCAGACTATAAGGCAAAAAGAAAGTGCAGCTTTATGGTTTCATGGACAAAAGAATTTCTGTGGCTGCAATATGATGAGCTAAATAACCAGGGCTGCACATAAGTGGTCCGCAGGTGCGCATTCGCTGTCAAAATAAAAAACACGCACAAGGGTTAGGGTTAAATTCAAAAACTGTACTTTTGAGTTAAAATATATATTTATAATTTTAATAAATGACAAATAAAAAATGCATGAACATTTTTTTTGTATCGAAAAAATATCGAACCGTGACACCAAAGTATCGAACCGAACCGAACCGTGAATTTTGTGTATCGTTGCACCCCTAGTGCTTATATGTATGTAGTGAGGTGTCTGCACACGAGAGTGATGATGGGCTTTCGGTGACATATCTAACCAGGCCTTACATTATGGCCTCAGCTGTCATCAGAGGTACATCTTTCAGTCAAGCTGAAGTGTCATTCTTTGAAGACTATGACAAGCAGTGCAGTAACGTAGATTTTTTTTCCGTGTTGTTATTACAGTTTTGTTTGGAGTATAGGGGCTCAGCACATGGAAGCTATTACCCTGAGGGCTTAGGAGTGCTTTTCCATAGAGAAAAGCGGGGGGGGGGGGGGGATGGAGACCATCTACGCATTATGCCCAGGGCTCATTTTTCCCCGAAGCCCCCCGTCTTCTCCGTAGCAGAGGGGAAGGCTTAGTTTCCTTTCGAGACTTATCATAATCAGTGTGAAACCTGCCCCCAAGAAATTCTCTTAAAAGAAAATGGCACTATAGGATCTATGACAAGATGTGGTGTAGAATTATTTTACAAATGCCGTGTATCAGAAGGGAGTCCGTTGTATTATTACCACTAAAGTAATTTCATTCCTAAGGGTGAAGTCAGTTGGTGTCTGTCACTTCCTGTTCACACCACCTTTCCATCCCTTGAAGGACATAGCAGTTAAATCAATTTCCAGCTTTGCCATGATAAAACATCAGCCATCTCTTGCCTCCCAATTAAGAACCAGCTGTCCAGCTGTCCTGCTGGAATTGCTGGTCCAGAATGAGCAAGACTGTGAAGGAGAGGCGAGTAATAGGAAGCCCATCTGGACTCCATCAGCACTAGGTAAACAGAGCCAGATCCAACATGGAGCAATAGAGCCAGGCCTTGGCTTCCACCCACTATCACAAAAGACTCGAGCAATGCCTCAAGATACAAATGATACACACATTGTCATTAACTCGAACCGTGTGCAAAAATGCAGATGTGTTCAAAACTGATTGCACACACTCTTGGACTTGTGACATGTTGGTGTTGGTCCTTTACTTCTGTGATGGAGAGCAGAGACTTCATAAATCTTTTCCAAGGCTGCGTCTAGTGTTCTTTTGTGTTCCATTAAAATACCTTTGCTACCCCCCATACGGTAGCAGGTGCATTTTCTAGTCTACCCAAGTCCAAAAAAAGTCATTTTCAGTACTTAAAACAGGAGAAATAGACACAAATTGAAGAATAGAGCTTATATTTCATTCAAAGTTTATTTTCATAAACTTACTAAAGTTTATAAAAAAAAATTATAAGGCTTAAGTAAGGAAGGGATTTGTTATTTGGATTTTTTAAACTCTGGGCTATCATAAAAGAGAAGGATTCTCTCACATGAACTCTGAATACCCTGTGCATACGTACATTTTGACAGGTGATTTAATGCCGCTATCTTGGAATTTCTGTGTTGGGTGTCTCTACCTGGAACTGTATGCAGCTTGCATTAAGCTGCCCGTTTATGTAAAAAAGGACGCTGCAGAAGAATGAAGTAAAACAGCAAGTTTCCACATGTGTTTGGATCATAGCTCTCTTTTTCTTCAAGACTGTCGTCACAAAAACAACAGTGTTTTAACTCCAGTACTCCTCACTCATCTCCCAGCAGCCAGTAAGCACTCTGTATTTTTATTTCTGCATGTATATATTAAGAGTCATCCAGGGTTACTTCATGCTCCAGCATCAACATTATGACTGTTGTGGGCCTAACCTGGCCTTGTTGTCACACACTGTTAGTGCAGATTGTTCCACTTGCAGTCTGTGAACTCTTACACTTCAGTCCTTTACTATTTCATGGACTTGAGATGTGTTTCTGTCTTTCAAATAGAGAGATTAACTGTCCCGTCCTTGCGCTTGCTGCACATTTGATCTTTAGTTTCTATGTGTTGATCAGCCTTGGAAAGAGGATTTGTGGCCATAAAGAAACGAACTGCTCTGTGTCCTTTTTTCTGGAGAGATTTATTGTAATAATCAGATTGCATGCGGTCATGGCCGGGGCAGCTACATATGGAAGTGCGCAATGGTAATAATGATAATAGGCCTCCTTTATAAACACTGACATTTGGCATGGTCTCCCATCAAAATGAATAGGAACCCCAGTGGCCCATGTTGCAGACATCATCAGCACCCCACAGTTGGAGAAGGAGGATGGTTTTTGAGATGTAGACTTTTTTTGGGGGGGTTCCATTGAGAGTCTACTTCAGCAATTGGAAACAGTTTGTTCTTAGTGGCAGCCTGAAGCCTGGCTGCCCTCTGTTTGTTCTTCTGCTATATATAAACCTTGGTTAGCCTGTTACTCCTTCATATTAATATGTACCTACATAGCTCAACATCAGCTTTATACTGCTTGGCTGTATTGTACTGCACAACTGTCTTTGTGTTTGTTTCTGTCTGGGTTTGGTGTTAACGCTACACAATTCTGCTAAACTCCAGCTAATGTTCAGTGACAACTGTTTGTGTTTTCTCATTTTTGTTTGTTTTGTTTTTTGTTTGTTTTTTACATACAACTTGGTTTTAAGACTTATTCTCTGACCTACACCCTTTCTCCCCACTATGTAAAGGGTTCACACTGGTGTATAAGTGATTTATAAGATTTGTAGGGTTGCTGATTGTCCCTGCTTGTTTTGTCTTAACCACAGAAGGAGAGATGGACAGTGTGCTAAGTAAAAACTATATTCCAGACTTCTTTAATTTGAATACAGGTTTTCAGATTATGGATGGAATTCCAAAAGAGTGCTGACAATTTAGATTAGGACAAGATGAAAGGTGAAAAGTGGAACAGACAAGGAAACGGAGACGGTGAGTGTGAGAGAGATGCTCTCTATATGTGTATGTGTGCATTTATCCTTTGGTGTGTTTTTAATTTTTCACCGCTGAGAGGATTTCATTACATTTTAGCAGGGAGAGCATTATGTCCCTTATGAACACCATGTGTCTGTCTTCCCTGTGTACATGGAAAACTTTTATTAGATCTTGCCTGTAGAAAATGAAGACTACATAACACGTAGACCTAGCTTGGCTTGAAATTGACCTGAACAGACTCCACCGCTATAACTGCTCACAAGCATGTGAAATGTCTCTCCTGCGGTGGGCCAGTCTATAGAAGCCTATACCTGCTGCAAACTATACATGCACTGCTTGATGTTTTTGGTTTGGTGGGGTTGATTATTGTTTTTTATTAAGAGCAGATGCATTGGCTGAGATTTGGTTTGACTGAGCTTAAAGGGGAGCTTCAGAAGGAAGCATTTTGGACACAGCCCAGTATGTTTCACATGAGGTTTGCACCTTCATTTAACCCTACCTTAAAATGGTTAATTTTATGCTCCTTTAGTCCAACAGTATCTAAAAGATGTCAGAGCAAAAAAAACACACGGAAAAAGGATAATGTTTTGCTGATGATTTCACCAGTTTTAAAAGAATTAATCTTAGAAGCAGGTTCCTCCTTGAGTATGTGTAATGCGATAAGTGTTTGAATCCCAGCCCATAATTTGAGCATGTTAGTAATCTTAAATGCCCCACAAGTCTCCGTCCCTCACCACATTCCTGTGCCACCCAGACTCCAAATTACTGTAAACTAAACCAGAGCCACACCGTGGCAGCAGAAGGGTGTCAATTTGGACAGGAAAGAATTTATTTTAACGTGACTAGAGTTTCTCTGGCTCGGCTTCCTGGTGGGGATGTGGAGAGGGTCTGTCTCTGGTTACTCTGTCCCTTGACATAAATGCCACATGCTCCCTAAACAATAGTCAATTCATCCATCTCACTGTCTGTCCGTGAATACAGCCAGACCATGCTGCCAGGAATGAAAAACACCTCAACTCTCCCCTAAGTGAGAATAATTTTGGAGAATCATAGTTGTCTAAACTGCAAGAAAAAAGGTCGTTTAGACCAGATTCATGACAAATACTTTATAAAATATACTGACTTCCAGTAAGTTGCATGCATAAACCAAAAACAGTGGTACTGGATTGCTAATAAGTATTGGTTAATATCCCGAGTTGAGGTACTGGAACTGAGGTGGGAAAAAAAAGTTCTGTTTCTGTGTACACGGTGTGACCTTGGTGGACTGATTCTTATCAGTCTCACGTTTCTGTGTAGCAGAAATATCTATGAAGCCAAGCAATGGAGCTCTGGCGCGAAATGTCATGGCCTTCAAACGGGAAAAGAAGCGATGTTTGCTGTTTCTTTTCCACAGTCCACCAGCATGAAACACGTAAGCAGACTGTGAAGTTGTTTTTTTCTTTGGTAGCATAGAGAAGTAATTGATTCACAGCATCTTGCTTGCACGCATACTGTGGGACCTGTAGATTCTGGGGCAGCTGGCTCAGGTCACACTCTAGAATAATAAACCTACAGTGGTTTGATGTGCGTGTGCGTGTGGACCCTACTGGACAGTTACCCTTTTTCTCCGTTCTTGCCTCCCCCACTTTCTTCTACTTAGCACAGGCCAAAGAGTGGAGGTGATGATGGGCCCCCAAGTTACTCAGTAGGCCTCTCTTATTGGTCCCACTCTCAATGCATGTCTGTTCCCTGACATCTTCATCTTTCATCACCACCCCATCAATCCTGTGCCTATGTGACCATCCCCGCAGAGACAGGGCCACACTTTGTCCCAAAATCCACCCCATTTCCCCTCTAGTCTCCCTGCCCCATAGCCCCTCCTACTGTGCATGGGGCGTGACAGCTACCTGACAGTAGAGGCCCCTAAATGACAGAAATTGCATTCACAGCCCCCTTCTATACCCCAGTGCATCAAAACAGCAGTGCTAGAAACATCAGCATGCCGATATACCCAAATACCACATGTGTGTCCAAGAGTGAGAGACCAGCCCCCACTCTGTATATTCATAAAGGAGTCCTTCTGTCTTGCTTTTATCCACATGTTAATGTTCCCTTGAGCCAGTAAACGCCTACAGGATCAAGGCTCCCTCAGGGAATAGAGGTGGATGTTATCATAGCATTCCAGCCCATGTGAAAGTATGCCAATTAGCAGAGCTGGAGAATGTTATTCTGCTAACCTATTGCAGTATCCCCCTTTCCAAATAGCAGGTGGGGCCTAAATAAGTTCCTATCTATCACTGAAATTGCCCACTGAAGCTGAAAATTGATATTTTATGTTTCAGTTTCTCCTAGATTTATGAGACACTAAGAAAAAGCACAATTTCTTCAGTAGGTGGCCTGTAACCAATCCTGTTGGAGTCGTATAACAAGTATAACTCAACAACATTTCCAGTCCTGCCGTAACTTTTGCCAGTGTTCCTCAGTGATGTTGGTTCTTGCAATGAACCAGTCAGCCAGTCAGCAGATACTATGCTCTGATATAGTTATATAGTATGTAGTAGATATAGTTAGAATAGTTAATTTCTCTAGTCAGCAACGCTGCTCTCATTTTCAGCCTATAGTGTATGCGTGCTAACTTTATCTATTGTCCAGCACTCTCTCGTACATTGCAACACATTTCTTTGGCGTTTGCACCAAAGAGTAAACTGAAACGCTCAATCTTGTTGTATATTTCACGCTTAAGTACATTTAAAAAGCTGTGATTTTTCTTATCTGACACTCTTCTATGATAACAGCACATTCATAAGTCTTAAATACTTGAAGGCAGCTCAGAGAGGTTAAAACAAATAATCTTGAAAAAAAAATCGTACTTGCTAAAGAAACCCATTTGTCTTCAGCGGAAGTGATTAAGACGACTGAGATCTATATGGCTGAGAATTTACACATCCCTAGTAACTTTCACCAAATGGCCTAAAAGGCTGACAATCATCCAGGAAAATACAGTAAAACAAATGCTACATCAGCGCTAGTTGATTTTTATATTTTCCATACTATTTCATGCAATCATATCTATATTTTATACCTACATATCCTTTTCCGGTGGTCAGGATTCTCTGAAGCGTATGCTAGTTAACTTGAGTTGATTGGTGAGGTTCTGAAGTTAACCTTTACATGCATGTCTACATCTTTGGTGTGTGCATGAGAGGAAATCATGATAGACATGGTAAAAACACACAAGTGCACATCATCACCAGAAGACACAAGGTAAAGCCCATTCAATGCTTGTCTTCAAAGCAACTATGTGTTTTTTTTTCCTCTACAGACAGTTCAGTTCAGTATGTGCTCTGGACCAATCCTCAACCACATGTCCTAACCTCAAACACTGTGCTGTAACTCAAAAGCATTGTTTGAGACACGAGGCACACTCTTAAGATTGGCTCGTGATCCAGCCTGACCACTACACCGAATGCCTTAAACTCCCTCGGAGATACAGAACACGACTCTGTCCAATTCCAGCACACACTCTTGCTACAGTAAATAACCACTTGAGTACTTTTGCAGTGTACTTTGACTCTTACCGGAGCTATTCCCCTCCTCCACTTTCCATTGAAAACTCCTACTGTAGGCAGAATAAAAACATGCACCCTCTCATAGGGTTTTAATGTGTTATTGTGGACAAACCTTCTAATAAATTTAACTTCTTGGCAGAACCAATTGCATCTAAAAATGAACCTCCACTTTTAGTGTGCTTGTTTTTCATTTTTTAGTGCCTGACAAACAGTCCTGACTTGGTGGGGGTTAGTCATTATGTCCAGTAGCCAAGGGAAGGCTGGAAAGTGTTAGAGGTAGATGATGGGTGCTTGCACCTTTGGGTTTAAGTAGTGATCAGTGATGATAGAAAGTGCTGTTGACAAACATGAATATGATGCTGCTTTGCTCTAGCAGTTTGGACTGCAAAAGGACTCATTTTGTGAGATCAAATATTAATTATTTTAATAATGAATAAATATTAGAATGATCTCATACACTTTTATGTCTACAACTTAGTCAAAACACATCCAGTAGTACTGATTTTACATATGTGTGCTTCAGTCTTATGTAGGCAAACAGTAGTGTTGGACGTGTCTGGTTTTTCATTTATTCTGCCCCCAGCTCCTATGGGACCTGTGGTTTAGTGTAGGTTCCTGGACGTGCTAGTTCTGCTAGTGGAGGGATATATGATAGGATGGGTTGTGGTGTCGCTGTTGATGGTGTTTGTGTTTCCAAGCTGACTGCTGTGATGTTTTTGTTCCTGCATAAGTGTGACTTGACCTCAGGCTGTCAAGGCTAGTGGTTTCAAGTGGCATGTCGGTTTGGATTACAGTATGGTTTTGATTTAAGACATTTACGTATCCTGCACGTTCACTGTAAACATAAACAGTACAACATCAAACTGGATTTCAGAGCCCTTGCACCCTGTAGGAGTGAAGCCAGGGCTGGACTGGGACAAAAAATCGGCCCGGGCATTTTGACTAGATACCGGCCCACCAAAAATGTGACGTCATTCAGGGGTAAAACCGCAAAGGATTCTGGGAACTTGTGGCAAGAGGTACTAGCACATGCAGGCTTTCAATTGAACTCAGTTACACAGCGATAAAAAGGAACACAAAAAATGGCATGAAGCTGTTGTATTATTAACTGCAATAGCCGGTGTTGTGCCAAAAAGTGATTGTCTGCCAAAAAGTGATTTCCGGTATTTGCCAAAAACTGATTGCTCGTATTAAAATTGCTATAAGTAACTTGTTGGGCTATAATATGTGAAACATTTGTCAAATGCATCCCTCATGGATGACATAAAGTCATCTCTCCATCTCCATCTCTCTCTGCTGCTCTTCTGTCTCCTCTGTCAGAGACTTCTCCACTTTTGATGATAAATCAGCCTGGTGCAACATGAAAGGATTGGCACAATTTGTTAAGATTTTGAGGAGTTTGAGAAACTAACCTTAAGCATAAAATAAAATTTACTATCAGTAACTTCATAGCACCCGCCCAGCAGTATATAAACTCTGTCATGCTAGCTAGTACGCAGTACCAGTTATTCTAAGCGACTGTAAAAAGTCAGCATAATGAAAACAAACTACAACTAAACTTGGTTTATATCTGACACAGATAGACAGCAGGTCATAACTTCTTACCTGAAGTTCAGTTGCTCTGCCACTATGAGCGGTGTTGTGCCAAAAAGTGATTTCCGGTATTTGCCAAAAACTTTATATAACCTTTATTTATGCAGTTAAAAAATCTCATTAACATTAAAAATGTCTTTTGTAAGAGTAAGTTGGCCAAGAGGACAGCAGAAATGGCAGCAAATAGGACAATAGTTCTGTAAAAATATTTTAAGTGAGGATAAAGGACCGGATTGGTTATAATGTAAGTACAATAACACAGAGCTGTAAAGATACTTGAAAAAACAGATAATTTTTTAATTCTATATATAATCCCTTTGTAAACGCTGTTCACCGAAGTCTATTTACCAACATACATAAAGATATTACACATAAAAAAAATACACGGAAACATTGGAAATCAGTTTTTGGCAGGCAATCACTTTTTGGCACAACACCGGCGGCCGCCTCGGTCTCTCCTCCTCTTGCCTCCCCTTTCCCTTATCCCCCTGCTGGCCTCCACCACTTGCTGATGTTGCTAAATCTGTGGAAGCTATGCCATAGCTACCGCCAAACAATTCAGTTATTTTTACACATTTGGCAGCGTCTGCCTGAAGCGCTTGTTTCTTTTTGGCCCTAATTTTTTCTGCACCTCCTTTCCTTTTTTTGTTCTCCATTTTCTTTTTCTTTTTTTTTTTGCCTGTCCCGTTTGGCTCTTTTGCCATCAGAATTGTTGTCTAAAGGCAAAGAAAGATGCCCAACGGATTTACTTTACCAAACTGACCATCCCAGCCTTGCCGTAATGGTCTATTTGATTCACCTTTTATTGTTCATTTTATTTTCACTTACTGAATACGGGACAGACTTGACTGGGGGAAAGAAGGGGAGAAAGAAAGAGGGAAAGAGAAACAGCTGAGAAGAGGGACGGGGGAGAAGGGCAAAAGACAAAAACCAACAGAATGAGCAGAAAAAAAAAGAAGAAAAAAAAATGCATATATCAATCACCTGGGTCACCTGCTGAGAAAGAAAAAAGAAAACAAGCAGAAGAGACCAAGAGTAATAGAATAAACAACATCACAATGATATATGGGAATATGACAGTAAATACTAGTCAAGTCAAGTCAAGTCAAGTTTATTTATAGAGCACATTTAAAAACAACCAAGGCTGACCAAAGTGCTGTACAGTAAATACAGATAAAAATACAATAGAACACAATTTCGTAAAACACCTCGCTGATCAAATAAAAAATAAATAAACAAATAAATTAAACCTTTCTAAAAGCCAATGAAAAGAGGTGAGTTTTAAGAGCAGTTTTAAAAGTTTCTAGGCTTTTGGAGAATCTGACGTGAGGAGGTAAACTGTTCCACAGTCTGGGTGCAGCCACAGCAAACGCCCTCTCTCCCTTTGTCTTTAATTTATACCTGGGAACATCTAAAAGCATCAGATCGGCTGACCTCAAAGATCTCCTGGGGCAATAAGTACTAAGGAGTTCTGACAGGTAAGAAGGTGCAGTGCCATTTAAAACCTTAAAAGCCAGCAGTAAGATTTTAAAATCAATCCTAAAAGCAACTGGGAGCCAGTGGAGAGAGCAGAGAACCGGAGTGATGTGGTCTCTTTTTTTTGAACCGGTCAACAGGCGAGCGGCAGCGTTCTGCACCAGTTGAAGGCGATGTAGACAGGAACGATCTAGGCCGGCATAGAGGGAATTACAGTAGTCCAGCCGTGAAGTAATAAAAGCATGGACCACTCTTTCTAGATCGTTCCTGCAAAGGTAAGACTTGACTTTGGCTAAAATCCGTAAATGATAAAAAGATCCCTTAACTACAGAGCTGATTTGTTTATCAAGTTTAAAAGCATTGTCAAAAATAACTCCAAGACTCTTAATGGAAGAAGTGCAATCGGAGGTTAGGGGTCCCAAAAAGTCAAGAGAGAAGTTGGGATCTTTAGGAAGCCCAAACACAATGACTTCAGTTTTGCTTTCATTAAGGTGTAAGAAGTTAAGAGTCATCCAAGTCTTAATGTCAGACAAGCTAAATATTAAACATTATTGTGCAGCACATAAGATCAACAGAACACAGTGTGCTTTGAAGTAGGAGCCAAAAAGGGTGTAGTTTGTGGGTGTGATCACCCGTGTGTACACCTGTGAGCATGGACGCGCTTGTTTTTTTTTTTTCTTCTCCATTTTCTTTAGTTCGTCTATAAGATTGCTAAACAAGGGGGGAGGGTGCATCCGACCTCCTCGGCTGTAATTGGTCCAGCCCAGAGTCGATCATGACCAATTGGCCAATCCAACACCTTTCATTATTTATACCCTTCCAAAAAAAAAAAAAAAAAATCGATCGGCCCATAAAAACCAAAAATCGCCAGTGGCCCTCCGGGCAAATGCCCGGTATGCCCGATGGCCAGTCCAGCTATGAGTGAAGCTGCTATTTATTAACTGTAGATTAGATTAGTAATTTGTTCTGACTCACGTCTTTGACTTATCATCTGGATTGCAGTTGAATGATGGAAGCTCGAATAATTGAATCTAGAAGAATGCTGTTGGAAAAACACAGTTAAAAACATGTCAGAAACTTACTTGTTGCTAGTATCCTTATGTGAACTTCATGGCGTAAATCCACAGTCATGATCATCATCCAGAGACAGATGCTGATCTCATTTTCCCATAAACCTTCTGTCAAGATTGTAGTCTGTAGAGAGATTGTTTAATGAGCTATATCAAAGGCAAAATAACATTTGTAAAAAAACTTCTTTTAGCCTGAGAGTGAATAATAAGCTCTTTATCGTGATTAACATGAATTACTTGGTGAAACAACTAAAATGTGGTCTTTCTACAAAACACGTAGTTTTTATAAAGGTTTTCTTATCTACCAGAAACTTTTTTTTCAATGTGTTTGCAATTATATTTCTATGCTTTAAAGAAATACTTGAACTTGAAGCAGTGTTAAACATTTGCGGGTCACCACTAGGTCTTGGAATGGTATTTTTAATGCAGGTGGAACTGCAGAATCTGATGAATAATAACAATAAAAAGCTGGAGTCTAACCTAATTAGAAACAGGAATAACAATAATTCATACTGGTTTAGTCATTATTGCAGCAAGTTGCAGAACTGGAATTATCCAGTTGGATTTTTTTTTTCCGACTTAGAGCTAACTTAAAGAGCATGTGGTTGTTACCTTGGCTTTTTCCCCTTCAGTCTGATACGCATCACAGGTATTTGTGACAATGATCTAAAAGGGACAATATTTATGCCCTGAGCTATGACGTCTTGGTAATATTTCAGGCTATGCGCACACAGTAATACCTTAAGTAAAACCTTAGCTTATTGAGTTAACATTGATGGCATTACTCCTGCTTTTGTTGTTACTTTTGTAACACAAAGTCCTAAAACTGTTGCTAGGATGACACTTGTTCTGGGCTTTGAGTGTAAAGACTCAGTGTTTGTGTGCTTTTGTGTGTACATGAGAGAATAGATGGATAGCATTAAAAGCAAAGAGCATCTGGGTGTGCCAGAAAAAAATGTGGAGTTAATTAAAAAACTTTCTCAGTGAACTATGGTCTGCTTTTCATTTTCAGTTTAAATCCACTATCTGTCACCTTACTGTCTTGATATAAACCTGTGAGTAAAACCAACTGTCACAGTTGTGCCCTGGAAGTACAGACAGCTACCACTCATTACCTTTGGATCCTAAGCAAGAACCATTTGCTTCTCTCCATAAAAGCTGGTAAACACCGCCATCATTTCCTTCCCTGTAAATATTAATTCTCTACATGTGTGGTCTAAGGTTGGGAAACACATCAATAATCTTTTGTTTGCAGCTATGTCTAAGTAGCAGAAGGCTCGTGTCACGTGACTCGCGGCTGCAAAGACAGTTGATAAGAAAATGAACATGATGTGAGATCTGCTAACTTGTTGATATGAATTTTTGTGAAAATGCATTTGTCTCCATTCTGCAGCTTAGAGACAGAAATTCTCTCATTGTTTAGAAAAGTTATCAACCAACTCTTGTGTTTCTGCTCTGTAGTCGTATAGAGAGCACAGACATCTGAAAAGATTCTTGATACTGAGATTTTCACCACATGCAGAAATGTGGTATACTCATTCAACGCCAGAAGAGTTGGAATTTGAGATAGACTGGAAACCTCCTTCCATATAAACAGCACATGGCTCCACTAGATGTGTGAAAACATTCAATTGACCATCCAAGGCAGTATTTGATCTATAAAAAGCCTGGCAATAACTACAGACAAATGAGAGAAGAAAGGCAGTGATTGAGTATAAAGATTGCAAAAGGGTCTGAAAATACCAGAATTAGAATTTACAAAGAAGCACGCAGCCAAGAAACCAAGAACTACTATTACCTTCTCAACACTCGTGAGTTCGGGTCTCATGTCAGCACTGCAAAATTGGTCTACACCAACAACCAAATCGAAGAAATGCGCCTTGGTGTTTGTGGTTCTCAGTGTTTGTAATGGAAAATGACATCACAGAAAATGTAACCTTATGTAACCTTGATTCTTGTTTTTTGTTAACCCCAGTCCCCACTTGAAACATTTTCTGCCATTATCGTTCTGGTAAAGATTAGCATTAACCAAGATAGTGAATCTATGTTGACTGAAATAACATTAATGCAGCTTTTGTTGGCATATTACATACTTTTGACAGAGAACTGAATGACAAGATGTAAAAAGATGCCATGTGTGTATTTCAGTTACGATATTATAGTCCATGTACACATAACATTAATATTACTTGTCTTTGCGCTTCTTAGTCAATGTTTCTGCGTGATGTGATTACCCTGATATTGACTCATATGCACCCACAATTTTCATCTTCAGTCTGACATTGTGCCAACTCTATTTCCACTAAGAAGCGGAATCACTTTTTCTTATGAATCACTGAAGACCAGACTGCATTACGTTCATGTAAACATACTGATTGTGCTGAGGTTTTAAAAGTAGAGCAGAGTGAAGGGAAACCAGCTCAGCATTTAGTGGCAAAAACTTCAGTGAATCAAAAACAAACAAGCACCTTGGACTGTTTTGAGGCCTCAGCATTAGTGTTTTGGCCACCACAGTGTTGGTGTCTTTGGAGCCAGAGGTGACCATATTTAGATGGGAGGTATAAAAGCAAGTAGGAGTGTCGTGAGCCAAAGTTGGTGAGTAAGGTTTTGGACTCTAAAGCACAATCCAACAACTGACAGTGTACCTTTCAACCTATCCACAGTAGTCTCAAAGTAAGCACCAATGGCTGGGGAAATAACTAGAATTTTTCTGGGCTCAGTTCAAGAAGCTATTTTGTTGGGAGCGTAGAGGTCAGTAGAAACCAGAGCTATTGTGAGGTTGCATGGCAGGAGGGGAATTGACTGAGCAGGCTTCCCCGGAGAGATCGGACTGGTGGAGGGTTTTACAGCAGACAAAAACTTCCTCATATTCCTTCACAGAGAGTGTAGAACAGCTTTGAATCCTGGGGAAGACTTTCATTGGAGGCAGATAGGATTCCAGTTTAGAAGAAGCTTCAAAGATAGAAAAGAAGAAGTATTATGCATATTTATTAGCATAAATAGTTAAACACACTGAGCTGATTACCACACTCAGTGAAGACAGTCTGGCATAGAGTTGTGGCTCATCATGGTCCTGGGAAGGCTCCACTACCAGGCAGAGCTGCCCAAACCAGTTGGAAGGCAACAGTTGTCAGCCAAGTTATCAGCCATGAAAGGCAACTTTGGTTAACATATACTATACATTTGCTAACTATGTAGAACTATGTTATTAGTATAAAATACTAGAATTTCTCTCACCAAAACTGAAGCACAGATGACTTGGCTGGTCAGAAAATCCCACGGCAGTTTTAATGGGAGTCTGTGGGGTGTGAATTGGAACCAGAAGCATGTGGATGATGCACTTTCTGGTAGTGGCCACATGATTCACCACTCATTTTCTCAGTTTCTGTTTATCGGAAACGAAATGTTAGTACATGGTGTGTGTTTTAAATCTTCTCACATTATGACGCCTCTGAAACTGTCTAGGGAATTTCATGATCATACTTTACATGCCATGTAAGTTAGAGGGAAGTTTTCTCCTTCATGTTATGTCAGTCCCACACAAATGATGATTGTATTGGAAAATTATTATTTGTTTCACAAAAAATAAGCCACAGTGCAAAAGCAGTCTGTGAAAAAGTCAATCCTTACTGTTTCCATAGGAATCAAGAACATAAACTGATAATCAAGCGTACTTGATTAACTGATCATCAGCACATTTGACCACCTCTAAAAGCACATGTTTTTGCAATTCAGGTGCCTGTTAACTCAATGCTGAGGAGGAAAGACATCGTCAGTGAACATAAAAAAGCAGTTGTCTTCTCCTCATCTGTTTGGGAAAGGTTTTAAGGTCATTTCCAAACAATTTGATATCCATCATCATGCAGAGAGAAAGATTATTCACAAGTGGAATATATTCAAGCAACCATGAACTCCAAAATATTTTAGAGTCCAATGTAAGGCCATCTGTCTGACAGCTAAAGCTTGGCTGAAACTGGGTCATGAAACAGGATAATGATCACAGCAGCAAATCTGCAACGGAATTGCTGAAAGAAAAGAATCTAAAGGTGATTCTGTGAGCTAATGGGACCGAGGTGTGCTTAGTTTTTAATAGGACTACTTTTTGTTAAAGATATAATGGTGCTCAGTAATATGTCATGTATTTGTCAACGATCCTCTTTGGTTTAATTGACATAATTTTAAGACTAGATCATTCTTACCCCTCAGCCATAAAAGGCTGATTTTGACATTTTGGTCACCCCACTGTGGGGGTGAGTGGGCAGATGGCGTGGATACCCAAGTTTGTGAACTTGATAAGTCAAGAAAGATATCGCCTATGATTTTCAAACTAATACCATAACTATATCAATTAAAAAACTCAGAGTTTGAATTTCAGTGACCTTAACCTCAAGGTAAAGGTCAGAGGTCAAGTTTTATGAAAATTTTATGACTGAGAAGAATTCAAGAAGGAAGTTACATAGGATTTTCACATTTATATGATAGGTGCATCTACTAGGAGGCTGAGGGGTAGCACTGGTTGCCCCCAGTATTTTTTAATCACATCCTGAAGACATGAGAATTAACAGAGGGTGTCCTTTATTTTTACCATAATATAGGCCATTATTTTGGTTCCTTTCAGAGATCTTTAAAACCTTCCCAGAGTGCCAGTGAAATGAGAAATGTGCTGTTGATGGTGGCAGCCAGTTGCATGTAGAGCTAAAAGCTTGTTGACACATATGGTTTATTTCTCTGTGGCGATGGATTGTAAATCAATTTGCCCGTGTCATGCTTGTGTGGTATGCTCATTATCATTTATTTTTGTTTGCATCCAACTGCTGCACATATCATGGGGATTCTCATCAGTGTGACACTGACTCATTCCTCTTAGCAACCTGTGGTTTATGTTAGTGAGAATGGCAGCACTGGTGTCAGGGTGTGGGTTGGGAAGCCAAGCAGAGAAGACTGGCTTGTGTGTGGCTGTATGGTTGTGATAAAATTCTGAAACCAGGAGCACAACACTGGAGAGGGAGAGTAGCAACAGCAGCGCAACAGCCAACCATTCTGCCAATCACGATGTCTCACTCACTCCTGGAAACAAGTCTTTTCCATTCTTTATTAGATTTAATTTATACTTTTTGCAACGTATTGAACAACACAGGTTCATGATATTGTGCATGCTTTGGCACCGGGAGGAAAGAGACGGAGAACTTAAGGGGGCTAACCAAATAAAAGTGCTGCAAACAGAATGAAGGCAGCAAAAAGGCTGTACCGACCTCATGCTTTTATTACTGTGCCAGAAAACTGTCTCGATCCAACGAGAGACCATTTCTCATTCAATTACGTGTTCCATGTGTGCGTTCCAAAGCTTCATCCACAGCGAGCAAGCCCAGTCTTTCACACACATCCTCATCTCCAACACTCAGTCCTGTTGCCTGTCAAAACAGGATTGCAAAGGGTTTGTCCGGCACGTGTGTGCATCCATGTTCTGCTGCATCTGTACAATGTACGTGTGATCAGTGTATTGAAAGTGTGTTTCTCAAAACATACAGTTAAGCATGTGCCCGTTCTTTGGCCTCTCTACATCTGACTGCTCTGACTATTAACTACAGATTTCCCAACGCCGTAAATCAGTGGAATGTGTGCAGGTGTTTGTGGCACATATCCCAATGCAATTGTAAAAAGTATAAAGTTTGTCTGGAATAAGCAAAAATCAAGCACAGAAGTTCATTAACAGCTTGCTTTAAAGTTCAGAATCATAGTAAATCTGGAATAAAAGGGTTTCACAGGTTTTGTGGCTCTAATTTACTTTATTTTTCTTAAGGGTATATGTAAGTGCAGGTAAACACATGTACCGTTGTGATCTGGAAAGCCAATTTGATTGTCATGGCATGCCTGCACCAAACAGCAATGTGTTTGGATACAGATGTCTGCCTGTAGACAGATTTACTATTGCAGTGGATTAACCAAATTGCAGTGGTGGAAATATATTCAGGCAATTTAATAACTAAGAATCATGGTAATGTCAAACACAACTGTGAGGTTATAACACTTCTGACATTTGTTTTCCAAATAGTAAAAATCCGCTCAAGTCCATTTAGGTCTGTAGCACACACCCAGGATCATCCAAGATAAGAGTCCTGGAGCAGAGGGACATCTCCGACATCGATATTACACAATCATTCATTAAAGAGTAAACAGTAACTGAGACAGCCTGAATTCACAGGAGAACTGTAGCAAGTTCTCCAGGATGGTTGGAATGACCTACTTGCTAACGATACTGTGCAAGTGCACTTAGGGAAACTAGTGATGATGCAAAGCAGTCGCATCAAATATTACTTTAATTTTGCATTGTTTTTTTTTTCTGTTCACTACATTTTGTTAGCCATTAATCGCTAAATCAGAGCTAAAATTGTTTTTGACTGCATCACTTTACTAACGGGCCATAAATCTCTTGCACTGGAGGAGTCAAAACTTGCTCTGAGGTGTCTGAAATTGTCGATGCTGCTGATTTACTTGTTGTTTTACATCGTGTCTACGGCTACTGACTGTAAAGTAGATTGGCTCAAAGGGGCAAAAGAGATTTACCCCGCTGATGCTTTTATTGCCAGACATCTTCTGAATCTCTATAATTTACACTAGGGCTGCCACGATTTGTCGACTAGTCACGATTACGTCGACTATCAAAATCGTCGACGACTGATTTAATAGTCGACGTGTCGTTTGAAGCTTTGTAAGATCGCAAAAGACGCAGGAATAATAGCAGGATTTAAGAGTGTAATAACGGACTGAAACAGAAGATGGCAGCACAGCATGTACAAGGATGCCAGCTGCCGTTAAACCCCGAAGAAGAAGAAGCAGCTGTGTCCCAGAATTCATAGCGCGGCCCAGCTTAGTTTCCAACAATGGCGGTAGCTAGTTAGTTTTAATATTACTCTTATTATTCTTTCTGGGTCACAAAATAAACGTTTAACATATTTTCAGGCGAGAATGTAGCTGTGTAAACCTCAAATATCGGCTCAGTTTATCAGGACACCACATATTTTCAAAAGCGCTCCGACGTTTTCGGAGACGTCTGTTACCCACTAGCTCGATAGCTAGCCGGGGGCTAGGTCACTAGCGCCGTGAGAACACCGGACTCCCGGCAAATTGTTTTCAAACCCACCGCCGTCTTTCGCGACTCAGGTTAAATATATATTGAGTCACTTAGATAAATTAAAAATGTTGTTGTTTGGCTTTTTTTTTTTTGTATTTTATTTGTTCCTGAGTAAATCGGTTTGGCTGAGATTAAAGTTATAGTTTTTACACAGCTGAATAAACGTCAAGCAGACAGCTGATTATCAGAAGTGTGAGATGCTGGAGAATATACTCCAGTGTCCTGTTATATTTTAGATAGCAAGGAGTTTATTAAACTTTACCGAAACAATCTGCAAATTTCATTAAAATTGAATAAACTATCATCTTGTCTTTATTTTTAGTTAGCACCTTAAAAGCTTAAAGCTGTAAGCTAATGATAGTTATATAAGAGCAGATGCTGCTGGTGCAATAAGCTGTAGTTTTACATCCAGTGGATGATGATCTGATTAGTCGACTAATCGCATAAATAATCGGTGACTAGTCGACTATCAAAATAATCGTTTGTGGCAGCCCTAATTTACACATTGATATTGCACTTGGAAAAAAATATATGAATCTTTGTTGCAAAGTACTTTCTATGCACTTTGCACCTTTTGTCCGCATGCACATGAAACTCTTTTTGAGATAAGAGATATGACATAGTTTGATCTGGGCAGGAAAATGAGCCCAGGAGGACTGAAGCTTTATCACTCTTATTAAAAGGAAAAAAATGATACCACCATCTTGTGTGTAGACCAGTATTCACAGTATTCTTCACAGTAAATCTCAGCTCATTGTGCATGTGTATCAGTAATGGATGAGGTTAATCGCACTTTATAGCTGCTGAACTCACTGCAGAGTTCTGTGAATGGCCCGAGGTTGACCTACTGCAGATGTAGTCGATGTCTACATCTGCATAACATATTTTCTTTTTGTGTTCCCCAGGTTGCAGTTTTGATCTTTGCTGAAGACTCAAGACCACACAGGTAAATGAAATAAAGCAGATATAGGCTTATACTTCTATATTCAACCTCTGTCGTTATCATTTCTTCAATCTCCTCCTGTCCACTAACACAGTGTTTTCATTCAAACCTGTGATTTCAAGCTCTTATTATTTACTTACATACATGCAAGGGGGCTTCACTTTGTTAGCTATGACACATGTTTTGCTTTCAAGAGCTAGCACTGTATATTTATGCATGGATATAAGCTTTTCTTGTCTGTGTGGTGCACAAATGATAAGTGAGCAGTCAGTGGTCTGGTTTTAGTGCAGCTGAATCAGGCCTGTAAACAGAGCAGGGCGTGCTGCAGCAGGCTAATAAAACAGAGACTGTCCCACTTTCTGCCACTTTGATCCACATTGCAGGCCCTGCTGGACTTCAGCTTGCCTCAGTGTCTCAGACGTCTTCACTGACCGCACCTATCCACTTCACCCTCAAAGCTAATTATGGTTATGCTCTATAAACTTTATTCCTGTTTTCTGCAAGACAGAGCAAGACATTAACCAGAATATTATTGATGTTTAATCTACTACTCATGGCTTGTGTGTTTTGATATGTGGCTGTTTGTAAGCATGCATACACAGTGTGACTCAGGGCAGGCATGCTTGCCTAAGCGAGCGTGTATAGTGAAAGGGTCTTGTTTAGAAAAGTGAGTGAGCCCTGGAGGCTTGTCAGTTCCCATGTCTTTGTATTAGAGCAGTTCATAAGGCCTTTCTGCCTTCCTAGAAAACGGGCATGTGTGCAGGCAGGCCAGGTGAGGTGAGGTGCAGGCAGCTGGTACTTCTGGACCTCTCTGTCTTGTAATGAGTCAGATTCTGCAGAATAGGATTAATCAAAATGAGAAGTTGTTTTTGGTTTGGTCTCCACTTTAACTGTGTGCAGTGTGATATCTTCTCAAAGACAAGTTACATCTAGCAGAGAATATCAGGCGCAGCCATGGTTTAGTGTAATGATGGGAAGTAGAGAAGGAGAAACGGAGAAAAGAGGAAGAGACAACAGAACAGACAGATAGAGGCTTAAGCACCTACTGATATGGAAGTTGCACTAAATCTGGCATGAAAGTTTTTGGCATTTGGACTGAGCCTGAGGAGAAGGATGTCAGGAGGGAGGGTAGGTGTGGGAGCAAGAGAGATGAGAAAGAGGTGTGGAGACAAGTCTGGGTCTGAGTGGAAACTTGAATGGAGGGGAAACTGGGCTGGAGGCCACTCAGCAGATCCACCTGAACCCTGCCAGAGCAATCAGCTATCAGAAGTTTAGAGAGGGAACCATTTACCCCCCCTAAGTAAATTCACTAGGGGTTTGTAGGGATTTGGCTTGCTTTTTGGGCTCTAATGCAGGGATATTTTGGTAAGTGAAGTCCTCTTGTTTTGAAGAGATGGTTCCAGAGCCTGTCTGCTTTTTAATGGGATCACAGCAGACACTCCAGGAACCACCGCCAGGTGAAGCGGTTCTGCTATCTACTTCCAGCTGTGTAAACACACACACAAACATACACACAGACAGACACACACACGCAAACTCTCCCACCCAGACACAGTCAGAGACATGTCCTGTCAGTTCTAATAAAATGCTTGCTGGCTCCCATAGAGGGAAACGCTCATAATCCCATTTTCTTTCAATGAAAAACAAAGCAGATTCTTTTGCTTTTGAGAAAGTGATTGGCCTTGTTAAAAACAATGAGTTGCTTGAAAGATGCAAACAAATTTAACAAGAGCTAGTGGTGTCTGTTCTCAAGCTGGGAATGTTCAAGGGAGCGTGACATTGTCCTTCCCCTCTCTCTTTTTCTCTCTTTCTTCGATATTTAATGTTATTTAGTGTTTCCTGCAAACGTTAATTTGTTTTCTGGGCTGTTTTCCTTCCCTCTAGGCTTTCAACTTTGTTTGCGGTTGATGAGGTGATATAGAAAACTCACATCTTTCTTGTTTTTTTTTCTTTCTTGAAATAATGGCACCAATGTGTATCCCTGGGAAGTGCATGCATCTGTTTGGGATGTTCGCTCTCTGTGATTGTAGGACTCTGTTTTACTTGGTCAGTATGACCTTTTGCACAGGTTTGTGCAATGAGGGAAGGAGGAAGCAGTGGCCAGGCAGTAGCTTTGCTGTTAAAGGCATTTAGACTTTAGAGCTCCATTGTTTATGTAACTAAGAGAAAGTCAAGACTCCCTTATGGCCCTTTTGAAAAGCAGATGCCGGAGATTTTTGCTGCTACATTTTATGGCTTATTTGCTACCAAGGAGATTCTGAGATATCTTAGGGGAGCACGTCTTTTCTCACATTTCTTCTGTCAGGCAAGAGCTGTGGAAGTTCTGAGACTAAGGAGGGGTTTGAGCTGTTAGTCTGACAATACTTATTTTTAATACTAGTCTGGCAATACTTTATTTTGTTATATTCTTTTAATATCTTATTCTGTCCAACAACTCCACCTTTTGTGAAATGTTTTTACCCTTTATCACCTTCACCTCTAAGATGGTTGATGCATAAAGGCCCTTTCGGCCGATTCAAACCTCCAACCGATTAAACACTAAAACATTCTCCAAACAGATTTTCCAGGACTGATGGTGATTGCTTCAATAAGTCATTTAGTTTCCTATTCAGCCTTGAGGATTTATTTTTCATTAAACAAGGAAAATATTCTTCTTAGTTGAGATAGTTCCATTGGCTAGAACCAATCACCACTCTAATATTAGTGGTACACCTACAAACATACACACACGCACAATCCATCACTGACAGCACTCTTGGTCTCTAAGCTGCCATGTTGATCCTCTGGAGCACAGCAGAAATGGTCATAAGCTCAGAGGAGCCATTGTATTGACAGAACTTTCATAACCACATAGTGTTACATAAGGCCCATGTCACAGATCTTGCACAGTGTGTGAGCATATTTTGTGTGTTATGTGCTCAGCCATGTGTTACATTTTAGCTGGAAGGTGCGATGTTTTAAATTATGACTAATCCACCATGCCTTGGAGCTACAAAAAGAAGGTCTAACTGAAGATGTCTGTCTAACAGAATCCTATGCCAGAAAAGGCAAACTAGTCTGAATAAGACCACAGTTATCCAGTTGTGTGTTTTTCCTGATGTGTGCCTAAAGTGTGACTAACCCTGTGGTGTTAAGGTTTGTTTTCTGCAGCCTGGGTAAGCTTTCATTAATAAGGAGACAGACATTTTTGCATTTGTGGAGAATTAGAATTTATTCCTAAGAGAAACTGGTTTGCACAATGGCATAATCTTTGGAAAACAAAGCAATTTTCTTGAATACCATCACGTCTAAATGCACAAACAATTACAAACGCTCTGCACTGGAGAGGTCACGGGAACACATTTGTCTCCTCAACATGGTCTAAAAGAATTTGATTTAGTTTTCCCTCTAGATGCTGTGTAGAAAACTTCATCGCTATTCAGTGTTGATGAATTCTGACTTCAGTGTTATTGTGGTACCCACAATCCTTTGTCAGGAGTGTGCATTTTGGACTGCAAAAGTCCACGTGTTTGCTGAGAGCCCAGCGTTATTGAAACTCCTGCCTCATCTGTTTGCTCAGCCGGATGACTCAGAGGTCTGCTGGGGTTCAGTCAGCTGCTGCCCCTCTGGATGTGCCACCAAGCTTTCAAACTTTCACTACTGTTGTGGCGTCTGCTCAGTCCACATATGTGAATCACTGTTGAGGTTTGTGTGAATTAAACGGGTTACGTCATACATAGATCACTTTCATCTGTTTTTTCATCTGTTTTATGTATGGCAGCAGAGAGACCTAATGTGCTGCACAGCACATGATATAGCTTAGTGTTAATGTGGTGTTGATACGTATGTGCATATTTATAGACTAGTATTCTGACTTGTAGGGTTTTATGTTGGGCAGGGTACGTATTGGTGTTGAGCCAAATGTTTCTGTAACACTACTGAAAGCTGGCATTTGTCCGATGTTTTCCTTGTATAGTTTGAGTCTGTGCTCTAGATTTATATAAAAAGTTTGAGAGTATTCTGTTGGATCTGCATTCAACATTCAATCAAAGTCAAATATTAAAATAAACAGCTGATGCTGATACGTTACAAAAGTAGTTCAACAAATCAAATGGCTGACAGATACATGATTTGTTAACCAGAATAAATAATTTCTTCAAATCTCTTCAAAGACTCACTGTTAATTCCAAATATTCTTGGAAATGTCAAAGAATACTAATCCATAGTTTTATGAACTTATTAGTTGTGCACTGTATGCATAAGGCACAGGTGTTTCTGTTTAAATATGCAGCACACACAATGTAAGCACATGATTTTAAAAGTGAACAAGTTACAAGTTACTGCTTACACCTCCTCCGGTGGCATTCGGGACTTCCGCAGTGATCGATTGGCTAAGTGGCCCACTAGCTTAGCATTGTGAGAGGCAGCTGAGTGATATATTGTGTGTGTAAAAGTGAAGGGCGTTAAGTGGAACACAACCCAACAGCAGTAAAGGCCGCAGTATATCTGGCAAGACGTGTCTTTTCTGCAGCATATCCATCCTTAGTCTAAGTTGAAGTATGTGTGTGTTTGCATGAGTGTGCATAGTCCCAATTCCCCAAGCGGGGTCTTACCTTACAGGGTAACCCCATGACCTGATTTATGTTTAGATTTTATTCCTTCTGTTATGCTGGATGCTTTTAACAGGAACTGTAAACCATTAAATCACCCAGTGAAATGCATGTCATATGAGACTTTCATTATAGGTCATACATTGAAAGCTGTACATTATTGGCTATTCAAAGTCCCCATGCTTTGAATGGCTTAAGGAGTGATTCTCAAAGAGAGAACCAAGCATGAACCGATGCATGTGCTTATTTATTTAAGTTTGTTTGTTTTAGAGCACACATATCCAACTATAAGAGTGTGAAAGAGGGAAAAAGTGGTAGCTTAATTTGGAGAAATAATCTGTTGCCTCGGTAATAGAGACTAATGTGGAATTAGGCAAGCATGCATTCATCTGGAATGCTTCAGCAGCAGCAATCAGCATGGAAAACACAATGATATGGAATTTCCCTGTCAAGCTTTCATTCATGTTCTTTTACACTGATTCTAATGTGGAAAAATGTGGAAGGGAAGCTTACTTGGGGAATATGAGGATTTAGACCTGGAAAATTATCTAACTTATCAAATATGAATGTTCTATAATGAGTTCACATTAACCTTAATATCCTCAGCAGTTTTAGGGCATGCTGAATGCTTTCCATTGAAAGTTCACGAAAAGAAACCTTGTTATGGCATTCACTTCCTCTAGTTCAGTGGTTCTCAAAGTAGGATCCAGGTACACCAATGGATTTCTCAGTTCTTGCTTGTAGTTCTTGTGTTCCTTAACCTGCACAGCTGCTGCAGCTTTCTTTAGCATTAAGATATAAAACTGTAGCCAGAGTTCCTGAAACGCAACCATAGCCTCAGTCATGATGGCCTGCTGCTAGCTAAACTGGAAATCAAATCACACATGAACAAAAGTTAAGTACCGGTACTAAGACAACATCAGACTATAAAATTAACACCTTATACTTTAATATGAAGAGCCCCATGAGGCTTTGCTCTTGCTGCTTTTTTTGCTACATTATCTCTGTGACATGAATTGTGGCACAATGATCGTTTCATGTTGAGTTTCCAGTATTGACTAGAGCCAAACTTTTTGTTGGAAAATAAAATTTGATTAATTGACCAGCCCTGTGCTGTGTTGTCAAATGAATATGTGTACAAGATGGGGATTGCCTCTGCTTTCACTTAAACAGCAGTCACTGATCATTTCCTTGGCTAAGTGAGTGAAGGCTGAAGCATTGGGAGAAGAAGAAAAATGAAAGGTCTATTCGTGTTTTTCTAAGAATCAGAGTTCTGGAGGGAACTTGTACACGTCCATTTACCCCTCCTGGACTGACCCTTCTGACTCTGAACTGTACCCCCCTTCATTGGGGCACTTTCACTGGTCAGCCACTATGTGGCCCCATGCTGGAACTTACTGGACGGCTTTATAAATGGACATCTCTTCACCAGCTTTCCATAACTTTCATGATTTTCATATCTGCTTCCTCTTCTTACTACCCATTGCTTCATCACCCTCTTCTCCACCCTCTGCCTCTTTGTGGGAAATACTCATACAGCATTGGGCCATCTATCAAACAGGCCATTAAAAAGAAATACAGAGACAGAGTGCACCTCTAACAGTAAAGCAATGAATCACTTAGTTTCTCATTACCGTGGGTTATTGTCAATAGAACTGTGGAAAAAGAAAATGTTATATGGACAACAGTCCAATGCTGTGAACGAACTCTTTATGCATACATTATTAAAGCAGCTCATAAATGCCTATGTGTTTTATTACTTTATTTTCCTAGGGTGTTTTCAATTTAGTTTGATCAAACTGCAACATGTCTGATTGATATTTGGATGTAGATTATACTTTTAGACAGCAAAAATGGACATGCAGTAAAACATTTAACATGTAAATCATACACCTTGAGCAATAAAAAGACCCATGTACTATAGTAAAAATTACCATTATATTATTTGGTTTTACACAGCTTACATAAAACAGCTACACCACCCAAAAGCCTTTGACAGCTGAGCAGAACTCAGGCACAAGCCATTTATAAATCTATAGTGATGAATCTTTGATTCATAAATTTGGGAAACAGCTTTGCCACAGCTATATTATTATTATTATTATTATTATTATTATTATTATTATTAGTAGTAGTAGTAGTAGTAGTAGTAGTAGTAGTAGTAGTAGTAGTAG
The DNA here is from genome assembly GCF_057382185.1 of Mchenga conophoros. NCBI lineage: Eukaryota > Metazoa > Chordata > Actinopteri > Cichliformes > Cichlidae > Mchenga > Mchenga conophoros. The sequence goes on from NC_140532.1 coordinate 7,938,386, forward strand.
TAGTAGTATTACAGAAGACCAGAGGTTCGAATTCCCTATCTGGCCACCTCTAGAGTTTGCATGTTCTTTCCAGGTACTCCAGTTTTCCCCGAATGGATGTCTGTCTACGACAAATTAGCAACCTGTCCAGTGTGTACCCTGCTTCTCGGCTCATGACAGCTCGAGATGGATAACAGTTTGTTCAATGACCTCTCCACCACGGCTTCAGATGTGTCCACTTTGCAGCCAATCAGAGACCCAGAGTTCCTGATAAATGTATTCATTCTGTTGGTGTCATCAGCTATGCTGCTCTCCCAGGAGACCACAACAAAGGTCACTGCACTTGCACAACAGAGTGATAAAACAGATCTCCAAAACACAAAACACAGCCTGCTCAACTCCATGTGTTCCAATTCAGCCTATTGTTGATGGGGATGCCCAGGTACTTGCATTCCTCCATCATATCAACATACCCTGTCCCAAGAAAGACTTAGTCCATGCAGCTATCCTCAGTGGATATCAACCATCTCACTGCTCTTATTCATATACAGAAGCAGATGATTTTTCCCAGACCACTGCACAAATCATCCAATAAGACAGAGTCATAGCAAATCTCACATACTCTGGACAGACAGACAGACAGATAAAAACAGAATATAAAACACAATAAACAGTAGGCAATCAAAAGAAAAAGGGGCAAACAAAACAAGATCCATTCACAGTGCAAGAGTTGTTACTACTATTGACTAAACTGAAATAAGCTGTTAATAAAAACTAGGTTAAGGAGAAGAAAGTAAATGTAGATGTGCATGTGCATTGAGCTAATAAAGGCTGTATCAAGAGTCTTGATTGTGGTTTGCAGAGAGTTATGCTTAAAACTCAGTGTCTCTCCTGCTTTCTGTGATGCATTGAAGGGCCTTATAGCCTAGGGTACAATAGAGTTCCTCAGTCAGTGGTCCAGGACAATGACAGTAGTCTGTTGGTAAACATGCTCTTCGGCCTCAGGAATACTTTGTGCAGAGGGTTCCTGTTGTTATCCATGATTGAAAGCATTTTATTGAGGGTTCTTTTCTCTGCCACTGATGTAAGGGGCTCCAGCTCCATGCCAACACCAGAGCATGCTCTCTTAACCAGTCAGTCCATCCCTATTCTTAATGCTGCCTCACCAGCAAACCACTGTGTAGAAGAGAACACTGGCAGCTACTGACTGGTAGAACATCGGCAGGCATTTATTGCAGATTTAAATGAACTCAGTCTTCTTGTGAAGTACATCCTGCTCTGTCCCTTCCTATAAAGTACACCTGTATTAGCTGACCGGTCCAGTTTGTTTTTCCCAACATTTCTCCTTCAACAGCAGTGGCTGAATTACCTTAAACACACTAAAGAAATCAAAGAGGTGCACATCACCATGCAGCCTACTGTCTACATGGGAATAGACAGATATAATCATCTACATGCTGTCTGCAGCATGTAGATGATTATATCACCTGCTCCCAGTTTTTTGTTGATATGTGGATTCCAGGAGTTCAAGATATTTTTTTTTTAACCTACGGCCTCTGGTGGGCCAAGATTCAGTTCTTTAGCAACCTTATCATAAGTAATATGAAGGCAACTAGTCATTAGCCGTTAAGCTCTGATGGTGTCAACTTCTTTGATACAGGAAACCGACAGGATGTTTTCCTCAATGCCGATATCTCCTCAACGCCAAGTTGTAGAAGGCAAATCTTAAACTTGAAAGCCAGGTCAGAGCTGTTGTAAGATCTAGCTTTTTTCATTTGAGGGAATTAGCCAAAATAAAGCCCATCTTATCGAAACAGCATTTTGAGACAGTAATCCACGCCTTTGTTACTTCTAGGCTGGATTATTGTAACGCACTTTATTTTGGGGTTAGTGATGCGTCCATTAGGCGGCTGCAGGTTGTGCAAAATGCTGCAGCACGTCTTTTAACTGGAACAAAAAAGTTTGAGCACATTACCCCAATTTTAATTTCACTCCACTGGCTACCTGTACATTTTAGGATTGTTTTTAAAATTCTCTTATTTGCTTTTAAATCTCTTAATGGCCTAAGCCAGTGCTCTAAGCCTGTACATCATAATGTTCTAAAATCTTGTGTTCTACATCCTGGTAGCAGGAATGGACAGTTTATATTTCCTCCTTTTAGCTCTTTCCCTCGCTCCAGCTCTGCAGCTCCATCAGCTCCATCAGCTCCATAGGTTTAGCAGCATCAGTTGGTGCTGTGTGTAAACAGTGCATTGGCAAAAAGAAAAGGGTGTATAGAGTAAAAAAAGTTATTAGTGATTTACAATATTTGAGTATTGTAAGTGATGAGGACAGGAGTAAAAAACAATAAATCACTGCCAGTTTTATCCCTATCCATTTCCTGCACTAGATCTTGCTTATGACATTGATATCACTTGAACTGTCATGCCAATATAATAATACACCAAAAGAGATTTATTTTGAAGCTATTTTCTACCTTCCTTTCACTTTTTACTCATCTCTTCTGCCATGTTGACTGAAATTGAATAGCAATGGAAAACAAACAGTGCTGGTGCGGGTGGGATTCTGTCTTTGGGGATTAAAGTGTTACATTTTTGCTCCAAGTGTCACTACACTGACTGCTTCAGTGCATAATGCCTTTATTTATTTCATTTCATTTTATTTATTTTTAAAGTGACAGTAATTTCTTTATAACCCCACTAATCAGAAGGTCGGTGGTTCGATCCCAGGCTGCCTCCTGGCTGCATGCCAAATATCCTTGGGCAAGATACTAACCCCATGTTTGCCTACTGGTGGTGGTCAGAGGGCCTGGTGGTGCCAGTGTCCGGCAGCCTCGCCTCTGTCAGTGCGCCCCAGGGCAGCTGTGGCTACAATGTAGCTTGCCATCGCCAGTGTGTGAATGTGTGTGTGAATGGCTGAATGTAGTGTGAAGCGCTTTGGGGTCCATAGGGACTAGAAAAGCGCTATACAAATGCAGGCCATACTGGACACATATAACTGTTTGCACCCATACTCATCTGTGTCATAACTGAATGCACATGGTTTTAGGATTTGTAGCTTGGACTTCCCAATATAATTATCTCTGATGTTCCTTACAAAAACCTTTCTAAATTTGATTAGAAATAATAGAAAAAGAAACACGGTCCACTGGTGTTTGCTTACATTTCCATGGGTACATTTCTAATTTGGAATTATTTCAGACAAATAGAAGTTTAAACAAACAGGGCTTGAATTGTTGCCACAGCTAACTAACATCATATCAATGATGGTGGGACTAGAAAAGCGCTATACAAATGCAGGCCATTTACCATTTTTACCATATTTTTATACTCAGAATTACAGAAAGTTGAAAAAAACAAAACAAAAGAAAGAATAATTTCTGCAACAAGTGCAATCACATTTAACCATTCCTGACATTTTAGCTAGTCTCAGATGCTTATGCTTTACTTGAAACTGGGTGACCTGCAGCACTGCTCCACTTGTGGATCACTGTAGATTATGCTTTTTGCTTCGAGATGTAAACACAAGCCCCAGCCAATCAAATGGAATTTACACAACTGTTCCAGGGCAGTTACTAGCCAATCAGATTGCATGAAAACTGCTGTGATCCTAACTAGTGAAATTGGTTAGCAGTTGGTTAGTGTTGCTATGGCGATAACCCATATGAATGATGAAATGAATGAACTTCCTCAGAATATCATTCAGTCAATATTAGGGATGTTTGTCGCCACGTGTTTGATATCACATCACATGATTTGTGCTTTATGCTTTAGCTGTAAATATTACATAATACTTTTCTGGGTGCCACCACTGGAAGTTGTGTAGCGCTTTGTTTTTGTTCTCACTAATGTTTGGATTCACAGACCTAATGAATGAGGTGCAAGTTTTTTTTACATGATATTTAATTGTATCAAGCTACTAGAAATTGTGGCTACTACCGTGTTTGCCAAGGTTAGAGCAATAAGGATTATGACATTATGTCTGATGTTGTTCTTAATGTAATGACGTCATTACTCAGTGGTCACAAGGGATCTGTCTTCTTGGAATACTAAGGTGGATGTAACACTTTGTAAATAGTGCATCACTGCCCTGTTTCATTGCAGTACTGTTTGGGGAAAGTCCAACTATTGAGCTGATAAGAAGTGGTCAAGGTTCCCTCTAATTTTTGATGTGTCTGAGCGAACACACAAACTCCCTGAGCGGTCCCTTGGACCACTGTGAGCAACAGCAGACGTGTGCACTGTGGTCACGCCAGCATCGAATCCATCCAAGTTACATGGTTTATTAAAATAATCAAATTACAGCATTTACATTTATGATAGACTACTTTTAATTAACTGCTTTAGCCCACTTACAATGAAAATTTAAAAAAATCTTGTTCATGGCCTGTGTAGTATGTTAACACTATTGGAAGCAAAAATAACTTGAACTCCAATTTTGAAAACACAACTTTCTTTTCTTTTTTTTCTTCTTTTTTTTAAATGAAGCTCTGACTTGTATTATGAGTCTGTGGTCTGGGAGAGAGTCCTGTAACTCTCTGTCTGCAAAATACAGTAAATAATGACCAATGTTGGGCAATTAATTATATAGTTACTTCTTCAAAAAAGTAACTGAATTATGCAAGCAGCAAAGTTCTTTGCAGCTGTTTACCTAAAAATGCAGCCAAGGCGTTTTTTTAAATAAACATTTCAAACTATTTACAGAACAATCAGGTGTTCTGCATCAAATCTGATGCCACACCAATTATTTGTGCTACTCCAAAAAAGAATTTCTGTCCACTAAGGAGAACAACAGCCTGATACCTGCAGGCCTGACAACAGGAGATGTATCACTGCTGTAACACCTGTAACATTCAGCAGTCGCCTCATTGTTCTGACACACACAACAAAACTATTGACTACACTACACACTAATTACACAAGATTTGCGCTAAACGTCGCAAATCTCTCACATCTCAAAACACCGCCGTCACCCCTAAAACTTCCCCCTTCCTAAACAACTAAATGCCATGTTGCCATATCATTTTTTGATTGGTCGACATGGTACTTTTTTCGACGAATAGGAAAGGGTGGGTTTTTTGGTTCCACGGACGGAGAGTGCTTTAGAGCATTTTCCTTATAAAATGAAGTTTTTACCATTTCTTCCCGCAGTAAATATAAATTATAGTATTCAGGAAGAAAACCAAACATTGCATATCATTTTATCATAACTCTGGTTTTACGTGGCCGATCAACACAATTTAAAAACTGGTATAAAGTCCACACTTTTCCCGTCAATTGTTCCGTCTGTCCTGCTCACATCTCCAATGGTTGTACACGTTGTCATTAACGTGGCTTCACTCCACATCAACCATGCCACTTTGCTAGCTAAAACACCGGTGTCGACACATAAGGACGCTGTCATAGCCTGTCAACGTTGATTAGCTGCGTATATACGAATATGAATCGCGTGATTGGCTGGACTATGGGATAAAGTGGCATCGTTCTAATCCCATACGGGAGCAGCCAGTCACTTACTGACTAACACTGCAAAACAGAATCAGAGCTTAACAGAATTAAAGTTTTAATTTTAATTTTAATTCAGGTTGGATTTTTTTTTGTGCGCAACACAGTTTTTCTGTGCGCAGAGACCGTGCCAGCAGTGCGCAATTGTGCACGCGCGCAGCTTAGAGGGAACATTGGAAGTGGTATATCTTTGATTGTATTATCTTGTTTGGGCTCTTGCGTGGGACCTGAAGTCTTTGTTAACTTGAGCTGTTTTTAAGTTTCCACTTCCATGCTTTGTTGGCCAGTTATTCTTTTGCATGCGCATTGTCAAAAACAGACGTCTAGATGTTTATGTCACATTTTGTCTGGATCCCATTGGCACATTTCAGTGTTTTCGATTTCTCTGCCACAGCAAATCCACCCAGTGGCCTTCTACAGCGTTTCCTCTACTGTAGGTATGGAAGGACTGATGTTAGTAATTTAATTGCTGGATCCTGTCCTATAAGCCCATATGGTTTCACTGGGATGGATGATGACTATTAATCGTGCTCTGTTGCCTGTGAAAAATGAATGTGAAACTATTGTGTTACAACAGGGTCTGTTGGGCAAAATGTCTTAAACACTTTGTTTGAATGACAGTGTCAACAGGTGATATTCTGGATGTTTTTGTGGAGAAATACTAACAGAATTTCTTCACAGTCCTAGCAAAGCAAAGCTTGAATTGCACTTGTTTTACTTGCAAACAGCCAAATTAACAGATGAATTAACTATTTAAAGTAAGTGTGGTCACCATTTTAATCGCAACTAACATCATCTGTGCCTGATTCCAGTATGCCTCTCAGCATTTCTGTGAACAAAACTGGAATTCTGTTATAGATCCTTGGTTCTGGCGCTATGGTATTTCATTGGCTTAGATGACCCATTTGCTTTACTGTGATTGGTCCACAGTCTGAGAAGCATGACTTAAAGCTTCCTAAGAGCCATTAACCGTTCCACTGCTTGGTTGTCATGGCCCTGTGCATGTTCTGTGTGACTGTATTAGTTTAAAGGCATGCCATCAACCTCACCCCTTTCCTTCACATGTGAATTTTGTTACTGCTTCTGCTTCCTGACTAAAAGCATTGGCTTTTGGCACTTTTGGGAACAATTGGCAAATCAGTTTCAGGATTTAAGTCGCCCATTTGAGGCTATCTCATCTATTTCGTGACCAAAGAAGTTTGTAATAAGCCAAAGTAAAGCCACATCAGTGATGTCTTGTTACCTTTTCTGCTCATCGTTTACCTCCTGCAGACGTTCTTATTGCAGGGCTTGCTGACTACTGTATAGAGGTTGGAAAGGTCTTTAAAGTCTCTTTCCCCTGAGGTCATGCTTTTAGGTTGTGAGAAGTAGCAGTCCCTCTTCCCAGCAGAGCCGTAGTACACGCTAACTGTAGTGAGGTCACCACAGTAAAACAACACAGAAAGTTTCCTAAGGTCATAAAGGCTGGCCGCTGAGTGTTTGGAGCTGTAGGGGAATACGTCCTGGATAATTGGTGGGATAATTTCCATAGCGGCAGCTGAGGTCAGGCATGGGCCTCCTTCCCCGCTGTCCACAAAGCACACATACAGTCAGAGCCCCTCATTTGTCCTTCCTCCCATCACCATAAAATGCTTTTTAATATAGTTTTTTCTTTGCTTTCTCGGTTTGCCTCAACTTTTGGCCATACGTACTGTCCTCTGTCCCCTTGTCCTAAAAAGACTCTTAACCATAACCTAATGACTGCTATATACACATACACATATGTAAACATACCGATGCAGAAAGCAATTTAAATTTTCTAAATGCAGTAAGACTGGAAGACAGATGTAGAGATGATGTGATAATGTACTATAAATCATCGTTGTACCTTTAAGTATGCCTAAACACTGATCAGAAAGAATAGCCAATGATTGGATAGTCAAAATTTGCAAAAGAAGCTTTGATGTTATCATGTGGTTACACAACTAATGGCGTTATGCTTTTCTCTGAGGCTGCACAATGCACTTTCCAGGATGACAAGTTTCTTTAAGTAGAGAAGAAGAGTCATTTGTGCTGATTAACAGTAATCATCGCTATTGTTCTGAATATCAGTTGGGTAAAGGGAATCAGTGATTGTTTTCTCAGTTAGAAATAACTGATGTAATCACACTAGGCTTAATATTCACTTGATTTTTTGTTTCTTTTTTCTTTTTCCATCAGTGTCTGAGGGAAATACTTGGCGCTCTGTTGTTTTTGTCATTTATCTTTATTTCCTCTTAATAGAAACTTTTCCCTGGCATTTTCCTGTCTTCTTCACCTTCCTTTGTTCTTAAATCAGCAGCCCCGATCTCTGCTGTCCACCTGTGTTATGCGCTGCAGAGTGGGTCTCTGTTATCATCATTTCTTTTTATTTATCACCTTTCTAGTTGTGCTAGTCATTCAGTGTACGCTCCAACTTTCTCTGTCTGAGCCAGCCAGCACAGCGTGTTGGAGACTTGCTCAGTGGGTGGGAGGCAATTGCATGCGAGGCACACTCTGGGCCGCGTGCTGTGGGCTTTGCCCCCCTTTAAACCTCTGTAGCGTCTCTCTTCACTCACTCCATTTTTCTTTTTTCCTCCCTTTTTCTCCGAGTTCCTGCAGTGGGGGAAAATCTTACGGTGTGGTTTATTTATTCTGGTTTGGTGTTGGTTCTCACATGTCCTTGGCAGGATTTCATACCACCATGACAGTAGCCTGGATTGTGAGAGATTATCATGTGCACATGGGTGTCCCTCTAGCTGTTTGCATTAATGCCTCTGCAATAGTACTTGCCTAGAGGATAGAAAACTTATGGGTATTCATTTATGTGTGCAATACAACCTTTCATTGTTAATGTTGGAGCCAAGTGTTTGACTGCCAGTGCATTTCCTTGCCACGGTGCTTTGGTCTCCAGCATCTAGAGACTCATCTTTCCTCCCTCTCCCTCATGTGTCTGTCTGTCTTGTTTATGTTCCTCCTCAGAGAGAAACCACGATGACCTTGTAGGAACGAGTGCAAGGTCTACAATTCAGCTGGTGATTTGAGGGAATGAATGAGGGGGTTTAAAATAAGGGGAGGGCTTGGGGAAAGGAGGTGGTTAAGTGAAAGGCGGATTGGGAGCTAAGCTCTTTCCATTTGACTCTTTCCACTAATCCCAAATTGCAGCCACTGGAAGATGGTGACCTCTTCCTAACATATGTTTACAATTAATCTAGCTGTGGTGAGAGCCTGTTTTCACCAGGAGAGAATGATAAGACTAAGGAGCAACTGGTCCTTATTTGCGTAACCAATTAGCTGGAAACGCATCATCTGATTTTTATCACGCTTTTTTTCTGGTGAGCAACACATCATTTGAGACTATTATTTAATATAGAATATTTATTGTCGTGATTGTAGATGTATTGGAGGCCTCTGAGGACAAACCAAGATGAAGAACAGTTTTCAGTTGAAATAATCTTAAATGTATTACTGGTAAATAGAAGTGGTTGAGTCTTTACTCTTCTTTCCAGCCACAGCTGCAGATTAGATATCCAATTTCATGTCCACAAATATGCACTGTTTTTAATTAAAGGCCAAGCAATTTGTTGCTAGGGTCAGCAAAAGCTTTGGCATGTTGGGCCCGTTTTGAAGCTGATGACGTTATTGTTGCCCTTTGCTCCTATTGTTGCTAACAAGGAATAAATCTGAGGATTTCTGTTTCTGCTTCTTTGCTGCCTCTTTGAGCTCTGTGACTTGCTGCGAGCAGGAGAAAGTTGCAGGGGACCCAGGGCGCGCTGACATCCAGCTTCCATTGTGATGTATGAGATGGATAGAGAGGGGGAGAGAGATGCAAACTCCCTTCCAGTGTTTGGGAGGCACATAAAACATACTACAGAAGGGTCATAAAAAGAGCCAACATTAGTGTCCAAATTTAAAACATGTCCCAGGTCTCAGCTGTCGCTCGCAATAGGATTTCTTGCCCCCCTACCCCCCACCCAACACCCCTTCTCTTCTCCAGAGCTTTGGCAGGGACAAAGAATAACACAACAAAGGAGAGGGGAACTGGCAGGCTGCACGTTCCCAACATACAGACTTTATTAGTCTGAAGCATCAGCATTGTTTTTCCCCCACGACGGTTAAAGATTGAACAGCATAATGAATAAGTGCAGAGAATATAAGATTCAGGGGGTGACAGACAATGAAAAAGCAAAGAGGGGAATGTGATTACTTTATTACATAAATCTGGTATCTTATAAAGGGTTGGCTTTTGCAAATTGCAAATACACAAATGCTGCATTGAAACTCAGCTCAGCTATTATGTATTCATGCTGATGTTTTTGGTTAAACCAATTGGGTTTTTGAGGCATCTATCTCTGAGATTTCAGCTGCCCCCAAGCACCACTGAATTTGAATTTCATTTGTGGTTCTCAGACTTTTAAAAAAATGACTTTGAAAACTTAAACAGCAACTCTCATTTCACTTCTCTTCTTTCTGAAACAAAACCACATTTGTTTTTATCTAATTTAATGTGATCGATCGCAGATGTTCTAAACGGCGGACAAAGATCAACATTATTCGTTCGTCTTTTAATTTGACTTTCGACATGGTAAACCTGCATTAGGTGTTCCCCGGGACACACAGGCATGAAGATTAGTGAAAGTAGGCCTCTGTACACCTAGAGGCCTATATTATCCATTAAAGGTAAAGCTATGTTAATAATTGACAAGTCTAATCAAAAATAGTCTTTTACAATGTGTATGATTATCGCAGATTAAAAAAAACACTTGCTAGCTTTAGTGTATATGGCCAGAGACTGGGTGAACTGGCCTTTTATTGGCCAGTTCACCCATGGCTAAAACTATACTGTAGGCATGACACAAGTAAGGTGACACTCTTATTTTCACATGCTTTTAATCTGTGGTGGTTTCCTGCATGCCCAGGTATATATATGTTGTGTGTTCCTGTAAATGAAAGCACGTGTTAATAGAGGACCTTTGTAGCATTGCCACCATTAACATTAATGATGCATAATGATGTTGAGAACATATTAAAGCTATATTTTCACAAGCTCAACATTCAACACCTCAAGCGTGGTACATTTAAATCGCATTCCTGATCATCAAACCCCACATTCAGTCTTGCTCTATGCTGTGAAAGAGCCATATAGACACTCAAAGGCCAGCAGTGCAGGGAGCTTCAAGTAGCAATCCAAATACACAGTAGTATTCTCAAACACCATGGGACTGCCAAATACAACACTCGTATTTATTTATGTATTTATCTGGATTTCCTGTATACTTGTGGAGATGCTGGACGTAGTGGGATTTGCTATCTGAAGCCCATTTGACAAACTTTGGCAAACACTGGCCAGGCTCTGCCATGTTTCATAATAGCACTGGGTTATTTTTCCTTGGGGCTCATATAATGATGCTGCTGTCCCCGTCCCTGAGACATCTATATCCTTACACTTCTACAAGGTTGCTGTGTCTGACAGGTTCCCTCTGCTGCTTCCACCAGAAATGTTGGATAAAATGTGTGAATATATAGTTACAACTGTCTAGTAACCCTACATTGTGTGGAGTGATTAGTTTTCCTTCATGGTATTCCTCTTCACAGAGGAAATATAATTGGGTAATCAATTTGTTTACTGTAGTTCATCAAACCGAGAACTTTAAAGACACAGTTCTTGACTGGAGGACAAAACAATATTAGCAGTGTAATGATGTAAAACTGCAACACAGATTTTGATTATAATTTAAAAAAAACTTAGGCGCCACGTTCTTGGCAAGGCTCCGGGTCAGCATTTTCTGTGTCTGAGTTCTTTTATCACAAGTACTCCAGTACTCAGTAATCTTAACAACTGTTGCATGTGTGCCATAGTCACTACAGATTTGATTTAAGTGGCATGAGAATTATTAAGAAGATGAATGAAATTTAAAATAGTCATGTCAGTGATTGATGCTTGCTTTCAGGATCCTCTGCCAGAAAGGTTCCTTTTATATTTTTTTTTCCAGTTTTTGTTTGTACTCGTTTGGTGAGGGTTAGGCAACAGATTTAGGAAAATATCATGGTTTGTCTGGCATAAAGCCATGCAGCCAGACTTCTCCCATGTCCTTCGGTGAACTCTAGGTGAACTCTAATCTCATTGGTGATCGAAAGTAATAGCATAACTCATCTTTTTAAACTTGCTTTCGGTTGATTTTTGTTTTTATGTTTTTAGCTTCTGTGAAACACTTTGTGATTTTATCTTGAAAGGTGCTATATAAATAAAATTTTACTTTTAATTTTTAGCATTTCTTTGAGGTCTGTCTGGCAGATTAGATTAGGAAATCTTTGCAATGCAATGCAAAATTTTCATCTTCAGCATATTAGTTTGCTAAAGTTAACGTTTATGTCAAAGCACTATTGCACCAAAGTACAGTATCGCAGTGTTAGCACTCGCTGGCTTTGCTGTATCTGTGGATACAACGCAGCAAACTTTCTGAGTAATCACAACAGTGAAACCAAACACATTAATGATTCCTCCATCTAGTACCGGTAAGCTATGCCAAATAACAAAGCACAATAATACAGCCCTGAAACTGGCACAGCTGAATAGACAGACTGCCAGTACAAATATTATTCTCACTTGAGCTTTTTCTGCGATGAGATGAAAAAATGTTTCCTGTCAGAAAAACCTCAAAATAAACACGGAGCAGCGATACTAATATGCAAATTCTTCTTCTATTAAACACTTATACTCGTTGTCACATGCTCTCATAACTTTTATTTGGCAGTTAGATATGGATTAAATTGAGCAATAAATGATTTTTGTTTATGTTTTTCTTTTTTTTAAAATAACTTTTTTGAGTTGAGTTTTAAACATGTGAAAGCTTTTCGCTTTCATTTATACACAGAGCTGTTTAATGAACTTTCAGAGGTCACTGTCGTCCCTCTTGGTTTGAAATTCCCAGTATAATCACTTGATTGGCACACATGCTCTCTTTAAAAGTTAAGCTTTGACAGGCTTCATAGACTTAGTATTTATTGGGATCTACTGCAGATTTAAACTGGGATGTCTAAATGAAGGAGGTCTGGTGACTGTCATCTAGCATAGGAAGCCAAAAGTATTTGTTAGTAGTACTTTGTTAATATGTTTTCTTTCCTTGTGTGCATTGAAGATGATGAGAATAGAGTACATTTTCACTTAAATTAGCTATATTTGTAACATTCAGACCTTTAAATGCTGTTATTCTGACAGTGCTTTCTCAGTGACCTTGCGACAGCTTCTGTCAGTACAGACCCATGCTGTCTTTCTGGATCTTTGTCTTGCATATCTCAACCAAATATTGTCTCACTGATGCTGACAGAACGCTCTGGAGTGTTGGACAGATGCTTGGAGGGTAAAAAATACCATTTTATTTTCATAGAAATGAAAATCTGATTTTTATAACATTAACAAAAGTCAGATTTTGTCAAAAAGCTCTTTCAAACCAGCATTTTTCAAAACTGGAAAGTAAACACTGACCAACTAAAAAGCTGGAACTGGAAGTGCATTTGCCCATGGTTGCAACTTCTGTGCCAGCTGTGTTTTACTACAGCAAATATGCTGCTGGAGTAATTTTGACATCATTAGCTGAGTAACCTTCTGCACAGCCAAAACAGACAGCAAGATGGAATGCACAAGGCAACAGTGTGGTAGCAAAACTTTGAGCTGAGAATCCTCCCAAGCCTGCAGTTGCTTTCAGGTATTTAACACAGCTGAGTCTAAATATCTAAATAAACATTTTGACACATCCAAGATTCTGCTGTGGCTTAAATAGAGTCATTATTATAGATTCATAAAGTCCTTATGCCAAAATCCACTTCATACCATGCTGCTTTTTTGTTTTCAGTTCATCCAGTTGACGATTCTGGGGGAGCAAGAAGCTATCCCAGCTGTGAGTCCTTTAACTAAGAGACAGGTTACTGGTTTGATTCTAGCCGAAAACGCAAATCCCCTTCGGGGTTCGATGAGCAAGAGCATCCAGTGTAATACTCAAGCAAATCGAACATGCACAGTTACGTGCTGTGACAACTCCTTATGAAAAGGGAGTAGCTGAAAGTAGCTTTCACTAATACTGTAACTCAAAGTGTGAATCCTGTGTGAACAGATTTAGAAAAATTACAAACTTACAACTTAAAAATTACAAAAAAATTACAAACTGCACAGTATATTTAGCCTTCAGCAGCTTTCTTGGAATGTTTTATTTTTCCTGTTAATTAAATCTGATTCTGCAACTGGACAAACTGTAGGCTCCTTACTCAAACAGTTTCTGAGACACTGCTCCTTGGCAAAATTTAGTCTGCATTTAATGTAACTACACAATCATTCTCACTCTTCATACACTATTTGTCAGTAGCAAACATAACTAACTGTAACTCTTTCTCCACTCACAATTAATGATCGGTCACGGTTTTTTTTTTTTCCTCTGGGTGGTGCCTTCATGCGGTGATTTGTGTTGTTTTTACACAGCTTCAGCTGAAACACTGTTTAGGACGTTTATACACTACTACCACATCATAGCAATGCATCTAATGAATAGCACAAAATTTGAATTGAATTTGGACCGCTGCCTCTTCGCTCTTCTGGGGACTCTTGACGTGATTCGAGCATGCGTCAAGTTTCTAAAATGTTCATTTTCAGGTCTTTGCTGTGAAGAAACTGCTTTTTCTTTTTCAGTTGGTGTCTGTGTATCTCTTTAAAGTTGATGTAAAATGTTACCGTTTTTGTTTTGTTAGCTTTATCGAATATTCTGATAAAATTTGCCCAAACTACTCTTTGTAAGCCTTGTATATCTACATTGTACAGTAACATTTAGCCAAACAGCCTATTGCTTTCAATGGCTTTACAGCATAATCGTTTGGCATTACTTATGCCAGCAAATAGAAAGAAATAAAGAGTTTTTAAATGTTGGAAATCCTCTGATCCACTGCTTATATAGACATAAGCATTACATATTTACAGTGTTACCTTTTTTTCTCTATGTTCACAGGACATTTTCCCTTCACATTTCTTTGTACTCTAAGAATCTGGCCAGTGTGCTTCACGTGTGCACACATGGCTGAACAGTAGCTTGTTTGTGTTGCTGAATAATCCTTAATCAACAATCCAAACCAAACCATAGTCTCTCATTATCCCAGGGAGCATGCCAGCTTGGCATACTGTGAGCCCTGCTTGTCTGTTTTTAACAGGAACCTAGTGAGACAGTAGAGGCCCTGCCGGCAACTGTACAGTACATGTGTGCGTGCCTATACTGACACAAACATGCAATGTGCACATGGACAAACACAAAGATAAATCTGCATGAACAGGATGCACGTGGGTTGAACTACACAACAGCGCAGGCCAGAACATGTGCATGTGCTTGTGCTGTCATAGCAAGTAAAAGTCTTCAAGAGCAAACAAATACTACAGTGCACATGGACATACACACACATGCGTACATATGAACTCCATGGACCATTTGAATATAATAGTGGGGTATTGTGACAGAGATGAATAACGTACAGAGGGATTATTAGCCGCAGACTTAATACTGCAAAAAGCCATCTTTCTTTCATTAGGCAGTAAAGGAGCTGCAATATGGCCCCTAAAGGCATTAATTAGACTGAAAGCAGGGTCTGTGTGGGCCCTACAGTAGGCACCACACATGGCATTGAGTACCACACGGCTGCATGTCCTCATTATCGAGGCTTTCCTCTTCAGAGCTTTCATCACTCCCCATCATTCAATCTACAGAGGTAATCATCAGCTTGGTTAAGCCACTAACCAATAAAAATTTGTTTTTATAAAGTAGTCTCAGTTAAAGACGTCTCAGTTTTTCTGTGGGTCTTTTCTCATGTCTCTCCTTGTCATTCTTGCTGTGATGCCCTGGACATTTTCTTCTATTATACACACACACACACACACAAACACCCACCACCCACACAGACGAATTACTTGAGTGACACGCTTCACAGCTCTGACTTCCTGCCACCCAGTGGGAGGAGCTGTCCATTACTGTGACAGACTTGACTTTTTAAAAATATTATTTCATATCAGGCCAGAGAGGTTAGAGAGAGACAGATGCTGTCAGGGAGTGATGGATGAGCCTCTTTTAAAAGGCCATCAGGGAAATAATAGACAACCCAGTGAGCCTTGAAAGCAGCGAGCTAAACCAGAACAATCTACACTCCCCCTCTCATCTCCGCAACTGTCAGATTGAAAAATGTCAGCAATTAGAAAGTATGGTAATGTAAAGGTAGTTTCACGTTAGATCTGCTGCATACTGAAGTAGCTGTGGCAGTTGAAGTGGTCAGAGAGAGCAGCAGCAGGAGGAAGAAGGTTAGAATATGGACAGATGGCCTCGGGGCTGAGTCCAAATGGGAGAAGACGGATTATGTAAACTACCTTCCCCGTGTCATGGAAAGGTTAAGCAAGCTGTTAGTTTTTGTTTATATCCTTAATATTAATATATATATCTTTGTCGAGTATTGGGAAAGTAAGAATTCTGCCAGTATTGTTTTTACAGCCGGCCCGAAGACGATTGTTGATAACAGATTAGGAGTGTCTGCTTCCAATGCAATATTTATAATTTGTGTTTTTCTCTCTGGCATCACTCAAAGGAAGAGGGAAAGGCTTTGGATGGGTAATACGATGTCATGGTTCAGTCCATGATGTCATTATGGATATATCTCCTGATTGTGTGTTTGTGCACTCTAATTGACTCTATGCGTCTTCATTTGGTTTTTCATAAACAATGAATTTAACACACATGCTCTTTTCTTATTTATACAAAACTAAATATGAGATAATGCTTCTCTCCCCCCACTGTAAGATTAAAACAATGTATGCATAAACATAACAATACTGTGCACAACCCACATTGTTAAAGACTTGTATTCCAGTGGTTAACTTTCCAGTGGAGGCAACCATGGTAAAAGTCCAACAGAATAGGAGACCACGGAGACTAAGAGGCAGGACTTTAAATTACTTATTTGATTAAGGAACTTTGACTTGGTGTTTCGTCTGATGCCAGACCTGGGACTTGTAATGGAGAATGAGTCAGAGCTGAAGAGAAAGAACATGAAGAAGAAATGGATGGAGTGAGACTGAGGGAGAGATCAGGGGTTTCTTAGTCAACACAAACCCTGTCAGACAGGCAGGCCATATAGTTCTGCTTTTTATGTACTCATAGTTCATAGTTTTAGGTCTGAGGCTGTAATTTATTTTAGTTCATTTTCATGAATAAAAATGGCTGAGTGTGCATGTGTCTGGTTGAGGTTAGTGTTTCTCAACACAAACACTGTGACAGAAAAACCATAGACCAACCATACATCTCTGGTTTGTATTTACTCATTACCCACAGTCGAAGTTCTGGCCCACAAGTTAATTTCGATAAATGGCCTGTTGATTGTGTAGAAAGCAGAAGGCCAGCGAGGAACAGCAAGTACGATCTGTCCTCATTTTTGGTTTTGATGAGATGATTCAAGCACTTAAGGAAAGTCCAGAATTCAGCACAACCATTGCTATTAAACAGTGACATCAGTGTGGTAAAACCATAACTCAATGGTTTCGAAAACATCTAGCTGAATCTGCGGGTGCTTTTCTAGTGGTTATAAAAAAGAGACAAATAGCAGAGCTCCGTCATCCACACACTCTCAGAGGAAAGCACCATTACAGAGGTTCGGTAGCACTCGATGTTTATTTTCAATCTTTCTGAAAGTTGCTCCAAAGTGGAAACTGTGCTGCTCAAACAGGGTACAGAAAATATACTGCACTAGTAAAGATGCAGAAATGCCAGAGGACACAGATCCTTGTCTGTAAAGATAATCATTAATGGATCTGCATTAACTGTGTACGCGGGGACGGGGTATAATTTAGCATGTGCTCTCTTGCCAAGGATGTGTCGCAGACTGTGTTAGTGGTTGGGATTGTGTCTGTTTGTGGGCGTAAGAGTGTTTTTTAACAGCAGTGTGATCTTTGATCTAAATGCTGGCAGATTTGATTCAAAGTGCCCATAAGCCACACTTTTCTCACTTCTAAAGGTTTTCAACACTCTAACTTAAAACCTCGTTATCATAGGTTTTGGGGCAGCATAGTAGGCAAATTTGTGATGACATTTAAACATAAATTGCTGTAAAAGCAGTTCTATTTCTCACCATGGGCATTTATGGCATATATAGCTCGAGGTATAGCAGTGTTTATGTCCACTGGCAGCAGTAGAAAGTAATCAGATCTCTTCTCTGGGTTTAGAAGAAGAAACAGAAGGAAAGGTTTCAGATGGATGCTGTGGTGTCTCGTGCCTTGCCAGTTGCCTCGACCACTGGCATGTCTGTCTTTGTCCCTTTGCCCGGAACAACCATGTTAGTTTTATTCATCTCTCCAAATGAACAGTTGGCACCACTGATTCGGGGGAATTAGAAGGGGAAAACATAGGGGCGCCTGGTGTGGGGTGCTGGGTTTTTTCCCCTTCATCTTAATTTTCCTCCAGGACCACAGCTGATTGCACTCTCCCTGATGATGGTTAGTAAGAGGGAAAGAACTATATCCTCTAGAGCCTGTTGGCCAGGTTGGATTCCTTCCCTGTGGCATCAAGACTCACTGAGCTCTATCCTTTAGCATCCCATATTCATCTTACATCCTTTCTTGGGTCTTAATCCATGTCTCCACAAGGAAAAGACTTCAGTAGTTTTTATTGATCTGCAATTGTGTTTTCAACTGTCCACAAAGCCAGTAGTTGACAGTTAAGGAATGCAGCTAATATTCTTTTGGAAAGATTTATAGAGGCTCTTTTGTTACGTATGCGAATGAGCCAAATCAGTTGTTTTCTTTTTTCTATCCCCAAATTCCTCCTCTTCCCCCAAGGCTGTCTTTTGACTCTTGCTTGTCTCATCTCTTTGTATAATATGAACTGCTTGATATCGACTTTCAGCAATAACTTTGACTCGTCTTCCAAGTTTCTCAACTGTGTCCGTCTGTGTTTTATAAGAGCACCAACATCATACTTTTGTCTCCTGCAATTTAAACCAGAAATTAGAACCTGTTCAATTTTGGTACTGGGTTCCAGCTTCTCAATGGAACTAATTTTAAAAGTGTGCAGTAAACCAAACCAGATTCAGCCCTTTTTTTTATCCCCTTTATGCTTATACTTGTCTGGCTTTTTTTACTCTCACGAAAACTACTTTTGGTATATGTAAACTCTGTGACAACAGTACAACCCTCACTCGACAGTTTCACACAACTCAAACAGCCACGTGGAAGTCTAAACATGGCCGCAAGTTTGTATTTGCGTTCATATTTTATTCTGTTCTAACACACATGGCCTCTCGATGTGTTTTGTCCCCAGCCTCCTACAGTTGCACATCAAGAGCTGTAATAAACGCGACTGTTTCATATAGAAAGAAAATTCAGGACTTGCCCACTGAGGGTTTCTGCTTGCCACTTTGAGGTGTTGTACTTGTGTATGCAGATATATACCATTCTGCTGTGTGGCATTTATGAGAAAGTTTACTACAATAACAATCAAGGAACGTTGTTAGCACCCACTTAGTTTGGTAAAAGCACTTGGACCTGCTCTTTTTCCTCTCAGCACTTCCAAAGATCTTTTTATGAAAGAAGGAAGGGCTTTTATTGCCTTTTTTCAAATAAACTTTCATCATACACAAGCACATGGAATAATTTCTTATACTGTTGTGGTAAAAAGAAAGTACAACCTATTTAAATTAAGGTTTTCTGTATCAGCAAGTAATAAAAGTAACCTGGTCCTCAGCAGGCCTTAAAATGAGGTCCATAGAGCCTGACATGAACTATACCTGCAAGGACCAGATTATTTTTATTATGTCTGGATATGTCGTAATTGTATGCAATGTAGTGCTGCAGTAATCAATAACTTGCCAGGTGGATTTATATTTTTGCAAGAATATTTAGTGCCTAACACATTTTTATAGACCACGTGACAAGAAAACAGAAATATTTTAGAAATCTGGCAAAAACTTGTGG
Organism: Mchenga conophoros; assembly: GCF_057382185.1. Classification (NCBI taxonomy): domain Eukaryota; kingdom Metazoa; phylum Chordata; class Actinopteri; order Cichliformes; family Cichlidae; genus Mchenga; species Mchenga conophoros. The sequence continues at coordinate 7,957,847 of NC_140532.1, forward strand.
CAAAAACAAACTAAATTCCTGTTTTTACAAAGTGGATTTCTCTGAGAAGTCAGAAATGAATTAAACATAGCATTCAACCAGTAAAACAAGTTTTTTATTCAGGAATGCAAGTAAACAACTGCTAGCATCTTAATCAAATAATACTAATGTGCTTTATTATTTTTTCTGCTTCTGATTCATGCACTGTCAATCAATAAATATTATATGTTAATATTAAAAATATCATTTTATGCATACTAGAGGATTACCCTTGACCAATATAAACCTTGTAACCTTGTACTGGTTATATATGTAAACGTATAAATAGTGGAATATTTTAGTAACCCTTTGACCATGTCTGTCAGAGATGCCAAATGTCTGCTAAAAACTGCTTTTCCTGTCGGAAATGAAAACACAGGAAAATGTTTATGGGTCTCGGTTGAAGAACAGAATAATGGATTTTGGCTCGAGAGCACCATACTGCCAGCGACCGCGCTCTCCCAGCCTATGCGTTTGCGTCTCTTTAGTCATAGTTCACTTATATTAAAAACAATCGTGGCGATGAGTAGTGTAAAGAGAATAGTGATGAAATCAGTCAATGTATTATAAACATGTTTGCCAAGACTTGATGTAACACAGAGTGCTTGTTTGAAGAGGAGAATTTCAAGTTTAATCGGGAGAGCTACCATAAATCTAGCCAACCCTGAAGTAATATATCTATGTCTGTGAAGGTTCTCAGTCATCCAGGTCATCGTAGTCAAAGGAGCTTGCAAAGAAAAGCGTCTGGACTTCTTTAAGTTGCTTGAAGATGTTTCACCTCTCATCCGAGAAGCTTCTTCAGTTCTATTTGTGAAACCTGGCCCCACCTTAGATAAGGTGATAAGGTGATAGATAAGATAGATAAGGTGGGGCCAGGTTTCACAATGAGCTCACCCGAAACCCTGGCAGATTGAGACCCACACCCAGTTTCACACCTTGGCTCAGGCGATTAGAGGATCATCAGGGGGTCCTTTTGTCCCTCTGTGGGGGGAAACTCCCACTAGGTTTAAATCTGGGACTCCCCACCATTTGATCTTAGAACTGAAGAAGCTTCTTGGATGAGAGGTGAAACGTCTTCAAGCAACTTAAAGAAGTCCAGACGCTTTTCTTTGCAAGCTCCTTTGACTAATGTATCTATGATAAACCAGCTTGTCTTACAATATATTTTGTTGCGGTTATGAATGTAAAGCTTCTCCTAAGTTTCTGGGAGGTCATCCAGCTCATGCTGAGAAGCTGTAGCACTAAAGAGGGCACTGTGGTGGAGGCTGTAAAGTATAATAGAGGGTGGCTCGCTACTTCAGCTGCAACATTTGTTCTCTTTTACCAGAGAACCGAAGTAATGGACAATATTTATCTTTGCTCTTGGCCTCATAGTCAGAGTTATTATTAAAAGTGAGGAACTCCGGTTACTAGTTCTTTTGGGACGTTGAAGGAAGGAAATTATGATGAAAGTCGTCCAGAGCTGGCCGCAGATTGTACACTTTAATAAGTGGACAAGTCCAGTGGATGTATCAAAATGAATTGCTGTAAGGAGGTATTTCCTTGAAACGGACAGACTGGTTAGCATGAGTGATGTGGGGGTTTTAAAAGGCCCAACAAGCTTCTCCACTCTGCTGTATCTTAAGATTGTTAAATCCTGCAGTTATCTTGCTTTTTTCCATGTACTCAACAGGCTCAGTTGGCTGCAAGTTGAAACCACAGCTGTACAGTCCTCATTAAGAAGCAGGGGTTTATTCCCACATTAATATTTTGAAATCCCCTCTAGTTCTTTCCTGTTTTCTCTTTCAGCACTTTTACAAAAAGGCTGGAAATAGAGATTATTATCAAATTCAGCAAAACTGTTACTTAAACTATGCCAAAAATAGTCAACAGAGCTCTGCAGTTTTCTTCTTGTGTTCATATAGATGGATAAATAATATATGACCTTAACAATAAACACTAAGCTGTCTTTTACTTTGTCCTCCTCCATTTCCTCCTTTTTCTTTTTTTTACTAAGTATGTATTGCTGCCTGTCTGTCTGTCCTCAAACCTCTTCTTCTTCAGGCCTTGGTAGAAAGTGATTAGACAGCGTCAGGCATCACTGGTTATTTTTGTCTCTAAGGCTCCTTATTTCTCAGCAGATGACTGTGCATGGCACTCTAGAGCCTGCAGCACAAAGGAAAAGCTTTATCACTGTTTTTGTTTAAACCCATTTGGCTTGACTGATTAAAGTATGTTGCCTCACAGATGTGTGCATGGGTTTGTGTGCGTGTGTGTGTCTGTGCGTGTATGAGAAAAAAAGGTGGGTAAGGGTGATATAGAGAATGGCTGAATCTACAGTGCTTCTAAATGAGTATTTGTGCCCTTGAGTATATACATATGTCTCAGTGGATGCTTGTGTGTGTAGCTGTATCCGCATACTGGCCCCTGGGCAGCCTGAGTGCAGACATGATTGATGACTTGTGCGCTGTAGTGAAAGTCTTTTCAATGAAAGCAAAATGAGGTTTGGACTTTATGACTTCATCAGATCTGCTCAGTTCAATGTGAGGTTAATGAAATGTGGCAAGCTCTTCTCTTACAGCTTAGACCATGCATTTTATTCCACAATGAGGCCTTTGCTCAACCGTGTCAGTGCACTTAGCTGCCATCATTGTGACTGAACAGACACTGGGTGATCTGCTGTAAGTCAGCTCATTGTAGTGACATTAGGAGTGTGTGCTCATGAATGATGTACATGCAGAACATTTTGGAGCTGTCAGCTTTGTGTTAGATCTGTTTGCACTGAATACCACAGTGCTTCCAGATAGTGATGGAATAGGTATGTAGTAATTTTACTATTAAATGAGTCATTGGGAGTTTTTAAAATATTTTTTTGAAAGAAACTTTTTAAAACTTTTTAAAGTTTGTCTGCAGTGAAACTGTATCTCTTGGACACACCTTCTCATTTGATGTTTTTTTCTTTATTTTACTACTTTCTACATTGCAGATACATACTGAAGACATCAAATATATGAAGCAAGTTATATGGAATTATGTAGAAAGAAAAAATGATAAATAACTCTAAATATGTTTAATATTTTAGCTGCTCTTTGCTTTGTTGAGAGTGCTGCAAACCCTTGGCCTTATCTCAATGATTTTCATGATGTAGTCACCTAAAATAGTTTTCACTTCACAGGTGTGCCTTGTCAGGGCTCATTTGTGGAATGTCTTGCCTTCTTAATGAAGTTAATGTCCATTCCTTGGAAAACCAAGGAATGGACATTAGACCAGTGGAAATCTGTGCTTTGGTCTGATGGGTCCAAATTTGAGATCTTTGTGCGACACAGAAAAGGTGAACAGATGGTCTCTACATGCATGGTTCCCGCCGTTAAGCATGGAGGAGGAGGTGTGGGGGTGATTTGCTGGTGACACCGTTGGAGATTCATTCAAAATTGAAGGCACACTGAAACAGCATGGCTACCACAGCATCCTGCAGTGACACGCCATCCCATCAAATACACCTCTAGGGTGTGCAAGGGCCAAGAAGGAGAGTGATGGAATGCTGAGCCAGATAGCCTGGCTGCCACAGTCACCTGACGTAAACCCAGCAGGGAGGAAGGACCAAAAATGCAGGATTCAGTGAGGCGAAGTTGAACTCAAAGTAAACAGCTTTATTTGCAGGTTGCAGATTGAACAGGGGACAAACTATACTGGGAAAATATAAACTGGCAGACAGATAATCAGGGACCAAAACACAGAGTATAGGCTGAGGGTGAGTAGACATTAACGACACGACACTGACACAAGGACACACTGGACGTAAATACACTGAGTGAGTCATCAAGGAATGAGAAACAGGAGGGAGACACAGCTGAGAGGGTTTGGGCTAACGAGACACGGGGAGCAAAGCTAGACACATTGACATGAGGCACAACCTTTCACAATAAAACAGGAAACAAGAAACAGACACTTGACACTGAAGTGAACCTATACTAAACACGAGACACAACCCAGGAACTAACCCCTCACAAAGAACATAGAATAATACTAATAAACAAAGCATAACAAAAGGATCAGAATACCATTACCATAATATGTAAGAACTGAAAATGCTGGGTCAAAATGACCCAGGACCGTAACACGCAGATTGAAGGCAAAAGGGCCAACAAGTGCTCAGCATCTGTGGGAACCATTTCACTACCTCATGAAGCTCATTGAGAGTGTGCAAAGGAGTAATCAAAGCAAGGGGTGGCTGTTTTGAAGAATCTAAAATATAAAACATGTTTTGTGTGTTATTTCACACGTTTTTGTTTACTACACAATTCCATATGTGTTCATTTATAGTTTTGATCCCTTCCCTACAATGTAAACCGTCATGAAGAGTGTGTGTGTGCATCAGCGCAGTGTAAATGTGTTGTTTAACTTTACTAGCATTGGCTTTCTTTATACAAAAAAATGTAAGTAAATCTTCACATTTGGTAAACAAGCTGCATTTCATTATTTTTCCATTAAAATAACTACAACCCCAATTCCAAAAAATGTTGGGATGTGTATAAAATGTGGGTAAAACAAAGTGCAATAATTTGCTCATAATCTCATAAGCCCTTATTTTATTCACAACAGAAAACATATCAAGTGCGTAAAATTAGACATTTGTGTATTTCATGAAAAATAGTAGCTCATTTTGAATTTGAGGAAAATTTAAAAAAAATGGGATGAGGCAACAAAAGCCTGGAAAAGTAAGTGGTATTAAAAATGATTTTTAAATTCAATTTTAATTATATAGCGCCAAATCACAAAAAACGTCGCCTCAAGGCGCTTTATATTCTACAGTAGATCGCACAATAATAGATACAGAGAAAACCCAACAATCATATGACCCCCTATGAGCAAGCACTTTGGCGACAGTGGGGAGGAAAAACTCCCTTTTAACAGGAAGAAACCTCTGGCAGAACCAGGCTCAGGGAGGAGCGGGGCCATCTGCTGCGACCGGTTGGGGTGAGAGAAGGAAGACAGGATAAAAGACATGCTGTGGAAGAGAGACAGAGATTAATAACAGATACGATTCAATGCTGAGACGTCTATTAACACATAGTGAGTGAGAAAGGTGACTGGAAAGGAAAAACTCAATGCATCATGGGAATCCCCGGCAGCCTACGTCTATTGCAGCGTAACTAAGGGAGGATTCAGGGTCACCTGGTCCAGCCCTAACTATATGCTTTAGCAAAAAGGAAAGTTTTAAGCCTAATCTTAAAAGTAGAGATAGTGTCTGTCTCCCAAATCCAAACTGGAAGCTGGTTCCACAGAAGAGGGGCCTGAAAACTGAAGGCTCTGCCTCCCATTCTACTTTTAAATACTCTAGGAACAACAAGTAGGCCTGCAGACCGAGAGCGAAGTGCTCTAATAGGGTGATATGGTACTACAAGGTCATTAAGATAAGATGGGGCCTGATTATTTAAGACCTTGTATGTGAGGAGCAGGATTTTGAATTCAATTCTGGATTTAACAGGAAGCCAAAACAGGAGAAATCTGCTCTCTCTTTCTAGTCCCTGTCAGTACTCTTGCTGCAGCATTTTGGGTTAGCTGAAGACTTTTCAGCAAGTTTTTAGGACATCCTGATAATAATGAATTACAGTAGTCCAGCCTGGAAGTAATGAATGCATGAACTAGTTTTTCAGCATCATTCTGAGACAGGATATTTCTAATTTTAGAGATGTTGCGCAAATGGAAGAAAGCAGTCTTACATATTTGTTTAATATGTGCGTTGAAGAAACAACTGGAGGAACATTTAGCAGCTAATTAGATAACATGATTTGGCACAGTTCATGGTGTTTTGAAAAACATGGACATTGGATCCCCCACACTGAAGAGGAGCGGGAACCTTTGGCTTGCTATCAGCTCTTTGTTCAGAAGCCTGAATCTCTGATGGTATGGGGTAAGTGCCTATGGAATTAGCAGCATGCACATCTGTCCAATTGTTTCTGTTATCGAGACTCGATGGATAGGGCTTGCTCTAGGGCATCCTGTGGATAAATGGTAAATGGCCTGCACTTTACTTAGTCCCTAAGGACCCCAAAGTGCTTTACACTTAGTCATTCACACACACATTCACACACTGGTGATGGCAAGCTACATTGTAGCCACAGCTGCCCTGGGGCGCACTGACAGAGGCGAGGCTGCCGGACACTGGCACCACCACCAGGCAAACATGGGGTTAGTATCTTGCCCAAGGATATTTGGCATGCAGCCAGGAGGCAGCCTGGGATCGAACCGGATTCTGATTAGTGGCTGACCTGCTCTGCCACCTGAGCTACAGCCACCCCAATGGAGCAGATTTGGATTTGGGAAGCTTAGATGACTTTGTGCCTTATTTATTATGTTTACTGAGTCATTTCTGAGCATGATCTGTAGTGTGCTAATGTGCATTGCTTGTTCGAGGCCATAGACAAGTACTTGGTCTACAGCATTGTTTAGGCAGGTGGTAAATGTTAAAGTAACAGCCTCACATCAGTAAGGTTTCTCTACAGAACAGTGCACTCCAATGAAATGGTCAGTGTTATTTACTCTTAATGATTTTAATGTTGTGACCAAATTACGTAAGCCAAATATTGTTTCTTTTGATTTTAGTAATAGCATCTGTATTGAGCACTGATATTTTTAACTTAGTTTGAAAACCCTGCAAAGCTATAACAGAGACATGTGTTTCTCAGTGTTTCTTGGAGAGAAACACAAGGGCACACTGCTGTCTTGTTATTCTATCAGCTTGTTGGTTCTAGTCATTGTCAGTACTGCCACGTGTAAATTAAATCCTTATTTGTTATACGTCAGAATAAGAGCTGGCATAGTATGTCCTGAGGACAACCTGGAAACCAAACCTTCACTGGTCAGTAACCTCCAGTATTTCTCTGCTCTAACTTTTTCTTGCATATAATTAATCAGCCAATCATGTGCTACCTTTTAGCTTTTTATCTAATACAATTCTTTCCAGCATTTTTTCTACCATTCATATGTATAAACTTTGTTCTCACATGGCAACTAACACTTTCCCATCCAATTTTTTTTTTTCAGCAGGCAGTTTTTTTCTCATGTAAAAAGGTTAATAATAACCTGTTTGTCTCCTTTTATCTTGTAATTTTATGTGATAGAAACAATTATTATCACACGATAACAGAACCTTTTTAATCTTTAGATGTTGGTTACCTGCTGTTAAACACGATATTTCAAAATTGTGTTTACAGTGAGGTTTTAATTATGTGCATTCATAAAATGTTAGCATGCATGCACATTTGCATGCTCTCTCAGGTGTCTTAATATGTGGCAATGCTTTGTTCACCTACAGTGGATCTTGATTTTTTCACTTGATTTTTTTCACTTAATACAAGATATTTTTGCTTAAAATAAGAGGAAAAATCTGCCAATGGAACAAGTGAAAAATTTTTTGTTTCAAGATCCACGGTCTAAAAACAAGTTAACATATCTTACTGGGATGTTACTCTTTAGTTCATTTTGTCTTGTTTTAAGTGTGATAAGATTATCTTGACTAGTCAAAGGAGCTTGGAAAGAAAAGCGTCTGGACTTCTTTAAGTTGCTTGAAGACGTTTCACCTCTCATCCGAGAAGCTTCTTCAGTTCTAAGGTCAAATGGTGGAGAGTCCCAGATATAAACCTAGTGGGAGTATCCCCCCACAGAGGGAGAGGGACTTGATGTTTTTATCCACAGCGTTAATGTGCGTTAATATCACGGCCTCTAACATCAAGTTCACCAGGGAAGACACAAAGGACAACTGTTTGCCTTTCCTGGACTGCGCCGTGCACATTGAAGAGAACGGCAAACTCAACATCGAAGTTTACCGGAAGCCCACACACACGGACCAGTACCTCCTCTTTGACTCCCATCACCCTTTGGAACACAAACTTGGAGTAATTAGGACCCTACACCACCGGGCAGAACATGTTCCCTCTAAGCCTGAAGGAAAAAAGAAGGAACACACACATGTAAAGGAACCATTAAAAACGTGCAGCTATCCTAAATGGGCGTTCTTAAAGTCAGCAAAGAGGCACAGAAAAGAAGACCAGACACCAGCGAGGGAGGATAAGAAGGACAGACGCAACAACATTGTCATCCCCTATGTAGCCGGTGTATCAGAGAAACTCAGGAGACATCCCAGTGTATTTCAGACCCAGCAACATGCTCAGACAGAAACTGGTTCACCCAAAAGACAAAACACCAAAACACAAACTTAACAATGTGGTGTATGCTGTACAGTGCAGCGAGGAATGCTCAGACCTCTACATTGGAGAGACCAAACAGCCACTTCACAAGCGCATGGCACAACACAGAAGAGCCACCTCCACAGGACAAGACTCAGCAGTCCATCTGCATCTTAAGGATAAAGGACACTCTTTTGAGGATGGCAATGTTCACATTTTGGACAGAGAGGACAGATGGTTTGAAAGAGGAGTGAAAGAAGCCATCTATGTCCACTGTGAGCGACCGTCTTTGAACAGAGGCGGGGGTTTACGACACCAACTCTCTGCCATCTATAATCCAGTTTTGAGATCCCTTCCCAGACGCCTTAACGCCCACTCACATCCTGGGCCATCTGACCTCAGGAATTCGCATGATAAGGTGGGGCCAGGTTTCACAATGAACACACCCGAAACTCTGTCTGATTGGGACCCACGCCCAGTTTCACACCTTGGCTCAGGCGATTAGAGGATCATCAGGGGGTCCTTTTGTCCCTCTGTGGGGGGAAACTCCCACTAGGTTTATATCTGGGACTCTCCACCATTTGACCTTAGAACTGAAGAAGCTTCTCGGATGAGAGGTGAAACGTCTTCAAGCAACTTAAAGAAGTCCAGACGCTTTTCTTTGCAAGCTCCTTTGACTACGATGACCTGGATGACTGAGAACCTTCACAGACATTATTTTGACTAGAAACAAGACAAATATACTTGCTAGGATTCTGAGTTTTTGCAGTGTATCAGGATAAGAGTAAAAAAAAGCCAGTCAGGTGTGAATAACATCACCCTCCCACCTGCTCTAAACCTGTTGGGACATGGGCTGGTGGAACGCACAGAAAGCCAGGTGAACCCCAGGGGTCTTAATTGCATATTTAGATCTTCATGAATGCTCAGGTGAGCACAGTGCTCTGTTTGATCACTGTTGGCCTCATCTCAAACGGTTTCAGTTACTGAGCTCTTGGATTAGCACGATGTTGTATTTGCATTTCTGGGCAAGTCACTGTACTTAATCAAATGCTAATGCTGGAAGAGTGAAGAAAAGGAAGCTTAATATTCTTAGACGGAGTCCAAGAAAAAAAGAAATTGGCAGGTAGCAGCTTCTCGCTTCACTGTTGAATGTACATAGTGGTATTGTGAAACTGTGGTTTTGAACGGTGTCTGTGTATTACACAGCATACATCTGTGTATGTGTGATACTAGAGCCTGGGCTTGACAGGGGATGTAGAGGAAGGCTGGTCTGTGTTATTCCAAGAATTATCAATGGCTGCCGCTGTGCCAGTCTGTGCTATTCATCACAGCTGTAAGAAACATACAGCCTCAAAATGTTTGAGATGGATGTAGCCACCGCAGTGTCACTCATTGCTTTGTGGACTATGTGTTAAAACCTTCAGCGGTGCATTGCGACCATTGCCAGTTTGTGTGGATTTTTTTTTAAAGGTGCATGCTTGTTATTTATTGAAATTAATTGGTTTCTGGTCAGCAGTGCCCTAAAGCACCACACAGTATAGCTAAGAAGATACTGAACATATTTAGATGTGAGAGTAAAGCTTGGACGTTATCAGCCAACACCAGAGATGGGCAGATAAGTTTGTTACCAAGGTGCACCTGCAGTTCACTGTGATATTAAGTCTGATGTTATTTTCGGCTACAACAGCTAAAACAGGCTTAGTGGACAAACATTTGACTCTTTTGTATGAACATTGACAAAAGAGGTGCAGTTGCTTTGAAGGGGGGAAATTAGCCGTAGAGACCAAAACTGTTTTTTGAACACATGTTTATGTCTGCTGTAAACTTGGACAGTTTAACAAGGGAGTCTGTGGAGTCAATCCATTCAGGGAACTGTAGTTTCTGGCACTTTGCTCTAAAACAGTACATCACCATATTTCATATGCTTATGTGTTGCAGTATGTGGGTGTTTGCACTTGCCCAAAGATCTTTTAGGCTCACAAAGAGAAATAAAAAGTCAGGAATGACTCCAGTGATGGAGAAGAGGGATTACAAGCTGATCTAAAACAGAGCAAAGAAGAATTCAAGATAAGTCCCTCCAGGAGACTGAGAGAAAATCACAGCCAGGCCAGCAGGCGTATCCTCTGTCACTGTCTGCAGTGGGTGACCGTGCTTCATTTACGTTTAACTGTATGTGCGTTGGCCCCAAAATAGGTTCTCTGTTTGAGATTGACCACAAAGACTGTATGTGTCTAAAGGGTGTGAAAACATTCCTGTTATCACTATGGAAAACTCTCCCTGCTGTCATCAGATGGGGGAAATATTATGAGTCTGTCTGCTGGCGAACGTGTGTTACTCTGGGACAATCCTGTTATGTTTATTTTCTGAAACAGTAGACGTTTAGCTTCCACATCACACAGCCCCAGGATCCCTTAGCCATAGCATCGGCCTCACTACTGTTTCCGCGTGTGGATTATTTTGGGGAAGGTGAAGGGCATGTGTGTGTGTGTTTTTTTTAAGGGTGTGTATGACACGCAGGAGAACGGCTTTCAAGATCAACTGATGATCAGAAAATTATGAATATATTTAAAATAACATGGAAACCACAATGTTATAATTGACAAGTTTGACGCTATTTGTTTAGTCTTAACCAAGCAACGAATCTATCACTATAAAGACTTTATACTCTTTTCTTTGCAGGAGCCACATTAATTTTATAAAGAAGTCGTTAGTAAGTCAGCTGTGTTTATCTTTTACAGCTTATAATAGACAGACAACTTTTCATTTTCCATTATGTACCTCTAGACTTTAAGCCAAAATTTCCTTTTCAGAAAACTAGGTTTTAAACTAAGCAATCAACAAGCAATTCCATAGCATACATATGGGGGATCTTTACATATGATGTTGTAATACTGATCTGGAAACATAGTGTACTGATTTTAAAGATTAGGTCTTTGATTTTAAGTAATTTATTTGCTTATCTGCTGCCTCAAAATTTTCCTTCCTTCAGTTAGGCTCAATTTCCAAGATCAAAGCAACAGTTTTTGGAGTTTGTCCAGCCTCCAGTATTTAGAAGATTAATCGTAGACAGAAGGGGAATATACTTTGCAAGCATTTTCCTGAAAAAAAGGAAAGATAGTGGAAAATCAAATGTCAAAAACACAACTTCTTTTGGTTACTGTCCCTGCTTTGTTGATGTTGGGCTTTGTGGGAAGGGATGGCGTCATCACCAGGCAGTGGTGCTGCTCTCTGGTCCTAACATATGGGTGATCTATCTGGTCCCATCAAAACAAAATGACAGTTGCCTTTCCTGTGCACACATGGAAAGCATTGGGTCACACTCAAAGGCAACATGCACACACTTGCAGGAACGTGCACGTAGAACAGAGAGAAAAAGGTAAACGGAGCTTCCAGATGACTATCCACCTCGGGCTCTCAGGTTACAGCACAGGAACAAATTTTCCAAAGCAGTATTTTCATCTTAGTTTTTCCTCTTTATGACTTCTTTGCTATTTGGCGAAATATCACGTGTTTCCATTAGGCTACAGAGTTACTATAGGTCAGTTTTCTTTTCTAAGAAGAGAGGCTTTCAAACTTTGAGCGGAGCTTTTGCGCCTCAGATATTACTGAGACCTTTAAAAGGCCTTAAACACATATACCCAACCCCTTTAGACTCTAGGTTTACCTTAGTGTACAACACATGTTTTTTTATAAGCATGCATCACAGTTCATATATGGAAATTATAATAGTTTCACACTTGATACTTTTCTGTACTTTGAGAAAAATGTAGATGGATATGAAAGTCCAATGTCATACCTCACAAGATTCTTAGGAGACATATGCTTTATTAAACAGTCACATTTACCCTAAAAGTACTTTCTATTTCTCTCTCTGTCATGTGGGCTCTGATGCAGACTTTGCAGTGTGCACAGCTATTGTAAGCAAAGTCAAAACAACTAATGATTTGAGAATTTATCAACATGTTTCTGAATATTTAGTTAAATTTAAGAAAAAAAAGGTCAGAGAGGGTCACGTTTGATTGGATGTGGAGACCTTTGTCTTTCGTGGTGTTGGTGCTGTAGATCCTGAACCTTTATGACTGTGCTGAAAGGTCTGCTGGTGAGAGGGTGTGTAGATGGATGGTGGTCAACAGAGGCTACTGGGCAGATGACAGCAGGCCCTCCTGTGGGAAGCAAAGACTAATAATAAGCGCTACAGATCAGAAGGCCTTTGAAGAGATGGGGCATGACCCAGCTATGTAAGCTGTTGGCAGTGGGTGACAAATCCCACGAGAAGCACTATATGCAGTGGTGGTAATGGAGAACAGTATATATGCTCATATTTAATTTAAATTCCATTTTCCTTCTATTATACAGCATATTTAAGGGATTTTTTTTGTCTTGGTATGTTCGAACTTTGCTTCCACTTGCAGACATTCTGTTCATCTGAGCTTTTCTTTCCTGCTATGACTTGCTGTATGAAGCTATGTGTGTGTGTAGCACTCATAATTTCTCAAGCATGCACTCACCATAACCCCGACAAATAAACACACATATCATCCCTGTTACCTCAAGCCTCAAGCCATGGTTTCATCACACTCAAATTCACCTGGACTGTCCTTTGAAGCAGAAGAAACACTTTTGCTTTTTCTGCTCTTAATGTGACACCCCGGGGACAAAGAATTGAATCACTGTCTTGATAAATTTCTGGAAGGTGCAGGTAGCCAAAGAGTGGGTGTGGTAGGTTATTATTTCAGTCCAAACTCCAGTTGTCATTTCTCTTCGCCCTTTGTTAAGCTTTCTGTTCTTTATTTTCTTTAAATATAAGTTCTGCAAAACACCTGATTGCAAAGAAATTCAGAATTTTAGTAGCCAGGAGTCTGGCAATGCATCCAACCCCATCTGCATGTAATTGTTCCACTATCCAGAGTTGGTTCAGTTGCCTGTCTCCAAACCTCCAAGCACCCATCCATGCGATCACAGCCAGCGTCTTAACAGTAGCCATGTGTCCTTAAGTGCACTCTGTGGTTGTCCAATTGCACTCAAACTGTATATGCACACTCTATGAGTCATGATTCTAGATTCATCAGAAGTCGTTAACAAGCTGGCTATTGGCCAATGGCCATAAAAATGCTAAGGGTGCTCAAGAGGACCACTTGTATTAAAATACATTTGCAGTGCAACCATTTTGCCTTGTTTACACTGGTGCAACAAATCCATAATGGATTTATATCAACTTTTAATATTTCTCTTTTATTATCAGGGAGGTTTTACTCCTAAGATGATCTTTTTGTTATTTTGCTTATTATTGTGTAGTTGCCTTACAGCAGTAGTAGGACAAAAAGAATGTTATCTTTGTGAAAATGTTTCAGTCTTACAATCTAGTTGATGCACGGATCTCTCAATTGAAGGTTTTTTTGATACTGGGGTCCACAAAAAAGGAAGACTTTAGTTCTAATCTTATGCAATTTCTTAAAATCAGAAAGCACCACAATTAATGGATGAAAATAATAGGTTTGAGTGTTGTCTTTCCCCAGTCTCTGGCAGTCGTTATGTACAGATGTAACAGATTAGAAGGTTGACACCAGCCCTGACTTTTAACAGCCTCCTTTACATGCCTGCCTTAAGAAATTGTTTGTTTATCTATTTTAATTGGCTTTAACTTTTGCTGCCAAGTGTGAGAAAAGACTCTGTAAGTTGGAAACTTATAGCTTCGTCTGTCAAACTGCGACTCGTGCTTTAGAGTTTTCTGGATGTTTTGCCTGTGGCTGAACTATTTAAAAGGTCCAGTTCCTTTTAGAGGGGAAACAATGAAGCTATAAAATTCTGCAAACGCAAAGTATTGAAACCCCCCCCCCAGCAAAAATAAACCTTGAGGTGGAATGAATATTAAAATAAATATGCTTTTCACCGAATGCTTTTGCCTTACTTTTTTCAGAATCATTGTAATCATTTGAAGCGATTTCCATATCTAATTAGTGTTTGAAAACAAAATTCCAAGTGTTCCTGAAACGAGAGTTAAGAAATTTTAAATAAAAGTGTAAATAGGCTGGAAAAATGATTATAATAATAATAAGATTAATGGTACCAGAATCTGAAAGCCATCTTTCTCTAAGATGGGAAAACTGCCCATGCCACCAGCTCACAAAGCGTGCTTCATTTCTGCTAAATGGTTCCTGACTTTTTGCCTTGCACTCCGAGGTAAACGTCCTCTCTTTAACGCCAAGCCTTTTCTCTGTTTAAAAATGCTCTATGAATCTGACCTGTGATTGGCCAAAGCCTCTCGTCACAGGGCCCAGATAAGGTGTAGGAGCCTCGTTTCCTCCCACACAAAAAAGCAGATTTGCACAAAGCAACCTTTAGATATGTAAGATATATTTATTTTTCCAACTGATCCCTGTTCAAGAACCTTCAGATTCTTCTTTTTGATACTTTGCATGTACTATGTAGTGTGCTATACTCTCTCTTTACATGCACGCATGCACGCACACTTTCTGCTGTGTAAATATTCATGTTCATTCCCGTAAATTTACATGTTATTTATGCTTTCTCTTTCCATTAATTTCACTTCAACTTCTGGCAATTAGCACCTTATAATGTCAATGTGATTTTATCACCTAGTAGAAAATATCCAGGGCTCAGAATTCAGAACCATATAGGAGCCCAACCAATTGGAAAATAACCATGCCAAAAAAGAAAAGAAAAGAAAGAAAGCACTGGATATCAAATGGAAATACAGACTGTCTTGTTTTCCCTTTTCGTGGCTCGCTTTTCTTGTATTTCTCTTTTACTCCATTGGTTTTAAGCTATTTCATTTTTGAACATGCTTCTGGCAGTGGCTTGCTTTCTGTCTGAAACAGATGTTGGGCTTGGATTGGAGAGACATTGCGGCAGTATGAATATTTTCACTGGTCGTACCTCAGCTGACTCTTCATCCAGTGGTTTCCCATTATGTGATATGGGCTAAAAGGACAAAAGTGTTTTTAAGCCCATCTTGTGCGGAATTACAGATAAGGCGATGTCTGGATAAAACTGTGTGTAAATCTGGTCTAAATCACAGTGCATAGTATGGTCAGAAGGCAATGGTCAGTTGATTCCAGATAATCATTGCATTATTTGGAGAGCAGATGTTCCTTTTCTAACAAGTAACTCTCATCTGTTCCCTTAAAACAACACATATGCAAAATATAAAAAACTCTTAAACTAGCAATTACATAAATTTGTTCAAAATCACTGCGCAATTAAGAAATGACAATTTGAACTCTTCCTTAACTAGTAAGAGTTTGAGTTTTTGCACACAGCCAAAAATTAGTCTAGGGAGGTTTCGTACATGTTATAACTTAACAAGTCCTTTAAATATTTTTGGTTATGTGTGGATTATGGAATGAACACATTTATAAGCTGCACATGGGCACAGTTTTATGCCAGTTTATCTCTGCAGCACTATTTTTTGAAAATCCATTTAACTCTACACTGGCAACAGTTAAATCAGTCAGACAACTTGCATGAAACACACGACATGGAAGCTCCTTCACATTATGCCCTAATGTGAGACCCATAACACCCATCTCTGAAAATGTCTGTGAAGACATCTCCATGTTTTCAGACAATAAACATGTGAATTTACTTGAAGAGCATCATTGTTTCCTTATAATAAAACAGGCTAATGAATATACATAACATATATCATATAGTTAAAACTTGTGGATGCTGACATGTGATTTCTGAGCTCCATCAATCTTCTGAACTAATGCCAAGCATATTAAACGCTCTCTGAAACTATAACAGTAAAATGACTGTAGACTATATGATCGACCATTCTCTATTTTTGTCTTTGTAATTTTGACTGCACTCAGAAAGACCACAGACTATACAGTGTACTATATGTGGTTTACAGAGTTTTGATTGTTGCCTTTTTACTGTAAACTGCAGACTGAAAATTAAAACTTCTGAGGCCCCTCTTGACAAGATGAGCATTAGAGAGCCCGCTAATCAGCTTTGATCTTAATGAAAAATACCAGTCTTCGTAAGAGAAAACTGGGTAGTCTGGGTTGCTGGGGGAGTGGTTAATGTGCTGAGTGATGGATAGATGGTTAGGCACTGAGTTTAGTCTAGCTATAAGAGCCTTGAACTTCCTTTTGGAGATTAATAAGCACCAGATAAGGCTGATAGTCATCTGCAGCCACGCTCACATTGCTTAGCCAGGCAGTCCTGATCAGCTGCCAAAGCATACAGAGTGATACATTCCTTAATCTGAATGCAGATTAAGGAAAGAATAAGAGCAAGAGAGAGAGAGGTAGAGACATTTGCAGGGGACATATTATTGTTTTGGGGTTTTTTTGAACAACAACTCTTTTCTTCCTCCTCCACATCCTTTTTTTTAGACTAAAAGGTTTAAAAGTAGAGACATATACTGTTATATATTGACTGTGTGTTTGTTTTTTTCCACATACAGATAAATAAACCAAATAATTATCCCAGAAACCTGAAATGTGTGTGGGAGGAAAGATTGGATTTTAATCACAGGTATTAGTGGGGCTATTAATGAAACTGAGTCGATCAAAGTTACCCTCTGAGATCACAAGCATGCCGTACATTCTGCACTAATCAATAATCCAATTATGTGACAAGTAAACACCTGTCAGTATGTGTACACACTCTGCACAACTTACATTCGTTTTATTGCTCCAAGCCTAACTGCTACCAGTTGCACAGCCTTGACCTGTACTATTTAAACTAAACCAGACCTTACCTCACCCTCATCAAACAAAAATTCTTCACCATATCACCGTGAAGAGATTTAGGTCCCCACAATATGAGAAATGCTTGTACCGCACACACAGACACACAATGCTGAAATAGTTAGGGATGGTCTGTGGTGCTGCCCGTGATGTGGCTCGCAGTGAGTCTGCTCTCTGCTGGACAGATCTGCTATGAAGTGTAGTGCATGGAGCAGGTAGTGGCTCTCTCTGCTGTCTCCCTCTTTTTTTTCCTCTCTAAGAGACTGGAAAAAGTCAAATAAAGAAACAGTCGAGGCTTTTCCTTCCAAGTTTCACTGGGGATCTCTGAGTCCAAAGCACTTTTTGTTCATGGAGAACATGTGATGTGGGGTGCTGTTGATATCAAAGAGCAGAATGAACTTTTTGCCTCGGTACATTTTATTCTGAACGCAGAGTATATTTACATTTTTTCCAACATCTGTGTTGCATGTTGTCTTTTCAGTTCTAAAAATTACATTGCAGTTAATGTCATGTGATATTAAGTCGTACAGCAGCTACAAGAACTCATTGTGTACTTAATCCCCTCTATCTTGGATGTCTTTTTTTGCAGACAGTTGAAGCAGTATATGTAACTTAATACTGGAATAGGTCACTATAGATGCCTCGGACTATTTTTTGTGCCGAACTGATCTTCCTTGTTTTGATGCATGCTCAATCATCCAGGTAAATAAATCCGAAAAGGTTGATCCTGTTCATCTGAACGTAGCGTTTTCAGTGGGAAAACGTTTCGTCGCTCATCCAAGTGACTTCTTCAGTCTCCAATCTAAATGATCTTCCTTGTTCCAGCTTTGGATTAAGTACTTATTTTAAAAATGCTCACCTAAGCAGTATTTTTAGGGCAGGCAAGCACACATGGTAATGAGAATTTTGCACTTTACGTAGCTGGCTTTTGCAAACCTACAAATAAAGTATAAATAAGTAGTTGGTTTATAAACTGTGTTTCAATTTTATTGCTTTTGAACTACATCTGCTAACTCTGTCTTCAACTTTAACTCCTCACAGGGCCATGACCACACAAAGTGTCTGTCTGTCTAAAGTGTGTCTCAAAGACTTAAACAACAAGGAGAATGGTGGGAAAGTGGATTATCACTGATTGGAATAAACAGCCACTTTCATCTGTCTTTCTTTCAGTCTGGGCCATAATAAAGTTTCCAACCACACAAGTTTTTGATGCTTTGTTCACGGTGAACTTGGAAGCTGGGGACCATATAAGCTTAACATTGGGTATTAGATTCACATAAAACAATACAAGTTGGAACCCTAGAAGCTTTTTTTTTCTCTAGTGGATACGGTTGGCAGGGGGACAGTACACAGCCAGGAGGGCTTTAAAAGCGTGCGTTTAACAATACAGCCTTAGACACTCTCCAGAAAGGTTTTCATTAGTCTGCTTTGGAAAAATGTGGCAAATCGTTTTCAGCAAATTTGCTGGGGAAGAATGTCAGCGATTATGTTAAGTGCATTGGAAACTATCACATTATTACAGTCATAGATGGGCTACTATCTGTTTTTCTTTAAAATATATTTCATGGTTTTGGAAACTGGAAAGGGAAAATCGAGGAACATTGCAGGTCTTTGTTACTATACCACCGTTGCTTTTCTTTGTGTTGCTAAATTTAGCAAAAATTACCAGTGTCATCTTAGAGATTTAAATCCTGCATCTGCAAGTAGTTTAAGTAAAATAAACACAATGGTTCCTGCTTGATGAGCAACCAATAAACATACAGCACATTTACATTAGAGTACTTTTCTCCTGGAGTGTAAAAATAATGGCAAAGTGTCTCAATCTCACACAGCAGGGGACTGAGTTTACAAGGGTAAATTGGCCTTGCTAATGGCCACATTGTATATTTTACTATTAATGTTGAGGATGTGGGCTTCTCAGGCAGAGATAAGACCACCTCAGCGGATGACACTGCTATTAATTTCTGTGAGAGAAATTTCATTCTAAGCATGCTGAATGAATGAACTTATTGCTGTAGATTACAAGCTCCATTTTGGGTATCTTTATGCACTAAAGAGTTTTGAGACATTCAGTGCAGATAAGACTGCAATGAAATCCTTATATGTGACCAAATCTGACCAAAAGAATGAGGAAATTGATTAAAA
Organism: Mchenga conophoros; assembly: GCF_057382185.1. Classification (NCBI taxonomy): domain Eukaryota; kingdom Metazoa; phylum Chordata; class Actinopteri; order Cichliformes; family Cichlidae; genus Mchenga; species Mchenga conophoros. The sequence continues at coordinate 7,976,898 of NC_140532.1, forward strand.
CTGATGAAAAACTTGATGAAAATCTTTTTTGTCTGACTTTCAAAGTCATTTCAAGACACTATTGCAAAACTCAAGTTTATGATGCAAGTTAACGAGCAGCAACAACGAGCGTTGTTGCTGCTCGTTAACTCAAATAATGGTGTGGACAAGCCTTGCTTGGGTGTAGGCGCAAAAATGGTGAAAGTAAAAGGGTTGTGTCTGGAACCCCGGATTTCAAAAACTGTAACACGTTCTACTTCGTTACCTATTCGCTGTTAAAACTGCAGTAACATGGACAGCTGTAAAAACAAAGAAGAATTCAAGTAGGTATAGCAGGGAGGGTAGATTTTTCCCAGTTTAAACTTTACCTTCTGATGATTCATTTAAATGTTTTCCTCTTCTGGCATGGCTGCTTCCTTGGTACTAACATGGAGGAAAAGCCTGTGTGGCTACAGATTAAGCACATTTCCTATAGGCACACATCTATCCATGCAGTAAGGAATATCCCAGTGAGGAGTAAAAAAGACTTACACAGGAATAATCATACACTTCAAGACTCCTTAAAGTCTGAAAGGTCTGATCTAGTGTGTTCTCTACACTCACCATCCACTTCATTAGGTACACCCGTTCAACTGCCTGTTAACTCTGCACTCACGTGACAGCAACCCAGTGCATTTAGACATAGTTAAGATGATCTGCAGAAGTTCAAACTGAGAATCAGAATGGGGAAGAAAGGTAATTCAAGTTACTTTGAACATGGCTGGTCTGGGTATTTCAGAAATTGTGGCTTTATCTCTCTGATGCATTCATCAGAGTGTGGATACGTGAAGCAATCAATCATTGAAAAGCGAATGGGTGAATGACTCATGTTGTATAGTGTGCTATATAAGGATCAGGCCATTTACCATCTACTACCAGTCCAGACTGCTTCAAGCTGACAGGAAGGTATCAGTAACTCAAATAACCACTTATTGCAACCAAGGTTGCACATGTCAATAGATGGGCTACAGCAGCAGCAGGCTGAAACTGAGGCTGAAGAAAAAAACTAGGTTCAATCCAGTATTTGCAAGGTGTACCTAATAAACTGTCTACTGAGTGTATGCGAAAAGAAATTTGAAATTAGATTCACCTTGCAGGATATTTGATTAACAATCCCAGTCTGATTGAAACATTGACGAGAACCTCTAACTGTCTAACAAATCAACAACATCTATTCTGAGCATTTGTAATGTATTTAATAATGTCATTTCTTCTGTTTGTGAACTTCTGCCATTGTTCTTTTTTTCTTAATAATAAACAGATGTTTAACAAACAAAAACTGATAAGGAAAACTACAAAGGAGATAGCTGCTGTTTAATCTTTGATGAGAAAAACATTAAATATAAAACTGCATAGGACAGAAATGCATACAAGCTGCACTTTTATGGGGAAATATGGGGAAACTCCTTTGTATCATACTCAGGAAGACTTTGAACCATTAATGTCACATTCACATCATTCATCATTTATGTCTGTGGTGCTGTGTACATTCTTCATGTAACACAGGCTGGGATCCAGACATGTGGGGGGCTCAGTGGGTTCAGTGATGGGTTGGGAACAGACAAAAGATAATGATTTTGCATCACAGTAGCAAACTATAACTTTGTTTTGGCTTGTAGATACCTCAGAAAGAACCCCCCACATTTTATTTATTATTATTATGATATCTTAAAGAAAGGAATTTTGTGTACTAGGACTGGGATAACTGGGAAAGGAGTGTTTGGAGAAAAAAGGAACAAGACTTTATACGATAAGGCAGGAAAAACAGGGCCTAAAACTTCATGGAAAAAAGAGAGAGTGAAAGAGAGAAAACAAAGAAGAAAATGTTAATTAAAGTCAATATCCACATAATGAGACACTTAATGTAGACATTCAGCAGGAGTTGTAGAAAAAAAATGGCTAAAACCTCAATTATAATGACGCACGCACGGACAGCTGCAGCACCACAAACACACAGTTGTGCTTATTATCCGTTTGGAGTCTGCTTGGAGAACACGTTCCGTACATGCGCAGTGTCTCAGAAAGAGCAGAGTGCAAGTAACAAAAGTCCTCTTCAGATTCATTTACAGATGAACCTTTCTTTGGATGGATGAGAATCCTTTACATTACCAATGCAGACTAGTTGATTTGCACATTTATGTGACTTGGAAGCTGCTTCTCTTGTTGAGTATGGCCAACGAGAGCCTGTGATTCATGTGAGGGTGGGCTGGAAGCGATTTAGCTAGAAAATAAATGAGTGTATATGCCTAAAACAAACAAACAAAGGATTAATGAAGCACACCAGAGCTCAGTGACCCTCAGTGATTAGTGAGTGAATGACTTGGTGAATTAGGAATTCAGATAGGCTAGTTTAGCTTAGAGAAAAGGATTGTGTGACCCACTGGCCATGACATGACTGAAACCGCCATGTCTGAAGGACATCATTGGCTGTCCTGGGAGGTTTCATGAAAGATCATTTCAGTCTTGCAAACATATTTTCTCCGCTAAGGTTTGTGCATGTGTAAGAATGTGGAGGCATTAGTATCGAGTGGAACAGAGTGGACAGAAGCTTGGGAGGGGCAGAGAGGAATTCAGGACTGCTGGACAGAGCTGAGGTGCTCCACTTTGTAGACAGGTGGACAGGTGGAAACAGAGCCCTTATTGTTTATGGCTTAATCAGGCATGCAGGTGTACCGCCCAGCGTTCGCCTCACCACAGCAGCACAGCTGCTTCTTGACTTCTTGCCTTCTTTCCCAGCCATCATTCCCCTCATGCAGCCTTATTTCTGCAGTTTAGAGTGCCTGCAGTCATGGCTAGCAATATTTAGTGTACTTTAATATTGGTGGATTACAAAATAAAAGTCAGTGTTATTGGAAAATATGCTCCAGCATGAGGTATCAATTGAGCATGAGGTGTAGCATTGACTCATACTGTCATGGAAATTAATGGACTGGTGCTGAGTGCATAACTGTTCTCAATTTTGCACATGTTAATATGTAGTGAACTTTTTTTGCATTGAAATAGAACAGTCACAAAGGGAAGGAAATGAGCACAGTATACTTTGCTTCAAAAAGGTAAAACGTCTGGGAGAAATAAGTTTAAAAAACACTAAACCAAAGCAGTTAATGCAGAGAGAAGGCCAAGATGAGGGTGTCATGTGCGAGTTAGATGTAGTTGTAGATATGTTTCAGTTTATGCAGCCTGGCAAGTCAGGTCCAGGTTGATAAATCTGTCAGCAGTGCGGTCTGGTTGCACAGATCCAGGTTACTGTAGGACTTGACTCTGCTGCTCTACAGCTGTCTTGGATTTAATCCAGAACCTCATACTATATCCTGGATAAGCTCCAAGCCTCTGGTCCGCCATTATCCAGCCACAGCGCACCCCCCTGCCACCAGCCGGACGTCCTTTTGGCACTGAGCCTCCCAGCTATAGTCACACTCTGTGGATGTTTTGGCTTAAACGCAGTCCAGTAATGATCCTGTCTTTGCCATTTGATGATGTTAAAGTAACATTTCCATAGAATTCAAAGTAATAATAATAATTCACTGAGCTTCAGGAGCTATATATATATAAATTTATATATATAAAATTTTACTAAACCTAAACCTGCTTCTGCACAATAGAGATTTTAATAAGGATGACCAAAGGAAGCCCCGTGAGTGTGAGTAGAAAAGACAATGTAATTGTAATATAATTCATCTCCCCTTCTTTTGTGGTTTTCTCAAAAACATTTTGCTGTAGTCTTTTCCATGGCCTTGACACCATCTTTAGAGCCAAGGCAAGATCGTGTCTTGGGGACTTTGGCTCTGAGTTTTGGGATCTGTCTGTTGGAGTCTGGTCACATTCTTATTTAACCTGTGGTGAGATTCTGGACCTATTACTATCCAAATGGCCACGAGGTCACTCTGTGGTCCAATTCATTGTGTTTTGGTGGTTTGCCGACCTTGGTCCTCGCGTGGAGATTTGAAGGCAGTGCTGTTGTTTGTCTGGCTTTTGCTCCGTGCTTGCTTTCAATCTGTAGACTGTGTTTTGGAACAGTTAATGCTTTGTGGCAATTTGCATTTTATTTTGTTCCTGAGCCCAAACAACTGTGATGCAATGGAGATTTAATGCTCACAGCCCATCAGTTTTGAGCTGTGTCTAAGTAGATGTTAGAGAGACAGGCCATGGCTCATTAACAGTGTAAAAAAGACCTCGTGTTTAGAGTATTATCTCAGCGTAGAGACAGCTCTGTAAGAGGGTGTGAAACGTAGGGTGACAGGGAATGCTTAACATGTTCAACCTAATTTAACACCAACCATTCCAACTCTCTCAACCCTGCTACACCTCACTTATTAAAGCTTTCACTGAACGTCAAACAGTATTCTCAGAATTGTTTATAATAATTCATTGTCCTCTGTTTCTTTACTAATACAATTCTAAACAGTATTATAGCCTCAGTCTCCTCTTCAGTCTCAAACAGTTGATGGTATTTGTCCTTACCAGCAGTTTTGTTTTTAAATGTGATGTAAAATATTACATAAATAAAATCTGTTACCCGACTAGCAAGCAAACCTACTTTGCCTACCTCAAATGCTGAAAGGAGGATATCCAGATTTAATTAACTGTATGAATTATGTTGGCATATTTCATATTTTGTTTAGCATTATATGTTGTGCATTTGTAATGAGATGACATGTTTTTATATGTAGTCCAGTTGCTTTCTTGTAATCTGCGACCAAAGGTTTATTTGTATGACTGATATTATGGTTAAAAAGTATCCAGTGACACAACTTACAATAACGGTGTTTTCCTTTTTATTTTTTCTCTTCAATCACTACCTGATCATGTGTTTTCTCTCAGCCTTTGTATTTAGTTTCACAAAAATCTTTGTTAAGTGATTAAGAGATGCAGAATTCTTAGTAGTTAGTGTAGTGTTGTCAGCTTCTCTGTATATATATGTGCGTGTGTGTCTGTGTATGAGTGACAGGCAGAATTATAGTGTTGTAAAATCGGTGGATTGCTTAGTCAGAACAAATCTTGTCAGAAACATCTAATCCTCTCGGTAACACCAGTTCTGTCATATGAAAGAAACCACTGTAATAAATCTTTGAAAATCAAACACACTGTTGACGTATGCATAAGACATATGCAGCCACACAGGGAATATTATCTGAGCACGCTTTTCTTGGAATATCATTTGCTGTGGACAAATTGTTTGTTATTTTAAGGATTAGCCTGCCTGAAACACAAAAACGCCATCGCCAGTAGAATAACACATAAACATCCCACATCCCTAATTAGTAAATATAAACTACCGTATTTCCCGGACTACAAAGCGCACCTGAATATTAGCCGCACAAGCTAAAATCAGGGGAAAATCCTGTTTTGTACATACATTAGCCGCACCTGACTAAAAGCCGCAGGTGTTTCAATGTTGACTTATCATATGTAAGAGAATATGCACAAAGGGAATTGTCAGGAAAGAGATGGCTGTTTGGAGACACACCCCTTTTATTAATATTTTGAAAAACAAGTTATGGGTACATATTTGCACATGTAGTACATAACAGTAACCTACAGCACACCAGAAAAATAGATTCGGACTACCTTTTAGGCTCAGGTGCAGTGACACGGCTGTAACAAGAAGAAAAGTCAGTCATTCACCATCTTTCTCTTCTTCCTGCGCTCTAAAACCACCAAAGTCCTCTTCTCCAATGTCGGATACAAACAGGCTCAGGATGGCTTCGTCATCCACTCTCCGCTTCTCTCCTTCGTTATCACTTTCAAAACCAAAGAAATCCTCGTTGTCAGTGTCAGAGTCGAACACCCTCAGAAGGGCCGTGGCGGTGTCCTCCTCTCCATCATGCAGCAGTCCAGCCCTTCAAAATCCGTTGGTGATCGTGGATGTTTTCGCACTTTTCCACGCTGTCAGAATCCACCGGTGGAGTTGGGCATAACTTGCTTTTCGCAAGTTTATCGCCGCTCGTCATCCATGCCTCCCGCTGAATGCGTAGCGCTACTTTGAAGTTTGTTTTTCGCGCTACTTCGTACGGCACTACGTTGCCTGGCGGACGGACATGTGACTAACATACCACTCTTGAACCCCGATCCTTCCGCCAGGCAACGTAGTGCCGTACAACAGCGGAACAAACAAAACAAATCGTCTTACGATATCACAAAAATCATGGAAAATCCATAGAAAAGCCGCACCTGACTAAAAGCCGCAGGGTTCAAAGCTTGTGCAAAAAGTAGCGGCTTATAGCCCGACAATTACGGTAATACTCTGGGATTATCTCTGAACTCTTTCACAAACCAATACCTACGGGGCTTTTCAGAGAGACTTGTTGGGTCACACTGGAATTGAATGAAATCAGTAAATAAACCTTTCTAAGGCACATTGCTTGTTTATTTATTTCTGTAAAGTATTAAGATGTCAGCATGAGATGCAGGGCAGCGGTGTAGTATTGTAGAATGTGCCTAATCATTTGTGAACGGCTGTTTGTATTAATTCTCTGATTGTGAACAATATTTAAATAATACCGCTATGCTGCCTTTAACTTGTTTTGTACATTAACTACTCTTCCAGTGCCATTAACTTCAAAACAGCGGTGGCTAATGCGAAGAGTGATGAGAGGCAGTAATTCAACGGGCGACTGGAAATGGGTTAGGAAAAGACAGAGCTGGTGAGCAAGAGAAACAAAGGCACTGGTGAGGGAAAGTAAGTGAATGTCAGCACAACCAAATCAGATGCTGGGCCCTCACCCATGACCTTGGCACAGTTAGAGTCACAGTTCTGAAAACAGTAGTGGAGAAATGAGAGATGGTCTGACCTAAAACCACCACAATGATATGAGTATGATTTACCTTGTTTCTCTTTCTATTCTGCATAAATATTCCAGAAACTGTTTAACACCCTGTTAACTGTCCTCCAGTTTAATCGGGACACAAATGCACACTTTACACTTTTGTTTATCTTGCAGAAAATCAGTTTTATGTATATTTAAATGGGTAAAGCTACATGTAGCATATTTTAACACTAGCCTTTTTCTGTTAAGTAACAGTACTTATTTTGGCTCTGTACTCATCCTGAGTTGGGTTATTTTTATGTGTGAGCTTTGTTGTTGCTCCCTATTTATCTCTCCTGTGGTTTGGGTTGAAGTATTGATGTGGTGTGTTTCTCATAGTGTGTTTTCAGAGTTAAACCTGTCAGACAGTAATATGTTTCTGTTGATATTTCTAGAAAGCCTTTGTTGTTCTTTATGCGTAGCTATCCAACTTGGTAAGCTTTTGTGACCATTTTAAATGTCCACTTTGTGGCTGTCAACTTGTCAACAGTGAAATATACATGTCTCCTAATTTTATATTCTAATGTCATTATGTTCTCAAATTTTGTAGGTGAGTCACTACAGTAGCAGATTTTGCTGACAAGCATTGTTCAAAGCAGCAGAACTTTTTCCTCACTTAGGAACAAGTTACTCTCAGGCCAATTACATGACAAGTCAAAGAATTTAGGCATGTAGGCATGGTCAAGATGACCTGCAGAAGATCAAATAGCAGAATAGGGAAGAAAGGGGATTTAAGTGACTTTAAACATGGTATGGTTGTGGGTGCCAACACGATGCTGCACAAACATCTCTTGAGTTTATAGAGAATGGCTTGAAGCAAGTAAAATATCCTCAGAGGAGCAGTAGTTCAGTTGTTCTCTCAGTGAAGATGCCTCGTTATCGTGAGCAGTTGGACTGTTGAGATGATAGGAAGGTATCGATAACTCAAATAACTGTTGTTGCCACCAAGATATGCAGAAGAGCATCTCTAAATGCTCAACACATTGATCCTTGAAGCTGGTGAGCTACACCAGGAGAAGCGAGAAGCTCTCACCAGCTGCCACTCCTGTCAGCTAAGAACAGAAAACCAAGGCTGCAATTTTCACAGGCTGCTGCTGGTGGTGGTGGTGTAAGGGTGTTGGGGGATATTTTCTTCCCATATTTAAGCATCATTTAAACACCAAAGTCTGCCTGACTATGTCCATCTCTTCATATCCACAGTCTACCCATCTTTTGATGGCTGCTTCAGGTATGATAATTTGTCACTTTGCAAGGCTCATTCTTTCTTTGAACATGACGATGGATTCACTGTGTACTCAGATGTCATCCAAATCAAGCTCCCGTCTTAATGCTGTTTAAAACTAGACCGTTTATTCTTACAATCCACTACAAGAGCAGCTATAGTTTAAAAATACTAACAGTAAAATGTCTTGTGTAAATCTCTTGGATGCCAGTTAAAAACTGTATCATAAGATTGCATGATATTTCTTGCAACAGCCAACAGACAGTGTTGCCAGTGGTGGCAATGTTGGGCATTAAAAATCTAGACAGTGCCAGATTTTTGGCACCTTCGTGCTTCAAATCAGCATCTGTATAAAATAGGTATTTATTTTTAACCCTAACCTTTTGTGCTGAGCTAACCAGATATGACTTTGCTATAATATTTATCAGTCTCAACTATTACTTTAAGTCCATGTTGAGTTCTGACTGCTGTCATTGATGCTGCTTACAGCTGAAAAAGATCCACATGCCGTCTGTTATACGTTTGTCTCCTCAGTTACTTTAAATTCTAAATGGAAATAGCTTAATTTCAGCCTCTGGGACTTTGTGGCAATTCTTCCAATTGTTCAAGCAATAACCATCTGTGCATCAATGCTTGAATGCATTTCCACCTGGATTTTTAATGCTGTTACATGCTGTCTGATTCTATTCCGTCAAACTATGTGACAGTACCAATTGCAAATTGTGTAAACATCTATTTTATGCATACAGTAAATATTGTAAATAACAGTAAATTGTTCAGATAAACATTTTTTTCTCCAGATTTTAATCGTAAAGGCCATTTTACATATTTCTAAATGTTTTGATGCTCTCCCACGTAATGTTTAAGTAAATAAAGGAATTGTTTTCACAGTGATTATTGTGATGGTATCATTCACACTAATGCAAGGAATTCATTAACAGACAGAAACTTTGAAATGGCTTTTTTTGGTACTGCAAAGCTGAAATAAACAGTTAAACTAAAGCACCCACACTTATTTGTTGCTTTGTCTACTTCCAAGTGCATCTCTAAAACAGGACTTTCAAAAGTCTGTTTTTAATTGAAACCTATCACTTGTTTTCAATATTACGTACTTGAAAAAGGGTCTAGTGTTTCTAAAAATTGCTATTTTCCTTTATGCGCCACACAGAGTTCTTGATTGGAACCCTGGGGTCCAGAAACTCTTTTGAGGCTCGGGGGCAATTTAACTTGTAAATGTGCTGTTTTGGCATATTGAATGGACAGAAAAACATATTTTCCCAAAAAAGACGCTAAAACGTTTACAGGCATAACCCTGTAGCGCTGTGCATTTTTTCAGGAGATTTAGGGCTCAATAGTATTGTGGCTGTAATAAAAAGTACAATGTGGGGAAAAACAATGGGGGAAAATATTTTTGGTATCCATGACACTTCCCACTTACAATTATTTCAAAGCAAGGTTAATAAAATAAGATTGTCGCTGCAAAATTAGTTGAGCTTGCTTAATTACAGATTCTTTCAGCCATGACATTATATTTCTTTTTTCTTTTGTTGTTGTTGTTAATATAACAGATACGTTATGCTGCCGTTATAGATTTATTTTTCGCTTGAAAATATAGTACTATTAAATTTTAGATGGTTCATTTTGGCTTTCCTGCAAGGTGTCGAGCTTTAAAGGTTCTTAAAATTGCTTTCAGATGTTTTACATCTACATATCATCTCCAGCCTTCATAAAGCTTTTACTTGCATGCTCGCCATAATCGATTTTTCAGCTCTTTGGACGCTAAAGGTCATCTGTCACTCCTGGTCTTCCACACTCACTGAGCAAAAACTTTCAATTTATGGCTTGAATTTTAACTCCTTATTGGAGCCCTTGGAGAGGTATATTCTAAGTTGTGTGCAGAGGTCAGGTTACAGGAGTTATTGCCTAGGTAAAGAAAACACACTGAAGAATGTTTTAGTCCTGAATGATTGTCAGCTCTTACAGCACAGTGAAGACAAAACAGGAAGGCCCCTGGTGGCTTTTTATTAGCAGGAATCACTAACAGTGCTAGAAACCATCTCTTATAAAACATACTGCATAACCCTGTTTGAGCCTCTGTTCTGATTGGCTGGCGTCTTGTCATCACCATTGCCTGTGGTTTAACACTCTTATGAATAGGGCCCCATGCTTCTGTTAATCACATGGCAGCAAGATAGCTTCTGATTATCAGGGTTGTGAGAGTCTGAGGTGATCTACTGCATGCTGTTATCCATTTTCTATGCAAAGCATTGCAGTGCATCAGTTGTGGCATCACTTCATGGTGTGTTGCAGTTGTTTGTTTTGGCAGAGATTTTGGCAGGTTAATTCCTCTGTGCAGGATGCGGCCTGTTTCTGATTGTTTAGCATTAAAATCCATTCACTCGCTTGACAGGCAAAAAAAGCCAGTAAGCCTTGTTTCTGGGTGCATATGACACATGAAAATCCTAAACAAGGCAGAATGTGGGCAGCTGTCCCACACCACTGTTGTATAGACGTGATCTATGGCACATCTTGCCACTGATAAGGAGGTAATGACAACATTACCACATACTCAGGCTCAACAATGGGATATTAGCAGATGGTTGTGTTCAAGTTGCCACTATGTCTTTGCTTTTTCTCCATTTCACCATTGTTGACACATCCAACCATTTATTTTCTTAACTTCTCATCCAACTCTGGGTTCTGGGGGGTTGTTACTGAGTGAGACGCATGGGGCACACTGGTGCACGCTGGTGCACCCTGGACAGTTTGTAAGTGTATCGTGGCCCATGGTCAAGACAATTGAGGCAAAGATAATTATTAGACTGGAAGCAATGTTTAAATGATTCTCTGCTGCGACTTCAGCTACGTTTTCATTAACTTGTGTTAATAAGTATGGTAACATCTGTTGAACACTGGCAGACCTTGTTAAATGGAAACATGGAATTAATTATGAAATATCAATCACATGATATATTTTTGTATTAATTACTGTCAGATGTTTAAATTCGTCAGTGAGCTATAGCGCTTTTACTGCTCAGCTGAGCAGTGACATGTAGATCATCATATCTGAATAGAGAGAGATTTAAATGGCATTAGCTGCATTTAATCTAATTTGCAGTTATTTGTTGAAGTTAAACTCTGGGTATGTGGAAAGAAAATATTTGAAGTGATAACAGGTAGCTGTCTCTGCTCATTTTTCATCTCGATTTCACTGCAGGTAGAGCCAAGACACACACATGAGCCCATGTGACTAACTGAATAAGAAATCCACCCAGAGCTGAGTGCACCACCAGAGTTCTTGCACTCCTGGAAAACTATGAAAAATAACCAAATTCATTTCCATTCTGTTTGGATGCAATTTTGAACAAACTTTTTTTTTTAAATAGTCCACGCCTCTAAGATGAAAGTATTGTTTGCAGTTTGTTTTTTTTTATCTTGATTTCTTGTAAACAGAGGTAAAATATCACATACAACCAACACATCATCAAGGCCCTCCTACTAATGCAAACTTGCCAGAGGGCCATGCGTAGGTGGTGAAACTCCGTGTCACAATGGAAGAGGTCGTGCTTGTTATTTTTGAGAGCAGTGGCCACAGTGGGACTGAGACTGGTGTCTTTTGTAGAGAACAGATAGGTATTTCTACGTTTACAATCCTAAACACCAAGAGTGCAGTTGTCAGCTCAACTTTTCCTGAGCTGAAGCTCTCTGAGGCTTTGCAAGGAAGGCCTCACAAGCTGCACAAGTTTAAAATGAGGGGATGGTTTGCTTATTCAGAAAATTACAATTATTTATCTCTCTGCATGAGGTTGTGGTGCAGGTATAATTGTGTGCAGATGCACTATTAAACAAAGAGCTCTTGTAAAAAAAACAAAAACAACCCCCCCCCCAAAAAAAAAAAAAAAAAAATCAAAGTCAGACAAATAGACAAAAGTGGAAGCAATCTAAAATCATTAACATAATGATAAAGTACAAAGCATCACAACCTCTCTGCAGGAGAAGCTGGTGTTTTTCTCCGTTTGAGTACAGTTGCAATTGATTCTTTAGGCAATGCTCGAATGAAGAAAATCTTTTAACTGTGTGCAGAGATGCACTTTTTCATAGTTTAGGAAACTGTATGTCATTACAGAGCAACAAAGTCATGCGTCTTGCAAGTCAGTCAGCTGTTTAACTGCTGAGTGTCATATGATTTGGAGATAAAGAAATGTAAATCTTCCACCCATCACCCAACAACAGGGCGAGAGGCAAGTTACATCTTAGATGGGTTGCCAGTTTATCAAAGAGCTTGCACAGAGAGACAGACAACCATCCACGCTGAGCTTCATAGCTACGGCCAATTAATGACAACCAATATTTGCAATATGTATGTCTTTGAAGGCATAGTGCCCAGGAAATTTCACACAGGGAGACTACAGCTGACAAGTAACATTCAAAATGTGAAGAAAGTGTGATACAGTGTTACCACTGCATCTAAATAAAAATTTTAATTTTTTTTTTTGTTTGTTTTATAGGGTTTTATGTGTATGTAACCATTATCACACCAACATACTGACTTGCTGTTGATTAAAAAGCAAAAATGTTATTAGTAGTTACCATTCACTTTTTCCTATGTGAAGGTTTAAGCCATGAAAGTGTTATAGCCTATTTGTGATTGTTTGGCATTAAAATCCATTCGCTTGCTTGACAGGCCAAAAGAAAAGCCAGTAAGCCTTGTTTCTGTGTGCACGTGTCACATGAAAATCCTACACAAGGCAGAATGTGGGCTGCTGTCCAACACCACTGTTGTACAGACACGATCCATAGCACAGCTTGTCACTGATGTGGAGGTAATGGCAACATTACCATGCACTCAGCGTCAACAGTGGGATGTTAGCACATGAAACCATGTGTTATAGTGTTATAGTGAATCATCATGCACAGTAATAGGACTTGATGTGCATGATGTGACAGCTAGCAACTTGAATTGCAGATTATGTTACATTAATGTTGCACTTTGTTTTTGTTTTTTTGTTTTTTTTTATCAGTGGTGAAATGTAAAACCTCAATCTATTGAATAAAAAGAAGCAGGTGCTTTACTGAAACAGTCAGACAAAGTAAGTAAAGCTGTAACTCTGTTTACTTTCAGTTGCAGGAGGAAATTTGACAGTCTATCATTGTTAGTTAGTTTCCACATTACAGCCAATCAACTGTCAAGCTGTTTTCTTAAGTTTGATGTACATTGTACATTGATGACAATGGTCCAATCGCTTATAACAACAGTTAAGATACCACGGGAAATTAATCTCACCAGATTCACTATCAAAAAGACTGGCTTATCTTGTCACATGCTGGCACGGTGCTCAGTGAGAATGAATGTATTTAACAACCTATAACTCATCTTAATTATGACTTGGCATGATGCACAGTAGCAGTACACCATAAACAGCATAAAGTCTGCCCTTATTTGCTTAAACACACTGATTGATGAGCTGATTCAATGATCGTTGAGTATTTTCTCGATCTGTTTCCTTTCTTGATTTCTTACCACACATACTTATATCAGTGCTTCATAACAAATTTGGCAGACCCTAACAACACAGATATGATCGTGTAGCTTCTGCCACAGCTTCTAAGGGAGCTTGATAGTGTAACCAGAGGCAGTGATGCTATCAGGTGCTGCGGTTAAAAAGACTCTATGCTTTGGCAGAGGTTGACATGATATGTGGTGCGCGTTCATGCAGCATGTCCGGTATCTCTTTTACACTCACACCTGCTCATGATTTATTTTAACACCCTTGGTTTGATAAATGAACAGACGCACCTGCGTATGCACTCTCAGCCTTATCTGAACACACACACACACAAACACACTCAATAATTCCCAGAGACCTGGTTGATTACAGTGCGCTGAATGTGGCAGAGATAGTAGTTGTTGGTCTTTGTCCTGCTTTGAGGTAGCAGCTTCACTGGAATTGTGGGTGGGCTTGCAAGATTGTCATGCTTGGCAGATGGTAATTTTGGGTTGAGTCTGCGGTTAGTATTGGGGTAAGGATATAAGTTATGGCTGGTGCTGGTTTGACTAGGCGGAGTCAGCAGCAGGGAACAGTAGCTTTGTCCCTCTCTCTGACTGTAATGCCGATAAGCTTTGCCATTTCCTCCACTTGTCTTTCTTTCTGTCTCCATGTTTTAGTTTGTCTTCTGATTTTCTGTGGAGGAAAAGGGGAAATGAGGAGGAAGTAGAGCAAAAAAAAAAAAGAAGAATATACTAAAAACAGAGAGTGAGACAGGGGGATAGACAGGAGGAAACAGGACAGGGCAAGAAAGAGGGAGGCACTGTTTGAAGTCAAACAAAAATCGTCCGTATCCTCAGGAAGTCACTGCTGCCAAAGACGGATAAACACGGGACTGTTTCTTGTGGTTATGATTACATGTGTATTGTGTGTGTGTGCGTGTGTGTGTGTGTTCACATACTGTCTTTCTCTTTGATAATGCCACTATTTCTTGAAACAAAGCCCATATTTTAGCATGCAGCTGTGGTTCAGTTTGGCTTCTCCTTCTTTTCAAAGTCACATCGTGCCCTCTGCTTAGCCCTTCCCTTAACCCCCGGGGTAATGAATTAAGCTGTCTAAAGGTCTGCATTCACTGCTTGTCTGCTCAAGGCCCAGAGGGGTGTTTTTTTCCCCTTTTCCCTGGGTCCTATGAGGACTTGATTGAGTGCTAACAAGGAACACTTTTATGGATTTCAGATAACATCACAGTGCCTTACTAATAGTGGTCCGCGGTCTCTGGGGTCATATTAGCTTGAATCATTTGAGGTGTGGTCTGAGGTCTTTGTGAATGTGACGGTGAGACTAGGTTAGAATAAAGGTAGTATTAATTTAAGGCCAATGGTAAATGCCAGGTGTATAGTTTCAGGTTAGGATTTAGAGCTACAGAGTGTGAAGAGTGTCCTCAAAAGTATAGAAATGTGTGTTGTGTGCGCTAAATGGTAAAATGGGATCAGAAAGTTCAAATCTTTCCTGTTCTGTGCATCGTAACAAGACAGATGAGCTTAAATGAAAATGAATGCTTGCGGTTTGAGATGTGATTGCATCTGTGTATATATAAATTCTTTTGGTGGGACACCGAGGGCATGTAAAGTGGTATTAGCTCTGCTGTAATGACACAGAGTGATGGAAATACCACAGCCACCTTGACAAAACTCGCCCGGCATAACGGCTCGGGGCACAGTGCGCTCAGAGATTACACATTAGTGCGAGTGTGGTTGCGGGGTGTGTATGTACTCCCACCTTAGTCTACAATCGTCTAGACTCTCTAACAGCCCTGTTGTGGAACAGCTAATCAACGCAGCTGATGAAGCAGTGCGAGTAAGAGAGAGCAGTGAGGGTAAAGATCACAAGGCATATTTAAAAGAGACAAAAAGAAAATTACTGAAAGAGAGAGATGTAGGATCGTTCTTGAAATGATCATCAACTTTCGTGTAGATATTCAAATAGGGGTTTGTGTGGTTTGGGTTTGATGTTAGAGGTGAGACCAGCAGGATGGCTGGCCAACAGGATGTGACTTTTAAACAACCAGCAAAAATATTTTCCAACTTAATTAAAGGGCTCTGGCCCTCTCAGAAGATAGCAAAATGATTATGCCCCATAGGCCAACTGCCACTCAATAGAGACTCTCCTCCCTCTTGTTCTGAAAAGTCCTTTGTTTTCTGGGAGCTGTCACTTGGAAGGGTATAAATAATTAAAGGTGTTGGATTGGCCAGTTGGTCATGATCGACTCTGGGCTGGACCAATTACAGCCGAGGAGGTCGGATGCACCCTCCCCCTTGTTTAGCAATCTTATAGACGAACTAAAGAAAATGGAGAACAAAAAAAGGAAAGGAGGTGCAGAAAAACTTAGGGCCAAAAAGAAACAAGCCCTTCAGGCAAACGCTGCCAAATGTGTAAAAATAACTGAATTGTTTGGCGGTAGCTAAATCAAATCAAATCAAATCACTTTTATTGTCACATCACATGTGCAGGTACATTGGTACAGCACATGTGAGTGAAATTCTTGTGTGCGAGCTTCACAAGCAACAGAGTTGTGCAAAATACAATAATGTAAACAAGCAAAATACAAGAATGGCTACATCTGAAACTAATAAATATATGTACAATATATAATAGTATATGCATTTCTGGATGTGTATACTAAATATTTTTCTACGTGTGTGTGTGTGTGTGTGTACAAACATTTTACAAATTAAATAGAGTAAACAATAAATAAAATATATAAAATAAAATATACAGAGTGAGACGTGCAAAACAGTGGCGTTACTGTACAGTATGGAGTGCATAATGTTAAAGTTCTAGTAGTGAAGCTGAGGTGTCTATGAAGTGTTCAGCAGTCTGATGGCCTGATGGAAAAAGCTGTCTCTCAGTCTGCTGGTACGGGACCGGATGCTGCAGAACCTCCTTCCTGATGGAAGTAGTCTGAACAGTTTATGGCTATGGCCATAAATCTGTGGAAGCTATGGCATAGCTTCCACAGATTTAGCAACATCAGCAAGTGGTGGAGGCCAGCAGGTGGATAAGGGAAAGGGGAGGCAAGAGGAGGAGAGACAGAGGCGGCCGCCAGTGTTGTGCCAAAAAGTGATTGCCTGCCAAAAACTGATTTCCAATGTTTCCGTGTATTTTTTTTATGTGTAATATCTTTATGTATGTTGGTAAATAGACTTCGGTGAACAGCGTTTACAAAGGGATTATATATAGAATTAAAAAATTATCTGTTTTTTCAAGTATCTTTACAGCTCTGTGTTATTGTACTTACATTATAACCAATCCGGTCCTTTATCCTCACTTAAAATATTTTTACAGAACTATTGTCCTATTTGCTGCCATTTCTGCTGTCCTCTTGGCCAACTTACTCTTACAAAAGACATTTTTAATGTTAATGAGATTTTTTAACTGCATAAATAAAGGTTATATAAAGTTTTTGGCAAATACCGGAAATCACTTTTTGGCAGACAATCACTTTTTGGCACAACACCGCTCATAGTGGCAGAGCAACTGAACTTCAGGTAAGAAGTTATGACCTGCTGTCTATCTGTGCCAGATATAAACTAAGTTTAGTTGCAGTTTGTTTTCGTTGTGCTGACTTTTTACAGTCGCTTAGAATAACTGGTACTGCGTACTAGCTAGCATGACAGAGTTTATATCAAATCAAATCAAATCAAATCACTTTTATTGTCACATCACATGTGCAGGTACATTGGTACAGTACATGTGAGTGAAATTCTTGTGTGCGAGCTTCACAAGCAACAGAGTTGTGCAAAATACAATAATGTAAACAAGCAAAATACAAGAATGGCTACATCTGAAACTAATAAATATATGTACAATATATAATAGTATATGCATTTCTGGATGTGTATACTAAATATTTTTCTACGTGTGTGTGTGTGTGTGTGTGTGTGTATACACATATTTTACAAATTAAATAGAGTAAACAATAAATAAAATATATAAAAATATACAGAGTTGAGACATGTGCAAAACAGTGGCATTACTGTACAGTATGGAGTGCATAATGTTAAAGTTCCAGTAGTGAAGCTGAGGTGTCTATGACGTGTTCAGCAGTCTGATGGCCTGGTGGAAGAAGCTGTCTCTCAGTCTGCTGGTACGGGACCGGATGCTGCAGAACCTCCTTCCTGATGGAAGCAGTCTGAACAGTTTATGGCTGGGGTGACTGGAGTCCTTGATGATCCTCCCCGCTTTCCTCAGGCACCGCTTCCTGTAGATGTCTTGGAGGGAGGGAAGCTCACCTCCAATTATCCGTTCAGAGCACCGCACTACTCGCTGGAGAGCTTTGCGGTTGTAAGCAGTGCTGTTGCCGTACCAGGTGGTGATGCATCGAGTGAGGATGCTCTCAATGGCACAGTGATAGAAGGTCCTGAGGATGCGGGGGCTCATGCCGAATCTTTTCAGTCTCCTGAGAAAGAAGAGGCGCTGCTGCGCCTTCTTCACTGTTTTGTTTGTGTGTACTGACCACGTAAGATCCTCAGCCAGATGTACACCAAGGAACCGGAAGCTGCTCACTCTCTCCACAGCAGCGCCGTTGATGGTGATGGGGGTGTGTACTTCTCTGCACCTCCGGAAGTCCACTATCAACTCCTTTGTCTTTGCGACGTTGAGGGTGAGATGGTTGTCTTGACACCAGTGGGTCAGGGCGCTGACCTCCTCCCTGTAAGCCATCTCATCACCATTGGTGATAAGACCCACCACTGTAGTGTCGTCCGCAAACTTCACAATGATGTTGGAGTTGTTAGTGGCTGTGCAGTCGTAGGTGTAGAGTGAGTATAGGAGAGGGCTCAGTACACACCCCTGTGGAGCACCAGTGTTCAGTGTGATGGGGGATGAGGTGATGCTGCCCAGTCTGACCACTTGGCGTCTGTCAGACAGGAAGTTAAGGATTCAGCTGCAGAGGGAGCTGCTCAGTCCTAGATCCTGCAGTTTCCTGTCCAGCTTCGAGGGAACGATGGTATTGAATGTTGAGCTGTAATCTACAAACAGCATTCTCACATACGTGTCTCTCTTATATACTGCTGGGCGGGTGCTATGAAGTTACTGATAGTAAATTTTATTTTATGCTTAAGGTTAGTTTCTCAAACTCCTCAAAATCTTAACAAATTGTGCCAATCCTTACATGTTGCACCAGGCTGATTTATCATCAAAAGTGGAGAAGTCTCTGACAGAGGAGACAGAAGAGCAGCAGAGAGAGATGGAGATGGAGAGATGACTTTATGTCATCCATGAGGGATGCATTTGACAAATGTTTCACATATTATAGCCCAACAAGTTACTTATAGCTATTTTAATACGAGCAATCAGTTTTTGGCAAATACCGGAAATCACTTTTTGGCAGACAATCACTTTTTGGCACAACACCGGCTATTGCAGTTAATAATACAACAACTTCTTGCCATTTTTTGTGTTTCTTTTTATCGCTGTGTAACTGAGTTCAATTGAAAGCCTGCATGTGCTAGTACCTCTTGCCACAAGTTCCCAGAATCCTTTGCGGTCTTACCCCTGAATGACGTCACATTTTTGGTGGGCCGGTCTCTAGTCAAAATGCCCAGGCCGATTTTTTGTCCCAGTCCAGCCCTGTCTGTGTTTTGCAGTTATGCAGTCCAGCCAAATGCTCATTCATAGAAAAGGCCCTTTTGTGACCCACTTGTTGGTTAGCATTTTTTAAACTTCTATTTATGGGCAGACATTTTCTTTGGCACTGGAGGGCGATAATGTTTTTGGTGTGTATATTTTTTGCTCAGGAAAGAGGTTTTCATTCTCAAGTGCCCTTTGAGATCCATCTGTTTTGTTAGTTGTCTGACAGACAGAAGATCTCTGCCTGATTCTCAGCTTAGGATAGTTCAGCTGTATTGGAGTCTGAAGCAGTCACACACATCTGTTTAGATACATGGATGTCTGCTTTTGTCTTGGGGAATGGTTAGTACAGAGATAGATGGTTAATAACATCGAGGGACTGACCAGTGAAGAAAAGACAAGATTAGTATTTCTGTTCTGGTCTGTGCCTGGCTGGAGTTGCTGTGCAGTCTGGCTTTTACTCTCTGTTTATGATTTTGGCTGTGTGGGTTGTGTGTTTGTGTCTGGATAACAGCAGGACCCAGAGGCTTGAGCGTGATAGAGAGGTTAACCAAAGTATAGCCAGAGGGATAGTCTGGGTTTGTGGAGTAAAGTGTTATGATGGTTTGTGTTATCTGGACTGACAACCCAAAAGCTCATGAGATGTAACCCTCGGGGGGCTGAGAGATGTGTGTGCCGCGAGGCCTGTTTGCCTTATGTATATGACATGGGGAAGTGTCAGGGACAGTTAAAAGGTGTTGGGTGAACATGAAAACACTGCAAACCTTAGTCAAGCACCCTCCTGGAACTTCTTAGACCCCCATCTGTTTTTGTTCTGCACACCAGCAAACAGAAACAGACATGCAGTGGCGTAAAAATGCGTAAAAGGCAACTGCATTAAATTGTCTGTGAGACGAAGCTTTCCAGAGAGAGTAATGAAAGAAATTGAGAATGGCACCAATAGCCCATGCAAATGATTCTAGTGGTCTATAGTGGGTGCTAATGCAACCTACAGGTCATCATTAGGCCGTTGTGATGGGAAACCTGAAGGCAATTAAAAGTCTACAGTTCTCCAGACAGTGGTGAGTCACTGGTGATAGAGTTGAAGCTTAACAGTAACCAGTCCTTGTGACTCAAACAAATTTGGCTTCGAGTGAGATTTTGTTAATGTGATAGAGTTGTTTGGAAGGTCTGCACAGTTTGTGGTACTTTCTTCCTTTTGATACGTCCCTTTGTGGCATTTTTTGTGATTCAGCATTGCTCACGGTGATGACAAGTGGACATTTGTTTTTTATGCTGATTTGACTGGGAAAGGCACTGACTACACTGGGTTTGCTTTCTGCTCACAATAAGAGAACCAAGCTGGCATGGTAAATATGAAGCAGGGACATCTGTTGTGGTTGTTTATTTACATTGCAAGGAAGTGACAAACTACTTTATCCTTTCCTCTGTTGACTTTACTAGTTTATTTTGTTCAATCAATACTTTTATACCATCCCTGCTTCTTTGAACCACTATTAGCTTTTTATTTTTTCCACTCTCATTTGCCATTTTATTGCCAGATGGAACTTGAATGCTGAACACATACTATATGGAAACAGTGCAGAGTCAGACAGTCTGTCGAGAGATTACAACAGCTGTATCACGCTATTAATAAAAATATCATAAGGTTTAATGAATCAGTTCTCATCAGAGATGAGTCAAACGCCTGATATCTTTTAATTAGATGAAAGCCATGTAATGTCTGAATCAGCAGCAGGTTGACTGTACAATACTGAGGTGAAGGTGTTTGAAAGTGTAGTGTTCACAGTGGGTGGTGTGTCTGTCTGCATCCTTTATGACTCTGATTCATTACCAAATCATAACAGAAAGTGAGTGAAGATTTTCCACAGGCAGTCATTACTGTGGGTACCATTATATGTTTGAGTTCAAATCTACTGGAAAATACACATCACCTTTCTTTATAAGTTATATTAGCACACTGATACTCATGAGTACATCGTGCTAGTACTTGGTTGGACCCTGTTTTGTTTTCAGGACAAAACAGACGAGTTCTTCATTTCATAGATTCAACAAAGTGTTGGATATACTTTTGCACATTTGCACATCCATCATGCAAGCTAAATCCCTAAGGAGCTCAATTTGATTGAGATCTGGTGTCTGTGGAGGCCATTTGAGTACTGAGAAATTACTTCATATTCAAGAAATCTGTTTGAGATGATTTAAGCTTTGTGACATGCAACAAATGCGCTTTTGCAAACAAGGTTTGGACATAGTAAGCAAGAATATTCAAGCAGGCTATGGCATTTTAAAAAAGCTCAGTTGCTACAAAGCAGCCTAAATTGTGCCTAGAAATGATACCCCACACCTGGCAGATGTCCTGTTGGTCACGACAGATGGCGCCCCTCCCTGAGCCTGATTCTGCGGTAGTTTTCTTCCTGTTAAAAAGGAGTTTTTCCTTCCCTCTGTCACCAAAGTGCTTGCTCATGAGGGATTGTATGATTGTTGGGTTTTTCTCTGTATGTATTATTGTAGGATCTACCTCTGAAATGTTCTCAGTTTTTGTTTAACAGTAATGCAAGTAATATGGTTCCCGTCAGCTTGGCTTTATGGGCCTTTGGGCTGCCTGAACTGCAGTTGTAGTCATATGAAAAGGTATTTCTTTCCTTCATCTGAGGGCCGCACCTATGCTTCCCTGACTTGGGTGGCATTGTTTGGTGTTGGGAGAAAATCTGTTACGGCCTCTCTCTTTCTCCTTTCCTTCTCTTTCGCTTGGGGTAACCTTTTGCTCTGTCCTGGGATGGTGAGGGGACAGGTCTACGGTGTTATTTTTGTGCCACTATTCTGAGCGCACGTAAAAAAACATTGCAGGTGCAAGTGTTGCATTTTGAGAAGAAATTTATTTATTTACATCCAATTTACAAACGGCTGGGTGCAAGATTTGGCTATTTTCACTGTGAGTACGTTGTCATTCAAACCAAGGTAAGTCAGCTGGAGTGCATCGAGTGTAATAGCCATGGTTCACACCCTACTACAGTTGATGTTATACATTTATCAATGAACTGCTAAAATCTCGTCATATTATGTGCCCATAATTGTAAAGTTGATGCAAATTACCACATTGATAATCGGGCAAGATACATTTCATAGGCAGGCTTCCCTACAGTTGTGCGAAAGAATTAGCAAATCGTTACATAGCACGTATGTCTGCAAAGTCACTCCATTCGATGTTTGTTCGCAATTTCTATAACCTCCGAGACCACCAACGATAATATAGAACTTACCGGAATGAAAATGTCCGGTAAGTTAAGTGATATCTAGAGATGGAAGTGAACTGGATATCAACTCGTCTCACGGCTGCTATTCAGGCTAGACGCCTTTGTTTGGTAAGGTCTGCCATATGAGCTCCCTCATGTTGCTTCCAGGTTGGGAAAGAATAAAAAGACAAACCCTTTTTAAGCTTGTTCCTGTGTCGGCTGTGCGGTCGAACATTGCAGCCGACCACACAGCAAGTACGAACCATGGCTGTTGTGTGTGCTTTCGCTCCTTTGTGGGTTGCGCTTTGTTTGGACCCAGAAAATGGCGCATCAGGCCAAAATCCTTTCCACGCCCACCCCCGTGACATCACGCTCCAAAGCCGTATAGCAGCCCCTCTTGCTCAGTTTTTGCATTTGCGCTTGCTCGCAATGTGTTGCTTCCGCTCTCAACATTTCTGCCCAAGTGCGTTCAACTGTGCTACAAAACCAGCCAATCACAGACTTGGATGGAAAAAAACTCTGATTGGCTGTTTTGGTCTCCAATCAGCCTCGTTTGAGTTTTGGACGAAATGCATTCTGGGATATTGCATTTCGTCATTTTGAGTTGATTGGAGACCAAAACAGCCAATCAGATTTTGTTTGCATCCAAGTCTGTGATTGGCTGGTTTTGTGGCACAAATATAACGGTGTACAGAAAGAGTTAAACGCGCACGGGCAGAAAAGTTGAGAGTGCAAGCAACATATTTCGAGCAAGCGCAAATGCAAAAACTGAGCGAGAGGGGCTGCTATTGTGTGTGTGTGTATGGATGATAGCAAACACTGAAATACATTTTTTGCACGCAGCAATGAATTTTGTTCACTCAAATTTAGCTTTTCTTCGCTCAAAATAAATTTCTTCTCAAAATGCAACACTTGTACCTGCAAATTATTTTTAAGTGCGCTCAGAATAGTGGCACAAAAATAACGCCATACAGGTCTGGGTGATCTTGTGCCACTGAGCGTGTGCCCCAGCACCCTGGTTATGCCGCCTAGTGTCCTTCCTGTGCTTTGGATCTGTTTCTTGGCTTGTGCAGTGCTGTGGCCTCCTCTTGTTGGGTGTCTGTGCTGCCTGGATACGACTAGGATGTGCTGTCTGTGTCTTTGGTTCTGGTGCAGACTTTCCTACTTGAAAAAAATGACAAACGAAATGTAAGAAATATGTGGATTATATATATGGATTCCTTAATTTTATTTTTAGTTACCTTAAACAGTTGTTCTTACTCTGGATGTTAGAAGTCCTAAAGAAATAGAAAAAGAAAACCTGGGGAATGAAGGATTAAAGCAAACATCAATCACAGACATGCAGTATGGTGTCACAAGTTCATAAGGAGGTCATAAACCAGTAAGGTTAGCACTCCAGTTTTTAAAGACCCTGATACACTCAGAAACAGTCATGGATGTGGACACACATGCGGTTCTGTTTATTGTGTGCCTCCGCAGTGCACTTGTGCAGTCAGAAATCGTTGGCTGCACATGGACATCTGTGCCTAACTAACATGAACATGAAATTTAGTATAATTTTACATTTACCCTGGCCCTCTTATTACAGTTGCTTTACCTACTGTAATCAAAGCTTGGTTCCAAACCTCAGATTTTCTGCCCACATACCACATATTTTCAGAAAATTCACATTACTTGATTTGACCCCGGCTAGAAAATCAGTCAACCAGTCGGTGCTTGGTTTGTGAGCATTATTGTCATTCTTAACAAATACCAACAAGGAAATGGGAACAAGCCAGAATGTGACTGGGATATATATTTGGGATATAGCCTACGTGACAAATTATGGTATGTGCAGATAATTTTGAGTTATCACAGAGGAGAAAAACATGGGTGGACAAATAACATAATGGATCCATTCTGGTGTCTCAGTTATTTATGATAGTTTGCTGGCTTACAGAGATTCAGAATCCTGACACTCCTAAATCAAGTGTGGCCATTATTTATATATTTTCTACACCTGTGCTTTTCTTGCTGTGACATGCCAGAATGTCTCATGCATTAAGTCACATAATCCTGTTGTGGCGGAAAAACATGTTTGCATAGTGTCTCTCTAAAACATTATGTTTGAGTTTCATATATCATGCTCTTTTATGATGTGATTGTGTTTCCTCACAGAGTAAAAGGCAAATAGTGTGTTTCAACTCTACTTGAGAACTTAAAGTGCTTTATACAGCATGTCTCATTCACACAAGCACGTTCTACAGCAAAGTGCTTTTTATCTAACAATCACACTAGACGCGTGGATATATGCAAATTATCTTTGTGTGATATAAACTAGGTCAAAATGAAATGTGTGCAGTTGTTAAAAATACAGATTTGTTTTTTAACATCTCTTTTTTTAAACCATGGCCTCTAAGTCCCCTGGCTCTCACATTGACTGTTTGGATTGAATATAGCAGTATTTGGCCTTCATAATACAGCAACACTCCAGTAGAGCTTCCCCCTCCTGAATTCACTGGTAAATGTTTACCTTCACACTCCAACATGCTGGGGTGGTCCCAGAGCACAAGGTTAATGGGCATAAATTGCAAGCGCCCAGCTGTGTGTATATTCAGATGTAAACACAAAAACACAGAAGTGCAGGGATGTGGTAGCACATTCATATGTCCAGCACTGGTAATGTGCAGAAAACAATAATGACAATATTAATGTGGCAGAAATCCAAAATTATATTTAAAATAGCTGAGTGCTGTGTTACCTTCTACAGTGAAGATGGTCATAATTCAAATAGAACTGCTGTTTTGTGATGCAGTATGTGGCACAGATGTTCATGAACTCCCACTAGACGTGTTCAAATCCATTTATTATGGCTCACTGTCTATGAATGTTTGGATAGTATTTCTGAGAATGTGCCTGAGCCTAATTCTCAGAATAAATCTTTTTTTTTATTCACTCTTTTATTGTACTTGTAAATTTATTTATTTTTACAAACTGCTCTCTTTTTTATATGATATAGTCAAGCACTTGGAAAAAGGGGTACCTTACAAGTTTGATCACTCACTACAAGCCTTTTTAGGGCCTGCTTGGGTCCTCTTACCCAAAGACAGTTAACTGGGTCACACCTTCAATTAGTCTATGATCCTTAGTCTATATGTGGTATTTATCTAATTCAAAAAACAGCATTAATAAACTTCTGAATGTTATTACAGCAGAAGAGAAACTCTAGCCTCAAATATTCCACATTGTGATCTTGCTAAGCATGCATTTTTGACACGTTTTAATAGGCAATTGATTATGAGGATCATTTCATATGTACTTTAAGCTCATCTTGCATTTATTGAATGACCAGCGAGAGCTGGTTGACCTGTTTAATTTTCAACATAAAGTAAAGGTAATTAAGTAAGTAAAATTTTATTTATAAAATATGCTAGCCACTGTTGCAAAACCTTTAGTCTCCTTTCGTTCTTTTCTTGTATGCTAAGGACCCTTGACAAGGTAATATGCAACTGAATTAGCAACAGTGTTGCAGTCGCGATTAAAAGTTTAAGACCACTTGAAAAATGGCAAAAAAAAAAAACCAGCTTTAACGTGCAACAAGAAAAAATGGGAGTGAGACAAAACATTTTTTTGAGCATGCAATTTATGGAAAACAATGCTTAAACTGCAACAGGCTGCTTTACAGCTTATCAAAAGTTTAGGACCACACCTCCAAAAAAACCTGTTCCATGAACTCAGTAATGAGTAGCTCCACTGTTATTGTTCATCACTTCAAAAATTCGTTGTGGCATGCTTCTTTTTTTTTTTTTTTTTTTTTGCCTGTCCCATTTGGTTCTTTAGCCGTCAGAATTGTTGTCAAGGATACCCAATGGATTTACTTTGCCAAATGGATCATCACGGCCTTGCCGTATTGGTCCATTTGATCGACCTTTGTTGTTATTATTTATTTTATATTATTTTCAGTTGTTACAGACGGGACAGACATGACTGAGGGATAGGAAAGGGAGAAAGAAAGAGGAAGGAAAAGAAAAACAGAAGGGAAGAGGGACAGTTAGAAAGGGCACTTAAAAAGAGAAAGAAGAAAAAAAAATCTCCTGGATCACCTGTTGAGAGAAAAAGAAGAGACAACAAGCAAAAAAAACTGAGCAACATACACTCAAAAAAATGAAACGTTGACTTTAATTAAAATTATTTTGTCAACAGGTTCCACGAAATTGAATTATGTTAGTTTAAAGCAAAAATCTTTAGTTCATCTAATTTAAAAAAACTACTTAAGATTAACAAGACATACTTAAGACTAACTAAATCAAGTTATGTTGTATGAACATAGATGATATATTTTCAGGTTAGATAGTTTAGATTAGTTACTTCAACACATTTCTTATTTGTGGCAGTAAAATGTTAAATTTAAGTTAGATTAATTCAAATATTATATTTTCAGCCACCTTGTGCTTTATTAATTAGTTTTACATAAATCTATTTTGTCAACAGGTTCCACACAAATGAATTAAGTACATCCAACTTATTTTTTAAAATTTATTTTATTGCCAACACATTCAGTGAGCATTTGTGTAAACCCAGTCCAAAATAAAACACAACAGCTCATTAGGGTTAGTAATTAACAGTATGTAGACAGATGCAACATCAAGACTTTAAATTAAATGTCTGTATCTACCAGAAATAGAAGAAAAAAAAAAAAAAAACGCATTGAAGATCACATAACACATTGATAAGATGACACTTGAGTTATGCACATGTGATGCTAGTAAGGTCTGTGAGTGTTTTTTTTCTTTTAGTGTCTAAAATGGATAGCAAAGTTGCTATTTGCAATGATTGCTTAGGGTCAGTCCAGTAACACAATGCCAATGAAGTGCTTTCCTTTAACAATGCAAAGTGAAGTGTCCACCTCAACAGCCACAATTTAAAAAAAAAAAAAAAAAATGTAACAACAACAACAACAACAACAATAATAATAATAAATAGTCCACTGATATTAGCAATCAAAGAAAATTACATCACCATCCCAAATAAAACTTTAACAAAACATGCCAAGATTATGGTCTAACAATAAAACAGCTTGTCAGCGTTCAGTTTTTTTGCAACAGCACAGCAGTAACCATTTAACACTTGCCACTGTCAACATTTATTTTACCAGTGTTTGGGCAAAAAACTTCAGATGTAAACATTTTAACATGGAAACAATTGTTCGTCTTTAAAAGTCCACAAAATATACATTCATCCTGCATTCCCAACTTGGATGATCTGATATCCTCGTGTTGGTGTTGTTCCCAGACCATCATGAAAATGTTGTTCCAGGTTCAACGTTGCAAGTGACCAATCACATTGTTGTGACGTTATTCTATTCCAAGCCATTTGTGCATTTATGAAATTCCAATGTTGCAAGGACAATATCAATTCTGCTTACTGTTTATTAAAGGGTTAGGGTTAGGGTCAGTTGATCGGCGGACAGAGGCGGTTTCACGCAGCTTAAGTACAGTTTTTTGTTTTACGCTGGTTTTTCCCGAAGTCGCAAAAGTATGACGTCACAACATTCTGATTGGTCACTTGCAATGTTGATCCTGGAACAACATTTAGTATGATGATCTGGGAACAACACCAACACGGGGATATCAGATCAACCTCCTAACTTACCCTTATTTTTAGTATGTATTGCAATTACCTTTACAATGCACACAATGTAACACAAACTGAATATGAACATATTTCCACCTCATAACAATATGCCTTGAACGCTAATATACACACCACCCTTCAACATTTCTGGTGCAGTATCATCTCTCAATTAAATCCTTTAAATCTCAATACTTTTGATTGTCTCTTAGCTTTCAGTCTTGAGGTTAACTGAGATTCAGTTCATATATCCCACCCATTAAGAGTGCACATGCAGAGGCCAGGTCTTCCAGGTCATGCAGGACACACTAGATGGTTATACCCACATCGGCTGGAGGAGTGCTGGCATCAGCTCTTTCGATGGTAAAGATAGCAAGGGTAATTTGTTCCAGCTCCCTCTGAACAGCTGTAGCTTAGACACAAAAACATAGAAAAATGGCATCCAGTTTTAAAAAAAAGAAAGAAAAAGGGCCAAAGCTACCCTTTAATGACGTAAACACAATATTAGGAACATGCACCCCAGTGCGCCACTATTTCAGACTACAGATTCAACGATAAATATAAATAGTTTGGGTATACAAGAAGATTTCCCAAAACATTTAAACAGGTTCCATGCAAATTACAACAACAACAACATTACAACATGCAACAACATTAGTTATTCAAAATTAGTTTTTTATCTGTATTAAACCAAAACTAAAATTACCAACCAATTATTCTTTGAAGAGGATGCTTGGGTCTTCATTCAGGTAAAAAGGTAGTGCCCTGAGGACACACTCCCTCCCCTTTTCAATGGTTTCCTTCTGTAGAGAGTGGCAGAGATACAGGAAGAGAAAACAGAAATACTTTAGGATGACAGAAACTCACATTATACGCAAAATGAATGACATAGCCACTGCACAGATAGACATGTACACAAGACCAACTAATCATCACATGGACATGAATAGTTAACCTGTTGGGAAGGGTTTCCACCACATTATATATGTCCATAATGGAGGTAAAGACAAACTAATACATCATCTTTTTTGCATTCAAAACATAACATAAAAACATTCACTTCTGGTTTAACCTAAATCAAGGGATCAGATTTTACATATGTTTAGGTAATTTAAATTTTCCAACGTTTTGAGTACCAAACTTTGTCTTGCTTAATATAAATGTAAGTGCACTGTGCAGCTACCATACACTAGCTGTTTAAATTTGAAAATGATCTTATTAGCCATAATATTTTGCTACCAACAGAATAACGCACCTGTGTGGCTGGGGCCAAAGTTTGTCTAATTTTCTTCCCTGCAACGCCTCCTTTTTTCTTGAAGACTTTTATGAGCTGGTCAGTGTATTGGTCAAGTTGTGTAAAAAGCCTTGGAACATGTGCAGCAGTAGTAATCCTCACATATTCTGCTTCCACCTGAAAATATGTCAACAAACACAACATACTGTACTGTAAATATACATACTATATGTACACATATACAAACTAAAACTAATGTAGAAAGACCTCATTAAAGCTATAATTTTAACACAAACATTTACACAAAATGCTAATGGAGCCATTACAGCTTTTATTGTTATTTATCAAGTTCCAAAAAATATTGATCACAGCTGATCTGAAAAGAATTTCATGCCTCAGGCCCTTGAACTGCAACCTTTACCATGGTTCAGATGTGGAGACGAAATAACAGGGGCATGGGATGGGTCACAAAAGAAAACTTAACTTATAAAACAGTTTTGTTTTTAAAAGTATAACAGTTCACATACCACATACAAGCTCAGCAGTACCACATACACCACATCAGTATAGGAGGGAGCAGGTAAAGGCAGGATCTGAGATTTATAAAGTAAAACAAGAAATTCATTACTTAATTTCAAGAAGCAAATTATTGTTTGAATTACAACTAAATAAAATACTACTCAGAAGAAAAGCAAGAGATTGACACTGCCATGTGCTAACTTTCTATAGAAGCAATTATCACCAGGTCTGTCGTCCTCCATTGTCTGTCCACTCATATGTCTTGAATAATTTTATTAAAAAAATTAAGTGTGTACTTTCACAAACTGTAATTTATAACTACATTGATATGTATAACTCCGCTAGGAAACATGCTGTATTTACAGACCATTTTTACATAATACAGATTACTGATAGAGCAGAACAATGGTGTCACAGTGGCTTTCGCCCTTGACTTTTTGGATTTTAAATGTCACTTTATGCTATCCTTGCTATCCTATTCGATATTTCCGACTCTCGGATTACAGAAAAGGAATCCCAAGAAAGCAAATGGAAAAATAACCCCTTGAAAGAATAACCCCATGAACCCCTGTAGCTAATCCCTTAATAAAACAAAAAACAATAAAAATGTTTCTTACACAGTCCACAAAATAAGCATGTCCAGGACCCAGTAAAACTAATGTAAAACAAGCACACGCAAACGATATAACATGTCTTGTAAGACAAACGCAAAATATAACCATGCTGGACATATAGATACTACACAACATAGTCAAAGAAAAAAGTGGTCTTACCTCTCAAAGAAACAGCAGCTTGGCGCCAAAACAGCCTTTTTCAGTTAAATTTGAAGTCTTGCGCATGAGCAGGCACAAGCCGTGAAACCTTCTTGTTCTGCGCGGTTTCATTACAACTGTTTTTGCATTACTGCCACCTTGTGGATATACAAGGTATATCGATCCTCATTGACTTAACTTAAATGTTATGCGATCAAGTAACACATTAGTATTATGTACGTTGAATAATAGACACAATTACGTAGACTTGATCAGAAAAACATATGTTAACTTAACAAAAACATATATTTTAAGTAAAATGAAAATAAATAATTAATATACACTGAACAATCCACCTCATTCATTTTTTTGAGTGTACAAAGCACAACACCATCACGTTAATGTAGCTAAGTGTAAACAGCAGTAAATACTAAATATTGAATGTTGTTGTGTAGCAAGCAGGACCGACAGCGCACAATGTGCTTGGAAATAGCAGCCAATAGAGGTGTAGTGTATGTCTATGAACAGTGAACACCCGTGTGCACACCTGTGTGGATCAGCGCGCTTGTATTCAAAAGGTTTCCCCATGTAATGGTCTGCTAGAGGATGTAGAGAGCCATAGCCCTGTCCCCCAGGGCATGAAGCAGGCATGGAGGAGATCCAGGCCCCAGACATCCAGAGGCCCCAGAGTGCGAGAGCCCAAGGAGGACCATCGAAGGGGCATCCGTGCCACCCTCCTGGGAAGAGCTGAGAAGAGCCCCAGATGTGGCATGCTTGATGCAAGCGTTTCCACGAGGTAAAGGGAAATGTTTCTCCAAATGGTGAACAGGGCCACACGAAGGGCAACTTCCCTTGTTATCCATCCCCAAAGGTTCTCAATTGGATTTAGATCAGGGGAACATGCAGGATGGTCCAAGAGAGTGATGCTATTCTCCTGGAAGAAGTCCCTTGTCCTTGTGTATTGTGTATTGTATTGTCCTGTTGAAAAACCTAGTCATTACCACACAGACGGTGCCCTCAGTCATGATGGATGCTCTCTGCAACACCTGGACATAGCTAGCGACCGTTTGATGCACCTGCACCTCCTGGAGCTCCATTGTTCCACTGAAGGAAAAAGCCCCCCAGACCATTATGGCGCCCCCTTCCACTGTAGAGCATTATTGAAAACATCTCAGGTGGGATATTCTTGTCATCCCAGTAACATTGGAAACCATCAGGACCATCAAGGTTACAATATTTTTTTCATCAGAGAATAAAACTTTCTTCTACCTTTCAAATTCCTCTGTTTGGTGCTCTCTTGCAAAATCCAAACAGTCAGTTCTGTGTCAGATGAGGCCTTTGAAGACGTTTTTTGTTTTTAAAGCCCTTTAGGCTCAGATGCTGTCTGATGGTTATGCAGGTGGCACCAGTTACGACCTTAATTTGGGTTGAGGATCGCCCAGTGTCTTGACAGACAGCCAATTGGATCATCTGGCTCAGTGCTGGTGAATTTTTTGGGGATCTTCCACTTGACTGTTTTGTTCCGTGACCCTGAAGATCATTTAAGAAATTCCAAATGACTGTCTTACTGCGTCCCACCTCAGCAGCGATAGCACTGCGAGAGTCCCCGCTTATGCAATAACCCGACCACGTTCAAAAACGGAAAGTTTTTTTGCCTTTGCCATCAGAACATCATGACAGTCTGGCTACCTGACAGAAAATGATAATGAATTCACATTTTTGTACAGATTTGGCCTTTTAAAGACATGTGGTCCTAAACTTTTGATCAGCTGTAAAACAGCCTGTTTCAGTTTAAGCGTTGTTTTCAGTAAATTGCATGCTAAAAAAATGTTTTGTCTCACTCCCATTTCTTTTTGTTGCATCTTGAAGCTCTACTTGGAACCTTCTTAAGATCCAACCATGAAAAATGGTTGAAAAATGGTTGAATAATGCATGAAAAATAAGATTTTCTGGCCATTTTACAAGTGGTCTTAAACTTTTGATTTGGACTGTATGTGACTACTTAGAAGACTTTATCAGGAGCCTTACAGCAGCATTCTGAACAACCTGTAGAGGTCCAGCATAATCTTTGGTAAGATGAGTAAATAATGATTTAAATTTATCCAGGTGTTATGAAATAAAGGCATGAATAATAATTTCCATTTAACAGTGTGGAACTCAACTTGCAATAAAGTGATAAAAGCAAGAGCGAAGCAGAGCGCAGTTGCAGAAGAGCAAAGAGGGAGTTGAGTAAAAAATTACTTCAAGGTTAATAGAATCTACATACCTATACGAGGACTTAGTAACTTAGAAACATCTTGAGGCTTAAAAAAGATATACAATTTAATGTCATCTGCATAGCAGTGATAACAAATGTCTTTAAACTGTCTCAAAATGTGCTGAACATGGAGCAAATGTACCAGAAACAGAAATTGCAGACAGACTGAAAGACATTTTTCAATAAAGATGCAGGTAACATGTCAAGAAGGCATGTGGATACTTTCATTGAGTCAACTAATTTGATCAGTTCATGTAAAGAAACAGGTTTAAAAAAAAAAAGAATAATAATTACCTTTTAAAATAACAGGCTAACTGAAGGACACTTTTTTCTACACAGGAAATTTGCAACATTTTCTGAATCTTCTTTTGAAAATAAAAAATGGCACGGCAGGTGAATGGTGTTAAATAACACCTTAGGATTGTCTGTGCTCTTTGAAACTAGTTTTGAAAAATAGTTACTCATCTCATCTTTGGCTGAAATGGTAAAAGGAACTAAGAGGTCCTTTAAATGAAGGAGCCGAACGAGTAAACGTGTTGAGCTCCACGCACACTGAACAAAATGCTTTAAACAACCAATACTTTTTATTTATCTAAGGCAGGGGTGCCCAATCCCGGTCCTCGAGAGCTACCGTCCTGCAGCTTTTAGATGCATCCCTACTCCAACACAGCTGAATCAAATGGTTTGATTACCTCTTCAGCATGCCATCGTGTTTGGCAAAGGCCTGATAACAAGCCATTCATTTGATTCAGCTGTGTTGGAGTAGGGATGCATCTAAAAGCTGCAGGATAGTAGCTCTCGAGGACTGGGATTGGGCAGCCCTGATCTAAGGGAAGGAATGTTTATGTGTCATCATATTCATGTCTGCTTTTTCTCAATATGTGAGCGCCTGCTCTTTGAATGTTTGGTCTTAGTAAGCACCCTGCATTGTTGGATGATCAACTCTGTGTTTCATGGGGTGGGGGATACAGCTTTGTGAGTCATGTTTACAAAAAAAAGCATGGTTTCCCAAACTTAGTCAGCAATCACAGACAAGAAAAAGAACATATTATTCTCTGTGGGGTTGCTGAGAGAACCCACACCCACCAATGAAATGTGAATTATATTATCTGTATAAATAGACACATACGCGCACACATAGCTGGGAAAAACAGACGTGAGTACATTACTCACAGTTGTCTCTTTGTTCTTTGAGTCTTTTTCTTTTATTCTTGTCAGGTTGATGCCACATGTGGCGTAGCTTTGAACCTGTGTAGGATTAAGCGTGTCTGTCTGGCTGGAGTCATCTGAAAGCAGGGCATAGCACTGCTGGGGCATCTGACTTTTGCTGCTTTTCAGTCAGAACACAGTTTTTCCATATATTAATGTAATGAACACAGTATTATCAGCTTTTCAGTAACATTTCCACATCATGAACATTTTTGTGTAAATATGTGATAACTGGTAAAGAAAATTCAACTGTGGAGTTGAGTAGATTATTCCCTATGAATTAAGCATTATTGTTAAAATATTTAGTATGCTGGATATGGATGAAAAAGGTATATCGGTTTCATTCAGGCTTCTATATCTTATAATCTTCCTGTCTTTAACCATGTTGCCAGGTTTAGACAATCATGCTGAAAAATATAGCTCCCTCTAAGCATCTTTGTTTAATTCTTTCCAGAAGGTGAAAGAAGGCCTTTCTTGGTAAATCTTTCATGATTTTAGAAGAAATAAACAGTAAACACTATGAAGAAGTAAACAAAACTGTAATAAAAGTGCTGTAGAGGAAGCTTTAATTAAGCACTGGTTGTTATTTTTTTTATTTCCAAATGAAAGTGGAAAGCTGCTCTGATATCAAAGGCAATCACAATGGAAAACAAAAAAATGAATAAAAATAGAAATACCCTCATTCTTTTCCAAGACCACAGATTGGCATTTTATGAACTGTATTTACACTCGACTCTCTCTTTTGTTTATAGGTAGTGGTGTCTCTTGAAGCCTGACAGCATATGATGCCAGTAAGTGCTACCACATACCTTGTTTGATGACTCAAGAAGAAAATGTGTGCTCTGGATATGCTCAGTAGTAGTAGTGTGACACAAACCCCATTTTTTTTCACGAGATTCTGCAGCGTTTGATATAAAAATTTCTCCCATGGGTAAATTTTGACTTTTCGTCTTTTCGTCTACCTCTCCCACATGTTAACGCCCATCTTTGACCACAGCCAATAGGGGATAATGCATGGTTGATGCTTTGCCCCTCCCTGTGAGATGTAAATCTTGTTTTTCTCTGCTGACCACCACGATCCCAGGAAAAGACAACAGTCTTCCAAATGACACGGTTGTAGACTTCCGATTACAGCCCTGGCACTTACTCTACCAATGTGTAAACACATGATGGAGAGACACAGAGCGAAAGAGACAGAGAGAGGGACACAGGGAGACAGAAAAGAGATGTGCTGCTGCACGTGGACTGCTTTTTGTTTGAATGTAGATGGTTAGAAGAGCTGGATGCCTTTACTTAAGCTGTCTCACTGCACGAGACTGGTTTCTCAGAGCTTGAGTGGATTATTAAACAATAGGCATAGCTCATTCATTTTAGCCAGATGCCATCAAATTTTCTTTTCATTTGTCCCCTTGGTAAAAGCAGGAACACTTCAGTCTGCACATTTTCATCCATGCAACGTTAGTTTTATGTGATAGATATATATTTCTGAATCATATCCATACAAATTTTTATTACAGTAGTTTCAGCCACAAATCGTCTTTGTGATCCTGTGGCCTGTGAGAAGACAGTCCTAGCTTTGGCTTCATCTTGGCCTTCTGACCAAAAGTGTGATAATTTTAGACTCTAGTCTCTCACATGGTCTGGAGCAAGGACGGCATTTTGGAAATAAACTTGGAATTTAGCTTAATTGCAGTTTACAGATTTAGGAGGGGCAGCGTTCTCTTCTTTATTTTCTTACATAAATAGAGAGTGACTGCAGGCCAAAGACATGAGGTTTCAAAGCCACAAAAAGAGGTTAAAGAACGTCAGAGGCAGTGAGGACAGCCTGGCTTCCAAACGCTCCCTATAGCCATGCTCTGCTCGTAATGTGAGATCCTTCTCACCAGTCACCAAATGCATCAGATTTAATATTCCACCCAGGCTATTATGTCCCTCTAGTAAAACTCAAATGTTAGTTTTAAAGCTCTTCATGGACAGCCAAGTTACAGTGTTTGCTTTTTTCAGATGTTAATTTTTATTGTAGGAGGTTTTAGAAGGTAGAGCAGGGACCCATTTTTGCTCCATTTCATTTCCATACAGCAAATGACTCATCCGCTGAGCTCCTCAAACTTTGACAGCTTCTCTGCAAATACTGTTTGCACGTAGAGGTCTATATGTTTATCAAAGCCTCGTTACTCACATATGATATCGCTCATTATGAATTGAGTTGTTTCTTAAGTCTCTTTTTTATCTGCTTCTTTCCATTTCGCAACTCCCTTTACCAAGACATATATTTTTTGTGTTTGGTCATGTCTGTGTAATGCAGTAAAAATAAACATAATTAAACCTTTAACCCTATGCTGAATAGCATTACAGCGTGCTAGGAGTTGTAAATTAAAACATTATTTATTTATTTTTTCATATTACCTGAAAAAACAGTATCAGTCTGGTATGAGTCTATTGTGCTTTGGCTTGTTTATATGAAAAGTACTAGATACACATTAATCTAACACTAAAAATGCACAGTGCAGTTATAGGTGTTTACACCATTGCATCATTGCAGAGCAATAGCAGTCACTTCAGAGAGATGCTAGATCACCCTCAAGAACACAGAAACTGACATGGGAGATGCATCAGTGGAGAAAAGTGGGTGTAGATGGACATGTGGATAATGAAGAGGCTCACTAGGAAGAGTTTGTCAGAATCAACTTCTTGAAATAGGATAAGTGTGAGCTTTTGAATACTCCCTAAAGTATATACTCGTGACGGTATCTGATTTTGAGGCTGAGTAATTCAGGCAGTGAGTGTGGGCTGCCAAAGGAAAATGTGTTTAGTTTAGAGGAGCTGGAGAAAAGGGTGGAAGGCTGGAAGCAGCCATTCAATAGGAATGAAAAATTATATTTCAGTATAGTCTTAGGAGCTTGGAAAGAAAAGCGTCCGGACTTCTTTAATTTTCT
This sequence comes from Mchenga conophoros, assembly GCF_057382185.1. Taxonomy (NCBI): domain Eukaryota; kingdom Metazoa; phylum Chordata; class Actinopteri; order Cichliformes; family Cichlidae; genus Mchenga; species Mchenga conophoros. The sequence continues at coordinate 8,013,814 of NC_140532.1, forward strand.
TGAAGATGTTTCACCTCTCATCCGAGAAGCTTCTTCAGTTCTAAGACCAACTGGTGAAGAGTCCCAGATTTTAAGCCCTACCTAATCATACGAGCCAAGGTGTGAAAATGGGTGTGGGTCATGTATAGGAATTTCTTTCATTTATGTATTAATCGCATTATTTTTGTATAATGCCTTGGTGCCACTGGATTTTAACATGTCTGACACCCATACTGAAGACAAATGGTGGGGGTGTAGTAAGGAAGTTGGGGGAAGCAGACCAGAGTCTTTTGTCTCTTCGAGGACTCTGGGAAGTAGCAAGGGAGTGTGAACCTTACGGTGTGAAACAGCTGTGTACTGCCTTTTGTTCCTGGAGAAGGTATTTAACTGAGAGCCATGCTAGGCTCAGTGAGACTCTGCTGACCCTGCCCCGTGGTCATGTAGGCGCTCCATCAAGCTTGGTTGTCTGTTGTCTTTGTGTGTTTGGATTAAAGAATGTTAGCTACCGCTCACCACTCGTCTGCAGGCTTTATTTAAATAGAAAACTTCCACAACAAAACGGCGACCCAGATGGGACGGTCCGTGTGGTTGCTGAACAACGGTTCCGTGGACGGGCTGATCACCCCTGAGGGAAAAGGTACCTTTGTCCTACCGGCTGTTGAAGCAAAGGAAATGGAGGAGTCACGGAGCCGTGTGTTTCAGTCACCACCGAGACCATTTTGAGGGGACCCCTGCAGATGGGTGAGTTGTAGCTAACTTTGTATACAGTTATGAGGAGTTTTTTTGTCTGGCCGAGCAGTGAAGTGCTTGCTGCTCCGGAGTTCGAGTCTCCGGAAGGAAAATCCTGGGGTTCGAGTCCCCAGGCTTGTGTTCGGTTCCGGTGTTGTGCAAAAGAAAAGCAGTCGTCTGCCAGAGTAATTGCAAAAACACCGGTCCATCACAGGGAACGGTGGTTCGAGTCCACCGTTGATAATCACGTCTGCACAATACAGTGTGTGGAGTGACGGTATTTTAGCACTTTTCTGCCGAGAAGGGAAGAAGGCCATTGCAGGGGACGCTCTGAATGTAAATATGGGATCTAGATCCAGTAGCAGCGCTCCACCGGGCGGCCAGAGACAAAACTCAATGCGTGACTGTATGGTAAGAATTGAGTAAATGTGTGGTGTGTAAGATTACAGAGAATGGTTGTGTGGGAAAAGTTGATGTGTGTGTAAAAACAGTGAGAAATGGGGTTACAAAATGTTGAAAATGGGGAACAAAAAAAAAAAAAAGAGAGAGGAGTGTAGAAATGTGTGTAAAAGTTGTTTCCAACTAGAGGGAGAAGGTGGTACTGCAGGCCACCAGCTCCTCTAGGGTGGACACACGAAAAATTTCTTTTTAGCAGAATTGTTGATAAAAATAGGCAATAAAAATAGGAAGAGGGTTTGGTGTTTTTCAACGTAGAACAACTAAAATCTCTCTGGGATTTTAAGAAAGGGGAGTTCAGAACCAGAGAGGGGAGATGTGTTGTTTCAAGCAGTGAGAAGAATGATCAAAATGTCTCAGTGTGTCACTTGCAGGTGAAGAGCAGACCCGGATCAATTTTCCACGTGCAGCAGTCGGAAGAAAATTATAGGTTAACATGATTAGAAACACTCAAGCCAAGTTTGGCTGAATTATTTTACAGCTTAACTTCCATGTGTTTGTCACCCTGAGAACACAAGCTCCAAGAATCTCTCCCTGAAGACAAGAAATGCAGTTCCAGACCAACGAGATGGATCTCAAGAGCTCACAGCAGTATCCTGAGCAGTGAAGAAAAGGTTCAGCAGCAGCAGCTGTGCAAGACGGCGACAGCAAGGAGAAAAATGGCATCATCATGACTGGGTGGATGGATGTGCATTTCCAACGAGCTGCACCTTCACTGTGTGTGAATGGACCTTTGAAAAGACTGCCTGAGTTGGACATTTGCCACTTTCAGCGCAAAAATGGCAAGATGAGAGTGTTAAAGACACAGGACAAAGCTGAAAGGCAACTGACTCTCACTAGACTGCTGCAAGGGGGGAGATGAGATGAGACCACAGTGGAAGGAGCAGGGGAGAACATGGAGGAAGGCTGTGTGGGAATGAAATTTGGTACACAGTAGTGTCCGGCAGCCTCGCCTCTGTCAGTGTGCCCCAGGGCAGCTGTGGCTACAATGTAGCTTGCTATCGCCAGTGTGTGAATGTGTGTGTGAATGGGTGAATGACTGAATGTAGTGTAAAGCGCTTTGGGGTCCTATGGACTAGAAAAGCGCTATACAAATGCAGGCCATTTACCATTTACAAACACACATGCAATGAAGCTCATGAAGACCAAATAGCATTTTAAGCATTTCTGTTACCATCATCTTGTCCGGTTCACTTAGTGGGTTAAGAAGTGATACATAGACTAGTGAACTAGTATTATTTTTGGGGAGGGATGATTGAATCATTGCAAGGGTGAACAGAATGCTGCAGGGGGGTCAGATGAGTGGAGACCAAATAGATTGAGTTTCTTGTTTCTGATGTGTGAGGGAGGTCTTATCATGACACACATCTGGGTACATGGGGGAAACCAAACACTCATTATCTAATAGAATATTGCTGTTGTGCAAGGTGTGACTGGTGGATGAAAGTTTTGGAGATTTACTGATGCATTTTCCTTTGGTACCACTTTGAACCAGATCTATTATTCTAAAAGAGTATGCTTAGACAACTTCTAAAAAGAGGCCTTCATATTTTTTGATTTTAACAGTGCACTGAGATTTTTTGTTTGGCAATTTTCTCTTTTTCAAGCAGGCCTGCAAGATCGGAATCGAAAGCGCTACACAACATGTTGAACAATCGCAAGTGAGCTTCTCCAAAATTAAAATGGGCTCGGGAGAAAGCCACTTATTTGGGACAATCAGAAAACAAGTCCCTGTCAAAAAGGATTCAGCGAGGTAATCCCGTCTAAATTCTTTTTTCTTTTTTTTGAAATGACGTCATTGCTGGCAGTAGAAACGTATTGCGTCACGAGAGGTTCTACTGTCAGCAAATAAAAAAAGGGGACTGACTGTTGACTGACTGGACACCAGTATGCAAGATTGCACCTCCACCTAGACAGTGACAAAAGGGTGGATGTATGTATGTTTCTTTTTACTGATATATTGTTTTTACAGTGGGGCAAAAAAGTATTTAGTCAGCCACCGATTGTGCAAGTTCCCCCACTTAAAATGATGACAGAGGTCAGTAATTTGCACCAGAGGTACACTTCAACTGTGAGAGACAGAATGTGAAAAAAAAAATCCATGAATTCACATGGTAGGATTTGTAAAGAATTTATTCATAAATTAGGGTGGAAAATAAGTATTTGGTCACCTCAAACAAGGAAAATCTCTGGCTCTCACAGACCTGTAACGTCTTCTGTAAGAAGCTTTTCTGTCCCCCACTCGTTACCTGTATGAATGGCACCTGTTTGAACTCATCATCTGTATAAAAGACACCTGTCCACAGCCTCAAACAGTCAGACTCCAAACTCCGCCATGGCCAAGACCAAAGAGCTTTCGAAGGACACCAGGAAAAGTATTGTAGACCTGCACCAGACTGGGAAGAGTGAATCTACAATAGGCAAGCAGCTTGGTGTGAAAAAATCAACTGTGGGAGCAATCATCAGAAAATGGAAGACATACAAGACCACTGATAATCTCCCACGATCTGGGGCTCCACGCAAGATCTCATCCCGTGGGGTCAAAATGATCATGAGAACGGTGAGCAAAGATCCCAGAACCACACGGGGGCACCTGGTGAATGACCTGCAGAGAGCTGGGACCAAAGTAACAAAGGTCACCATCAGTAACACACTACAACGGCAGGGAATCAAATCCCGCAGTGCCAGACGTGTTCCGCTGCTGAAGCCAGTGCATGTCCAGGCCCGTCTGAAGTTTGCCAGAGAGCACATGGATGATACAGCAGAGGATTGGGAGAATGTCATGTGGTCAGATGAAACCAAAGTAGAACTTTTTGGTATAAACTCAACTCGTCGTGTTTGGAGGAAGAAGAATACTGAGTTGCATCCCAAGAACACCATACCTACTGTGAAGCATGGGGGTGGAAACATCATGCTATGGGGCTGTTTTTCTGCCAAGGGGACAGGACGACTGAGCCGTGTTAAGGACAGAATGAATGGGGCCATGTATCGTGAGATTTTGAGCCAAAACCTCCTTCCATCAGTGAGAACTTTGAAGATGAAACGAGGCTGGGTCTTCCAACATGACAATGATCCAAAACACACCGCCCGGGCAACAAAGGAGTGGCTCCGTAAGAAGCATTTGAAAGTCCTGGAGTGGCCTAGCCAGTCTCCAGACCTCAACCCCATAGAAAATCTGTGGCGGGAGTTGAAAGTCCGTGTTGCTCGGCGACAGCCCCAAAACATCACTGCTCTCGAGAAGATCTGCATGGAGGAATGGGCCAAAATACCAGCTACTGTGTGTGCAAACCTGGTAAAGACCTATAGTAAACGTTTGATCTCTGTTATTGCCAACAAAGGTTATGTTACAAAGTATTGAGTTGTATTTTTGTTATTGACCAAATACTTATTTTCCACCCTGATTTACGAATAAATTCTTTACAAATCCTACCATGTGGATTCATGGATTTTTTTTTCACATTCTGTCTCTCACAGTTGAAGTGTACCTCTGGTGCAAATTACTGACCTCTGTCATCATTTTAAGTGGGGGAACTTGCACAATCGGTGGCTGACTAAATACTTTTTTGCCCCACTGTATATTCCCATTTTCTGTGTTGTAAAGCACTTTGTGATTTTTATCTGTGAAAAGCACTATATAAATAAATTTTACTTACTTACTTACTTACTTACTTACTTACTTACTTACAGGAGCAGAAAGGTGACAGCAACAGGTTGCATGAGCTTTTGGGCCGTGCTGACTTAACCTTTTAATTACCACTTTCTGTGTCTTTGTGAATTTACCAGCGGTATGTTATTCATGATCTTGTATGGTTTACGATGCAGAGGTCACTGTGAGAAAGTGTGCATACAGATGCGCTGCGCTAACATCTACATCACTTTTTCCACAGCAGAGGGTTAATCGTGGTTAATCACATGATTTACAGCAGGACACACCACTGGCTAATGTTTTTTCTTACAACAGGGCCCGGAGTGAAACTACTCCAGGGGAGAAGCCCTGGGAATTTTTAAGAGACTATGCACAACTTTATTGTGCATGTCCAATTGTGATAAGCTGACTGAGGGCAAAAGAGGGTTTTCCAGGGAAGTTTTCATTTTAAAATTGCAGAGACCGTGACATGAGAGATATGGAAGGATTGACTGAGGTGCAGATGCAGACCATGACCATGAGAGAAGGCTTCAAGAGGACCAGTGAGAAGCAGGAACCACCTGCAGGACAGCAGACGAACGACAGTGGCCAAGGTTTCGGGTGAACCCACTGTGAAACCACCCCTCCCCTTGGGCAGCACTCCCATAGGCCTTAAACGACATGTCAGCTGATTATGGTGGCTCGTTGTCAAAGTTCATTGGACTTGTGATTTGAGCTTAAATTAGGGACTCTGAAGTCATATTGCAAAAGTGCATTTCTAAATTAGTTCTTTCAGCTATGCTGGAAGTACAGTACAATTTCTTACTTGTTGATGTTGGCATTTAAAAATATCTTCAGTTTGTCTTCGTCCTCTAGTTATTTTATGGATGATCTATAACAAACAAAAACACAGAGATACATGGCATCATGGTGCAATGGTTAACACTTTCAGATAATAATGCTCTCCGGGCCTGTCGCTGTGCAGTTTGCATGTTTTCCCTGTGCTTATTTAGGTTTTCTCCTGGGCACTTTGGCTTCTTCCTGTAATGCACATTGTATAGTAAAGTGCTTTTGAAAGTACAGTAAAATTAAGAAATCATAAATAGCACTCAGTTCCATTTATTCTGAAGTGAATAAACTGACTTTATTCCAAAACTCAAAGAGAAACAATAGACTTAACAGAAAACAATGTGCAAATACTACATCAACACTTTGTTCCGCCATGTAATCAGAAGATAACACAACCACTTGTGATTAGAAATATATTTACATTAAGGTAAATTACTGATGTTATAATTTGTGTCAGTGCATGTATTTTGAGTAATGAAGGATGGTGGAATAGAAATCAGTTTTAGCGTGGAAGCAGAGATTCACTTCCTCTCTAATATCTCAAGTAGATTTTAAACAAAGCGTTGGTCGAAATTTGAGCATAGTAAACTTCTGTAAGCTAAATCAGTGCCTAATTACAACAATAAAAAGTGTTAACCCAGTGAGGTCGTAATTTGCAAGTGTAATTCAACCTTTACATATGCTATTGCTCTCACAATGGCAGTGGAAACAGGCTGATGTTTTCCAGGTCCTAAATGAGCCTGTTAGCGTTCCAGCATTTGTCAATTGGCACTAAATACAAAGTAGAGCTGAAGTTGATGTCTTTTCTTATGTGGTTGTTTGGTCAAAGAAAGTACATGACAGCTCATTTAGTAGCTGTTTGTTGGTAGCAGCCCAGTGGAGAGACATTTCCTTCCTGACAGTTTTACAGCTATTATGGCTAAAAATAATGTGATTAGTTGACAAGGATATATGTTATAGTGTTAAAGGTGTTAACAGGGACCATTGCTGGCTCATTTAATTTGGACGTTTTTCGATTGCACTTAGTGTAAATATTTTGTCAGTCTTGTGTTAAAAGTAGCTCTTAATTAAGCAGCAATCCATTCAGATTCATGCGTTTGGATCACTGAGATCTACCACGACGAAAATCATTTGCTTCTCTCAATTATTATGCCTTTGTGCCACAATTTGCTTGCAAACTAATCCTCAGCTCTTCTTATTTCTGACATATGTACCTAAACTCTTAGCATGAGAACCTGTCAATCAACTGTTTCATCTGCAGTAGTGCCATGCAGAGGGAGGCTTTTCGTGATTGGAGAACACCTTGCAGGGATTGATGTAAGCAGGTTTTGATATCTGGTCTCTTTAATCTCTAACCCTCCCCTTCTTTAAACCATGTTTGATGATTGGCAGATGAGAGGGATTTGTGGGGTCGCCTGGCGTACAGACCTGAGGCATAAAACCCAGTCTCATGTGCAGGCATGTGTGCTGATTCTCCAATCTAGTGTTCGCTGGTGACAGACAAGCGGTTTGTTAATGTAGAAAGGGTGAGGTTTTTGAGTCTGGAGAACATAAGAATTCATCAGTAATCAATGGGTTTTCCCTCAACCATGGCACCGATATGAATAATATGAATACTTAATAAAACCCTTAATCTTAGGCGTTTTTAAAGACTTATTTCTTTGTTTTGTTTAGTTTAGTTTAAAAGAAGATTTCTGCTTTAAACCCTTGAAATTCAACACAGACCGATCACAAAGACCTAACTAAGTACTGACTTCACTTTGCTAACTCTGAATGTAGTGGTTTAAGGTCTTGGAAATGGTGGATGAATGTAGGTCTTTCTTAAAGGTGTCTGCTATCTAAATATTATAAACCTGACACACATGTTCCACTCCACAAATATATTACTTTGCATTTTTAAGATTTGACAATCCGCTGACAAATGCAGGTTTCAACAGAGCACAAGTGTGTTATTCATCCCAGCTGATCTTCTTTAAGCCCTGCTTAGGTGGATAAGAGACAAAAAAATGTTACTTCTACTTTTGCTAAGATGCAGCCTAAATGCAAACATGCAAGCTCATTACTGAGGTTTTCTGGGTGAAAAAAAACAAAGGACAAAGCAAAAACCTTTTAAAAAAGCATCAGAAATAAACTCTCTGAATGTAAATATTTTAAAATCTCAAAAAACAAAACTAATAAATCAGTTCTTGTAATTGTGTTTAAACCCAGCTGCTGAAGAATTTTTATGCCTCTCCAAACCAAAGTGTTTGAAATGTTTCCACTGCATTTCTCAAGTTAACTCATGCATAGTCTTACACGAAGCGCTTAACCTTTAGCTGTAAATTTAAATATGAAAATTATGTCTGCAAAATTACAACCTTTATGCAGCTTTCATTTTATGAACTGCAAGATGACCACGGTGAGTAGTGCAACAGTGAGAGCTGAGTTCTCATGAGCTGAATGTAGCTTTGAATTCAAAGTCTAGTATATTTGGAAAGGGGACATAATGACTACCTAGAAAAATGCGGCATTTTGTATAAATATTTGAGTCAAAGTCACACATCCTATGCTATATAAAGTTCTCAAGATGAAAGACCTGCTTAAAGTCACTATACATTGGAAACCGACTGTAGCTTTCTAACTATGCTCAAAGGAATTGTTACTGTAGTGAGTTTGTACAAAAATTAAATTTTGTTTTTTTTGTTGTTTCCACCATACAAAGCATATTAGCTCCACAATCAAAGTAAGTAACTTGGAAAAGTTGAAATGCCCAGATAAACACTTTTTTCTGATCCCTGTAAAAAGTGACATGTGAGTTTGACCTAGTGTAACAGTGTTCATTCAAAGATGAAACCAACACATTGCTGAAGTTTAAAGGTCAGCATTTCAAAACATCATGAGTCCCTATACATATATTACTTGGGAGACTACACCAGGCTTGGCTGCATTGAGTTTCAGCTCCAACGAGGTTCCCAGAGTTCATCGAACTAAAAAAAACAAAATCTTAGTCTTGTAACTTACTTTTCTTAAAATTTACTGTGTAAATTGACCTGAAACGCATTTTCAAATAATCACCAGCTGACTATTTCAACTGAGGCAACAGGTCACAACAACACAAGTCACTGTCCTCATGAGAACGAACATGCAATCTTTCATTTAGTTTTTACATATGAACACAAAAGTGACAAAACAAAGCAAAAATGAAAACCTGATGGGAGAGACTTCAAACTGATCACCACAATGATTCTACTGTAGAAACATGTACAGGTAGGGCTATAATGCTTCAAGCCTGACAGCTTACTTTTCTACTTACTGCTTTGCTTTTGTTACTCATTGAAGTTCAGAGTATGGCTGCAGGCCTGGAGTCAGCATGCACTCAACATTCTTTGCTGGCTTTGTTTTACTATACAGTTGTTTCTGTCCTGGACACGGTTTGGCATTTTACCACTGGGTTCATGTCAGTTTGTGCATTAAAAATATCATTAATGTCCATATCCACTCCTCAAAAGCTGTAGACCACTACACTATTCTCCTCCTCACAGCACAAGAACAGATATCAGCTGACTGCTGGATGAAACGCACAGGGAAAAAAAACATGTTTACTATTTCTATCTGTGCAGAGAGCTGAAGAATTTTGTAGCCCAAGTAACGACATAGTTGTAACTTTAATTTAAATACTGTATTTAGTACAGTATTGCGCTACTTTGTAATGTGGTTGGCTCTGTTGTAGACTATCGACCTGTCCAGACTACACCTTGCTTTTCACCCAGTAACAGCTGGGATAGGTGTCAGCCCTCCTCCCCAACCTCAATTGGGCAAACACAAGAAAATGGGCTGATGGGTGGATGGTTGTTTTAGTTCTGTGGCTTCACACATTACATATGCATTCATAGCAGTGTCTAAAATAGATTTATTATCTTTAGCCCTCAAGCCTAGAAGACTTTTACTGGCTTCAAGTTTAAGAATTAATTTATGTTTTGTCTTTGAGAGTCAACCAAGTGACACTTTACTTGTGAGTCAGTAAGGTTTTGAGATTTTGTCATCTTAAAAATATCAGTTTTTTTCGTAACCAATGCATTATGACTACATTTCTCGTTTCCTATGTAAACTCCATATATACCACTTGCAGTGTCAGTTTTCATCTGGGGTTTTTTTTTCTGTCATCCATCTTCTTGTATGACAAGATATCAGCAATACTATCAGTGTCAAGCTAGGACTTGTTGAGGTCTTCCCTAAACTACACTTTGTCACTCCATATTCCTTAGAGAAGTGAGCTCATAACCCATTTATACATTCTCAGTAAGAGAGGTCAATTGTACTATCGACACAGTAGAATTTTAATATAGCAGAGTTTAAATTTTAATAAAGGACTCATCAGGGTCTAAACAAATAATCAGATATCATGTTCCTCCTGTGAATGTGGACAAACTGTTCAGTTTTGTGAGCCTGTGTAACTTGTAGTATCAGATTCTGGTTCTCTGACAGCAGGAACACCTGCTGTAGCCCATCTGCTTCAAGTTTTGTTGTATTGTCTGTTCAGAGATGCTCTTCTGTATACCTTAATTGTAGCGAGTGATTATTTGAGTTATTATTTCAGCTGGAAGTAGTCTAATCATTTACTTTAGACTTCAGCAAGGCATAGTTATTTAGAGATATTTTCTCGTTTTTAGGTGGTTTAAACTTCACCAGGTCATCGTGCCTAAAGACATTAAATTTGTGATTGGCTAATTATATATTTGTGTTGGCAAGCAATTAAACAGGTGTGCTTAAGTGGCTGGTTTAGGTACAGTATAAACACTTGAAAAAAATGATGTTTTTTTCTATTAAAAGGCTATACAAATGGGGAAAAAAACCCATGATAAACTAAAATGACTGAACAACACTACAATGTGGTGTTTATGAGAATTTCTGTTGCTTCAATCTAAGGCGACTTAAGGAATTTTTTCTTAATCTTAAACCAGTAATCTAAGTCCAACTGAAGAAAAACGTCCTTTTGGTTTTATGATGCATCAAAAAATGTTATATAGCAACACTTACTGCAAATAAGATTATTCGCTAAAAAAAAAAGTACTTTTCATGTCCTATCATTATGGGACTAAAACACTGTGATGGCAGTAGGTTAAACATATTTTCTGACACCTTATCAGTAATCTGTCTGTGTAGGTTTTTCAGTCATCCAGGTCGTGGTCATCTTAAGTGGCTTGGAAAAAAAGCAACTGGACTCTTTGAAGTTTCGTGAAGATGTTTCTTCTTGGATGTTTCGTCTTCATCAAACTTCAAAAAGTCCAGTTGCTTTCTTTCCAAGCCACTTAGTCCTTATATTTATATGAATGATTAAAATGACCCGTATAAAAAAAGAGCTGCTTCACACAAATAAACCCAAATTTCAATCATTTCTGTATCGTCATATGTTCACTGAATTGTGCCTTCACCAGAGCTCTTATTATATAATCCTACATGGTTCTGCGGAACCTCTGCTCATCTGTAATATGTTCACAGTGCATGCCGATGGGCCTTTGATCTGCCTCCCCTTCTGGGCCTCTTCTAAAGGAGGACCCTTCTTAAGCTCATGCTGCCTGGATATATCTAGTTGGATATCCTCCAGGTGTGATGAAGAGTGGCCCTCATTATGTTACTGCATCTGTATGTCAATATGTTACTTCAGGTAAGCTATGGCACTCGTATGGCCCTCTGTTGTTCAGCTGAACGCATCCATGAGCACTGGTGCACTGCAGGTCCAGTACTATCTACCTCTGTAGGCCCCCAGTCCTAAGGAATGCCAATGACTGCCAGCTCCAGACAGCTTTTAAGATTTTAACTGATGTATTTCACTACAAAGGCAGATATCTGTGCCATATGCTAAACTGTGGAAAGTGCATGCTCAGACATCTAAGACTACTATTATCAGGGTTTGGATATTTGCCTAAAGCATATCTTAATGACGATGACATGTGTAAGATGTATTTAGCTGTGTTGATAGATGGTTGCACAAAGTATCTGTCAAGTGATATAAGGAAGAAGATGTTTATATGGTGAGAGCACTGTAGCACAGATTTTAAAAATATGCAGTGACTTATCTCACATATCGCCATTTCACTATATATATGTGTGAAAATTTCTTTGGAGTGTGTGATCCAGGGGGTAAAGGACAGTAAAATATGGTTTTGACTTTACTCTGTTATGCTCTTGTCGTGCGTCTCAGTTAGAGGAGGTTGGCTTGACTCTCTTGTTTTGGATAATTGTACGCTGCCGAGGTCTGTGGTCCCCTTCTCTGTCTCCATGTGGCCTAGGCTGCAAGAGCCATATTTAGGTTGCATGTCCTCTTCATCCTGTCCTGTCTCATCCCCATCCTGTCTTGCACACCCCCAGAGCGCAGCAGGGGGCAGATAAGAGACAGCAAGTCATCCAAAGACGAAACTGTAGGTACATTAGGAAACTCTCCTGGGTTATTACAAGATTTGTGCTGACATCACAGGAGTGTTCAGAATTTTTATTTTGAATGGGTTTTTTTGTTGTTGTTTTTTTTGTGAACGTCAAGTTGTTTGGCTGCATAAACGTTTTTAGGGAATTTATGTAACCAAAAATATTTCAAACCATGCTTTACTTGTACTAGTGGTATTTTATTTTTGCAGGTTGTGCTTGGCCTTTCTTCTTTTAGATGGTGCAACTTGAGTGCAACGTACGGCCTCTTCTCATATTTGCTTAAAATTACCATTAATTACACCCCTTCTTAAAGAGTTAATGTAGGTCTCACATGTCCCCAGAAAGTCTGTCAAGTTTCACTTCAAAATATAGCACAAATTGTTCATTCTAGCATGCCTGTATATCCCTGGTTTTAGCCCTTTTCCAAATGGGCTGTTTCATTTTCTGTACCTTTAAATAAAATTAGCTGCTGCTGCCAGTGTGCTTTGCCGGAAGAGTAGTGTTCCTTTTATGTTGTTGCCATGAATACGCCAGCAAAAACAAGGGGAAAAAATGACCCCAGATTATAGTATAGGAGTAACCCTTAAAGAGCTGTTGGCTAGCAACAAAACCTTTAAGTGTAATAGTTTATGTTTATTATATTTATATTTATTTTTCACAAGCATACCGTGAGGAAATACTAAAAAAAAAGTATAGCTCAGGATAGCACTACAGGAGACATATAAACTCAGAAACCTAGTTTTGGTATGAAATTTGTCTTAGTTTCCACAATGTGGTAGTGACTGTTTGACATTACAGATTTATGGATGTCCTGAAGATTCATTTAATGGCAGGTTTTCAAAATACAGGCTGTGTGAATAAACTTACTACATCAGTATCAGTGTCTACAATGTTGTAACTTTAGTGGTGATTATAAACTTTCGTGGATGTCCACAAAAGACAACAGTGGTGGATGATCGCAGAATCATTTCCATGGGGAAGAGAAACCCCTTCACAACAGCCAACCATGTTAACAAAACTCTCCAGGAGGCAGGCGTATCTGTCACGGTTCTGGGTCAGTTTCGAACCAGTATTTTGAGTTTTGATGGTTAGTTTATTTTTGAATGATTGTTGTGGTTTTGGGCGCTATGGGTATTATTATTATAATGATGATTATTATTAGAATTCTATGTTTCTGTTTATTCATGTTTAAGGATTTGTTCTCGGTTGTATCTCACGTCTAGTTTAGTTCAGTTCAGGTTCCATGTGTCATTCTCTGTCTGTCTGTCTCTCAGTGTCAGGTCTGCGTCTTTGTGTAGTGTTCTTGTTTCCTGTTTTATTGTGAAGGTCTGCGTCTCATGTGAGAGTGTGTGTTTAGTTTTACCTCTGTCTCGTCTTGTTGATTATTCCCAGCTGTGTCCACCACCTGTGTGTAATTCCCCTGTGTTTCTCTGTGTGTATTTAAGTTGTGTCCTCTGTCATTGTAGTTGCTGGTCCGTCTGTGTATTCACCATGTTTCATCCATGTGTTCCCTGCTGTCTACCATCGTCTGCCTCTGCTCGCCCTCCTTCATGTTCTGGTTTCTGCGCTGTAGTTTAATTGTTTTCCAGTATAGTTTAGTTTGTCTTCATTTGCCGTTTTCCCTTTGCCGTTTAGTCAATAAACCACCTTCACGACTACCTGTGCTTGGATCCTCCTTCTTTTCTTCCACACGGCTCTTCTCACTCGCCGTGACAGTATCGATATCCAAGTTTACCATAAAGAGACGACTTCTTGAAAGGAAATACAACTGGTTCACTGCAAGCCACTCATAAGCCTCAAGAATTGAAAGGCTAGATTGAACTTTGCTAAAAAAAAAAAATTTAAAAATGAAAAAGCCAGCAGAGTTTAGGAAAAAAACATTCTTTGGCCATCGTTCTACTGGAACGATGGAATGAAAAAGTATGGAGAAGGAATGGAACAGTTCATAATCTAAAGCATACCACATCATCTGTAAAACATAGTTGAGGCAGTGTGATGGGCATGCATGGCTGCCAGTAGCACTGGGACAGTAGTGTTTATTGACGTTGTGACAAAGGACTGAAGCAGGTGAATGAATTCGGAGGTGTTCAGAGACACACTGTCTGCTCAAATCCAGCTAATTAGAATATATAAGAATTTTCTTGAATATTCTTGAATGGCCAAGTGAGTCACCTGATCTTCCCGATTAAGCATGTGTTTTGCTTGTTGAAGACTAAACATTGGACAGAAAGGCTCACAAATGAACAGCAACTGAAAGCCATTGCAGTAAAAGGCCTGGCAGATAAAAAGGAGGTAAACCAGCATCTGGTGATGTCCATGAATTCAAGACTTCAGGCTGTCATTGCCAGCAAAGAGTTTTCAACCAAGTATTAGAAATGAACATCTTATTTTCATTTATTTAATCACTTTTGAGACCTTGAAATGAAGGGACTGTGTTAAAAAATCCTTCACTTCCTCAAATTTTGATGCAATTCTTTTGTTCAACCAACTGAATTAAAGCTAAAAGTCTGAGCTTTCAGCTTTAATTCAGTCAACTGCATCTGAGTTGTGGTAATGTAGAAATTTAGATAATTTAGAAAAAAAGTTGTCTCTCCCCAAATATTGATGCACTTAACTGTATAAATTATACATTGTTTTACTAATTGTGTCTCAGCTGATAAAAGACAATAAGAATTAAATACAGAGTCCACAGGAGAGAGTAATGATGCGCTGATTCAGTCTTTCCGGTTCCAAAACAATACTGAAAGCTTAGCTTTGAGCATCCATTGATACCAAGTGTCAGTACCAAGTATGTCATATCAGAGCACTTGGTATTGACAATAACTGCTAATCATCGAGTGTTCTATGCAATCAAAACATGCAATTATTGTTTTTATTAAATGGTCCTCCTTAGTCTTTGCAATCAGAGAACAAAGAAAATAATCATTCTAACTGACAATTATCAAGCATGTTTTACATAAAACAGTCAGTCAGTCAGTCCCTTTTTAAAATAAAGGTTAGGAAGGGGGTTGGAGTTTGGGTTATTACCTGTTAGACCTCAGAGTGTTAAATTTATGAGCTTTGTTACTCATTTTGAGAAGGAGGCTTATAGTTGTGATAATCTCCTTATATACGTTCACTAGTCTCCTTCTCGGTGCTAGAGTCATTCGGTTAATTTAGTCTTTCTCTGCTGTCAGTCTCAATGTGCTCTTCACACTCATACATGTAAATGTGAGGCATGTGCAGTGAAACTAACAAGACAAGTAAAGTGAGACGGCATTAATGTAACTGAAGGAAACATGCAATAAAAGCTTACAAGTGTAGAAAGTAAAGTAGCTTTTACACCAATCACAACGAGAGTGATAGCCGAGAAGAGAGGGAAACACCATCAGCTGATTTCA
This sequence comes from Mchenga conophoros, assembly GCF_057382185.1. Lineage (NCBI taxonomy): Eukaryota > Metazoa > Chordata > Actinopteri > Cichliformes > Cichlidae > Mchenga > Mchenga conophoros. The sequence continues at coordinate 8,029,234 of NC_140532.1, forward strand.
GCCATGTCAGCTCACTTGGATTCTTGCCACAGATACCTTATCATTTTTGTAGGCATAATAAAGATTCATTATCAGAAACATTGTTGTATATATCCCAAATTTAAATAGTGAACATGATTAATGTATTTTCTTTCATCCGGTTGTCTCTTACTTAGCAGTGCGCGCTGAAGATTCACTGAAGCTGGATCTGTCTTTGCCTTTGATGAAAAGCTTGAGGATATGTAGTATATCTTTCCAGAAGAACAACATTTTAGCTTAAGGGGAGTGACTGCTTGGAGAAGGAGCTCGTAATATTTATTATTACAATTAAACATATCTCTCTCTCTCTCTCTCTCTCTCTCTCTCTCTCTATCTCTATATATATCTAGTGTGTGTGTGTGTGTGTGTGTGTGTGTGTGTGTGTGTGTACCCTTATGGAGCTGATAGTGGGGTCATGTATTTCTCTCAATCCTATACCTGCATCAGCTCGCATACCTGTCTCCTGCGGCAAATAAAAGTAGGAGCAGGTGTTATAGCACACAAAGCCACATGGAAGAACTTTTGATTTCTCTGGCTCAGTCTCTCCTTTTTCTTTTCGTTCACTCACACATATGCACCCCCTACGCAAACACTTCTTCACCTTCTCTTTGCCTTTCAGTTTAATCATCCAGTGAAAAATTTATGACTGCTGGGCTTGGATTCCAGTCATTATCAGCTGAAGTCACCCATGTAGTCAGATGCATTCTTTTTTTTAGACAGCTACTTTTCAGTTTGCTCTACCTATAGACAACCTACAGGGACTTGTTGTAATTCATCATTCTGTCCAGTAATCTTTTCCTTTCTCTGAGCTAGACATCGACCTGGTTTTATAGAGTTTTACTGGAATATGCTTATCTGATAGTGCTATAGCTTTAAGAAACTTTTATCAATAAAAGTACCTGTCTGTCATTTTTGATAATAATAAGACTTAGAAGAATAACAAAACAGGTGTTATTAAAAATAATGGGAGAGATCCTACCAAATAAGTACACAATCTATATACAGTGAAAAATTGAAGAGCCTGATATTATGTAGGGTTTTGGTGAAAATTCCTCTGCAAATGATCCAGAAATGTTATAAAAAAATTAAAATCTCTTTCTCAAACCTGGCTCATTTTTTGTATTGATCTCAGCTCACTTACACATTTACAGGAATCTGTTGCCTTCCTGTGCTGTTATACGGTAAACCATCACTGATGATGACTAACCATTTCTGGTCATTGTGAAGTTTTCCAAACCTCAAGTCTGTGAAATAAAACCCCTCTGTTTTCCTTGTGTTCCAATCATCCGGTATATATTCCATTTTTGCCTCATGTAGATGACCATAAGCTCTTGTCTTAACTGGAATTGTAATGGTGAATTTCCAGTATTTGTCTTTGTGAACAGATTTTGTCATACTATTGCTTAAATCTGGGATTCCAGTATGCAGTAAATCATAATTAAGATATTGTGATAATGCAAAATCTCAGGTTAGGGCTCAATCCTAATCTAGGATAATGTTTTTGATAGCTATAACATACATATTACATATGTTTCTCAAGATACTGATACTTTCAGGGTCAATCAAATTTTGAAAATTTGGTGAAGAGACGCATGAGAATACAAGTTGAACAGCAGCCACCCCAGGAAGTTTACTTGGCTCACTGGATAGAAATGTAAGTTTATCTATTGGTCTAATATTTCTAATATCTTACAAAATTGATAATAGACCACTAAATTTGGAAAAGGGTAAAATGTTCATACTTATGGTTTCCTGAACAAGTGCTCTAGTAATGACATTGACATTATCAGCTATTATCAAATTTGAACAGACATTAATGGTTCTCCTAACTTCCTGGTAATTCCCTGACATTTAGTCAAGAACCACCTAGAAGATGGTAATTGTGGATGACAATGTACCAGTAGTTTATTTTAAACATTTAGAAACCGTGATGACCTCTGTGCTGAATACACTAGCAGATGTTAAGATCCCAGTAACATGGCTAAACAGTGATCAAAACACTAATACTAAATAATCCCTTAATTATCACATTTAGGTTAGACCCTGGAGAGCTGTCCAGGGTCTAACCTGGCTCTCGCCTTACGATAGCTGGGCTAGACTCCAGCCCGCCCCTGACCCTGACAAGGATAAGCGGAAGATGATGGATGGATGGATGGATGGATTGATTTGGAGCACGTTGGCCAGAGAATCAGGAATATCACTGACGACACATACCATCTGCCCTATTATTAGGTACACTTGTTTTACTGATTTTCCCGCATAACCATCTCTAGTTTATATAGAATGGTATGAAAAAGAGAAACTATGCAGTGAGCGGCAGTTTACTTAACTAAAATCTTGTTGATGCAGGAGATCAGAGGAGAATGGGCAGACTGCTGAGAGCTGATATGGAGGCAACAGAAAGTCAAATAACCAATTGTTAGAATCAAAGGTTTGCAGAAGAGATTCTCCAAATGAACAATACAGTATGTCAGCTGAGAAAAGGAAACTGAGTTTATAATTCCCACATGCTCACCAAAACTGGACAAAAAAAAAGATTAGAAAAATATTTCCTGGTTGGATGACAGTCCATTTCTGCTCTAACTTTTGGATGGTACAGTCCGAATTTGGTGAAAACCCAACATGAAAGCATGTTTCCATCATGGCTTGTAGGTTGCTGCTGGTGGTGTAATGATGTGGGGGGTATTTTATAGGCATACTTTGGGCCCTTCATACCAATTTACCATTGTTTAGACATCTTTACCATATAAAATAAGACATAATGATTAAAGTAGTGTACATGGTAAAAACTAGACAAAAGCGATCATGCAGAGGTGAATGTTAAGCTTCATTTAAAATGTATCAATAATGTCCACGGATCTCAAGTGCATTAGAAGCCTGTTCCACAGCTTGGAAGCCACAATCTCAAAACCACAATCCTCTGAGATACCGCCAGCAAACACTGATCAGCTGATGACCTATGAACTGATGACCTGTAAACATATAAACCAAATATAACAAAAAAAGATATTTATTTGTCAATAAAAAATATTGCCCTGTGAATAAAATCTCTGCAGAATTTGTATCAGTGGCAAAGACATTTAAAACAAGACGTGCTGGTTTAACATCTGTATACAGATACAGAACAGAAACCTGTGTGTAAAAATCAGCACACAAAGTTCCCACGCGCAGTTTGATGACAGAGTTAAACAATCACACAAAACCACAGAGACTGCCAAATGCAGGCACAAACTGTAGATGCAGGCATTTGGGATAGTGACCTAAATATGTGAACAGTTGTTAGGTCTTAACACATTTTGGGCCACTGACATAATTTGACCCTTCTGCTGAAATCGTCCAATGACAGAAAGAGAAATGGGAATGTTGTAAACCAGACAAACAGGAACTGGGGGAGTGAGGGATGACCAGCAGAGAAGGAAGCTGTTCCAGATTCTCAACGATTACATAGTGACTCATAGGTCAAGGCTTGTAAATAGGATTTTTTTTCATGATTGGAGAGCTGACTCACACGCTACTTTGATTTTAAGTAGTGCTCCCTGGGAGTGGGGGGGAAGAGTGAAGCATGGGATCGTAAAGCAGTTATCTTTGGAGTCAGGGGAGGTTTGTGGGGATGTGGCTGATGATCATTGTGGTGTATCACAATTGAGCAGCTGAAGCTGGAGCCAAGCTGGTATTTAGGATCGTGATGATGACTCAGAATCGTAATGCGGTTGTTGAAAATCTCTCATCTGCTGCACGGCTGGGTTATATTGTGAAAGCTGTTGTCAGCACTGCTCTGGCTTATCTCTTGATCAGGTTACAAGATGACTGGAGAGCTGGAGTGAATATACGCTCCTCCTTTTGACCCTTTCTAAGTTACATGCAGTAATAAAGATTGTTATGGTTACATCACAGACCACAACAAAGAGAAGAGACGGACTGCCACCGTTATAATAATTAACAAACAATATCATGAGAATAGGCTAAAATGAATGAAAAGAAGCAAAATGAGGTATGAGTGTTCGTGCATATATGTGGCACATGTTTTAGATGAAAAACTGAACGATAATACAGAGTAAGATGGTGCTGAGTGCATGGTGAGGAGCACGTATAGGCTCGCTGGTCCACGTGTAGACAGACAGAGGTTAACCGGTAGATAATAACCTTGTTGGACACCAGCCAGGTGCTCTGGATTACAGCCAATCATACTTGGCTCCACCTAGAGGAAACCCTGCAGCACATACAAAACACACAGCCCCGGGTCAAAAAGGTTCTTGTGAATTTGAGACAGCCCACTAACGGATTCTTACTGAAGTGTGTCAGTCAATTTCGATTTTAGCTACATCTCCTTTCTTTCTCCCAGTAGGTCCCAGTAATTCTGTTATTAAACTTGCATGCCTGCCTCTCAAAAAGCACCATGCATCCCTCAAATTTTGGAAAGATGATGTTAGGGTCATTAAAGCTGTAAAGTGCATCTGTGCGAGTGTCTTGCAGGTATGGAAGCCATATTATTCACTGTCACATGCAGTCACCAACCAACCATAAACATTTAAACATTTCCTATTAAATGCCTTCAGCCAAGTATAGATTTATAGAATCAGTTTAACAGTTCTGAAACCAGATGACAGTTGAAACAGTATGGAAAGCAAACTCCAACTGGATTCCATCTTTTGGCTTAGAGTAAGCTCTGTACTGCACACATATATGTACACACACACTTCAGTAAAAGCAGGTGTGTTTCCTTCATCACACAGCTGCACACCAGGGTAAGTGCGAGGTAAAGCACACGCTGTGAGTGTGGTGCATGAGTGTGAGAGCAGGAGGCAGACGGAGAAAGAATTCAGACAAATTTAGATAAACAGTGACAGGCAACAGCAGGGAGAAGAAGAACTTGTGAGTGACAGAAGCAGAAAGAGAAAGGAAGCAGGATTTATTTTTTATTTTTTTTTGAAAGAGCAAGCGATTTGCTGATTGGCAGGACTTTAAGAGGGAAAAGTAGTTTTTAGGAAAACCTTTAAAAACTGCTAGGAAAAAGGAACAGAACAAAAAGGAGCTCAGTAAAAAGAAATCGGTGGAAACAGCGCAGTGGTGAGAAAGTTTAAAACATTTTGGTGGAGTAAAGTGTTCTGATCTTTTCTCTCCTGAGGGCGTTTTTTTGGAAGCCTTTCTCATCAGTCTGGGCAGGACTCATTTGTCCCTCTAACCTTCCCATCCCTCCTCTTTTTTCCCTCTGCCTTAGTTCACCGTGACTAGCGCCACGCGATGACTGCAGGTTGAGGAGTAAGTGAGGGAAAGGGAGAGCAAGATCAAGGAGAGGAGAGACTGACACACACCTCATACATTGGAGTTTGGAGTCACTGTGCAGCCCAGAAAGGTGAGCGGAGGAGAGAATGTCTTACCTAATGTTGAGCTTTCCCAGTGTGTGTCTGCATGTGTGTGCATGTGTTTTCGTGTGTCTATATGTAAACACAGGTATCATTATGGTAGAACTGGGACTGTGAAAGCCATGTCATGCAGTGGACTGGGTGGAATTTTCTTTGAATCCACCTTAGCCTCAGAGAAGACACGTATTTATATTTGAGTATGTAAACCACTCTTGTGTTAGTCATCAGACTTTGAAGTGGCTGTGGCACCTTTTTCCTCCCTTAGATTAGAGTTTGGTGTGTGTGTGTGAATCACCAGGTGAAGCAGGTCAAAAGACAATGGAGGAAAGTCGCTGCAGCGGGGTGCACGTGTGCTGCGAGTGCCTTTGTTTTGTTTTGATTCAGTTTGAACTTTGGTTTATGAAAGATCAAACAAAAAACTTGTCCTGCTTCAGCAGTGGACAGCTAGTAAAAGAGTCAAGACCTCATCTGGTCACAATATGGTTTGCATGAACATTTTACTGCCACATAATAAAATAAATTAAGCATTTCTTTTAAGTTTTGTATGTTTACAGGACATCAGCTGTTATGTTAGCAATGAGAAGCAGAAAACAGCTGCAACAGACTAATATTACAAGAGTCTGTGTAGACTTTGTAAGTGTGCGTTATCTTTTTTGAACACCAAAAAGTAGCAGAGAAGAAGCTACAGCGGTGATCCTGCCTGTACCTGTTTGCTGTAATACTGTTTACACATTGCTTCTACATGCTCCACATTTAGACTTAAGTATTTCTTTTTTCTTCTGCCTCTCATTCACCTTCCGATTGATTCATCTCTGTGTTGTGGTTATCTTGATTTGCTTTTAGCCCACCGGTGACAGCTCAGAGCTAAGAGCTTCCAGGGTGTGGCGAGGAACCTAATGGTGGGGTTAAGGTAGAGCAGAGAGAGAGAGGTCACAGGAATGTTTGGGGTTTTTTTTTTTCGCTCACTACTTCCACAGTGAATATACCCAGCCCCCAACTTACATGCCTCCAACCAACCTGTGTTTCCTTGGCTTGCACTGAGCCCTCCACTTCCCCTCCCTTTCATCCCCACACCCACTTTATCCTCCCCTGCTCCGCAAGTGGAACCTGCTCGGTCATGCCAGTCTACCTCCCTGTGCCAGCCTGACTACCACACTCATTTGAAAGGTGGAAAACTCATCCTCACTGCTGCCAGGTGTGGCATTCCCCCTGTAAGTGTAATGCTGTATTTTGCCAGGTGTGCCATCATGATGTCTGAGTGAAGGAGACAGTTATACTTTGGGTCCTGGTCGGCGAACGCTTTGTTTCAGCAGTGAACAACATAACTCCAAAAATGCTGATCCAATATTTTGTTGCGATATGTGTACTTATTACATATTTGCTGTCCACTGCTGTCAGCGCTGTCAATTATTGCCTTAGGTTACTTTGCTCCACTTCCAAGGGAAATTGTGCGTCTATGTGTGTGTTCTGTAAGGCAGACTGAGCAGCAGCAAGGCTATAAACTTTGCAATTATGAGTTCATAAAATGTGCTATGTGTTCTGTGCATGCAAGTGTGTTTTCTAATGCTTCTGAAGTCTGTTTATTTCTTGTTGCTACCTTACTCCAAAGCATCCATAAGATTTTATATACCACACAGATTTTATATACCTTTAACAGTGACTCGAAAAGAAGGTACAAATGCAGTGATCAGTAGACAAGGTACCAGATGTGTCCATCAGCAATCAGAGTCATGTTCACAATATAGAGGGACAAAGCAGGTATTCCTTTAAAAGCTTTATAAGAGGATTGGTTGATTTATGAGGTCGTAGGCGGGAGTGAGGTCAGGAATCCAGGTGTACGGGGATGCACATGCATAATCTGATGAGAACAACAGAATGGACGAGTGATGTTTGACATGAAGTTGGTGTGCCCTGAAAATGTTGGCTGAGTGAAACAAGAAGATAAAGGTGTCATTGATAGTCAAGGGAATAAAACCCCAGGCAGTTAGCAAAAGGAGTGGTGCAGATGGAAGGAGAAGGGTGTGTCAGAGGTGGGAGACAGCACTGAAGAGTGACAGTCCAGCTGTATGACAGGCCTGCTGCCTTGAGCTCTTTAAACACCCAGAAAATGCTGCAAGAATAGAAACCATATCAGTGCTGCGGACCTTTTACCTAAGATTACTTCTCCCCCTTTTGTCCCTCCCCTTAAGATACCCTTTCCATCCTCTGTCCTCTAGCATTGTTATGTTTTTCATTAGCCATTTTCAACCTCTGAAGCTGGGCACGTTTCTGGGGCAGTCTTATATCCTTGTTTCAGATCTTTGCTGGGGTCTCTTTGACCCCTGCATATAGCGCTGCCTTCTTTTTTACTTTCTTTTATCTTGTAAATTTGGCTTAGTATCAAAGCTAATCCAATGACCGCATAATGCAGCGTGTTATTAAATCACATATAGCAGTCTCTGGAGCAGTCTTTTTTTCAAACTGCCAGTCTAAATCGGATTTGTTTTTCATTTGAAAGGCAGCTCAATTTAAAGAAAATATTTGGCATGTACCAGCCTCTTGCATTTGTATGTACATGTACAGATGTATGCACAGAGCAAGGCACACAGTGCATTCTCACTAGCTGGAAAAGCTAACACATGCAAGCCCTCACTTGCTCCCTTGCATTTATTAATTCAGGCAAGGATATCTCAATATGCCCTTAGAGATGAATTAAATAAAACCTCAACCAAAAAAAAAACAAGTAAAACACTGTTTTGTATTGTCACAGTATTTTAACGTGATGCATGCAAGGCGCTGACAAGCTGATGCAGTGTCATACACTACTTTGAAATACGAGCAGCCAAAATCTTAGAAATATTGTATTTTTTATGACTAAATCATTCCGAATTGAACTAACATTATGTATATAGACCTATATAAGTGCGGGCTTATAAAAATACTTCTGTTTTACAGTATAAATTGCTGCGTTTTAGCTTCCATTACATGATGCTGCCATTGAATGTTCGTATATTCGTCTCTGACAGGCAGCACTGCAACAAGCCCTGGTGGACCAGTAAACCTCCAAGAAAAGAGAAACAAATGGGTTTAAAGCACACAGACATAGCTGTCATAGTGCCAAATCATCAGTAAACACCACAAAGTCTCATGTAGGCAGTGCCTTAGCATTTCCTTCCAGATAAGTGTCTCATCTGCTCAGCTAGAGCAAAATACCTGGAGCTGTTTCCATTGGTCCATTCAACAAGCATTTATATAAACTGTTTACTACCTTCATTTTTTACTTGCTGTTAATGGCAACCCCAGCTTTTATCAGTTAACATTTAGTCTTAAATGAGCTATAGTTTACCAAAGTGACTGAGGAATGTTGTTTTTTTTCTACCCAGCATGACTTTCTTTCTATTTTCTCTCATGTGCTTTTTATCACGTTGTCATAAATCTCCCCCGGTAATCTTCGTTTGAAGGTGTTTAATCTGTATTTGCTTACATTTAGAGTATATTTCACTGGAACTATAATGATACGCAGTTTTATTTAGTCATTTTATGTGCTGGTTACTTTGCATGGAATGATTTAAGAGAGAAAGCTTTCTTTTTCCATATATTATTTTCAGTTTTTAGCACACTTTGTTTAGATGGTTACATTTAGGCAAAAAAAAAAAAAAAGTAGCTGGGTAGGTTTAGGAAAAGATCATGGTTTGGGTTAAAATGCATCCTAAAATACACACTGCCTGCCTGGCAGAAAGTTGTGGGAGCAAACTTCTCCCGTTTGCTTTGCAGGGTTGGTTTATGTGTTCAGCCCATGTCCATTTGAGTTTCAATCACAAATATGTGTATTTGTCTTCCAGATGCTTAGATTATGAATGATACAAATACTCCTAAAGTGAACAAATACAGAAAAATGTGTCTTTAACTAAAGTGTGCTGTTATGGAAACATTTTCAGGTATGCAGGCACCTCAGCCTTTAGGCCTGAGGCACTGACATATCAGCTGTACCCTGCAACCCAGGACTTTCTCAGAACTTTAGCAAAGAACCAAAAGCGTGGGTGTGGAGATAATAATCCCCTGACAACTGCCCTGATTTTAGCTGTTTCCAGACACGTAACTTAATGAACCAAATTCCTGCCTAATGCCTCATCATTACAATTCCTGCAGTATAGCTTTTTTGTTGTTGTGTTGTTTGTTTGAAAAAGTACAGCCCTCACCCAGTTCACTGGAGTAAGATATACCATGTGATCCACATTGTATATGTCACCTCACCTGACTGGTAAGCAAATATGCTGAGATGATAAAAAGGGGGCTGGCAAGGATGCTAACGGTGTAAATACAGAGGGAAAGGAAAGGACACACACACACATATTTATATATATATATATATATATATATATATAGAGAGAGAGAGAGAGAGATACACACACACACACACACACACACACACATTTACGCAGAACAGATTCAACATTACGTGTTATCACACTGACAGGCACATGTCCATACGTCAGAGTATGACCCCGTGTGGGAAAAATTGTTCACCACATTTGACAGGCTCAAAATTCACATGAAAAAAAATCTCCCTTTCTGAGCACTTTTTATTTACATTTTTAAAAATGCTTCTACATGTGTAAGGTTTCTTCTTAGTACTGTGGTCACACTTGAAGTATGATTACCAAGCAGAAACACAGCATGAGAGGAAAAATCAACAAATGTTAAATCCTGGACGTCACTTTCTCTTTGGAGTTATCAAAGACACACGATGATCCACAAGAACACTTTGTTCTCCTCTTATGCTCCATTTCAAAAAATGACGCAGAAGACTGGGACCGAAAAAGGGCACAGAGTGGAATGACATTGGTGTCCTCGAGGATTAATATGACTCGCATTTCCTTCCATGTTTATATGAGTACATGTGTAACTGTGTGGGTGTGTGGATTTGTGGTTGCACGTTTGTGGCTGCATCTGTGTGTCTCAATAGTAAAAGTCTTTAACTCCTTGTGGTTGCAGCTCTGTGGTGTCATAGAATAGATGAAGACACAAACACCAACAGATGACTCAGAACACCTTGAGGTGATTCCCAATGGCAGGGAATTGAATGTGTCAAGAAAACCACACAGCTGTACATTCTCAGACTCTGAGAGTGGGATGTAGATTAACCGAGTGGAATACTTGAATCTGTAGACGGGGGCTGTGCGCTTGTCTGATTACTTTTGTGTGTTTATCTGTGTCTGCGCATGGATATGGGTCTCCCAACTCATACTGCCTCAATGTGTGTGGGAAGGAAGACTCATTTTGGCTACACTTTTAAAAGTCCGTGTAAATATTTTCTGGATAGCCTCCACGGTTTAGCACTTTAAGGCAGCGTAAGTGGCTCTGTTTACTACATGCCTTTATGACTGATTGTGCTACATGTGAAAATCCACAGTATACTGTACGTCACTTGATATTTACTTCCCAGTCTGTACATGGCGCATGTGCTGTGCTTCATGGTAGCACTGCCATGGATATGTGGGTATGTAAAGGTGATCTGATTGACAGAATACGATTTGAATCTCCAAAAGTTGATTCTGTTCATCTGGACGTGGCGTTTTGTGGGAGAAATACTATTTCTTTTTATACTATTACTACTATTTCTTTTATTATACTATCAAAATACTATTTGAACACACTCACAAAGACAGCAGTGTTATGTAGCTCCCCTTCCACAGATCTAGCTGCCTGGAAACCCTTCTGCAACTCCTCAGTGGTTAAAACCTCCGTTTGGGGTTCTCAAAGTTTTGGTGATTTCTTTGTTTAAGATTGCACTGGGCCAAAAATGCATTGCTTACACCTGTACAGTGTTAGAATAGTGTTCTGTCTCTTTTACTGTAAGATATGCATGTGTGCCTGATTTCTGTGTTTGGCATTCGGTGTGACAGCTAAAGAGTTGATGTGATGGGTTAGATAAGGGAGCAAAATAGGCAGTGTCATCACAGGCTGAGTGGGATTTTTTTATGTGTGCTGTCACTGCTTGGTATCAATTTGTCTCCTAAAGTGAATGTCAAACATGGTCGGCGGTTTCTGAATACATGCTGTAAATTTAGGAATTGCACCACAGTTGCATGTGATTTTGTCTGGTATTCTAATGAGAGTTAGTATCTCCCACAGCTTAAGGCAGCTTTAGAGCAACAAGGTCCACAGTGGCCACAAAATAACTTAAAAATACAAAAAGAAAAAGAAAAAAGAAAAAGAAATACTGCCTCCCAAAAAGAAGAAAGAAAAAGGGTCACATGAATTTATGGACAAATTAGCACAAGTTAAAGGTAAAATCCTTTGGACTTTACCTTTAACAATGCACTTTGGCATGATTTGTTAAATGGACTGGTACTGATGCAGTGCTTTTGCTTTTCTAGTTTTAATGAGCACTCAAAGCACTCAAATCATAAACGCATTTACCTGTAATACTCATGCACATTTAACGTTTAACTGTCCAAGGACAGTGAAACAGGCAGGCCTTGCTCAGGGATTGAACTGATGTTCAGATCAGTAGATGATCTATTTCACCTCCTGAGCCACAGTGATATGGGTCCCATTGTCTCTCTATTAAAATATTTCTAACTTGATGGGAATTATCTGTTACAAGATGACAATGGTCCATCCATAGGACACAAGGGGTCACTGATGGAAATAAGAGTTTGACACAGGAAATCTGAATTAAAAGGACTGATAGACGTATTGTATGTATTGAATTCAAAAGCTAATGTTATTTTTAAAATATACTGGCTGATGGTAAGAGGAGGCTAAAATAAGTTCTGAAGTCTGGAGCTGATTAATGGATATTTAGTTGAGGTATTTGAAGAGACCAGTTCTTTGTCTTAATAGAGGATAAGATAGAATAGCTTAGCATTTTAGCATTGGAAATTTCATTTCTAAGATACTAAAATGGGAATGATATTTCTAAAAACACAACTGCACAAGCTTTCTTGATGTACTGCTCAAAACTTTGTATCAGACCAAAAGAGAAAAAGCAGATAGGGATGGGCTGGGGGACCGACTAAGCGGTGATGTGCTGAGGGAGGAAAAAGGAGCAGGATGCCACCATCTGTTAGCCATATGCACACCCCACAGCAGTAACATAAATCTCAACCACACTCAGCAATGCAAAGCTACATTCTGCCAGGCTAAACTTGTGCTCGCTAGCTGCATCAAGAGAAGTGTGCAACTCAGGCGTCATATAGATCGAGGATGTATATTCATTATATTGTAATAAAAGTTAAGCCGAAACACCATGGGTGGACTAAGACACTAAATTGGTCTGGAACAAGGTTTAGAAACATACTGGAAACCCTATCTCCAGTTGGGAACTAAAATATTGATGGGATGCTGTAAACCTGCTCAACGAGTTGCCAGCTAAGTAAGACTTAGTAGAGCAGTTGCACATTCTTTTTGAATATGCTACTGCTGTAGTGGACCCATAAATTACAGCTCCTAACTATTGGCTAGAAATTCGTAGGAAAAATACTGTGGCTAAGAAATGGTTGATTTAAAAGTTGTTTATAAAGGAAACGTTCTTCTGTTCTTCTCGTGTGGTCCCTTGGCCCTCCACTACACTAGGAATAGTAGATGTGCAAATACACAGGGCACTCTCACACAAACACACAGTTACAGGTCACCGGGGTTAATGGCAAGCCCAAGCAGGGCAATGTGTGGATGAGTTGGGCGTTACTTTGTATTTCAAATGAGCTGGAACTCACAAAGTTGATTCTTCCCACCATCCTCGTTTATGACAGTGTGTCCTCTACTACAGTGGCAGTTTCATCTTCAGTGACACAGTTAGATCTCTGCATCAGCCATATAACAGTCTACATGTGTTGGTGTATGAAATTTGAAAGAGGTTGGAGGCTGATGTCTTAGTTACAGGTGAAATAGCTAGGGTAAAAAATGGAAATAGTAGGTAAAAACACTTCACATCTGTCTACTAGTTTCTATTTTTTGATAATTGGTAGTTGTTTTTTTTCTAAATCACTTTTTAACCAGCAAGGAAAACCGATGGGTTTTTGTTTTGGGATTTCCCAGAGAAAACCTGTTAAACACTAGGACAACATATAAGCTGTACACAGAAAGTCTGAACGCGGGAACAAATTTGCAGCTAAGGCTAGAGTAAAAAGTAAAAGGAGTAAAAAACTCTTCTCTGTTATTCCACTCTCTTGTCTTCTACCTCATCAATTTTACTTTAAGATAATAGGGGCCAAATAATGTGCCCATAGTGTGTCTATAACTATAAAGATCTCTTGTCTTGTCTCAAATGACATTTAAGTAGTACAATCACATGTCACTCAAATGAAGTTTATGGAAAAAATGGTTTCTAATTTTAAGTGGAATTTTATTCTATAAAAAATCTCATACATGTGTGTGTATTTAAGATTTTGTACTATATTAAATTAACTATATGAAGCGAAGGAAACCTGCTCTTAAAAACAAATAATTTCCGTCTTTCGCATAGAGAGACATTCTTTTGGCTTTTTTGGTCTGATTTCATGGAACTTTAGATCGATTGAAATCATCACTGGTGAAGAAATGATATAATAACATAGTGGCCAGAGATGAGTCACCACTAATTTCACGTTCCCTTTCAAACCCACTGTTCAATTGTACTGTTCAAGAGCTGCGGGCGAGCTGAGCCCAGCCAATATGAGGGCCCAGTCCTGACATCACACTCATGCAGTGTGACAGATGGATGGGGGAGAACGCTCCAGAAAAAACATTTAAAAAACAGCAGCAGAAGCAGAAGTTTGACTCTTCTTATATCATTCGCTGAGCTGTGATCAGCAGAATCGGTAAGAAGGTGGCATCTTGTCAAGAGGTCTTGCTTACTAGGCAGTAACACAGTGACACGCTACAGTTACTTTAGGATAAGGAAACCATAACATAATCACAGTCCTACAGAGCATCATTGCTGTATGTCCTTCATCTGTCCTTCATCAGCATGCGTCTTCTATTAGGCTACAGAAGCCACAGCCAAAGTGGCAGCTTGCCTTATCCTCTGCATATGAAGCAAATGAGGCAATGTCATTCAGAAAATAATTGAAAACTATGGGGAACGCTGCTCAGGGACTGTTGGTCTGATGTATTGTTCCAGTAACTTGGGGAGACTGTTGATTAATTCCCAGTATTCCAACTACATTAACAAAATAGCCAGCTGATGAAAGCATAGCCATGCAAAGCTGCTCACCATTCAGCTGGCTATGCTCCAGCAGCAAAGTCAGTCAGCTGCCCGGTGGCCAATTAATCCATGTTTTAGCTCTTTGCTGCTTACTTTAATCATCTTTTCTAGATGTTGCACAAAAGTTATAAATAGAATTCTTTATAAATTGTGGAGAGATAAATGGTTTTCTTTGGCATCAGGATGGGCTGATGTAGCCCGTCACATGCTCAGTCAGTTGATGCAGGACAGTGACAGCTGTGACTTCCTGAATCTCAACTACTGACTCTGTTGCCAAGCCAGACTAATGGCATCTGGAGCAGTGTGCTTCCAAAGCAGTGTGCCGCTGATAACATTAGGTTCTATTTAAACCAAGAGTCATTAGGTGTATTATGTTAAAAACGCTGTTTGAAGTTGTATGGAGCATCGTTAAACATGTACTGTCCAACCAGTTTAATCTGCTCCAGAGTCCCTGCCTAGTAGCATCGGATTGCTACTGAGGGATTTCTTTGTTATTTAACATCACTTGGTGACATAAAAAAGATAAATAGAGTGTGTAAATGCAAAAGTGTGTAAATCTAAAATTAAACTAACCACAGGAGAATGAAAGGAACAACACAAAGCAAACTTTTCTCTCTGCCATATCAAATAAGCTGTTCATTAGGCATTTCAAGAAATGATCAAAGGAAAGTTAATGAAAGACGTACAAATGTCATGGTAGAACTGGCTATCCCGTGTGTCTGTCTCACAAAACGCATAAAACTTGTTCATCTTCCTTCACTCTGTCTTTTTTTTTTTTTTTTGCTCTTCTACTTCTTCCTTTCATCTTCAGCCAGACGCTTTTGGACATGTAAGATGTAAAAAAAAAAAATGCAGGAAGGAGAAGAAGAAAGAAAGGACAGTTCTAAAGGAATATGGCTCGTATTAATCTGGAAATATTGCTTTACCTCATCTGAACTAAATTACCGGTCTGAACTCGCTGTCCTCAGAGAGTAGGCAGATTTCCACCGGCAGCCCAGATGGGCAAGGAGTGGTCGACAGATCTGTCACCATGACCACAGTGAGCACATGAACCCCTGGTCTGTCAAGCTCTGTTGCTGTCCTTTTATACAGCGGATCAAAAGTGTTTCTTTGTTATTGTTGGGCTTGGATTTTATACTCAGGGGCAGCATCTCTGGAGGAGAATCCAGAAGTTTTTAGACTCTTTCTCTCTCTCTTTCTTTGTCCTGTTTCCTGCTATCTTTGTGGCTTTGTGAATGTGTATTCTTAAGAAACCAAAATTCCTATAAGTAAGGACATGAAGGTCCTGAGACATGATCTATTATTCTAAAACTATTAAAGACACAATGAAAGTATGGTGTTGTTCAAGCTTACCAAGGCTTGTGGTTTCTACTGGTAAGGAACAATGCCAGGTTGGAATGACCAGCAGCCTCTCTCACTGCCATTATGAGGGATATAAAGCTGCGTTTTGACACACTAGGAGTGAGTACTAGGCCATTAGCCTGCTCTTACCCATAACCGAGCATAAATTGGAGATAGAGAGGACCCTCGGAAGGGTGACGGTCAAGTGATACCTGTATGACACATCAAAGACCAGTGGCAGTCAAGCAGCACTTGTTCCTACAATTACACTGTGGTAAGAGAGCACTCTGTTTTTAGTGGAATGGTTTAGAATTGTGAAAAGGGGCTGAAATGATGCCCTCAAATGACAGATATTGTTGCATCACTCCACTGTTCTCACCTGTGTAAGAATACTCAAGAGAGACTTTCCTTTCATGTGTACCTGTCCAACAGACGAGGCAGCAAAGGAGGAAAATCGACCTGTTTTTGCTCCTACACCAACTCCAGTTTTCACTGTTAAAATTTTTTTTACAAGACAGAAGTATGCTGTGATTTATCTCCAACGATAATTTTTCGTGAAAGAAATCATAAATTACCTTGCAGATGCCCCAGACAGCAGTTTCTGATAGAAACCAGCAGGAATGTTGCTGTCTGTGTGTGACATGCAAAAAAGGTGCTTCTAGCGTTTTGGTTACAGCTGCACAAACATAATGAGCATGATGGGGCGGCTTAATGAACAACTGATGCAGCTGATCAATTATAAAAGTGAATAATATCATTGAAATGGATAATAGAACTGTAATACTTATATTAATTATTACTGAAGTTATTATTACGTCGGTTATTAGGTCTAGGTCTATGTTTCGTATTAAAAAAAAATATGAATATAGCAAATTACATTTGTTATTATTAATGTCTTCATCAAGAGTCATTAGCTCTGATTCCAACGGTGATGATAATATTTTCCCACATAAAACATGTTTTACACTACATGCATAGCCAGAGTTAAACAGAATCAAATTACAAGTGTAAAGATTCTCAGTATTCATTATGTTTTCTATGATCTCCAGATGTGATATGGAAATAGGAGTGTTGTTGTAGATCTGTTGAGGACGGAATGTTTGGACAGGTTTTTGACACAATCTTCAAAATACTAAAGTTGAAATGTGATTTCAGACAGAAAGCAGGGCTTGCATGACGCATGAGAATTATTGCTGTTAGTGTGGTAAAACTGTTTTCAAAATCCAAATACATGTTAGGGGTACAGGAAGAGGCTCCAGCGAAAAATGCCAGCTTTCACAGTTCATAGACGCAGTAACCATTTATGGACGTGGTTCATTCAGAGGGACCAGATCAAAACATCGATTCATGCCTTTTAGTACAAGACTTTCACAATTATGATACATATCAGTTAATAGAACAGATGAATGGAGGAGTGGTATAGAAGCTAGGTTGTGACTGTCTGAAGCACCGCATTTGATGTGAGCTGACCAGAACATGGACAGTAGGACTATGAAACCCATCTGACAAGTTCTGTCCTCAGATGAAGTTGATAAATTTATTCGTCTCTTTGTTGAGAGGTCCCTCCACTCATCTTAGTGAAAAAATCAACACCATGTCATTGCAGTTTGATGTGTCAAAATATATCATAGCTCAAATTTACCATTGCTGCTGTTTGTCAGCTGATCTGAGAGCTTTATTTTTATTTTTTCTCATCAAATTTGCTCCTGCCACACAGAGAACAAAGATTTTTGCACACCCCTTCTTCATCCAAGTCATTGGTTCCAATCAGTAGCTCCTATGTTTGTATATTTACCTGGTTTGCCTACAGGTGACCTCTGACCTCAGGAAACACAACTCCGTGGGAGAGAGAAATGCTCCGGTGACAGGCCCACTCGTGGGCGGCAGAGCGGTTTTATACTCAGACTGGCATTATCTGCATCTCCTGCTCTGCTCAAAAGGACAGGGCCACTAAATATACCCTGTAAGGCCTTCCCAGGCTCCTCTGGGCTGGGGAGATGCAGCCACCGCTTGGGCCGAAGGCCAATGACATGGCTGCCGACCTCCACTGAAAGTATTTTTAAGGTCAATTACAGGGTACAGTGCCTTTAGATGGCCGACTGGTGCTGAGGAGGCCTCATATTAAAGGTTTATGTGGAGAAGGACCAGAGAACTTTGCCTTTGCTCACCCCAGCTCCCATTGTTACCACACACCCACTGAGACAGTGCACCCAGAAAGATTCCTATGGTGATATATGTCATATATGCAAGTGTTTTGAGTATGTTTATGTGAGTGTTTTCTCTTGCAAAGTGTTTCAAAGACAGATCGTTATTAAGTATATATTGTGACGAGTCTGTCAGTGGCTCATCATTCTGGAATGTGTTTTTACTGATAATGTAGTTTTGTAAAAATGATTATTTATGCATCTGTCAGTGTTATCTGGAAATTGTTGTAAATCCCGTTGTCATTTAAGGTTATGTTGTGGTTATTGGAATTTTAACTGAAAAGAAGAAACTCTAGCCTTCTAAACTGTAAGCACTTTTCTTGCATTGAAAGCTTCCTCCATGCTTATAGTGGCAATTAAAAAATCATTTGAGACAACCTTTATAATGCACATTAACAGATACAAACAGATAAACAGAGCTTGGTCCTCATTAGGCTTATCTTAATATTCCCTCACACATACACTCACACAAGCCCCATTCTCTTTACATAGGCCACACACGCAGACCGCCACAGCTGACCGACACTTGATATAAATGAGCATCCAGCAAGATGCATTTGGTTTTTTTCATGATTCATTCCAACACGACTACACTATGCCATAAATACAGGCCTGTCAAAATGTGTTCTACCCCACAGAGAGGGGAGTGGTGTGAGGTACAGTAGACACCATTCACTCTGTGTTTGGAAGGGGCAGAAAGTTGGAGTTGGTGGCTTTGGTCTCCCTGAAGAGTAAGGTATTGATGGGACAAAAGTGAGGAGAAGGATTGAAAGGCCCATTTGTGAGGGTCAGTCATCTCTGTGTTTGCTATGCTGTGGCTCTGGTGCAATTCAATGGACGCTCTATCCACCCGACCTATTTCAATCCCAACTCCTAAGTCAAAAAAATAAAAAATAAAGACACTGCAACTCAAAAAGGTCACACTTATATTCATTTTATCCTAAAACATAATCACTTAATCATTTTAAATCAGTTGCCCTTCAATTAAGTTCAATAAATTCTTTCTAGAAAGTCCAAGTATAGTTTGTCTTTGTGAACATGATCATAAAATTGTTTGGGTTTTGTTCTGAAATTAAAAAAAAAAAACTGCTTTAATTACAATTAATAAAAGACCTTTTCAAATAAAAAAAAAAGCAGTTATGTTTTTGTGCGGAACTGGACTGTAGTTCACGTGCGGTCACAGTCCCACAGTTATGCTTATAGATTTATGAAATGCAATCAAGGCGGGTCAGCCCACTGTTTTAGTGGTCTTATCGTAAACATACCATGGGCTGTGTGAGAAGTGCTGAAATTGTCACAGCATACCACCATATCGGTTTAAATTGCCACAGCAGTCAAGGCTATAAGAGCCTGAATAAATACTATTCCATTCCAACGGAGTCGTTCTTATTATTAGCAATCGTCTGGATTTGAATTACCCATATAAAACAGAAAAGTAAATCAGTGTATTGTATAGGTTGTGTAATCCTTACCATTTCTTACAGTGCTGTGCAAAGACTTCAGTCACATTTCAAATCTGAATATTTTGCTTTTATTGAAACATCTGCAAAAATACATGAAAATACAGTATATAAGGCAAAACAGAGTTTTCATTTTTTGTGTAATTTGGCATACAGCCACTCAGCCTTTTGTCTCTGTTTCCCTTCCTGAAGAATGGCTTCTTTACAGTCACTCTTCCACTGAGACCATTTCTGACGAGGCTTCAATGAATAGTTGTTAGATCTGTTGAAGGGCCTGATCCTTTGTTGGATTTTTTCCTGTTTCTTAAGGACATGACTTTCAGATACATTCATCTTCTGTTGATAGTTTTAAGCCTACCACTTCTTCTTTGTCTTCTGCTTGGCCAGTTTCCTCATTTTTAAGGTCACATTGCACAGCATGCCAAGATATGCCAAGTTTTCTGCTAACAGCTCTTTGGGAATTACCTTGTTGGTGTGAAATACTATTTTATGCCTGTAAAACTATGTTTTCTTTGGCATTTTTCATAGATTAAGCAAAAGACATGGGAACTATTAACTGTTTCTCAAGAGCACTTTAAAACAATTACCAGAAAGTCTGGCTTTTTGGAAACAAAATATCAAGAAATGAAGGGTGACACAAGGCTTTTGCACAGTACTGTACACAGAGTATTTTCCATCCATCCATCTTCTTCCGCTGAGTATTAAGCGGAAGAAGAAGCGGAGTATTTTCCATGTGGTACATATATTGAAATTGTTTTAGTCAAAAATAAATATGATTATAATTTTCAGAATCTTCTGGTAACTAAGTTTTGAAGTAGATTTGAAATAATTCTGTGCTGCTTCTTTCAAGGACGTATTTGACTTAGAATTAAGTTCATATATAGTGATTATGTCTACCTTTGCTCTTTCAAGAACACACTTTCTTCAGCTTTCCCTCTTTTACCTGCGGTGCACCTCATGACGTTGTCTTCCTGGGAACATCATCACTCCTGATCGACATGATGGGGCGAGTACACATCGCCAAACTGCTAAGTCTACACTGGCTGGGGTGCCCCATGTTTGCCCTGGGGGAGAGCATCTGCTCTTGTCTGCTGGGCTCTCTCGGTCAGAAATGGCACACCATGGTGTGATGGACTCTACCGGTCACTGTTCATCGGCATTGTAGGTGTGAAATTCCCAGGAATCCCCAGTACGGCTGCTTCAGAGTCCAGTAGTTGAATCAGAGAGAGGATGGGAATGGATGTGTTAGACCTTTTGGTCAGACATCATCACCGTGTCTAACTTGAAACCCACAGTCTAATATTTCTGGGGCCCATTCTTGCCTCAGGACATAAACTTACAAAGCACTCATTGAACTAGTCTTGGGTTTGTAAAATATTTTCTTTCCTGGTTGTTAAGTTTTAATGTAATTGATTTTATAGGACATTTCAGGTGTCTAACAGTCAGTGACTCATGGAATATACTCACCACATGTAGTCAGCGCCTACACTCAGTGCCCTTAATTGACAGTTACAGGAGCGTTGTTGGTGGTGGTGATGGGGAGGCCTTTCATTGGGCCTCTGGGTGTGTCACCAACATGACCTGGAATAACCCAGTTACTTTAAAACCTTACTGCAACTGTGGCAAAATCGGGTTGCAGAAATAATTTAAAAACTTGGAACCAAAGCAGTGTTCTTGCTATTACTTCACTGAGATGCTGGAGTCCAGTGACGCTGTCTTAGCTTTTACAGTATACAAAGCACTCAAGGGTTCATCTCTTCTTTAGCTGTTAAGGTACTTCGATGTCAAGTTACCACATGTTAATTGAGTACACCAAAACAGTGACACACAGCCAGGGAGCAAGATCTCATTCAACATTAATCTTGCCATGGTTAAACCACTCTATCCTCTAAAAGGCTGAAAAGAAAAGCTACACTGTATATTTAGGGGAGGTGAATTTACACATTTTCCCCCAATCTATGTTTAGTTTTAGGGAACTATTTTTAGTAACTTTATTACAGTCAGTCAATAAATCTGTGCATGCAGAATTACTGCTAAACGGTCAAAAGTTTTATTAGTTTTTTGACCCAGGTGTTGCTCCAGTCAGGAAAGCTAGAATCTTTTGTGGTCACTGTTAAAAAACTCTAATAAGCATCAGCATTGTTTTCTCTGGGGTTTTTTTTAGTGACACACAGAAAGAAGGACCATTTAGAGACCCCAGACGGTTGGCAGGAAGAGGATTTGTGTACTAGCGGAGAGTTTAAATTGAATTCCCCGTGTGGGCAGCTGGTGGTCTGATATGCACAGACTACAGGGCTAGGTTTGAGCAGGCTCCACTCTTTTATATACATTCATCTTACAAAGCGGTTCTCATTGAAGTGACGTTCAATTTGGCATGGCTGTTGGTACCAGATTGGCTGATCTGAACATTTCAGGAATTGCTGATCTACTGGGATTTTCCTGCACAAACATCTCCAAAAATGCCTAACTGATGTCAGTGGACAATGCCAAGCAGGGGCGTAATTTCCAGGGGGGTTATGACCCCCCCAATAATCAGACCCAGCCAATATAACCCCCCTCCCCCCCAATAAAATTATGAATTATATCTTGCTTAAATAGGCTGTTGATTTTCTTTACTCATTTCAGTTATTACCAGCAAAATAGTTGCATGTTTAATCATCTGGGAATTTACAACATATTTATTTATTTAGACAGAGATCTTGACCCCCCCAATGTTCAGCACAAAGTTACGCCCATGATGCCAAGACTTCTATGAGCCAACAGGATGGAACAACAACTCAAATAATTACTTGTTAGAATCATTGTATGCAAAAGAGCAGCTCTTAATACAATTACAAGTCTCTTAATACATGCTATAGATGGACTACAGCAGCAGAAGACAACACCAAGTGCCACTCCTGTCAGCTGGGAACAGTAAACTGATGTAACAATAGCCTTCAGATCAGGCTTATCATTGTCTGATCTGACGAGTCTTGATTTTAAAATTTCGCTGGTAGCATTGCAATTTGACCGTTTCAATAGTGTGGTGGATATTTTCTTTGCACTTTTTGGGCTCCTTAGTACCAATTGAGAATCATTTTAACTCCAGAGTCTAACTTAACATCGTTGGCGACCATGTCCTTACTGTTTCCATCTTCTGATGGCTGCTTCCAGCAGGATAATGCACCATGTCACAAAGCTCAAATCATCTCAGTGAGTTCACTGTACTCACAGAGTTTCCACACTCACTCAATCCAAGAGAGCACCTTTGGGATGTAGTGGAACGCAAGATTCACATCATGGATGTGCAGCTGACAAATGTGCAGCAGCTACGTGATGCTATCATGTTAATATAGACCAAAATCTCTGAAGAAATGAGACAGTTCCAAAAGCAAAAGAGAGTCCAGCAAAGTATACCTGATAAACTGTCAGGTGAACATTATCATTCATTTAATTTACACAATCCTCTCTTCTTAAATTGGGTAAAAAGCAACAGAAATTATGTTGTTTATTTTTAGTCTAATGAGTTGTAGGCCATGTCTGACCTGTACTAGATTAATAAGTGATTTAAATCGGTGAGATGGGATTTACAATTTGCTGTACCAGTCATGAAAACAAAGGGCACAGAGGTTTGTCCTCTTTGAAACAAAAAAGAGGGAAGAATGTGAGAGTTGTTGTTACTGCTAAACTTTGCCGCACTGCACTGTACTGTATTTACACCACAGCTCTGTAGAGCCCCTAGTGGCTAGGTAGGATGTTGAGTGTATTCACGTTCCTAAATACCAATTTTAGATCAATCATATCTCTCTTTTTTTTAAACTTTCTCCCTCTTTCTTTCTATTTATATTTCTCTATATCTTTCATTTTATTGTATGGGTTTTTGCTTTTTTTGTTTTCTGTTGGCTGCAAAGTCTGATGGCAGCCTGTCGTGACACATCTAATTTTCCTTATCGCATGACCACTTTGTGCTATTTTTATCAATTTACCATCTTTAGGGTAATGACCATACCTGATTATATTGCAGACAGTAAACAAACAGCAGCTTTCAGATGTTGGATTAGTCTTTTCTTTATCACCAAAGCCTCCAATTAAAGACATAAAACACCACAGAAAGGCTGTCCATGTCACTGGTTTTGGAGGATTAGTGTTTCTTAGCAATGAAGTACACAGAAATGACTTTGTCTCTTCTTTCTCTGTCATTGCTCTACCAAACCATTTTCAGCTGTCTCAATCCCCAGTCTCGTGTCTGAGTTTTCACAGCCTACAATGAAGGCAGCCCATAACTTTAAGTACTGTTTTGTGGACCTGTGTAAATTTGACACCATTATGCCACTGAGAGGGTCTGTGTAGGTGTTAATGTTAGCATGGGAGATTGCCAGAGATCTGTATAATGCCTGCTTACCTCATCATGTGCTGCCAAAAAGTTCTCCTTTACTCTTACATTATGCTGACATTTTGGTCCTTCTGCTCTGCTCCAAGATCTCTGGCTGTCTTTTTTGTTGTTGTTGTTGCGGTATTCATATTTGTCCCAGCTGCTCTTTTGCTTATCCCTCTTCCTGTTCCTGTTCAAGGAGCTAGCACTGTATCTTAGAGCGCTGTCCTCTTATTTAAACTTAATGCCTTCTTTTTCTGCAAAGGTAAATCAAACTGAGGCCAACAGATTTGCCAGTAGTGGTGGATGTAGAGATGTCCTGTGATGATGTCTTTTTAAAAAAAAAAAAAAAATTTAGCATCAATGTTTAACTTTCATGCTATGATCTTGAAGTTGGCATGCAGCAGCTGAACTTCCACAGAAACCTAACTAGAAGTGATTTAAAGTATAATGTGTTTTTTTGTTTCTGAAGTCTCTATTACCAGTTGACTTGAACCTTAATTTTAACCTTAATTTGTTTTAGTGTACTTTTCTTTCACTTTACAGCCCCCTTTTTCTGCCACTGCCCAATTTAAACTAGCAAACTTGGCAGAGCAAGGTTTGTGTGTGGTGGCACTGGGGGCAGGGCGTAGAGCTTGCCTGGGCTGACTGTACCCAGCCCCTCATAATTACGGACAGTAAACAGCTAGTGCTTTTAGGTCTGATTTTCCCTGTCTCATGGGGAGAGAGTTCACTTTGGCATGAGAAAAAAAGGCAAAGAGGATGAAAAAAGGGGAAAAGACATTCTGAAGGTGGACAAAAAACGTCATCCTTATTCTTGGTGATGAATATGGAAGCAGTTTGCAAAGAGTTATAAACACACAGACAGTCATTGTGCCCACCCCCAGAACTTAACACACACACACACAGTCATAGTCCTTCCTGAGCAGCAGTCGTTTGATGTGATCTTATAGTAAGTCTTAATTAAAACTTCCAACACCCCCTGGTTAAGTATGTGTTTGGTCTTTTTCCTTCACTCCCTGAAACTGTCAAACTGATCACCTATTTTATGTCTCTCTCTGTGTCTGTGTTTTTCTTTCCGTCTGCCTGCCTGTCTATGTCCTTCCCCTGTCTCTTTCCACTATTTCTAAAGCGAAGCCCTTCTGTCCTACACCCAATACTTGGTCTAAATTTACTTTTGGTCTTCCTTCTTTTCTTTCTTCATTTTAATTTCCTAGACATTTAACGCAGTCACTGGCAAACTCTCACACTTTATTTCTCCCTATTGCATTTTGAGGTTTCACTGGCAGAAGTTGAACTGATTTTGCGACATTATATTTCATTCATAAGGTCCAAACTAAGCAAATAACTCTCTGTGTATTCAAATGATTTGCTGTATGACATCTCTGTTTCTCCATCTTCTTCCTCATTGCTCTTTTTCTCTGTCCGTGCACTGCACGGCACTAGCAGGCGGTGGGACTGGAGGTTTTCTTTGGCAGCCTGCTCCCCCTCTCTTGGCTGAGACAGGGCCTGTGCTACTGGCTGGGAGTGTGGAAGGGAAGCAGGGAGGTAGTGAAGGCAGAGGGGAGGGAGAGAATGGGCTTGGGAGGAGAGAGGCTGGAGGGGTAGAGGCGTGGTCTCAGCTGGTAATGAAGTCTTCTCTTTTCATCCTCAGAAGGCAGAGTGGGAGCGAACGGGCCCGGGGTCTGCGCAGCTCCACAGCCTTCTCTGCCTCTAAAGTGTGCTGAGCGCTGCTCCGCTCTGCGCTGCCTGTGCCTGTCTCAGTTCCCGTCTGCCACAGCTGAGAGATACAAAGATACCAAGACTGAAAGAGACCGCTACAAACATGAAGCTTTTCCTTGCATCGGCTCCACAGCGCTACTCTTGAGGTAAGACTTCCTTCTTTATGTGCTGCTCCTGACCGTGCCTTGCTATGTGCTCTGCTTTACTGTCCGTCAGTCTCTGTTGATTGTTGTGGTGGGGGCTGGGAGGTGGGGGTGTAAGGGGGCCTGTCCAGGTTAAGTCACTCCCACTTTCATCATGCATGTGTACGTGTGTGCACGTGTTTGCCCATACAGTATGACCAGTTGTGGGTAGCTGTGTTTTGGCTCATGTGAGATTGCACCTCTGAATATGCAGCATGTGTGTGTTTGTGACTTTGCACAAATGAATGCAGTCAGCGTCAGCAGTGAAAGGTTTATGTTAATGGTGACAAATGGGTTGTAGCCATGCAAAGACTGTGGCTGAGGCACACATGAAGGAAACAGGATGAAGTGGCAGGCATTATTAGAAAAAAAAAAACTTTGGAAAAGTAAGGTGAAAGTGACTATTCTGTAAGAATGTTTTGGTTTTTTAAAAATTGCTTTGTTTGTCAGATGAACTTAATATCACTCTTTTTACTGCCCTTCTGGGCTAGTGTTAATGTAATATAGAGCCATAAAGTCATTTTAAATGAGCTGCTAAATGGTGTGGTGTTACTGCACCTGAGTGTTTGGCCACATGTGGATATTTATTCATTTGCACTGTTTATTGCTGTTGAATGCAAAAGGCTAGTGGGGCCCATCTCTGTAAATAAAAAGGACAGCAGGCACTCATCTGCAGCCCAGTGACACCAGGCTTTGAAGTGATTTCAGTGGATCTGTCCTCCTCCCCGCTGGGCATTTCAGATCCGGCCTGCAACTCTCTTACTTTCATCTGCATTCCCTTGGAAATCCATCCATCTGTATTCTTTCACACACCTCCTTCCTGATCCCATTCACCCCATGAGTTCTTGCACCCTGAAACCCCTCTGCGAGGCCTTCACCTCCTATCAACACCTCCTGTATTTTCATAGACAGTATTCCTACTGTTTTTATTCTCCATCTCATCTGACGAGCTTCCAGGGAACGGGTCTTTCCGATACCTCTCCCAGAAAAAAAAAAAAAAGCTAAGTGACTTTCCATTAGTTTTTGCTAGGCCATGAGAATTATGGTTTCCCAAATGAATGGTGTACAGGAGCCTAGCTTAATTGAAAAAACACAAGCATGGTCTGCCATGAGGAGACGGTCCTTGTGTCACTGTTGAACTGTGCGAATGTACTTTCCAGAGCTGGCGAGAAAGAGAGAGAAAATACAAAAAAAGAGCACGAGAAGGAGTACAGACAGAAGGCTGGGGCAAACAGATTTATTAAATAATAGTGTGGAGAATGAAAAGAACTGATTGAAAACATTGGTGGTGTTACACAATGCCGATCAAGCAGCAAATAAAGATGAATCAGCAGAGGGCATCAAATTATATAAAAATTCTTCTAAAGAGAGCCAGAAGAGGAAAAAACAGTACAGCGTGAGTGAACTTCCAGTTTGGCTTCAGAAAGGATAGTTTGGATAAAGTGAGATTTTAGTGGCAAAAAATGACATAAGACGCCCATGTTGAGGCAGTTTGCTAGCACTTTAGCCCCAAGGACAACAATAGAACACAATAGAACTGCACAGTTCTGCAAGTTTGACTTGTAAAGCACTCCAACACACACTATCAATATCTGCCTTGCCTCCTGCATTCTCTCCATCTTATTTCTCTTCTTCCCTTCCACTCCCCCACTCCCTTCACTGTGTTTGTGTGAGATACTTGTGAAGCAGCCCCATATTGTGATGATTGAGGCCCTGTCATTGATTCAGATGGCACATTTGTCAGACACATGTTTGCCAGCAACTGCTGTTGCTAGGGTGCGCGGCGCTGCTGTGGAAAGCATCTCTTGTTGACTTCCTCACTGGGTGGTTCATGTGTTTGTCAGGTCACCGTAACCCCTGACACCATCACCACCTCCTGCTTTTCGTACTGCCTGTTAATGTAACTCTAGACTCCCAAAGAGATTACCGCCACACTCATGCATCACTGCTGACATAAGGAAACATAAAAGATCAACATTTGCAACTGCAAGAGGATAACAAAAAGTATTTGTTGTAAGAATCGTCCACAAGAATCCTCTGATGAAAACACATGCAGGCAGCCTTCACTGGAGAATGTGTAAAAAAAAAAAATATAACCCCAGGACTTAATACTGATTTACTACTCCAGAGGTGGCACACACATATTATTTGTGATAAGTGCACTTTTTTTCAATTTATCCTCACTGACGTGTCTAAGGGGCATGACAATGGTTTAAAGGTTGGTTTATTATCAGCTCAGCAGGTACGTAATACAGTGGAGAATATTCCAATATTCCATTAATTTTTATGTTGAGTGATGGCATCATGACTTTCTGACTTCTCTGGCTCAGTGCTGGCAGGACTGAGAAGACTTTCATTATAATTTGGTAGTGAAAGGTGAACGGTGACTTCAGTGCTCATGTCTGCTCTGTCCTTCCTCCGTGGGATTAGAATAGAAATATAGAATAGAAATATCCCGTATTGTCAGTAACTGGGAAAATTCAAGTGTTCCCGCAGCAAAGTGACAGGCAGATGGAGCATGGAGATAAAAAAAAAAACAATTTACAGCATAATAAAAAAAATAATGTGCAGTTATTAAGTTATTAAAAATGTAAAAGATTATTAAAAACAGAAAATGGAAAAACTGTGCAAATAACAGTGGTGTTATTTTTGCCAAAGTTCTTCTGTTTCCTTCCACCTGCACTGGGTCGAGAGGGCATCCGAAAGCAGCGCTGGCCTTCATGATGAGCTTCTCTAAACGCTTTCTCTCAGCTGTAGATAAGCTACTGTTCCAACAGACAACATCATAGAAGATGGCTGACATCACCACAGAGTGAAAAAAGGTCTTCAGAAGCGCCCCCCTCCAAAAGATCTCCTCAGCAGTCTGCTCTGACCCTTCCTGTAAAGAGCATCAGTGTTGTGACTCCATTTATTCTTCAGGTGAACATCCGTGTACTTATAAGAGTCTGCTCTCTTAATGTCAGTTCCCTGGATGTTCACTGGTGTCGGTGTGGTGGGTCTGCACCTGCGGAAATCCTACACCAGCTCCTTGGTTTCCCACATTGATCAGAAGATGGTCACGCTGGCACCAGTCCACACAGTCTGTATTCTGAGTCATCCTCACCTGTTATGAGGCCAGCTATACCAGAGCTATCAGTGAGGTAGTCCACTAACCACTGGGACAGCTCCAGCTTCTACCTCAGAAGTCCAGGCTGGATGGTATTCAAAGCACTGGAGATCCTTACAGTGCTTCCAGGCTTCTCCAGCTGGGTCAGAGTTCGGTGCAGGACGTAGATGGTGGCATCATCCACCCCGATTCTAGGCTGGTAAGCAAACTACACCAGATCCAATGAAGACTGAAGGAGGAGGCAAATATGTTTGAGGACCAGTCTCTTGAGGGTCTTAATCAGACGTGAGATCAGTGCTACCAGCCTGTGGCTGCTGAGGTCCTCCGGATGCGTGGTCTTTGGTACTGGTACCATATAGGATGTCTTTCACAGCTGTGGTACTTTCCCCAGCTTCAGGCTCATGTTGAACATGATGCCAAACAGTTGGTCAGCGCGGCACCTCAGGAGCTTGGAGCTGATTCCACTTGGACCTTCAGCCTTTTGCATCTTGATCTCTCGCAGCTCGTTCCTCACCTGAAGTGTTGAAAGGGACAGGATGGTGTTGGAGGAAGGGGGGCGTGGGATGGAGTCTTTTGAAGCAGAGGTGGTGGATGATGGCTGAGGGCTAAGAAGTCATGGGAAGAAAAGCTGGCACTGGTTGAAGATAGGGTGTTTGCAGCAGAGATGATGGGGCTGGGGGAGAGCCTTCATTTCAGGGTTGATCCAGGGCTTGTTGTTGGAGAAACACTGTACCTTCAAAAGGGGCAGAGTGTCATCCGCACAGAAGTTAATGTAGTCAGTGATTATGGATTATGGTGCAAAGGTATTGGGGAAAAAATAAGTTCTCCAAAACTTCTCCAGACATGAAAAATCTAAGTCTGTGTTAAACTGAACTGACCCTCATGTTGAGGATTATCACTGGTGATGAAAGCTGAACCTCACACTATGACCCTTAAGACCAAACAACACTCTTGACTTCGTGGAGTCCAGTTCTTCAGAAAGCACATCATGTGAGGAATGTGAACAAGAGCATGGTTATCGTTTTTTGTTTGTGTTTCTTTCTCTCTTTTTTTATTTTGAGATTGTCAGGGTTGTGCACCGCAGATGAACACAGTGTCAATCTGCCAGACTTGATTTATGCACTAACGTCCTACAGAGTAAGGGAACATTTAGCACATGTGAAAATGCTGGTAAAAATCGCAAAGTTTTTTGGAACTACCACCACAATCTTTGCTTATCTCCTATCTTTTCTTTTTACCAAATTTGCGTTGGGGCGAGTTTGTCAGGTCTTGACACAGTGGAGATTCAGCATGAATCCCAAACAAACACAAAGTGGTCAGAACAGTATCAGCAGGATGACTGGAAGCAGTGTATGACTGCACAAGGAGACAACCTTGAAGGGTGTAGATTTGATTGGAATTCTTTGTAAATAATGTATTTTGAGGACATAATGAGTTTAATTTGTGACCATAATCTGTGCGTTATTTACTGTTGTCAAGGACAAAATCCAGATTTTTCTCAGCACTAATTTTTAGATGTTGACTAGTTTCTACTTGCTTAAATATTCCATTTACCTTTATCTTATTCTCACTGGTGAATGATCAAAGAAACACAGTCTTAGTAAACGAGTATTTCTTTAATTATTACTGACTACACCCATAATAATTTTCAACCATAACTGGAATTACCATACTGTTATATTTTGAATTCCCTCCCTCCATCTTTTACTGGACACTGTTGCCTCCTGAGTGTGAGCAGAAACCATCTACAGTTGGCGAAAACATAAGAGAAATGATGCGCTTGGTAATACCTTAAAGGAAAGAGCTTTGAATTCATGATAAATTATTGCTTTCATCACAGACTTCTCATGGTGCTCCCAGTCATTAAAACTCAAAAAACCTCAAAGTTAGATGAGAGTATTTTTAAATTTATTGGCCCATATAATTTTCAGCTAAATTTGAATATATAATTGAAGAGATGGCCTCATGATTAAAAATTGTTATGTGTTTGTCGGCTGATCGCTAACATCAATAGAGACCAGTGTGATTTAAGACACTGGCACTATAAACAGCAGACTTCATATTACAAAAATATTGTGCAGTAATTTTTACTTTTATTGTTCCTTTTCCAGCATCCTTTGTACCGCTCTCAGTTTATTTATTCCATTGTGTAAGTTGTGCAGTAAGTGACATGAATATTATCAGGACACTCTTAGAATTGAACTTCTTGACCTCATTCACCTCATATCCTTTCCTCAGCTTGCTTGCTTTCACTGTAACTCTCAAACTTTTCAGTCAGGCATTACTGGCTTTCCTTTAAAGAGTCTTTATAATGAAGTACTTCATTTAGTAATTAGCTCATTTATGCGACCCACTGTCAGGTGCCTTCTCCAGCTGGTGGCGCTCTTACTGGCGAACTAGTCTGTCCATGCCTAGAATCAGGCCTGTAAATAGGATTTGGAGGCAGATGCTTTATAAATTGCAGTGCAGATGTAAAACACATGACTTTGGGGAGCAGCGAGTCCCTCAGGTTCTATCATTTTGTCTCTTTCTCCTACCTACTTCTACCCCTCTTATTCTTTGATTTCTCTGTCCTCTTATTCAACTACTGCACATCCGCCATATTTTCCATCTTATTGTATGTCTGTATTTATCAGATCACACCTTCATTCTGAAGGTCTCCTTAACCTCCTACGCAAATCCAAGTTAATATATAGATATGCAATGTGTTCTAAAGTGTGCATGTGTCCGTGTGTTACGGTGCGCATTTTATGCATTCTTGACTGTAAGTCCAAATTTCTGTGTCAGACTGTAGGTGGTGTACTGTGGGTCTGCTGACAAATAACCTCTGGATCAGCCGTCATGTGTTTATTAGACACTCTAGCCAACAGGCAGAAAATTGGCCTGAATTTTTGCCTTGCACCTCTGCTCTTCTGCTGCGTGAAGGCAGACCCAGCAGCTCTGATTGCTTCTGACACTGACAACAAGACCTAGCTTCCTGAGAAGACTTTCTGCAGAGCTCCTCTTGTATCTGCACAGAAAAGTCAAAGGTGATCAAATCAAATAAGATGTTTTTTCTCTAACGCTTGCCAGAACTTAGAGGTCAGACAGCGAGTTACGTATGGATTGGCAGGTTTATGTTTACTTTCAGTGTGCTGAAATATGTCTTTATCCCATTTTTTTAACCCTGACATTTGAACCTGCTGCATCATTCCTTTGTGAGTGAAGGGCAGATGCATCATTTGTAAATTATGCTATAGTTACCTTGGCCTGCAGCTTGATAACTTCAGGATCACTTTCCCTTTTCAACCCCTCTCCGCTACATTCCTGCTGGTCTCTGCTTACTTCTACGTTTCGCTCCAGATGTGGCATTGTTTGGACACATTTGTTTTGGGCTGGGGCCGGTAGACCTGCTCACAGTCTGATGTCATGCTCTATTTAAAGGGAAAGCCATGAGAACTGGGTGGAACGCTGTGGTTTCACTTCAAAGCTTCTTTCTTGGACTACTGATGACTGTCATCCGTGGCACAGCAATCTGTGTCATGGACAGATGACCACATTCATTTTAACTGTTGACAGATATGTGATTTTAAAAAGGCTTATAGAGGAGGCAGGATTTTGCACAAAAATCAGGAAGTTTAACTTTTACCTCATGGCCTATGAGTTTTACTGAAGTTTTCTCAGTTTCACAGTTCTTTAAAATAACCTGCCACTCCTACAAAGAAACAATACAGGGTCTTATTTAAAGATTAGGCTCAGGCTGTTTATGGTATAACTGAGAGAAACCTGATACTATAGTTGGATGAGATGAAAGGATGATGCCCTCAATTGAACCAACAAACATGACAGGTTTTTATGGGTCAGGGGAGTCACATGCTGCTTAAACTTTCATGCCTCTCTAATTAGCTCTGTCAGTCAATGAACCTGGCACCTCATGCCATTAAAGAATGGGATAATGAATCCTGTCTGTCTCTCAGTGTGTGTGTGTGTGTGTGTGTGTGTGTGTGTGTGTGTATAGGGTATTCTGTACCACATTAAATATGAAATATCTCACAGTGTTCCAGCTATATGGGGGTTAGGATAAGGGCATCTTTTCCTCGATGACTGAGCTTATTGTGTCTCTTATTTAAACTGTGAGCATAGTGGAAAGCCGCTTTACTGTCAGATTCCCCATGGGAGCTCTGCCTTCAGCACTATTTGGCCTTCAAACACATATATATTTGCCAGGTCCTCTCTAGTGTTTCTGCTTCAAAGAGCCAAAAGTTCTAACCCTGCTAAATATTTCCGGTTCAAACGGGCATCTCTGCTAGATGTTCATCCCTCTCTGTCCTTTCTCCTTTCTCTGTGGTATTTGCTTAAGGAGTTCACAGTGGCCTTACAGGAGTTGAAATCTGAAATGACTGAGGTGAAGTGCTATTAGGCAATTTAGTAATGCTCACACACATACTTCCAGAAAAAGGGAAAGTAGCAGTGAGATAATATTGTCATCACACAGGCTCTCTTTGAATTTGCATCAGTTTGGGATGCCCACATCCTGACAATGCTTAAGTGTTGTATTCACACACTCAGGCACAAATATTTAAAAGGTTAGGTTAGAAGGTGACACAGCCTGCTGAATGTTTTTAAATGCATTATTGCCCATTTGTGCATTGTGTTTTATTCCCAGATTGTTTAAAGAGAAAGATGCTGGCAACGGAAAGTGAGTTTTCCCACTTTTGCAGCGTACATATAATTCAACAGTTGTATTTTCAGAGTAGTTATATATAAATGCAGATGTTTTTGACACCGAAATGTGTTTCTCTGTGGGTCTCGCTCCCTTTCGGCTTAAAGTTCACTACAGTGCATTGCCACTGTGGTCAGCATCAAAGGCCTGGATATAGACATGTTTACACACTTTCATGCACAGACACGCAAACAGACCTTTGGATCATTTATATTTACTTACATATGAGAACATAAACAATAAAGATGAAATCAGGAAAACTCTTCAGCTCATGCATCCTTTCCAAAAGCACACTCACAAAGTCACACGCTCACACACACTCACACACACACAAACAGTCTGCCTGGCTGCGGTCCAGTGCTGCGCCCAGTGTTTCCTCCAAACACAGAGGCCAGATATTACACATAATGAATGGATAACAGTTCAACCCTGGGGTCATGAGGTCAAGCATCTAAATGATCAGTGCTTCCGCTCCAGATTCTGTTTATGACTATGTGTATACACACCATACAGCCTGTCAGACAATTATATACACCCCACACCCAGCGTCAAGCTCAGACAGCTGGCACAGCCAAACATTCACCGTCTGTTTTAGGGAGGGGGGGGGGGGTGTTTGTGTGGGGGTGCGTGGAATTACTCATGTTATCAGGACATAAATCTGTTTACCCACCACTTGCAAGAGTCCATAACATAAATCAGAACAGAATGAAGGACTGGGTTTACGATTTGGTTAAACTTAGGTTTAGTTTCAAGTTAGAGTTAGAGTAAGGCAAGTAGTGATTATGGTGAGAGTTAGGGAAAGTTTCCAAAAAAATGAATGAATGCAATATCTTCTTGTGCAATAGATACACAAGAATCTGTGTGCCCGTTTGTGAACTCATTCAACTTATTAATCTGCTACTAACACAAAGATTAAAAAGAAGGCTAAGGCTGCGAGGAAATTCTGTTAGTGCTGGAAAAAAAGTCTTCTTCATCTTAGTCAGAGACAGTCTTTATTGCTGCCCTTGACTCACATTTGTCCCATTTTCTTTCACATATTAGTCTATCCTAGTGTGCTGCACATTGCAGGAAACACAGATAATGAATCTCAGTGTATACCGTGATAATGTGGGGAAAAGATGTAATTTGTTCACACATGCTCACTTTTCAAGGATGATAAACTCACATTTTAGAGGGCTAAAGCAGGTGTTTGGGTGGGACAAATGGGAGGTACTGATGGATAAGGTGACAGGGTGGAGTAATAACAAACTTCAGTATAAATTAGAGTTAAACATTGTCATTTGATGGGAGTGTCAGACTGGTTGAAACATAGTTTCATTTTCATCCTTCTTTTTTTTATTTACTTGTGTTTCTATCCCAGATTCCCACAGTCCTTTTTACATTTGAAAAAGTTGGACATCTAAAGAGAACAAATTAGTTCATTGATGTAACTGGATTACTCTTCGCCTGCGGACAGTGTTATTTCATAAATAAATGTTTCACTGATCTTTGAAACAGGAAATTATCCAGTGGGAAAAGTCCAGTCCATGAAAGCAGCTTTGCATCCTTTCACAGCGGTTTTATTTCATGTAGCATCTTTTGCTCTGTACCCGTTTGGAAGTAGGGACAAAATCTTCATCATCACCGCTCATTGACTCAGCCCGTGTGTATGTACATATCCATTTGTTTGGATTTGTTTATCTTCTTCCGTCTGTGTTGTATATATGCAGCCATGTATACGTACACCTACACATGTTTTTGTTCAAATGCCCTTTTGTGGTATGTCATGCCTATCTGTGGGTTATAACTCTGCATTAGAAAGTTGATGCCTGACTCTTCAGCCTCAGCACCATAGTGTATATCTCATTTCCGTGTTCGCATGCAGCCTTAAACTGCCGAGGAGAAAAAAAGGGGTTTGTTATGTGAACCATGTGTGGCTACCGATGCACATCTGAAAGGTTAAAGCAGCAGGGAACTCAAAAAGTGTGGCTACATCTGCCAACTTATTTTACTCTGTATCTGATGTCAGACATGAGACTGTCAGTCTGTGAGATGCTATCAGCTCCGAGGCATCCAGCGAGGCCTAAAATGACCATTGATACCAGAAATAGGTATGATTTTGGTCTGTGTAAGTCCTCTAAGCCCTCTTGGCTGAAACAAAAACTGTGATGTACATCATTTCTTACTACAAAGTCACATTTTGCTCCATGGGGTTTTGAGGAATAACTTTCAAAAGCTTCCATCTTTATCCAGATTTAGCGAGTGGGAATAACTGCTTCCTGTAAGACACGGTGGGATTATGAGTAAATGCAACAGACACACAAAGTGTCCTGTGGAGGAAAATGTATTAACAGACTTAATGGTGAGATTGCAATGTCAGGTTTGAGTTTGTTGTGTCAGTAGTTACAGGGAGGCTTTGTTGATATCATATGTAAGATGTGGAGCAGATCATCAGCTTTCTTCTTTACCTTACATACCTTATGCCTCTCAGCTTAAATCTCAGTGATGTTAGAATGAGTGTTGCTTTTATTTCCAGAGCTTAAACACATCTAAGGATCTGTCTGTATCTGCACCTTGGAGAGGGGCTAAGGTATCCCCTGTACTGTCTTACAGCACTACTACTATCTTCTTCAATGTTCCTACTTTTGAACTAATCTCTCTCTGGCTTCGTCCACCCCTGCCACTCTATGTGTCCTGGTTCTAGACACAAACTAAGACCTACAGTCTCTGGTCCTCCAGAGAAAGTTACAGATGTTGTTGGGAAAACCACCTCAGTCCGCCTCTTCTAAATCCTCATGGCTCTGTTAGATGCTACAGTGCCACTGTTGTCTAAGCCCCTCCTACAATTTGAATGACAGACTCATAGGCGAGCAGAGCAGAGGTATTACTATCAGGTTTCCCTCTAACTACAGCAAATACTGAGTCTGAGCCTGCTCTGCCACAGGGATCTTATATTCCCAGAGGCACTCACGTGCCTTCTGCTTATGAAATTACACGCTTGGCCTTAGCTATTCTATTTCACAGAAGAAATTCACTTTTATTGCTGACATTTTGTTTTCCGTGACTTTACTAGAGAATGAAAGAGATGAAAAGAAGGATAAGAAGAAGTGGGGGTGGTAGTGTTTAAGAAAAGCCAACATCTATTTCCATTGGGGAGCTGCTTTGCTTAGTTGAACCGCATGGTTTGGATAAGAGTAGATATTCCGCATAAATATTTTTACGTGTGATTGACAATTAGCCCAAATGTGCTCATAGTTCAGCTCACGATGCTTGAGAAAAAGCCATTTGAAGTACTTTGATGTAGCTCAACGCTCTGTGATCATTTTCTCTTTTGGTTCGTCTTTATTACTTTCCCTCCTCATTTCCAATCTTCCTTTACATCAGGTAGATAACACCCTTTGCTCTTTTTTAAGCTCTGTTGTGAGAATATCAGAAACGTTCAGAAAGTTTCAGGTGGAGAAAGCACGTACACAAAAAGAGCTCCAAACACAGCGTTCAGTTAGAAACTTTTAATCTCTGTTTATCTAGGCTGTTGATTTATAACTGAGTTCCCAGGATTTATTGGTCAAGCTGTGATCCAGAGGATTATAAACCCTTCAACAGAACTGCTCTCTGTTAGTTATTATTCAATATCTAACACAGAGCTTCAAGTCATGATGGACCTTGAGTGAATTTTAATGAAAGATTTCCTGCTTGGTCCCTGCCAGGCCGACTAACACGCAATATCACCCGCTCCTTAAGAACTCACTTCTTCAAATTAAGGGTGAGGGAAAGGCTGCACTTCTAAAAACAGAATATTTTCAAAGGAATGAGGCCACTTTCAGGAAAGTTACAGGAGCTGTATCCGACTTTAGACCTCGGTATGGGTCAGTGAGTGTAGGAGCAGTAAAACCCAGAAGGCCGTGTCTCCCCCTTTTACTTCACCAGCTCAGGCCAGAGATGAGGTGATCCACACGGTTGATATGTGTGTGTATGTGTTTGCGACAGGAGGAAAAAGTCAGACTCTGGTCTCGGTCCAAGACAGGAAAACGCTGAAGTAAGCTCGCCCGTCACCTCCCAAACTCCACTGGCCTAATTATTCCTAATGCAGTTGTGTGATTTATTCTTTTAGCACCCTTTTAACAGGGTGTAGATGTGTGTGTGTCTAATGTGGTAGTCTCGCTGAAAAAAGGTCATGTGAGGACAACTGCTCTAAGGATGCAATGATGTATCAGATGTGTGTTTTTTGACAGATTTTCTTTCCTGCCATTGCTTGATTTGTGTCAGGAGCTGAGACTCACCCATTTTATGCTGTACAGACTGTTCAGAACAGCCCCCACAGAGAGCAGAGGAAAGAGTTCAGTCTGACGAATGATGTCAGTGTTTGGAGAGGATGAGTGTGATGGTGGTGGTGGTGGGGGGTTACATGGGTCTGGGAAAATAAGAGTTTGTGTGGGGGAGGTAAC
The DNA here is from genome assembly GCF_057382185.1 of Mchenga conophoros. Taxonomy (NCBI): domain Eukaryota; kingdom Metazoa; phylum Chordata; class Actinopteri; order Cichliformes; family Cichlidae; genus Mchenga; species Mchenga conophoros. The sequence continues at coordinate 8,067,276 of NC_140532.1, forward strand.
ATGAGATCCCCCACAGAGATGCTAAACTCCTTTACAGACTGAAAGAGAGAGAAGAGGACTCTTTACAAGGATGAAGAAAAACGTTCCCCTTTTAATCTGTTTGCAATCTAAAAATAACCTCCCCTCTCTGTCTACTGCCCACTGGGGCAGGCTTGTTAAAGTGTCTGTCTCCGAAGGGAAAGAGTCAAGTGCTACAGAGGACCAAACAAAAAAGAAGCTAGTAAAAGGGATGAGAAAAGAGGGAGGGGTTAAAATGGAAAATGGAGCAAAAGTAGGAGGGCAGAGGCAAGGTAACAGCAAAAATATGCAAAGAAGGAAGAGTGCTGGGAAAGATTTAGGACAGATGGATCCTCGAGAGAGTGAGAAAAGGTTCATGAAGCTTTAAAGACTGCTAAGTGGATCATCAGATTTCTACCTTGTCAACTGTTCCTTCTCACCACGCCAGTCAGCTAGCCAGACTGAGTGTAAAGCAGTTACACACCAACAGTATGTGGCCCCAAGGTTTTTTTGACTGTTGGTGCAGCAGTAAAAGCACCTAATGCTTGGAAATGTGAAATAACAGAAAAACTTTTCCTTGGCCCAATGGCATGGCACTTCTCTAAGGGGTTCACTGCACATGCGCTGAATCGCACATTCCAGATAGTCACCCATTCTTCAAATGCTTCCCTAGTTTTCAGTCTGACTCACAACTTTCTACTCTACCAGTGTGGCCAGCCACCCAGCCTGATGTGTCATCCCCATCTGTTACTGTTCTTTTTCCCCTGACTTCCAGGAAAATGAATGGAACAGGACAGTATTTGTTTTCAGTGGGATTTGGTAATTTGTACCAACAACGTATTAGAAGAAATGAACAAAGAGGGACAGAAGTTCTAAAAATGCAAGACACTGTCTCAAGGACATGCTGAGCTTCTCTCGGAAACTAAAACAATCTCTGAAAGGTGGAAAAGAGACTCAAAGAATGTGGAGAAAAGTCTACTTGGTGGATTCTTCAAATTGCGACTCTGCTATACTCAGAGGCTCCTTCTTTCTGACCTGCACTACAGAGCTGGCTCTCAACTTGCTCACCTCTAACATTCCACCTTAAACAGCGGCAGATAAAAGCATCTCGTCATCTCTTCTCTGACCTCAGTTCCCTTTCATTTTATAATCACACTCACACTGTGGTTAGCAGAAATATTATTCAGATACTCTCAGATGACATAAAGAGCAGACTGTTGCCTGCCAAGTACACAACTGATATGCTACAATTACACATCGTAGCTGATAAACAACATATGGACGCTTTACTTTCAGACAAGATCACACAAAAATACTAAAGCTACATACCTTATCAGTGGTGCCTTTTTTACCACTGTGATGTCATTTTCCCATTTAATTCAGGGGGAACTAACCTCCCTGCTACCATTACTTTTTCCTTTTTTAACAATGGAACATCAGCTGGGCGTCTGTGGAGAGATTGCAACACTGAGGTTATTCTAGTCTGCTGGAGCTGCAGCAGTCTGGCAGAAATATCTGAGCCCCTGACCAAACCAGCTAAACACCATTCATAAATTCCTCCAAGATTGCAGCCAAGAGCCTAAGACCTGACGATGTGTGGACTGCCTGACCTGCTATTTGCTCTCTCTGCTGGTTTGAAGCAGACTACCTTGCCATAGAAAGAAAGGTATTCTAATGTTAGATAAGAGCATATCCTCAGACGCATTTTCTGTCTTCTGCTAGTTTTCCCTATCCTTCAAAACATAACAGCAGTGATTTGCGTATTTGTTTTTTGAGGTCAGTAGAAGCTTTTAACATTTCAAATCCTCTCAAAACTTTACGAGCCTATATTTCATTTTAATTTTCCTGTCCTCGGTCTGCATGCGCGATAGCAAGGTGGATAAGAGATGAAAAATCACCAATCACATGAGACTATCTTCATTTGTTATTCTTTCCTGGAAGTGTTGCAAATGGTACTCCTCCACATAGTTTTCAGTACATGAACTCTGAAAGTGTCTTTCTGTAAAAACAAAAAAGAAGTTAAGGTACGCATTTTGCAGTAGATAAAAAAAGGACATGAAAGGGGCTTCCTTGTATTTATGTTATGTTTGAGATGGTTGTGAATCACAGTTAAGCAGATAATTCTAATGTAACTCTCTATCCTCAGTAAGTGGATAATAAGAAAGCAGGATCAAAGTCATCTTCTGTAATCACAGTTTACATTTGAACAACTCTTATTTATTTAGCATTTGTAGATATTTTAATATTTACACTTGATAAATTATTGCTCCTATTTTTGACTAAATCTTTGACCAAAATCTGGGTGTGTTGTAGTGGCGAAAGGTCCTCACATGGCCCCTAAAGACCCAGTAGCCCTAGATTAATGGCTTTCCTGCTACCCAAGAGATGAAGACTGTGCCAAAACAAATGGTTGGGCACGCGATGTTGGCATGACAAATTGAAGTGAGGTCAAAAGGGCAAAAGACAGACCACAGCCCAGACCGACAGTTTTTCTAGTGGGGCTGCAATGAGACCATAATGCTAAGCTGAGAGGTCACCAGCGCAGGGTTACAGGTTGTAGCTTGTCCCTGTCTCAGCCTTTTAATGGACTGTGACAGGGCTTCCGATCCCAGCAGCCTGGCCAAATGTTATATTCATCAGAGCAGCTCCTGGGTGCAGCACTAGCACTTTTCATGGATACGGAGTTTGACACATAAATTAGAGCGTGCTATCCTTACCTCAGCTTGTGCAACCAGAAAGGTATTCATCTGATGTTCATCATTCTGGAAGCGAAGACAAAAAGAAGTTGGCAAACTGTGCTGTAATGCTCACAGTAGTCATTTCACTTGAGTTATTTATTGTAAGTTTATAAGATGTCAGAAATGTGAAATGCTGTTGTAGTATGCAGTCAACCATATAAACAGCAAAAGAAATAAACACCAGTTCTGAGTTAAAACAAACGTCATCTCTCACTTTAAGGTATGTTACTTCCTTAAGTGAGCTCATTTCAGATTTTGGAGACCATTCTTAGCACCGGCGCAGGCGTTTGTCCACGATTGTTCAGTGTTTACTTAATGTTTTCCAAGTGTTGATTTGGTGACAGTCTGATATGGGATTGTGGTTTCAACTCTTGCGTTTTGAAGTAAATTGGCTAAATCAAAGTAGAAAAACATAGGCTGTAAATCATTACTCGTTCACTGATAAAAATGTTTTTTTGAAATGCACGGAGCATTATGTTCACACATAACTCAGGATGTGAATGCTCACATATGGCTGAAGGTCAAGAGGGGATTGTTGGTGTTTGGGTGACTGTGAGAACCTTAGTCTTGAATACTCTGGGTTTCTTATAGTTCTTTGTGACCAAAGAGTTAAGCATTCAAGCAGATCTAGTTGTGCAGCAGCTGTAAAAATAGGAAGGAGAGGCAAAGTATAATTCATGAGATAGCGGGCACGACTACTGCAGCTTGCATATACTATTTTGCTTCTGGTAGAAGAAAAATTACCCACAGCAATTCTTGTAGATGAATTAATTCAATATTATTCATTATGTCCAAAGCCCAGATAAAATAGCACTACTGGCCAGAGGATGACATTTGTGTACTTCTGTTTAGAGTGAACCTTCCCTTAAGCTGTGTGTCTGGAAATAAAATGTTTTCATCATGAATAATCCCCTTTTAGAAATTTTGATAGTGGCATTGTGTACAAGAGTAAGTATATTCTCCATGCTACCCAAGGGTATTGTAAGTCTCACTTTCACTTTTAGCCATTTGAGGCCCCATAATCTGTCAGATTTGGAATAAGTCACACTCACTGTACTCACCTATATTAAAACCTGAGAACATATAACAACGATTTTATGTAAGCCCTCTATTAATTGCTAAGACATGGGCTGAGAAAAATATTCTTAGGTACACAGAATATTCTCTGGTTTGCTCTTTGGCTTGCTCGGCCGCCAGCGTTCCACACAGGTATGTCAGACAGGTGGGGTATGGTTGATGCACAGAAGCTGCTTTCTCTATCTCAGCCTCCTGCACTGGTCTCCAGTGAGCCCGAGCACATTTGATGGGAACAAAGTGAGTGCTGCCAGGTGCTTTGGCCTCCTTTTCAGCACTGGAAACGCATTGAGGAGTATACAAAAACATTTAGTGTGGTTTCAGTTGATTAAGTTTGTTGATCAGCAGGAGATTAATCGTGTAAAAACTGGTTTATTTCTTCATCATACACTCCTATGCTTCAGTGAGAGCTCAGCCAGAAATACCAATGTTTTTAATAGGCTCTAAGCGTACTATCTCATCTGTGAAGATGTTGAGCAATTGAGCACAATCTTCGAGTCAGTGGTGATGTTGTGCAGGATCTCTGCAGAGACCCTGCAGTGATCCTGCTGAATCAGTGGGCATATAGCCTTAGGATCATTGTGGCATCCAGCACAGAAAGATCAATACTGATGTTGTGTGGTGTAGAGACAGCAGGGACTGGATCAGTGCTGGTTCTGTTCCAGCCAGCATGGGTCAGTGCTGCACACTCTCTGTGGTGGAGTTGTGGATGTATGAATGGCTTCTTGCAGTGGCTGTACAGAACGTCATTCTTCTCACCCTCATCTGAGGCTGACATCCGAGGGGGAAGCCCAGGAAGCCGGCAAGTTAAATGTTTTTCTGTCCCCCTGGTAGGAATGGACGTATCGGGTGCTGTTTTAATGTGTGTAAAGTATAAACACACGGCAGTGTCCAACGACCCAAGGTAAAAACGACAAGGACATTAGAGAAAACAGACTGTGTCTCAGCAATATGCAGGGGGGAAACCAAAAACATTAATGCTGGGTTTGTTTGTCCTAAGAGTTACTTGCCCACTTTGCCATTTCCCCAAGAATCTTAAATAGCCTTACCTTATTGGCCCTCATAGGGTTGTGTAAATATTCCAACTCAGGTGAAGACTACTATTCCCAAGTTCCTGTTCTCTCCACTGCTGCCAGGTCTAGATGGGACAAAGTACGCATTCCTGGAATAGCAGCACGACTCCAGTAACCAAACTGATTTGCTCCCCCTAGCCTCAGACAGAGATTTATTTATTTATGTATTTGTTTATTTTACCCTCCACCTTTAACTGTGACTGCCGGGATTCCCTTGCAGTGACTCAATTATAAGGCTCATTAACCATTAAACCATTATATAACCTTTTTTCTATGTTCAAATACATCATTTTGTCAATGAACCCGTGCTGCTTACTTTACCTTCTGACGTAAGTGGATACATGTCAGAGAGACAGACACCATACAAAGGCTTAACACCAGCGTGTTTCACCTCACCAGTCTCGGGGCAGCACTGGCACAGCTTGTCTGTCAAGCCCCAGTGAAAAAAGGGAATGAGCAGTTGGTTTATCTCAATGCCTCTGAGAGGGCAATATTTGTGAATTTTAAAATAAAGCTATCCTAAGGTTGGTTGGGGAGAGAGGGGAGGAGTCTTGGGGAGAGGATGAATAGGGTCCTGTGCTCAGCCCCTGGGTGGACTGAACCCCTCTGTTTGAGCTTTTTTCGGCCTTGGCACACAGGATTCCCTGTGAGGAGTTGGTCGGAAGCAGGAAGTGGTCGTGTAAGTCGATCTGCAGATGCAGCACAGAGCTCCTTTTCAACAGCAGACCCCTTGGTCCTATTCTACACAGCGACGCATCAGGTAGTCCTCCTGCTGCACCCGCAGCAAGACACATGCCACACAGAACCACTGGACAGAGAAAGTGCAAAAGATAAGAGGAAACGCTAGGAAAGAGGACAGAGAGACAAGGAACAAAATTGGGAATGATGCCGAAACAGTGCAGACTTCCGCTATTTAAGTCATTGATCAGATAGGAAAAGCTGTTTACCAGCTGTGGTTTAGCACTGCTGAAGTCTCTGCCAAAATCTGACACGGCTGGACAACAGTCCAAACTGTTATCCATGAAATCTTCTTTTGACAGGCAAGGAAGGGTAAAGTAGCCAGTGCTGATACTAAAGTCAGGAAAGAAAGAGTAAGCTACAGGTGCACTGCAGCTTAACATTTCCACAGCATATTGTGGTCGAACTGTTTGTTGCAGATAAGGGACTTTATTATTTTAACGGCTCTGAATTAGATTCTGAGTGCAGTTTACAGTCCTCTCTACTTGAGATCCCTTCGTCCTCCACATATCTCTTCTCCAGCCTTTTTGTGACTTTTCTGATTTCCAAGAAAGAACAACTGCTCCAATTGTGAATTTGAGAACTATGCTACTTCTTATTTCAGATCCTGCACATGCCCCCCAGATCCCTCCCCCCCCCCACCCCAATCCATTTGTTTATAGATAGTTTTATCAGCAACATATAAAAAAGGTCTCACTCACAAAGGTGGCACATTGACAAGCTAATTAGAATGGAATGTGGGGCACTCCAACAAGTGTGTCACGTTCTCCTTCATTTTGCCTTAATTGTCTTGGCTTTTCCAAACCATTACTATAAAGTGGTTTTGAGCAGGATGTATACCACCTTGTCTCTCAGCACTAAACAAGCAGTGCTGAGGCACAAGCAGTAAAAGGATAAAGTTAGAATCCTGCTAAAATTTCACTAAATGACAGCTGAAACTGAGCTTCTGTTGCTATGAACGAGGCTATTGTTTAAATAGGATTCGTTGTTATTGTTTCCAAGTGCTACTTTAGGTGCAGCTGAACTGCTGAAGTGGACCAAAGTGTTGAGTCTCCAAAATAGAAACAAATTTTTAATGATGTTTGTTCGGGCAAGAGAACTTTTTTTTGTGTGTGTGTGTGTGTGTGTGTGTGTGTGTGTGTGTGTGTGTGTGTGTGTGTGTGTGTGTGTGTGTGTGTGTGTGAGAGGCTGCCACAGTTCAGTAGTAGTTTGACTGCATTTTAGTGATGTAAAATGCATTACTGAAACAGAGTTTCCAGTTTGCACTATTGTGACATAGAGTAAGGGGTGATGAATTGGTCCAGTCATGTCTCTGGCAGATCGTTTAACTTCAGTAAGCCTTTGAAGAACTGCCGTGACCAAGGAAATCCTTGACATCTGAGACACAACACAAAGAAACATAGACACAAACACAATCCAGCTTATGGTCCTAACATACGTCTAATAAAACCAAACAGAAGGGAAGCAAACTTTATCACCATCAAGATCCTGCTGTTTTGTCATTGGATATTTTTGAATACCATGTCATGCATTAACACAGGCTACTTAGGAAAGTCATAATTAGGTCATTTGGACATTTCCTTAGGCTATTTAAAGAGACACAGGCAGAGTGAATTTGGAAAATGCTGGTACTGACTCACGCACACTAGACCTGGAATTCCCTCTTTGCCATTTGCCAGGGGCCTACTGATTTTGGCATTGGTGCAAATTGGACGGAAGAATAAAAAAGGGAGGGAAAAATATTAAGCTGTGTTTTTTCTTTGCTACCCTTTCCACTCATCTCCTCACATAAATGCTAGAATTCTGCTGGAGACACAAAATACTTATTGTCACCCTAATACACTCAACTCCAAACAACCTAAGCTAAGTCTAAGGAGCTTGGAAAGAAAAGCGTCTGGACTTCTTTAAGTTGCTTGAAGATGTTTCACTTATCATCCGAGAAGCTTCTTCACAGACATTTTAGCATTAAGCTGTGACTGTCAGTCATGCAGCCACTCCAGTAACCTTCGTCCTAAATCTTCCACAAATGTTTTTGTTTCCTCTCATGACCAACCCCCACCTGTCCCTCAGTTCCTGTAGCCTAATGCTAAACTGAAGAGATTTTCTTTCATGTGGGTGTGGGATGGAGACAGAAAGAAAGTGTTAAGACAGACAGCACAAGATAGAATGAAGGAATAAAGAGGCACAATGGTTCATCTGGGAATGATGTTTGAAGCAAGAAAACAGAAGTTTACTGGTCATGTTTTTTTTTGTTTTTTCTCTGTTCTTGTCTCTGTCCCAACCTAACGGTAGAATACTGAGCTCTTTCTCTCAGCATATGGCACATCAGATGCTGCCAAATCTAAAAGGAGTGAATTACTTTCCATTACAAACCCGCTCTCCTTTTGATTTAAATCTCTGTGACAAGATCAAGTCAGAATTAAATCTGACTTTGATTCAGCCGCTGGTGCCGTAAAGTAATATTACATCTACTACTCTATAAAAACCCAAACATTGTGCATGTCAGTCATACAACTTATACTCACGTTGTACATAAACAGACTTGTCTGGATAAATACAGCACACATATACAATTTTACTCCTCTGAATGTGTGAATGCACTTTCATGCACTCACGTAAAACCTGAACCATTTTCCTAACTGCTATCATGAAGTGAGACCAAATGTTCACAAAAAGAGTTTTTGTATATCTGCCAGCTGTGAAGTCTCACAGAAAAACTGTATTTCATGAAAATGTGCTTGTTTTATGTGGCACTGACATGTACTGCATTTAAATGGCCCCCTTTCCCAAAGTTTCACAGTCACATGCCGGGACTCGACTGTCCCCTTGTCTGGAGATACGTGCACACTAACTCCTGTCTAAACCTTACTAAGCAAAAGTTGAACCTGAAGGTGAAAGGTCATGAGTATATCCTGCAGGTAAACAGGAGTCTAAAAGACTTTTGCCTCATTGTCTTTAATGGATTTCTGCCACTCCCAACTTCTTCTAATGAAAGCATCTGTCCACAAAAGGCTGTAGTATGCGGGCTTATCTGGCTGTCTAAAAGAGAAACAAATCTAACTAGAATCTCAAAATTATTTAATATTGCCTGTTCTTCCATACTTAGTTCAACACACAACATGCTTTAAATACCCAGTGATGTTAGGTTTGCTTTTACTCTTTTTGCAGGGGGATATAGAATTTCTTCACTGCTTAAAACATTAGTGTGAGGCACAGACTTTATGCCAGTTGTAAAAATCATTTTAGAGCTTTTGTTACCGTGTAGAAATAGCAGCATGTGCATGGCTGAATAAGTATTTTGCCATTTAGGCATGGCGTATGACGACAAGGAAGCTTGTGTCAAAATTTTGTGGCTACCGCGCGGCTTGTTTCTGCACGCTTGTGTTAGGTGAGGTTGTTCATTTGCTCATGGGAGGTAGGGTGATGGGTCACTAACAAAGGGCTGATTCCCCAGAGGCCAAAGAGGTTGTTGCGCATCTTTCGCAGGCCCAGTCTCATCTCTGGACTTTCACCTATGTGCTACTGGCGCCAGAGTCTCACTGCCTCTGGCTTCTTTAAGGCACAGGATATGCAAATATTAATGGAGCAAAACATGTATGTCATAAATAGATGGACACTTTTATTGTAACACGGTATCATGGATTTATGGGAATCTGATAACTAATGGCTGCAGAAATTATTTAATGAAAGAGAAACTGCAGACAAAGTTTACATAAATATGTCTGTACCGTATAAACCTACATGCCGTTTCAGTCCTTGAGTATGTGTGTACAATAATTTACCTCAAGGTTTGTAAAGATCAAAGTTTATTTTCATGTAGAGGATGAAAAAGACATGTATCTAATTATTAAATAAAACCGGTTTCAATTATTTAAAAAAAAAAACTTCACATACTTTAACGTCAAAGTAAAGATTAACAGATGGTCTTTTTTTATCTGGCACATCTGAATTTGTCAGGATTGTTATGATTTCTTTGTAACGTGTGACTGAAAGAGCTAAAGCCAAAGCTTCTATGTTTCACCTTTCACCTTTTGCATCTACTGTATCCAGATTCAGTAATTGTTCTACCATGACCACTTTATAACGGGACTTTCCTCAGATACCTTTCAGCCAGTGTTTAATGAGTTTAGGTTGTCTTTTGTGGTATGTGGCTTGGTGAAGAAAGCATGAAGTGTCTTTTACCTTATAAATACCTAGATATGTGCAGCAATTAATAGTTAGTTATTTTACTGGAGCTCTTGGTGTGTCTTATAGTATTAACTGTCATCTGGTTAAATTTCCCCCGAGTACAGCCCTGGACCTAATTGAAACAATTACAAATGAGGCTAAATGAGAATGTCAACTGATGATTTTTTTAGAGGCAACCAAATACTTTTGCCCAGGCAGAAGAAAGGACAAGCAAATATTGATACGGTAAAGAAGGAAGACTTTCTCCATTAAAAACAAGAAGGAGCCAGGAAATTTTACCTCCATCGCCCTTTTCATTAATATCCTCTTCTACTCACTCATGTTTTACATGTCTGTCACACACACCTTTTTCTGTCACAGCCACACAAGTAATATTCCACAGACAAGCAGAAATACTGGAAACTGTGTCAAGAAGAAAAAATAATAACCTTGAAATGCTCTAAAACAAAGATTCCATCATGTTGATGGAATGCTGTGGTTAGCAATATGGAAACAGACTGACTCCAGAATTCAGTGGTTAGCAAAAAAAATAAATAAAAGAAAAAACTCGTCTGTGAAAGAGGAAAAACTTGGGAGGGGGTAAGGACAGCCTCTGGAATTACACACCAAAACCTCTGAGACGCGCACACTCATGCACACTAACAGATTCACATACACATACACACCTTCTATCTTACCCACTGAGCAGTTAACCACAGTGGGTGAAGGGTGGGGTTAGGGTGGTGGCGAGCAGGGAGGCACAAATTTAACAAACCTCCTTTTAGTGCTTTGCTCGCTGCTTCATTTGAAGTGCTCAGATGTGCTCTTCTTTCAGACACTCTGAACTGACTTCTCGCAAAATGTCACCAGTATGGCAGAAGACAGATGACTCATTAATTATCCTCTGTAAATCGTACACTGAGAAACTAAGGTTATGAACTACTGACAGGCCACTGCTGTTCGCACACCCACATCCATTGCTTCTGTTTTAATAACTGCGGTGGCAGAATTGAGAAAGCGCATCACTGTCATATCTCTCCTCCTAGCCTGCCGTTAAATAGACATAAGTGCAGAGATCTTAAAGGCAAATTGCTTGCATAATGGATGTCTCCAGAATTACAGGGGAGGAGGCAGGCACGCTGACAGAGGTTTTGGCGGAGAGCCCCAACAAGGGCCTGGGGCCAGCCACTCTCACCATGCATTCTCTTCACTGGGCTGGTCATGCTGGGAAAGGTGTGAGGAGAGCAGTGAGACACCCCACCAGCGTCCCTCTCATTACACAGCCTACTGGGCTACGCAACACACTGAACAACCCATCCCTTTTGCACACTTTTCCTTCTACTTAATGGAATTCCCCGTTACTCCATAAATGCCTCTCCATTCCATCACCTCTTACCTCTCATCATCTCTCGTCTTCATCTGTCTTCTCTCCCTCAGTGATCTTCTAGACCACTGCATGTTGATGTTTCAGTGCACAAGCATCTGGAAAAGGCGAACAAGCAGCTGATGGCAGTTATTGATTTCCATTATTATAAAGCAAGCCATTCTTTGTAGGAGTGGATTACTCACCCTGCTGTTGCTTTTCTCTTGGCATTAAGGGTTTTTTGTTTCTCTGGAGAGTCATTGTCTTCCCGAGCCACCTTTTTTTTGTGGTGTCTTAAACAAATGTTGAATTGCTGCATTGTTAAGATCACCCATTTTAGTAGCTCTGGTCTGCTTTTACCATTTCTGTGAGCCACCTTTGGGTACTCTCCTATTACAGAACGCACATCAACAGAGGTGTTGAGTGGCTCATAAAAAAAGAGATGCTGAGCCTGTAGTCTTTTATGTTAACTGATTTTGAGAGATATGGCGCTTAGAGGTTTTGGCCTCTAAATGGCAAAAGCAGCTATGTGAGACTGATGTGATGAGTCGACAAAGATTTTGACAGCGCTACTAGCAAATATTCACTTAAACCAACACCACATACATCCTGTTCTAAAATGACAGGAAAGGGGCTTCCAGGAAATTGAGCTTTCATTCAAGCACCGTTTAACCATCCCTTCCTTCGTTCCTGTGAGAAACCAGTACAGACCCTTGTGAAAGTAATGGGAGAAAACAGTGTAGCCACTTTTGTTACAGTTATGTGCACGCACACACACAAACACGCGTGGACTTATACCACAAGCACACCAGTTCTTAGGCACTCAGCAGTCTCAAGCTGAGAGTCAGGGTGGTGTTGTGGTGAAGCCATATGGGGCGCCACTGCCTGAAAGACTTGGTGATTTGACAGGAGGCCTGAAGAACACACACTCACATGGACACATACACACAGCCTTAATTGACTTATAAAACTGCACTAAAATGCACTTTTATGGAATAAATTTTAGACCAGTCACACAGGATTTGATATGAACTTGTGCCCAGCTTGCAATTCTGTCACCACCACATTGTCTTTATACACAGTCCAACAGCAATTCATGCTATTTCATGAAAAAACTGAGTAAGCAGTGCAAAAACACCACCAATTTGCCAGATTAATATGCAAGCAGTCTCTGTATGAAATAATTCTTGTTTATGAGAAGGGAAAGAAATACTGTGCAGCCCAGGGCTGTAGGGGAAGTGTCCAAGGCATTTTTAGACTATAATTGACCCTTTACTCTTTGTAAACTGACAGCTCAGGCTTTGGTGCTACTTCTGTAAGGTTCCTGTAATCCTCATACTGCTCTTTTTGTTGTTGGAGGCGTTCATTCACAGCCACAAACCGCAACAGCCAGTCTAGGCAAATACAATTGGGGCTATGATGTATGATCGTGACTGTTGACTCAGCAGTGCTGGATCAAGCGCTGCCTGATGGAGACGCGGCAAGACCGTTCACCCCAGTTTCCCCAACCGGTGGCAGAGATACCTGCAGACACTTTGGCTTTCAGATTCTGTGGAGCTGTAAAGGGGATGTGATTTTTCACAACCAGGTCAAAACCTAGCCAGGTCTCAGCTTCAGGTCTCCCTTCCAAACTGTTAAATACCTCTGGGAGGTTTACCACAGGATGAGACAAGGAAACATGCAGCACAGGGTGATCTTGTCAGAAAAAATTGAGGGTCATATCTCACTGTGTGTCATGTGGTATCTGAAAGCATTGACTGCTGCTTTGTGGATGGAAACATAATGGCCTTCAAGGCTCAAAGCTGTAGGCCAACACATCTTATCTCATATCAGCTCATCTCCTCGTCTCTGTGGCTTTGAGAGGGCTTGAATTTATACAGTGAAAAAAAATTGTCCACCTTTAGGGACCTATCTGGCTGTGACCTCACTTACACTACAATACAGTCAACATACCATGCACTTGCTAACTTATTACCATTAATAAGGCCACAAGACATACTCCTACAGAAACAGGATTGTATTTATGTTTCATCGTGATTAAATGTGGTTTGGTTCTTTTGCCAGGGTGCACAAAGAATTCATTTGTGAGCCATCTGTCATCGTCTTCCAGATAGTCAGCACTAATGTTGTGCTGTCAAACAGTCTTATCATAGGCTCGGTGCTCAGGTGATCAGATACGATCTCTACGAAAGGAATTTGGATGTTTTGCAAAAAAAACTAAAGTAGGGTTGTTTTTTTAAATCTGCCTGAATTATACCTCTAACTGAATACGGCTATAAATAAAAGAGTACATAAATCATAATTACCATACCAACCTGCTAAAGGATGTTTTAGTAAAAATATTGATTCCACAGGATGGATTCAAGATGGAAACAAAATCAGGTGCTGATGACAAAATGACCCAGAGAGTTCCAAAAAAATAATCTCCTGAGAGACTGATGAGGGTGCACATACTTACTGTCTGTTTGTCTTTCACATCTCACAGTGTTATATACAGTTTTCTGGCTCCATTATAGTCACTGGCTAAAAGAGAGGCTCGATTCAGTGGTACTTAGTTTTTCATTTTAGTATGCAGTTTTCACTCATTCCTCACAAGCTAAAACTTTCCTCAGTAAACCACAAGTGCTTTGCTCAAGGACACTTCAGCACAGTGGATGGTAGCCAAAACAGATGCTTTAACCAGAAAGGTAGTCTCGGCAAACACAGGCTACCTCCAGTACCGGTATAGTCAGTGGAGGCAGACAGAAGATGTGTTGGAAGTTTGGTTACCGGGCCTAGAAATTACATTTTGGTGCTAACTGCAAGTTTCATTTGGTCTGACCTCAATCAACCAGGAGCATTGCCGGGCCAAAGTAAACCAGGACCCGAGAGCACTGTCTGGGATGCCTGGGGAAAGGCAACAAACGTCAGTGTGCCCTCACTTCTCACTGTCTAAGGGCTGGCTGACTAATCCTCGATATTCCTCCATGATCTAAACCTGAAGCCTTCTGTAGCAAAAGAACACTGTGGCATTGTGTCCCTTCTCTCAAGGAGTCTGTGATTCATTTACTGGCAATGCACTTTGGATGCATGTACTGAATTTTTCTCATCCTCAGAACTACGTTCAACTTCATCATTCCAAGACGAAACTGCTTTCTTTGTATGACTGTTGAATATGACACAACAACTATTTACTGCTGTCAAGCGAGAATCAAGCACTCAAAAAAACTCTATGTGGTTGTTTGAAATGTGTCTGTTGTTGAAAAAAGGAACTTAGACTAAGTAATATCTCAAGGACTAGTATGAAAAGACAGAATTTTGGAATTCCCTATTGATCACACAGTGTATATTGACAGTACTGTTGTTTGATGCTGCAATACTGCTCTCTGCTGGCAGAAACAGGGAACAAGTATATGACATGAAGTAGCTTTGTGTGAAACTGTAGGGTTTTGTTTTGTTTTTTAACTTTATTTGTTTCATTTGGAAGTTCCTGGCATTTCTATTTTCAATACTAACACCTAGGCCAAAAAGTATTTTTTGGATACACAAGTTTTTCTGAATGCTGTTCAATGTTTCGCTTGCATGTTTAATTAGTATTGTTTGCTTTTATCTAACAAAAAACATTTAATTTCTAAGAGTTTTTAATTGTTTTCATCAGATAGTTTAAGGTTGCCATCTGATCCTCTTTGCTCTTTATTCCTTCCAGGTCTGATTTGCTTTGGTGCCAGATCTGCAATTGACAATGAGGGTGAAGAGATGAGCTTGCAGCGAGAAGCCCGGTCCCTGCAGTTCCTGCCACTGGACATTTAGTGATTATTACTACACACAAGACGATGTCCCTGTCTCCCAGATAGCGCTTCTGAGGACCAGGCCTTCACAGCACACATTGTGCACCATGGCAGGAGAGACTCAGCGAATGCATGCAGTCAAAGAGCTGGACACTGAGTCCAAACTGCAGGATGAGGGCACCACGCTGGAGCAGACGAGTGAAAAAACCTCAAAGGAATCTTCAGAGCACTTTTCAAGCACAGGCACTGAGGCCAGAGCCAGTAGCAGAGGGCCCAAAGCTGAAAAAATAGAGAAGAAAAGGGACTGTCCTCAGCAGCGTGAGGCTGTCATACGACCACAGCAAGCAGGGAAGATTGACTTCAGATCACTGCAGAACAGATCAAAGTTCGCCACTGACAGGACTTGGTCGAGTGGCAAAGGCAGTCCCCAGTCTCCAAGTGGAAAGAGCCGCAGCCGAGAGAAAGGGAAGCGGTCAGTAAAGACAGAGCGAGGCAACCCACAGCAGCTGTACAGACCAGGCATTACAAATCCACGCACTGTTGGTATTGCATATCCGCAGCAGAAGGTTTTGCCACCCAAGAAGTTGGAAACCAGTCGTGGCCCAGTTTCGGGCAGCTACAGATTCCACGTTCCCAGTATACCAGAGAGAGAGGCCGAACTACAACAAGAAGAGCTTAGCTACAGCCGCTGTTTCCAAGAGGCTTCCTCTAACCTCACCTCCCAAAGCTTTACCTCACAGACACTGGGCTCCTCAAGTGGAACATCATCTCACCCACACCCACCCCTGTCACAGCAGCAGCAGCCAGCATCCATGGAGAGCAACAGTGCACAGCCTGGCGGCCAACTGATTCTGACTGACTTTCAT
The DNA here is from genome assembly GCF_057382185.1 of Mchenga conophoros. Lineage (NCBI taxonomy): Eukaryota > Metazoa > Chordata > Actinopteri > Cichliformes > Cichlidae > Mchenga > Mchenga conophoros. The sequence continues at coordinate 8,083,059 of NC_140532.1, forward strand.
CTGAGTGGCTCTAATGCATGGGCATCTCCTGAAAGGACTTTCAATGGTGCTAACTTTGGGGTTTCATCGCAGAAATCCACTGCCCTATCAGAAGCAAATAAGGCAAACACATTTGTGCCTGGCCCATTTCAGTATGGATATAATTTAATGGAAGAATCAACCTCTGACTCTTTTCCCTGTGAACAGGACCCACAATCCCAAGACTTCACAAACGCCTCTTTAGGTTCTGTTCATGTGACCCATAACTCGTTTTCTTTCGCACCTGCAGAAGGGCAAAATATTGCTCAGAACAACACTCAGTTCAATAATGAACAGCAACCAGAGGGTCGAAGCACTTATCCTCACAATCCGCAGTCACAGTTTATGCAAGGGGTGGCATCATCCATCCAGTGTCCAAGAAACCTGAGTGAGGACTCAGCCAGCAGCGACAGCTCTGGCTCCAGCTCACAGCAGTCGGAGCAAGGAAAGACTGGGCTGGCCGAGAGCACAGATGCAATTGGTCAGGCAGACAGTAGGGATGCAGCCATCACCTCGGGGAGTAAGAGAAACTGTCACCCCAAAGACACAGCTGCCAACCAAAGAACACTCATTCAAGGAAGTATGCATGCAAGAAATATTTCACAAGTCCCAGGCTCACCAATGCACTTTCCCACCAAAACATATAACAGCATTCCAGTCAATAACATTCGCTCGAGCACAATGGCTTTTGATAAAAACATCAACAGTAATGTTCTAAGTAGGATACCACATTCATGGGAGGGGCCTAATAAGGCATATTCACAAGAGGATCCAAACACAATTCAGTACACTGATATAAATGACAAGTTTCAGTTTCAGAACCAGCCAGCGATTGACCAAAGGCCAAATTCATCTAAAAATAACAGAATGCCCTGGCAGCAGATACGACCCACCCCTGCCATGCCAAACCAAAGTAGAATTGAGTTATCTAGACAAATAAGCAATCAAAAATTGGCTTACATAGTTTCCCCCTCTGACTGGCAGGATGACATAAAATCACATAAACCCAGCTCGTTGAAAACTCCTGGCTCATTTCAGAACAGCAGAACTGGTGATGTCTTTTCAAACCAAAGACAGGAGATTGTTAAAAAAAACAGTAACACAGTCCCAACTTTTAAAGTAGAAACAAGCCACTCACAAGTATGTGAGTCGAAAAATAAGGTAGTATTCTTTGGACTCAATCATTCTCTTCCAGCAGCACCGTCAAGAAACTACAGCTTTCCACCATTACAGGTGCCGCCTATGGGACTGATGATGGTATCGCCTTATGAATCCCCTTTACCATCCCCAGTTCATAATCCTGCATCTAGCAGTACCTGCTCCTCCCACTCCCCAGCATCCACGAGCCCTGTTAACATCAGCTCAGAGGACACGCAGATATCTAAGCCACCACCCTCTCACCCATTCTATCACCAACCACAAGGCAAAACCCAGTTACCCTCAGATCACCTGAGCACTCACTCCCACCAGTTTCATTCCGACGCTCCGCGGAACCTTCCTTTTGTACCAGACAGACCCAAAGACGACATGATGAGCTACCTGCAAAGCAGTAGTCATGTAAAGACAACTATGGATGGAAGCAAAGCTTATGTGGATAGTTTTGGCGTGGAGCACCAGCAGCCTCCCCCGCCATACTCTGCACATCAGCTGTTAGCCAGCTCATTAGCCACAGCAAATCTTGACCAGTTGGATGTGCTCCTGACATGCAAACAGTGTGATCAAAATTTCAACAACCTGGCCTCATTTTTAGGCCATAAGCAATACTGTGCTCATCACACGTTTGCACAAAATGACCTCAAAGAAACGGCAAAGATTGAGGACAGTAGAAAATACCATTCAGATCCAGCAAAAGCAGTGTCGTCCGTGTCAAACGTTTCACTCTCAAGGTGTCCGTCTGATCTTCACTTGTCTTTGTTGGGCCTCAATAAAAATGGCGACCTGATATGTGACAGTGAAATGAAAGGAGACAATAAAGACGATTCAATGAAACTGTTCTCCAGTTCAGTCAACCTCCCCGAGCTGGAAATGGATGCCAAGTTAGACAGTCTAATCACAGAAGCTTTGAACGGACTGGGATATCAGTCAGACAATGCTGAAATAGACAGCAGCTTTATTGATGCATTTGCTGATGATGACCTCACCACTGTCAAAACATCGTCAAACAAACAATCTCTGAAAATGAAAGAATCCCTGGTCTTTGAGAGCAAAAATAAACAAGCAGTTGATGATGTGTCTTTCACACAGGAAAAGTATTTTTATGACTCTGATGTAGAGAGCCCTGAGAAAATCTCTCTGAATCTGGAACAAGATGAGAAAATTAACATAAAAAAAGAAGTCTCTCATAAAAATTCAAGAATTGCCTCCAGGGAGAAGACGTGGGAACAAGGCAGCAAAGTGAAAGAGGCAAAAACTCTGTGCAAGAGCGAGGGCGAAAACACGGGGACACAGAGGTTACTCTTATCCAGCAAGTTTTCGGAACGCTGCGGCGTTAAGAGCTTTCAGGACAACTCCGCACTTCGAGGGTCGGCACCCTCACAGGCCTCCACCTCTCCGACTTCAAGAACTGCAGTGAAAGAGAGCAAGAGGAAAAACACTGGAGGGGGCACCTGGAGCAAAGAACTTATTCACAAAATAGTTCAACAGAAAAATAAGCTCCATAAACTCCACGTCAAAGGTACTAAAAACCTTCAGTTTTCCTTGGTGATGGAGAGACTAACTCCTACGGTGCAGAACACCGCCTTTGGAGAATACGACTATGTCTCAGACTCAGATGATGAATGTGAGCCCGTAAAGATAGCAAGCCAAGGCCGACTGAATCAGAGTAGTCGCTGTAAATATACATACACTAAAGAGTGCAAGTGGCGAGCGAAGAGCGAGAGGGACCAGGCAGCATGGAGGCATGAGTCGAAGGACTGTTTTGAGATGAAAAAAAGCGAAGAGGTTTCTCTCTCGCCCGACAAGCACAGCTCTCACCAGAGGCTCAGGAGGCGGGGTAGCAGATCGTCCACAAGCAGTGAACTCAGCACATCTGTGAGTGTTTCAAGTGATAGTATCAACAGCCCCAAAAGCACTGATCGCACTGACTCAGACTGTGAGAAGAAGACAGACAAAAACAAAGAGTCTCCAGAGCAGAAAACCCATGAAAGGTCTTCCCCTCAGAAGTTATTTAAAGAGTCCAGCACACTTGCACTGACTTTCACAAAATCTGTCAAGAAGTATAACAACAACAAAGCCATTCATTCTGATATCAAAGACAATACAGAGGATCCAAAGAAATGTCACTCAAATCCTGAAGCTGCTGATCTAGCGGCATCCTCACAAAAAGCAAAAGACATAGTAAAGCACTTGGAAAAAAGCAAAACGTCTCATGCAAAATCAAGAGAGAAACCCGTGTCTCACAAAAAAGAACCCAGTACAACGGTTACTTCAGACAGAAATTCCCTACAGAGAGCAGACAATCTTTGCCCTAAAGACGAACCAACACAATGTGGCGGCACAGATAACAAGACATTTAATTCACAGTCCCCCTCTACCAAAGAAACTGATTTCAATATTGACAGAAAAACAAAGGGCAAAAGAAGAGAGGGCTCCCTGGCTGCACAGCCAGAGTTATCAGACACTCCCACGTTTGAAAAACAGAGCGACAGTGTCTGTGCAGTGAAAGAGGCTATCACTTTAGCCAGTGACCTAGTCACGCACAAACCTGGGTCTCTTTGCAGCTCTTTGATGGATGAAGTGTGCCTGTCTCCAACTGAAAGCCAAAGCCCGCTGATACAAAAAGACACACTCCACCTCATGCCTTACCCCCTGGACCAGGAGCAAGGACTCATTAAATCTCCGCTTTCATTTGACACCTCATCAATGTTTGGGGACCTCACAGGCTTTGACGGTGGCCTTTACTCGGAGATGCCGATACAAAAAGAGGGTTTCCATTCAATAGAAAACACATCGGAGAAAAAGGACGACTTTGTGTCATCTTTCTCTCCTTTTCTGGAGCAAAGAGACTGGAATCTCATTGTTAGCCCCGTTCTACCAGATGAGATATCCCAGTACAAAAGCAACTCGGAGAAATCAAATGAAAAGAAGCCAGATTATAATCACGTTCCTTTGTCTCTGCCAGAAAAAATAACTGACTACAGTGCAAATCTCAACAGCTGTGCATCAGAGGATGAGCTGGAGATAAAGAGAATAGTGAACGAGCTCGAGAACCAGCTGCAGACAACAAAGTTGGAAAGGCCACCGATACTGGATCAGCACGTCCCCAAACAGCTGCAAATGAGCAAATTTTCACCTTTACGTCTGGGTGATGAGTCAGAGAGTGAGTGCCCCACTTTGGATGCTAAATGCTCTGTACCGACGATAGATGTACCTGTTTCGATGCCTTCAGAGCCTTTCACTGAACAGGGACTCTCATGGCACGGCACGTTTCAATTTGAGCTAATGGGTGAACATCACAGTCCCCACACTGCAATTCACAATGAATCAGGGGCTCTTGAAATATTTTCAGACAAAGAGGGCCATGCACCAAATTTAATCTCTGCATCCTCACGTATTGAACACCCACAGCTCCACCTTGGTCAAAAAACGGAGGAAAGAAGTGCTGAAGAAGACACTCCTGCGGAAACAAAGGAAGAGATTTTGGAGCAGAAGAGATATACAGAAAATCTCATGAAAAGTCTGGAGGTGATTTCACACTCTATATTCAAGAAAGAACCCCTTATATCAGTAGACAAAACGCCAAATGTCAACTCTCCCCAAAGTCAACAACATGTAGAAACTGAATGTCAGGCAACAGATGCAGTTGAAAGAGAAGATCATGAGGAAAAGGAAGCAATTATGAAAAAGGAGAATATATTATCACCTCCAAATATCAGTGAGAGGAAGGATGAAATTGAATTCATTCTGGATGAGTCAGAGTCATCTCTCTCCAGCAAGGCTGACCCCAGAGTCAATGGCAGCCAGCCAAATTCATCGCAGCCAAGTGAGGCCACAGAAAACAAGGATTACAAGGCACAGAGTAAAGTCGCATCAGAGCAGGATATCTCCAAGAGTAGCACTTTAACCGAGACTGCTCACTGCTCAAGTGTGGTGACACATGAGCCACGTGTGGATGAGGAATCTTGCGGGAACTGTAATGCAGAGGACAATGTCGATCAGCTGTTTAAAAACAGTAGTGTCAGCCGAGAGTATTCACCCACGGGTGAGGAAGCGGAGGCGGTGAAGGGAATTACGGGTCACTCTGGTGTTCATCTGTTATCACCAGCTCAGGCTGAGCCCAGTTCAGATATTAGTGAGAAAATGGCAGATGTGACGAAGGCAGCAGCGGAGCGACAATCAGCTGGTAGCCATGGTAATCGTGACGACAACAGCTCATTGCATGCTGACGAATTAAAAGTGGAGCGGTCAGAAAGTAAAACTGTTAAAATAACTGTTGAAACATCAAGCCAAGATCATTTAATAGGCCTGTCGACACAGACGTACAGTGAAACTGATATGTCCGTAGAGATTGTCACCACAGACAAGCCCTGCAGTCCGTTACTGGTGGAAACCAAAACAGAAAGCTCTAGATGCTGCTCGCCCTTCCATGACACCCAATCCATAGAGGGACAAAGCAATCTGTTGATCATTTCACAGTCTGATGGCATCATTAACGGTGATTCCTGCAAAATGACTCCATTTAATGACTCATTAAAAACTGAGACAGGTCTCATCTTTGAGTCTGCTCAGAAACGAGAAGAGATTTTAAATGTTCAGGACATCAAAGAGCAGCTTCCCATTGATTTCATGGCAAGTCAGCATAACTCACCGTGCAGAGATGAAGTGGAAGAAAGTCACTGCGTCTATTTAACGACTGCTCCATCAGTCAGTCCTCTATTATCAAGCTCTAATCAAATGCCTATGCGGAAATGTAACACAGAAGAGGATTCGTGTAAGTCAAACAATACATGCGACAATAAATTTATTGATCAAGACTCCATTCAAAATACAAAATCCCCAAGAAGCAAAGGCAAAAACAAAAATTCAAACAGTGAGGAGCTAAACACAACCGTGGAGATGGAGTACTCTTTAATAAGTCCGCCTGACCTGCACTTGGGAATGATAGAGTGTAAAATCCCCAGATCTGACACCACCATCTCCTCTCCACTTCCAGCAACCGTTATGGCAGAACCACCAGTGGTATCAGAGAGCCTTGGAAAAAGAGATTTAATGTACGACTTCAAGCTCAGCCCACTCAACTATAACAGCATCTCAGATGAACCTCCACAACTAAACCAGTACGATTACATACCAGTCTCACCAGCCAGTCAGCCTAAAGAGAATGCAGATACCGTGCTGAGACCCAGTGATGACTCTGAATCATGTGATCTGAGTATAAACCCTGCACTGATTTTTAGCAAAACTGAAGCAGACACAGGAGCATCACTGAATTCCAACCCTGCAGCTAAGCTATATTCATCCGATGAACCACTGGTGCTACAGCAGAGTATGAAATTCACATGTTTTTCACTGGGGCTCCCAGCTCAAAGCAAGAGAACAGACTCTACAGCTGGTAATGTAAAGACAAACCTGGAGGTTTGCCATGAGGTGCTCAAACCTGTTGAGAATTTGCATGTGCATGCAGACCTTCTGAGCAAGGCTGAAACAGAAACTTTAGATTCTCACAAAGCTTCTGTTGAGGACAGTAAACTTCTCAAAAAAACCTTTTCAGATGGTCCGCCCACTCCTAAGCCACTCATCATCTGTGAAAGTGAACAAATGCTGATTCCATCAGACCCTTCAGAGAAGCGACCAACAATAGACACTGGCCAGTGTTCAACAACGCAAATACACAAAGATGTGACGCAAAAAAAGACACAGAGCAGCGCTCAGCAGGGCAAAGTGCTCTGCGAAATTTGCTTCATGTGTTTCAGGACTGTGCCAGGGTTAAAGAGGCATAAAGCAATGAAGCATTTGGTCAAAGCTGAAAAACACACTGGCCCGCAGAGTGCAGCATCAAGCCATCAGGGGAGTGCGCTTATTTATGAAGCATCACAAACTACAGAGAAAAAACATAAAGATGATTCACAGACCTGTTACCCAACAAAAATAGATGGCCTGCCTGAGATAAGTAGTGCTCTCATATCTAAAGCGGCAGACACCGAATCCATCCTGGAGGAAATGGCAAGTGAGACAAGTGCAGTGGCAGTAGATGAAATAGGCTATCAAAGCCCAATGCTGTCAGTAAAAGCAAAGAAGAACAACAAAGCTAGAAAGAACAAGAACAGTGAGGTAAACAGAAAGCCTAACCATCTCTCTGATGAGCTTCTGAATATATTAAAAACAGATATACTTCAAGCTATAACTCCCGAATTCAAAAGCAGTGCAGAGCGCAGCCAATCTTCTGAGGAACAGGAGAAAACCAGTGAAAGAACTGAGGAATTCCCTCACTGTGCTGCTTCAGAGCCTGCTTTTGACAACACAGCCCGATCTCCAACAAAAGAGACAAATGTACTTAATGAAACTGTGGAGATCAATCAAATTGCTGATGCAGAAGAAACAAAATGTACGAGTATCACAGAGATGGCAAATTTGGAAGTGTGTACGGATAATAATGTGGAAAGTACTATAACTGTAGAAAAGGAGGTTATCAGAGAATGTGATGAAACCAGAAGGACTCTGCTCCCTGTGGAAGACATGTGTGAACTGAAAGGTTCAGAAGATAGCCTTGCCCAGGAGATTCTTAGAAACGTGGCAGGCGAAATAAAATGTGAGAAAAACAGTAGCCCTGCAGACAAAGTACATCCTCTCTCCTGTTTGAACTCCACAGCTCTCAGCCCTCCAAGTATAAGTCCTGATCTGAAGGCCCTACTTGACGATGACACCACATTCTCACAGCTCTTCCCCAGAGATGATGAGGCAAAAAGGAAGAAGTGCCAAAGGGTGTACAGCAAAAGAAACAAAAGGCAGAAGCTATCGCCCCGTTCAAATGTGACTGCTGACTTCCTTCCTCCTGAAACATTCGTGCAAAGTAAAGATCAATTCGCGGAAAACCAGGCTGAACAGACTTTTAATGACAATCACGCAAAGCACTGTGAATATGAGACAATTTCTCTTGATGATGCCATCATGTTGAATATGTGCCACAACAGCACAATAAAGGCAGATGTCACACCGCTGGCAGATGTTAAACAGAGGGATCAGGGGGATGCTGTTCATGACAACATTAAAGAGCTCCGCAGCAGCCTCTTGAAACCTCTCGAAAGCACAATTGATGAATCTTCAATTGAATGGAGCGGTCCCGCTGCCTTCACCAGCTTTGATACCAGCTCATCTGTGACCTCTGACCTCAAATCTTGTAAACCAGAAGTAGCATCCACCCCGTACACTGTGGAGCCAGAGGGCGTTCAAACCTTCCACAGCATTGACATCCAAAACATGAACACCACGTTTCAGCTTCCAGAAATCCAGTTCTTTGATTCTAATAAAGATATCTCAGTAGCTCCTCCAGCAATCGCAACTGTTGATGTGGAGAATAGAGATGATGAAAAGTCCAACAAAGTGGCAGAGCGGCGAGGCAGGAAACGGCAAGATGGCGGAATGAAAGTCAAAGATAAACAATACAAGTGCAAAGTGTGTTTCACTTGGTTCCTTACCCTGGGTGAGCTGAACTTTCACAAACTCTCCCACAACCCCTCTCCACCTCCAACCTGCTACATGTGTGTCCAGCGTAAATTCAGCTCCAGGGAACAACTAAGAGACCATCTGAGGGAGAAGCATGCAAAAAACAAGACAGGTATTTGGACCTGTGGAATGTGTTTGAAGGAGATATCAGATGTGTGGATGTACAATGAACACTTACGGGAGCATGCCACACAGTTTGCCAGGAGGGGTCAGACTCAAGGATCCATGCTAGGCATTTCGGGCAGCTTCATGCAAGAGACAGCAGTGAAGAACTTCATCTCCTCAATAATGCAACATCGCCCCAGCAAGGTGAGCAGAGAGGCCAGCAAAGTTAATAAAGAACAGGAAAAAGCTGTTTCTGCAGACAGCACAATGGTAGAGGGTGCTGAGGCAAAGCTTCACAAATGTAAAAGCGCCAGCGGAGCTGGTGGGAAGAACGCCTTAACCCCACTTGAAGTCCTCCACAAAACAGAGACACCTAAAAGCGTGGAGATGCATCCCAACTGCAAAGACCCCTCAAGAGACTGCCACCACTGCGGAAAACAATTCCCCAAACCATTCAAACTCCAGAGACATTTAGTGGTTCACAATTTGGAAAGGATTTTCCTGTGCCACAAATGCCCCGTCTCTTATCAGGAGGCCCAGGAGCTTAAAGATCATCTGAAGAGAGCTCACGAGGAGGTGGATGAGCTGGATTCGAAGCACACCACCCTCTACACCTGTGAGCTCTGCGCTGATGTCATGCACGTGATTAAAAAATCCTTCATCTGCAGCACCTGTAACTACACCTTCTCCAAGAAAGAGCAGTTTGATCGTCACATGGAAAAGCACCTGTCAGGGGGAAACAAAATTTTCAAATTCCGAGGCGTCTTGAGACCCGTCAGAGTGTCTGCATCCAAAGAAGATGAATGTGTTTCGCCTACAAGTAAAAAGAGGAGAATTCTCCCTGACAGTCTGCAAGAAAACAGCTCAGACAGTGGCATTGCTAGCGTAAGCTCACTGCACTTAAATCAAAACTCTGACACACAGTCTTCCAAACCCCCTGTGTCCATGGCAGACGACTCCACACAGACCATCAAAAATGAATACCACAGTGACACAAACAATACAAGTGTGAAGACTGAGGACATTGCTGAGGACTACTCTGAACTGCTTGTAAAGTTGGAAAAATGCATTCATATGGATTCTCCTGAGTCTGCTACACCCAAGAAGGAGGAAATTGACCCGACTCCCTCGCCTCATCTTGATAAAGAGGGTAATGAAATATCAATTCCTGAAGCATGCGACGTGAAAGAGGAGAATGAGTCGATCCACATTAGAGCAGAAACAACCTGTTGGTCAGCATCTAAAGAGAGTAGTGGTGCGGGGGAGGAGACTGTTAAAGCTGAGGAAGGTTCTGTTCAAGGTGACGCTACAGAAACGGAAGAAAAAACAGATTCACCTCCTCCTAGTGACAACTCTGTAGTCAGCTTAATAGAAAATCAAATCAGTTTAAAGACACCTGAGTCTGCAAAGGATGAATCAGCTGTCGATGTGATGGACCAGCAGGGGGATGAGGAGCAGTGGCATCAGATGTCCAACTCTTCTAGTAATAGCAGCAAACAACAGATCTTATCTCATGGTGCTGAGCAGGAATATGACAGTCAGAATAAAGAGAAGGCTGCCCTTGAGAAGTCAATTGACAACACCAAAAGTAGTCCAAAGACCACAGAGTCAACACCAGGCCTTCACTCCAAGGTTTCCCCCAATGCCTCAGCTTCAAATGAGGATAAGGAACCGCTGAGGCGACAGAAGAAGAGAAAGGACACGAAATCCCCTCATAGCCTGCAAAGGGTTTCCTCTCCAGTCACACAAGAAAATTTTGGCGTTGATTCTAGACCCAAGAAGAAATTTTGCCCCAGCAAGTGTGCAAATCCGTCTCTGCAGAGAAAGTCAGATGGACTGAATGAGTACCCTGTGCTGTCCTCAGTACGGGATGATGTCGTTAGCAACAAAATCATTTCCAAGTGCAAGACTGTAAGTTTGGGCTTGCAGTCGAAACGAAGTCTGCTTGATAGCTGTACGCAAAAGAAGGCTGAGTTTGTGAGCCCTCAGAACGGGGACTATAAAACCAAAAAGGGAACTCTGGGGAGAGCTTTGCATTCTCAGATATCGAAAGTTTCTTCAGTTCCCATGAACAATTCTTTGAAATCTCGACCAAAGATAGGGGTAAGGTCGATGGAGACCCATTCCTACCGGACAGCAGAGTCACAGAACCACCTCCTCAGCCAGCTGTTTGGCCAAAAACTCACTAGCTTTAAGATTCCTTTAAGGAAGGACACATCAGAATCTATTAACTAAGGGTTGGGGAGGGGGGGGATCTGTGAATAATAGACTGTAAATGTTCACAGGTATAAATGTTTAAGACAATTCATTATGGTGAATGAGATTGCACAGCTATTTTCTGTGAAATGCTTTAAATCTTTAAATACTTACATAGTCACTTTATTTCTTCTTTGTACATGTGTTTTTATTACATAAATGTGAGGATGAATGGCAGATATGAATATTGGGTCAGAAATTAAATATGCTAGTTGGAGAAATCATTGAACGTTTTTTTAAGAGAATATATTTCATTTACCTAAAGGAGAGAAAAAAGAATACTTGAAAATACAGTAAAATATTTTGTTTTTAGAAATGCATGTTCATGTTGCATTCATAAAATAATTTTTTTAATGTTTTCTACTAAAGGACCAAATGACATCAGAACTGACATGGACTATTGTCTGTGCACCTTTCATAAATACTTCCTACATAGTCATTTTGTATTTTTTTTTTACATTACTGTACTGCATTGACATTCATCGTATTAGCCTTTGTATAAACATTACGTGGTGCTACATTGTGTTTTTTTATTGTAATGTGAATGCCAATGTCCTCAGAAGGGAACATGAGATCTGTAGCAGATGCAGTTACAAACGTACATCAGACTGTTTTTACTGGCTCTCTGTATTTTATTAATACTGTGTAAACCATCCAAGTAAATCACATGTAGGCTGACAGAAAACAAAATTAGGAAAAGCTTCCATTGTATAAACTCAGGTGCATACAAGGACATCAAAGTCCCAAGACCTGTATTTGGAGTTCTTCCCATGCACTGAAAATACCACACACAAATTACAAACTCAATCTTTAACTCCAAGTGTTTAATTCTTAATAGTATTTACTAGGACAACAAAGGTGCTTTATCTTGTTTATACTGTATGTATCTTACATTGTATTATATTGTAGGTAGATGAATGTGTGGTGTAAAAGTTTTATTTTAAAAATGTGCAAAATGAATACGAATGAGAAGAAAGGGAAATGCAGTGTCTCTTGCAAGTTGTAAAGTGGCTCACCAAGTGCCTGTTTTATAGTTGGTTATTAAAGATCTGTACAGGTCTCTCCTTGCTCTTTTCTTCTTTTGTTCATGACATGTTTTGCAAATGTTCCTACTTCCATCCCTGCGGACTGCAGCTGTCACCGCTTGCTTCAAACACTGGAAGCAGTGGAAGGTGCGTGTGCCTGGAGGCAAAAACAGGTGCACACACAACAAACTCTGACGCCATATTTTTGTCTTCAAATCAGCACTTCGCTGAGCTCACTTTTCATCAGCGAGACGAGCATAAATGTATCTTTACTACAGGGAAATATTCAGCAAGAAGACAGTTGCATTTATCCAACCATATGTTGTTGGTCTCCGTGAGCACTGGCAAGCAGGCAGCGAGGAGCTCCCGCTTGTTTCATGCTTCCGTCATGCTGCTCTACCACCACGTGTAAAATGGCTTCTGTTCCTACATGAACACTTTTCATCATCACATAGGAATAAAAAGCCATATTACACAGTGGCATACACACAGAGAATACAAGGAGGGGGGTCCTCGCATTTTTCCCCGTATTACCTGAGGAGAAAAAGCAAGAAGAAAAGAGGATAGTCAGAAAAATCAAGTCTTTCTTTGGTTGAAGCTCAGGATTTGGTTCTTGAGGAAAAAAATAAATAAAAGATTAAAAAACAGTATTCAATAATAACAGTTGGCTGACTGAAGTGGATGTCTGCATTACAAGATGACATTTAACAGCAATCATCAGCACACTGTAAAGGACGGTTTAAACTATTAGTCTGTGTTCAATTCGATTCAATTCAATTTTATTTATATAGCGCCAAATCACAACAAAAGTCGCCTCAAGGCGCTTCTGTGTTGAGGATATAAGCAGATTTCCACATATGTGGCTCCTTTTTCTTCAAAATCAAAGATCTCACTTGTGGTACGAACACACTGGTGTTTTCTGTAAACACTGTAAGCAGCCATCGGCCCATGTGTTGATTCAGAGGGAGTGTGGAGGAAACAGAGCCACCGTGTTGTTGAAATAACTTCTCCAATTATATTTGTGTGAATGCTGGTTTGGCAGCAGACGCAAACACCATATTTTTGGACTCACTGATGACAACTGAAAATAAAGCAGGCATAACTGGGAGGGAATTATAGGCCTCGGTCCCTGTCAGCCTCTCTCAAGGAGAAGCAGCGATTCAGACTGCATGAACGTGTGCCGGCACATGTGCTATATCCTGACCTTTGTTACCGTACCCAAAATAAGCACTTTAAAGATAGAAAATCAAGATTGTTTCCTTGAAGCAGTCGAGGAGATGTCATGAAGGCTGAGTGCTGAAATGAAAACTCTTACAAAAATCAAGCAGTGTTCAGAAGCATCCCAGTTATATCATCCTGCGTATAGACCCTAGAGTCTAATGCTTGTGAGGCTTTTCCAATACTCCTAAACATTTTAGATACACATTGCATAATCAGAAATGGTCTAACGTTAGCAGTGATGTAAAATGAAGGATTTGGCATTTAAATTATTTTTGGACCTAGGTATTAGCAGGTTTTGGTTATGAAGTAATGAAACCCATCATAAATGTCACTGCATCAGTGGAAAGTCATTTTTAATCCTTCAGTCAATAATTAATAAGACTCTAGTTTGCCTTTTCAGTGTCAAAAAGTGAAGACTGTCTCCCCTGATGTTTATCCTCAGCTGTCTATCTATGTATTTAAAACCCAATCGTCAATCTTTCGCTCAGCATTTGTTAAATACTTCCAGATAACCCACAGAATAACTTGCTGTTTAATATTTAATGATGTATAGCAATGACTCGGTTGGATTACTAAAGCAGCTCACTGAAGCATAAAATATTTTGTGGTTTTTGTAGAGCTGCTTTTTTCTTATTCTAAACAATAATTAAATTCCCACCCATTAGTAGATCCACAGCAAAAAATAAATGAAAAACCTTCGTGGGAGGATGGATGACCATCTGTTGATGCGTGTGTGTGTGTGTGTGTGTGTGTGTGTGTGTGTGTGTGTAGTAAAAGAATGCCACTGACTCATTGGCAGACGTATCAAGATTAATTAAAAAAGAAAAGAGCTGCTGAGGATCACAATGTGCTTTGGTTTAGCCTCAAAGATTAATCATTTAAAATGCTTAAATATTGAAAGACCTTGATTGTCACAGTAAATATAGGGTGCGTGGTTCATGAAGATTTTAACAGTATTCAAAAACAACACAGTTCTCAGTGTAACTGTTATGAAGTGAAATCTAGTTACAGATCTAATTAATGCATGATCTGGACTGGGAGTAAATTTATTGCACTGCAGGAATCCTTGCAACTCAGGGACTCAGGCATGAGTGTGGTGCCTGAAGGCTGCATCACTGATGACTTCAGTGACGTCTAAGCCATCAAATTGTGTCAGTGAAATGCCTGTGTGGTGATTAACATGTCAAACAGAGCAATTATAATAGAAGCAAAATTACAGTTACATGTTGCTTTGTACGTACAAAGTTTGCCATTTAACAATCTCAGGCTCAAATTTAAAATTTTTGTTGCTAATGCAGAAGTACTAATGCACAACCAAGTCCTGCAGTGGTACTTCTGAGTAAAAAAAAACTCATAAAATATGTATGTGGGGTAATCAGGTTGTTAGTTTTTAACTGTTGCAAATCGGCAACGCCTGCCTCGAGAGGGTTAAGTGTTTACATTTCAGATTTATTATCCTTCTGAGCTCCACTGGTAATTTATACGCTAATTAGTGGTTGATGTTTTGTCCTTGACTGCATCTGGATTTTACCTGAATGTCATGCTGAGCTTGGTCCCCCCCCCACACACACACACAGTCTTGTTGTTGTTGATTAAGACAGAATTAGAGACCTCAGCAGATTGTGTCACAGTTTAGCCCACAAAGTGTCACACATAGTATGAGCCCCACACACCCTACTGCCATGCATCCTTTTATCATCTGATCTATAAGGAAATTCTCCAGAGGCACAGTCATGCAGGAGCATGACAGGAACGCTTTGCACTTTGAAGTAGAGTGACATTATCAGTAAGTACGGTCTTGAAATAGCATCTCCTCTCACTCCATATCTGAGTCTCCCACCCCTGCCTCATCTGATCTCCGACTTTCTTTCCTCCATTTTTTTCTCTGCCGCCACCCTCATTTTCCTGCTCTTCCTTTTCTCTCGCTTTTCTGCTCTCTTCATCATCAATTTCCAATTCAGTGTCTCACCCCCCCTCTCCCCTTCCTCATTTTTGCCTCTGCCTCTCCCCATTTTCTCCTTTCACCCTTTATCTTAGTCATTCACCTGATTTTTCATACATTCCTCTGTTTTTTACATTTCACCCCATCTCTTTGCAGCTTCCACATTTTTTTCCATCTATCCCAGCTGCCTGCACACCTTTCCACCCACTCTTCTTCCTTGTTTTTTCCTTCCTTTCTATCTCCCTCTCATTCTATCCCACTCTCTCGCCTCACCCTTTGCTCCCTCCTCCCTTAGGTTAGTGTTGGCAGCCTCGCGGGGAGGTCATGAGATCAGGGGCAGATAGAGATGGGCTACTGGTCAGCAGTAATGACACACAGGCTGAGGGGCCACTCGGGTCGCCCGTGTTGGGAATTTTCACTTTCAGCCATCATGGAGAGATAAATGGATAGGCGGGAATTCGCTGCATGAAAGGGAGGGAATGACTGAGCATCCCTCCCGGCACACACAGGAGGGAGATCGTGATGAATTTCCATGGGGATTGTATCTGAAATCATTTTTGTTCAGCAGGAAGAAGGTGTACAAATAACTCAATGCAGGCACTTTGCCTTGATGTAAACAAAAAGGGAAGAGAAATCTTTGAAGTCAAATGATCAGTCAGATTTTTCCTGACAGACATCAAAACAATCTCTATCCAATTTCTTTTTTTAAACAGGAGCGAGAAATCTATGCAAGGAATCTCCCACAACACTGGAACCTGAAATAGAAGTCAAATGAACTAGGGCAGCAACAACATCAACATGAATTATGGAGCAAATGAGCAGATAAAAATATATCTCAGTGGGTAAAAGGTAATATAGGAAAATGAAACATTAAAGTGATGCCAGGCACACTTCAGATTTCCTAATTAATGGCCTCTCACCATGAAGTCTTGGCCGCTTACTGCCAACAGAGGCTTTATCAACTCAAACATTTGTCATTGCAGTCAGAGCCAGAGAGGAAACAGGCTGCACACAATAGCTAAAAGTACCTGTTTGATGTTCCAGGTTTACAGAAATAAATGGGGTTGCACTGTAGGGGCTATGCAAACAAAAGCCTGTCGATGTGTGTCTGCAGCCACTGGAAAGCTGCAGCCAACAGCAGGTGTCTCCAGAGCAGCTGGCCTCAGCAAACAAACACACAGCTCATGTTAAAGAAAGTTTAATGCAGACAGACATCATAATGAGTTTAGTTGAATTTTGTATAATTTTCTCATTTCTATTTATACCTCTTTTATACTGATTCATTCT
This sequence comes from Mchenga conophoros, assembly GCF_057382185.1. Lineage (NCBI taxonomy): Eukaryota > Metazoa > Chordata > Actinopteri > Cichliformes > Cichlidae > Mchenga > Mchenga conophoros. Next base: position 8,099,574 of record NC_140532.1, read on the forward strand.
TTAAGCTGTTGACAGACTTGAGAAAAATCCAGCAGATAATTGGTGCTGGGTCAGAGTTAAACAACAAGAAATAAATACCTGCGTCGTGATATATACATTTCAAAATTGGCTTACATTAAAAGCGACCCATTGTTGCATACAAGGCTGGACCTGACGGCCAGTAGGGTTTCCTCACGTACCTCCAAGACATTCTTCACCCTCGTTCCCTTTCTCCCGTGCTAAAACCTTCATCCCTTCCCCCCTCCTCTACCTCCACAGCGTGCTCTCCCAGCTTTGCCCCTGCTGTTTCTGTGGATATCACAGAGAATCTGAAGGATCTATTCTGACATTTGATGTGGCACAAAATTGGATTTCCACTGTGATTCTCTCCCCAAGCGCCTCGTGGAGTGTAATCCACGCTGTGACTAATTGAGTGACATGCCAACAGCCTGAGAGTGTAAATGGATGGTTGCTGGTGATATGTGTCTGTGACCTGTTCTTTTTTTCTTTTTTTTCCAAAGGCCGGTGAGTTAATTAGACAGAAAACAGAAATAACACACACAACCTCTAAATCTAAAGCAGAGGCTCTGGTGCTGAATTCTCCAACACAAAGACACATTTTGTGCTTTGTCAGTGTCATCTTGTGTCGTTGCCTATTGAATGTGACCCTGCATTGTTGTCTGGCTGCCTGTGACATTTATAACTAATATCTGCCACAGAAAAAATCAAATTCCCTTGTATAATAAACAACATACTCTATAAACTGGCTTAATTTGTGTGATGGGTAGCAATGACATTCGCCTTGTGGATCAGAGAAGCTGTAATCTAAAGTGGGAGACAGAGGTGTCAGTGACAGATGTTACAGGATGACTCACCACTGCTATGTCACCTGTATGACCACCAGCATCCCAGAAGGCATTGCTTTAACCTGGCAAATCCCTGATGCAGACAGAGGAAGAGCTCTATAACAATGACGCAACAGACAAAAGAGCATTTCCCCCCCGCCCCGTGTAGATAAGTTATCCTTGCACAAAATCCCTACACTCTAATCTCAAATCTCTGTCATGCCCTCTGCTCTGGGGATCCTGCATCTGATTTGGATTTGAATAATTGAAGCCGCTTTTCTCCTCCGGAGACTGGATACAGCAGTTTCCTCTTCATTAAAAACTTTCCACTAATGCGCGCGGGTGCGTGTGTGTGTGAGTGCACCCCTTACACGAGCACTCTCCTTTCACACCCCCGCTAAAATATACACACCCACACAAATTCACACGGAATTAGACCGGGATGGAGATGTGTACACTGAGTGCACGCACTCGTTCGCTGTGACACGTTGTGAAAACATGATAATTACTTTGAACAAGTGAGTTGCTGGCAGCAATCTAAAGCATAATGGCAGGCAGCACGCAACAAAAGACACTAATGAATGAACTCATAGATGGATGCTAATGTGGCATACGTACCTGAATGAGGATCATCCACCAGACTCTCCCTGCTTTTCTTCTCAGTTCTCACCCCTTTCCTCCCTCTTTGTGGATGTTGTTATGGCTGGTAGTCTTGTACTGGAGAACAGAGTCTTCACCCTTTCGAGTCGGGGACCGGGGCTCAGCTGCAGAGACTGACATCATCCCTTTCAGAGAGGAGGTTTTCCCCTCCCGCTATCTGCACCCTCTGTGTGTGTGTGTGTGTGTGTGTGTGTGTGTGTGTGTGTATGTGTGTTTCATGGCTCTCCCTATCCCTCTCTTTCTCTCTCTCTCACACACACACACCCTAACTCAGCCGCTCGCTCTGTACAGTAGTATACTCCTCCTATCTCTCCCTCCCCATGCTTCTCTTTTTTATCTTTTCTCATCTATTTTTTACTTCCTAAAATTGCTGCTATTTTTCAAAGCCACCACAGGTGAGTAACACAAAACTGTACAGTAACATGTGCTCAAGTAAGACCATACCAGTAACAGCACCTTGGACTTGTGCTGCATATTGCTCCTCGTAGGTGTGTGAATCTGCCGTCACAGAAGGAACCCATCCACAAGGAGTTTTACATTAGAGATTTTATTAATAGATGTGATTGCCTGCAGGTCTTTCACAGTTAGCTTCACCTCTTCTTCTATCACCCCCTGCATCTGCTTTCCATTCCCGTTATAGACTGAGGGCTGAAGGTGTACATCAAGGCTGAAGCTTAATTGGCAGCCCACTTTCACCTATCCAATTCTTTCACATCAGCAGAAAATGAAAATGGAAAGGAGCTAAGCACAGGAAGCCTTTTTGAGTCTATTGAGATGGATGCCTGCTGTGGTGCCTGTGATGGTGGAGATCGGTGTTGCTGTCCATGGTGCTGATTACTCCTGAAGGAGACATCACTAAGGACAGCAGTGACCCTGCAGACCCACAGAAAATAGCCTTCAACGGAGCAAGGAGGAAAAACCTCTTTCAGCCACTGCAGAAACCTTAATAAATGCACATGCACGGACTCACACACGCAGACACACACAGATAAGGGTGCATGTGTACACAGCAACAAACACACACACACACATAGAGACTTAAATCTACCTCCCAGCCTCCTCCTCTGTCTCCCGCGGGCATTTCTCTGCGTCTCAACTCATTTAGGCTTACATTCATCATTGTAAGGTAACTGTGGCAGGTGGGATTAAAATGGATTAGCCCTATTAAAGAAATGTGTGGTGCATATTACACCCCAAGCCACACACACATATTGTCCTCAGAGCCACATGCATTTTACTGCAGGCACAGCGCTGTGCTCAGACATGTAGAAGAGTATACTGAAAATACATGAACGTGTGAGTATACGAACCTGCACAGTCTCGTAAAGGTAAAAAAACCCAAAAAACCAGAGGGATAAAGATAAAAGGGCTGGCAAAGCAACTTGATGAGGACATTCACAGGAAGGAGAGGTATAGCTGCTGTGTATATTGTTGCTTTTCTGCCACTCACACAGTGGACTCCTTTTTGTTGTCTTAACTCTCGTCTCAAGAGGTAGCTTTTAGAATCTCGCCTCCTTGTTTCCATAGTGACACTTTCCCTCCTTTGTGCGAGAGAGTATGTGTGTGTATTTCAGAGACACACAGAGAGGAGAAAGACAGGCGTAGGGAGGGAGAGAGGAGGGGGATGACAGCAAGATAACTTGGTTCACTTACATTTATTCACAACAACAAAAAAGTCCACACAGCCAGTTTTGTACATCAGGGAGAGTTTCCTTTGTTGATGTTTTATCGGCCAACTTTTGACTAGTTGCTTTGCAACGGCTCAACCAAATTATAACTGTTGTTACTTTACGTGTGAGACCAACAATAGCACATGCTGATTCCTCAGAATCTTTCTATGGGGAATTTTAAGGCATTACTTACTGTGCTAAATGCTCCATGTGGAGGGCTGCCAGTTCTTTTAAAAATACACCAAAAAAACTACTAAAATTAAACCAGTCTCTCTCCTATTTTCTTGCTGAAATAGGAGAGAGACTGAAAAAGTGTGTCTTTTATTTTCTACTCATAGTGCCATTTAGTTATATCAAAGGCAGGTTACTGAAAAGCTTCATTGAAATTAGCTTAGAAAGAATAATGACAAACATTCAGAATGACCTTGAAGGATACAACTATTACCTGGATAAAATACTACCTAGTGTAAATCTGTGGCGCGTTGCGTATAATAAATTATTAATTATGGATATTAAATGGCTAAATTTATCACTTTCAAAACAACCTGGGTTGGTGTGGGAGATTGATGGCAGGAAAACAGATGTGTGGATGTGTATGTGTGGATATATAGATATATAAATTTAAATCTCCTCTTGTTGCTCCAGAAATCTGCACAAAAAAAGACTTAGCCAAGGAGCAAATCCCTTCTCCCCATGCCCTCCAGCATCTCAGCCAACTGCGTTCCACATCAGTGAATCTGATTCAGGAGCGAGGACACTGGAGGCTCGGCTGAGACGCAGGGTTGACTACACATAAGGGGATTGTCTAAACTGAGACGTCTGCCATCTTGAGCTGTCATAACTCTTGTGTATAAACAAGGATACATGTGACAAACTTAATGCAATGATGGAAGAGGTAAATGGATCATATAAGCAAGGCTCAACTACTCATCAGCTTCTTAGCCATTTCCCATTCTGAGATTGCAGCACGAGGTTTGAAAGTGTGGCAGCAAACTTTTCGAGAACCGGCATTGACACAGTATCTCCACAATTTTAACCACTGTAGCTGCTCTCTAAAGTTTCTGAATGCTCAATGATTACTAACATAGCAGTAGAGCATCATATAAGTGCAATGGCAGGGTGGTATTACATAAACTGAAGCTGTTCCCCATGAGTGGCTGGAGGTAAGTGGTGGTTCTTGACATCCATTCTGGTTTTGTATGAGAGAGAAGGGAAAAACCAAAAGAGCGGAAAAGAAAATGCAGAAGGTGGTGCGATGACAGCAGTGTTGACTGATGCCTGAGTGGCTCTGAATCCCAGCAGCAGGTTGAAGTCGTCATAAGCCCAGTATTGCTCAGCTGCTCCATCAACCCGCAGTTATCTCCATAAAAAGAAGGTCTATCACCCTGACAGTGAGGCTGAGGCGAAGGTGCACCACTTGATCCTTCACCATTTCAAATTACTGTAACCTACCTGCCAGCCACTTTCCACAGTAGGCAGAAGTGGGGCCGCGTTACCTTGTAAGGATTTGTTATCACTGAGATATTGAAGCTGTTCGTCCATGTGATTTTTAATCTGTGTGCGCAAGCAAAAGATTGCGTGTGTGTGTGTGACTCTCAGCAAGTGGCGCATGGCCGCAGATGACTGTGTAGTCTTCTCTTCACTTTTCTATTTTGTCTTGAATCAATCCCCAGAGTGTAACAATACCTATTTCTCTCTGTATAATTGGACTGGATGACAGGCACATCTGAAGTCAGCGGATGAAAGCCTCTCCTGACAATGAGAGAGTGTCTGGCCTGTGACATGACTTGAATGAGAAAGAGATAACACTGCCACACACACACGCACGCACGCACGCGCGCGCGCACACACACATTGTAGCTGATAAGCAAAGCAGGTCAAAAACTTTTACTCATTTGTCACACGAACGTGATCACTGGACAGCTAGTGATCACAAAGAAAAGGCAGATAAGGGATGAAACAATATCATTTGTGTCATGATCTCTAATTTGCCTTAAATTAAATCTCTCCCTGCATAAGCAAAAGATAAGTTGCAGATTGAATTTATTGCAGTGCTCTCCAAATATTTGCTAGCATTCTGCTTGCTCTGCATAACGCTACTTTGACAGACTGTAAGTTTGAATAGCTGCCAGTGAAACAAATTATTATTCACTTCCCCCTGTATTCTGGCTTGCCTATTTATATCTGCGTGTGAGGGTGTGAATGTAATATTCTGCATCCTGATGCATACAAACCCACACGCGTGCACACAAGGATCTCTCACACACGCGCACACACGCGCACACACACACACACATAGACACACACACATGCTACCAGAGTGTGAACAAAACACCGAATGCATCTCAATAAAGCACTCAAGGAGATATTTGTAAAACCAGATCATGCCCCTAAAAAGCACAAAATGTCTCTTTCTTAGTCTATTTGCTGTTCACTTTGTCACCACGGAAACCACCATTGCCCAAACATCCCTACGCTGATGGACACTTACATTAAGTGTCTTCCCATCTCTCCCTCTGTTAGGCCCCTTCCTTTCCTCCCCTCTCTCCCCTGCCATCACTTACCACCATGTGGTCAAGCAAGTAAACAGCTCTGAAAAACTTTGTTACCCCCCAAAACCAGTTTTTTGCTCAAGTAATGGATCGTATATTAAATGAAGGGGGGAAAAACTCCATCTCAAAAAGCCAAGGAAAAAAAAAACATTTTTTTCTCCCACATAAATTAAAGGCACCAAGGTACAGAGGTACAGATCAATAGCCTTAGAAGTAGGGAACAAGAAATTTATGTATCTCGCACAGGCTGGCTATTATACTCTCTAATGATGCCATCTGTGCCACATCATATACTATTTCAACCATCTATGTATATAGATATATACGGAATAGGCACTGGAGTGTATAATAGCGGCCATAAATCAATATGTCACAGTGTACAAAAGTGATTGGTTTTCTTTGTGTCCTTTAAATCCCCTTCACAAACTGAAAACAGTCTCATGGACTGAGCATTCCTCTCTGCAACACTAATTCAGCAGTGATTTATTCTCATGAGAATGTTTTCCAGCAAAAGTGCAAACTGCAAACAAAACAAATTCCTAATCATGGGACATTTTAACAACATAAAGAGAGAGGAAATCTTTCTTTTTCAAGCCTAATCTTGGGCATTATCATTTTGCCAATTTGCCAATTTGCGAAGAACCAGTGACACATCTCTCGCGCCGCATGTTGCAGACTGGCGCATTTCCATGGGCACGTGGACAATTTGATTCAACTAAAGCTTATTACGTTAAATTTATGTTGAGCCTGACTGTCACAGAAGAGTTGGTTAAACTCTTTGGAAAGTTTTGGGGCTCCAGTTTGTTTTGAACCACATTCAAGTGAATCATAGCAAAATAATATGTGCTTTTAAAAAAAATTGTGTGTGTGTTAAATGCATTTATCTTAAAAAGTACATATAAATCTATTTAATTGACTTAATTGTGCACCAATCAATAACAATAACATTTGGTCAGAAACCTTGGTAAAAAGGAACTCAACTGTCTTAAGAAATTATAAAATACCTACAATCAACAGTTTACAAAAAATAAGAAGAGCTGCATAGCTCAGATTGCTCTCAACAATCTAAGCTAGTTCCCTCTTCAACGAGGCAACTTGAAGTCCAAAAAATACTTTTGGGGGGCTTATATGCTTACTATATAACATCTAGCAAGATTTCCCAGATTTTGCTTTTTTTGTTTGTTTGTTTGTGTCTATAATCCATATTTTTACCTTTTTTTTTCTTTTTTAGATGATTGTGAAATAGGAGACAAATTCCTGGCTGTGATGAATCTCAAGGAATTAGAGCCTGCTCAGCAGTTCTCTTCACGTTTTATTTGTCTTTCTGCATATTTTTAAATGTAATTTATTTTTGTTTGCTTTTGTAGGCTGCAGTGTTAATGTTCTGATTCAGTCTCACAACATTCACCGCTTTCATTAAGACTCAGCTAGAAGCCGTATTCAGCAATTCGAAAATCCCACAGTATGAGTCAAATGAAAGAGAGACAAAGTTGGTGAACATAACGGAGCATTTACCAGCTAAAAGAAGACGGGTTGTTGGAGACCAGAATAAAACTGCAATGATAATCAATGGTGAACTTTCACTCATTGAATAGATACAAGCATGATTAGAGTGATGCAAGTGTAGCCATATGAATACAGTTTAATTACTTCTCACCACATGTTAATCAATTTTCTGGCCACCTGTTTTGCTGTCAACAAGTTGCCAGAGACAGTTAATACCTCCTTTAAGTCTTCAGGGTGGATGGAACTGAGATATAGGCATTGTGGATTTTGACTTTTGACTTTAAAAGTATTTAGTCTGTGTTTTATACTGCATATATGAGAAGGTTTGTACATTTTCCTTAATGGTGGGAGCAGTGGGAATGATTTAACGATTCTCCCACTGTGTAGTACATCCATTATGATATGCCTCTCTGACACTCTGGTCAGCAGCAGCAGCAGCAGGTGGCATGATGTGGCTGAAGTGTAAGTGGCTTTCACAGTGCAAGATAGCCTGTCAGTCAGAGGCCCTAAGGGAAACAGCTTCACACCATGCAGAATGGCCTTTCCAAACTCTCTGTCGTTCTGTCTTTGTGTGTGTGTGTGTGTGTGTGTGTGTGTGTGTGTGTGTGTGTGTGTGAGAGAGAGACTGAAGTTGACATAGAAGCATTTTTGTGTGTCTGTGTTAAAGTCAGAGGCAGAGGATGTTAGTGGGTGGGTGTAAATCTCTGTCCAGCAGCATGTTGGGATGGGTGTTTGGGGACTAGTTGGAGAGCTGGCTCACAGGAGCTTAGATTGATGAAGTGATGGTGATGGATGGTAGTAATAAAGGCCTGGATGTCCTGTCTGTTGCCAGTGATGAAGCTGGTATGAATCACCCGTCTGGGGGCTGCTGAACATGACACTGCTCAATCCCCACGCCCTCCACCCTGCCACCCTTCTCGCCTCTGTCCTTCTATCCCTTTATCTTTCTGCCTTGTGCCTTTGCCGTCATTACATGGAGAATATGCTTTGTGCACTTCTAGCAGCAAGCATTCAACATCGTGCCATTATAGCATCAATTGGTACTGATGCATACTCTAAGATATTATGAGGCTTGTTTATCCATCTTGGAACACAGCATGCCCACAGTTCAAAGCATTGTACGCTGTTCATTAATTTTGTGTCCAAACATCACTTGTTGACTGATTGCGATGCATGCAAGAAAAAAATCCAATCAACTCAGTCAGCCACTCCTCATGAATAGGGTCATTTGAATATAGAGGGGCATCTGAAATTGCAGTGTTTGTGTCAACATAACAAGTTAATGATCTCAGATGATAATTGGTAGTTGGATGCTGAAGCGCTGTGCTGTGGCCCATGAGGTTTAGTGCCAAGGACCTTCTGTGATAAAAGAAGCAGCATGAGGGCTTTCAAAGTGGCACGATGCTGTAGGCAACACAATTCATCACCGCTCCATGAATATTCATCCAGCTCTCCGCTTCCTCCTGAGCTGCTGAAAACACGTCTGTATTAAGTCTCTTCTATGTGCTGCAGTGTGAAGACACCTAAACCTTCTGGCCTCTCATTACCAGACTGTGCTCTTGCAGCCCCGCATTCAGCTGCCTACCAGGGAGGGAAGCCACGCTTCATTAAAATCAAAAAGAAAATTCTCTTACTCGCCGCACTAACAAGGCAGAGGGTTGGACGGTCAGATGATTGTGAATTCACCCTTCTTCGCACACGCTCGCGGGGGTCAGGAGTAGTGATTGCCACCCAGCTTTCTCCTGCACATGGCAAGTGGGTAGATGAAATTGCCAGCTTTGGGCTGTGTGGTTTGCGCGTGGACACAGTCTGAAGCTTGATGTTAGCAATTTAAGAACATTTGCTGTGTCTTTTTCCAGCCCAACCTTCTCGCTGACGAGAGCCGAGAGAATCGTGGATTGGTTTCTGGGGCATCTTTTCGGCGCTTTATCGGACCTGCAGGCTTCTCGGTGCTGTCCCCAGATTACAGTTTAGGAAGACGGTGCTTGACTGACAGGCCTTGGCCTTGACAGTCCCTGGGGGGAAGGGGAGGGGGATTTGTGATGGCTGAACTGACTTGTACTTCTCTTACAATTTTCTCCAGGCTGGTTTCAGACTGTCAGGCTGAGAGAAAGCTCTCTCTGCATAATTCATTAGATCTCCTCTCTTTTTCACTCTTGGCTGGTATGTGGCAGGCACCGTAGCCCCATTGTTTAGGAAGACAGAGTAATGGAGCTTGTCACAATATGGTAACATAGTTTATTGTTCACAGCAACAGTTTGAAAACAACTTAACTTCCTTTGAAACAAGCTATTTGGCATATGCAATGCAGAATAATTACAAAGGAAAACCGAGCAATCAAATAGGCTATTCAAACAAAAACAGCTTAAGCCGCTCGTTTATTTTTCATTTATAATTGGTTAAGAGCATAAAAAGAATTCATAAATGATAATTACAACTTTAGTGTCACAAACAGTTTTGGCTAATAGACTGTAATACAGAGCAGGATATATCTATACAGGTTGCCTCGACACCAACCATTGTTTTGCAGCCAATTACCCCAGCATTGTCGGCATATGACACATACACAGGCCTGTCCTTTTGAAGCTTGTATACTGTCTCTGGGCATGATCTAGCTGGCATTTATTTCTTGAAAATCTGCAAGGGAAAATATCTCATCTTTGATGCTACATGACATCTCCCTTCACAGAATATGACTAAACAAGCTCGTTTTCCAACACACAATCCTGCGTGTTGAAGCCAGAGGACAACTTCTGTCACTGTAGCAGTAAATAAGGGCTGGTAGGAAGGGACTTTCTATAAAACTATGCAAATGCAGCAGCATGCTGACGTCTAAAACTCCTTGCATGGATGCAGTATGTCAAAATCACAAGGCATACACTGCCAATGACAGAAATGTTTAAACAGGGCCGTGGCTAATTTGGAAATTATGATTACAGCATTTAAGGTGATGGTAAATGAAGCTGAATTTATCTGTACTTGATTAATTTTTAAACACGTGCTCAAAACTTCACCCAGCCAATTAGATTTAAAAACAGCCTTCTGCACTGTTTTCTACATGGAGTTAAAACCAATAGTAAGGGCAAATATGAAAGGAGAGTGTCGGTCTCTGCTACAATAAGGAGGGATCATCTTCCACAATAACTAGATCAGGAAATTCTGTAACTGTCGCAGGTACATTCCATAAATCCCAGAGAAGACCAGCCCGTCTGGCGCCAACAGTTATGCCACGTTTAGTCACTTAAATCACCTTTGTTCCCCATTCTGATGCTGAGTTTGAACTTCAGCAGGTCGTCTTGGCAATGTCCTCACGCCTTTGAGCTGCTGCCATGTGTAGATTAGATATTTGCATTAACGAGCAAGTGAACAGGTGTGCCTAACAAAGCAATGTGCAAACAATAGTGCAATGGAGGATCCTCATCTTGAATAAGGTCAGCAAGTACAAGGAATTCCTGTGAGTCCCAGACCAGGTTTCAGACTTCTCTAAACAGTCTGTTTCGGATCATTTTTCTCTACTTTTGGGTCTTTGTGATGTCACTGAGACAGCCAATCAGAAGATAGCTGGCTTAAAAGGAAAGGAGATAAAATAGACTGCACTAAGGTATAGTAATGAAAATACTCTAGAGTTAAAGAGAAAGACTGTAGAGTACAAAATGACCATAACAGCCACGTTTTCTACATTATTATCCATTAGTCTTTGTATGTATATATTTCAATAACCCTGAGTGTTGCTTTGATTGTAAGAAAGGTCAGAATGTAACAGAAAGATGTTCAGCATCTTGCTTTTGAGAGAAAAACACACGAATTGAACAAAAACATACCACGGGCGAAGCTCCAAAGACATGCAAAAAGTGAAAGCCAAAAATTTGCACATTAATATAAAAGAACAGTTTCTTTCAAGTTTAAAGCCTGGTATTAGTATTCTGATGCTACACTGAAAAACACCCTTGGTTTCTCATTCAAAGTTAAGGATTACCTCTGGAGCGGTTTTCTGTCAGTACTGAACAGCTGTAAATAAGATTTGGATGCTTTTAAAAAATACATTTAAATCTAGTCAGAGTTAGAGGGGTGGAGCATAAAAGTACAAATGAAAAAGAATAAATGAAACGCTAATGTTGACTGAAAGAAACACATCTGATGTAAGGTCACATGTGGACACAGGACAGGACCAGATATTAAAATATTTTTAAAGTCTCTTTGATTAATAGCTCTGCATGTTTTAACATCACTATATCAGAGTTCATCACAACTCTCAGCTTTTCACTGTATAAAAACTTGGATCTGTATGTAACAATATGAATACTATAAACATGTAACGAGCCTTAAGAGATAATAGATGTTGTCCCATTCAGAAAAATAGCAAATGTATTCACCATTCAATGCTAATTCTTAATACTTAGATTTAGCAAATTTAATGAGCTAAAATAGGTTTTAACCAACTGTTTGGACTTTGCAAACATAATTAGTTAAAATTAGATTCCTGTCAAGGTGCCTGCACTGAACCGGTTTCATTCAGATGAAATAACATTAAGAGCTCATTATGTTAAACCTGGAGAATAAGATCAGGCTATTTCAAAGAAAGGATACAAGACAAATGTGATCGTGTGTATATTTAAAGCTGAGCTTTCTTACCAAATCAGGACTGACTCCCAAATAAAACCTCAAGTGTGGAGCTTTTGCTTTGTTAGAACTGTGCATCATGGCCTAATGAAACTGGCATGTTTTTGTTTATACATATTAAAATATATCAACTTAATTCATGCACGCAATGAACCTGATGACAGTACATGAGGTTAATTCTTGTCATAAATGCCTGTCCATGATTTTCAAAATGAATAAAAGTAAATATTTGTGCTGTGACTTGAGTATATTTAGTGCTTTTATATTCTTTAAAATGTACCAGGTAGAACACGGCTGACTCTACAGCAAGTGCGAGCAGATGGAGAAATGCGCCTTCAGAGCTGCTCCTTGTCATCTGTAATACTTTTCAAACTGAGTGAACAGTGCCATCTACTGGGAAGACTGGCGAAGTCTTCAAATATCAGAAGAACAAAATGAGATCCTATTTTTAATCACTGCAAATTTGTGTCAATACTGCAGTTACATTCTCCTATTCTCCAGCCGTTCGTTGTGCTGTGATGGAAAAAAAACTAATCAGATCATTCAAATTGAAGAGGAGGAAAAACATTATGAAGGAAACAGAAAAAAAAAAAAAATAGTTGGGTTCCTCTTTACTTTGTTCTTTATTACACATTAAATAGGAGTGGTGAGATTTATGGCAAAATAGACTCATTTGAGATTAGATCACCACTCTACATTGCCCACCACAGGTATGATGTAAAGTGGTCATTCATTCACTTCCCTAAACCTGGACCCCAGTCACACTCGCTGTTCACATACAGAGAGCGGAGCGAAACTCCATTAAAGCAACATTCATGTAGACACAAATGAAATGAAGCACAATTTACAAAATATGCACCTCTCATTATCACAACTATACAAAGGTTGTTAAAATACGATCCAGGTATAAATGATACATTTCAGAAATCAGCTGTTGGCACCCATTAAAAGGAAGAGGAATATTTCAAACATTACAGTAAAACTACTTGTGAAACAGTATTGTGGACAGGAGGGTTCCATAATTAAAAATTGCATCAACAGTTATCATCTACTTCATGAAAGAAAAAGAAAAAAAGAAAGCAAAAGAGGTAATAATAAACTGGGTCAAAATCCATTAATCCTGAAAGCAAAACATCACTTTTTGTGGGAATAACAACGCTCCCCTAGAAGAGCATTTTGTGTATCTCTAGAGTACACGGGGGAAAAATAAATGATGTTTCGGCTCTTCCAACATCTATATGTAGCACCTAATGCAAAGATAAAAGGCAAATTTAAAAAACCCAGATGAGCAGTTTGTAAATACAATGGAAAATGGTGAAATTGGGGTTGACCCCAGAAGGAAACTGGACTTTTTATTATTTTTGTAATAAAGTCAGACGATTTAATCTAAGAACCAATTTTATGGCAATTATTGCCTCATTTACAAACATCCGTTCCAGTTGCATCGCCACGCTAAACACATTTTATGAGAGAAAAAAAAAAAAAAAGAGAAGAAAAATTATTTTGCTGGACAATCATTTTTGTTGAAAGGCAAGCCAACAAACAATTTCAACACTCAAGCAAAAGAATCCAAGGAGTAGGAGAGAGAAGGGAAGAAAGAAAAAAACAAAACCCTCTTCGAAAAGCTAAACAAAATCTGAAAATTTATTTGGACAACATTTTGAACAACCTCTGTGACTCCACACCAAGACAAATATTCTTGACAGCTGCGTAAAGGATTCGTTCTGCTTTCTAGCTGCTCACAAGCAAAGAAGTTAGTGCGCAAGACACCTCCGTGGCCTCTTATGTTCTGCTGCTGGACAAACCTTAAATTATGCAGTGAACCTAAACATTACGGTCAAATACGAAGTCCACAAGGAGGAGGACAGCTGTTAACAGCTGTTTTTGAGCATATATTGATGAAATGATTATTTGTCAGGATGAATCAAAACAATCCTACAGTCAAATCTTAGCCTAAAGAAAAGCAGGAAACTTTTAACCGAAGTCAAAAAAGGCAACACAAAATGACCCTCATAATGTGGCTGCTAGTCCCATCTTATTAAGACAAAAATGGGTTCAAATATATATCTTGCTTAGAATTTCTGCTTTAAAAAAAAAAAAGAAAAAAAAAAAGGCAGATTTATTTCTCACAAAAGCAAAAAACTACTTTCAAAAAAACCTGAAAAACTAGACTATGTCCAACCGAGTCAGAGTTCTTTATCGCTGGCTTCGTTTAATCCATCGACCAGAGGCAGTTTACCCATGTCTTCTAGGACATAATTCATGCAAAAAGGAAAAAAAAAAAAAATCTCTCTCACCTCATGGCAAGAACACACAGTACTAAGAAAAGACAAATTAATTAATAACTAATGAAGGTGTTAAAACATTCAGAGATGAGTAGGAGTTTGCATGCATACTTATCAGTGGCATAGCTAAGTCATACCTAGAGGTCGTTAGAGACGGGGACAAAACACGGGGGCTGGGATTGGATCTCATCTGGCTGACTGTTGGTCCTTTCTTCATATCCATATTGTCTACGTGAGCGGGATGAAAATTCATTCTTTGGCATCCCATACTTTTAAAAAGGTCATTAGAGAACATGACCTTTCAAGCAAAGAGAAAATTAACTCACGGTTTAATGAATAATTTGTTAAACATAATTTGCAATGCAATTGGCTCCCAGCTCTGTAAAATGCTCCAAATCAGCATTATCATTTAAAAAAAATAACAATCCTAAATTCATCAGGCTCTTGAACCCATATTGTGGGCAACTGGCACTAAACTGAAAATGAAGCTTATTGGTGTCCAAAGAAGCAAATAAGAAGAGAAAAAAAAAAAGAAAAGGCAGAAAATTCAGTTCAGGTTTAGTATTGTGTGGGTATGGAGAAATAGGCTAATAATTTAGTGTAATGTACAAAATGTATTACTTGAACTGTTCAACATAGTTGCATTTTTTTGTCTTAAAAGGGAATCATTATTCACATAATTGTACACTTTGTCTTGGACTTCTTTTTCTTCTTTTTGCCCTCCTTGCTCATCTTCTCCTTATGCTTCCGGATTTCTCGCACTAACGTGTAAAAGGCATCGTCGACGCCCTGGAAAACAAGCAGAGAGTGTGCACCGTTAGAGTTAAGAAGCTTTGTTCATGACTGCACTGTGTAAACTTGTCTACTAAAAGTGAATCAAAATCTCCAAATAAAAAGTCTGTCCATTTTAAATACACCGTTTTCTGATTAAGTGTACATTCTGTAAATGAGACACAATTCGGGGGATCAATCCGATTCGAACCATTTAGGACATGCTGAATAAAATGTGTTTCAGAATAAAAGTCAGTGGTGCTTCCACTGACATCAAAGACAGTGGCTGCAGTTACATGGGCTTCATTTCTCAATGTCATCAGCACAGTCTGGCACCAGTACAGGATTTAAAATGTATGTACCTGAAGTATTCATAAAATATAGTTCCAGTGGAAAAGATGCACCGCTGGGAAAAGTGCTCTCACAAGCAATGAATAAACAAATTTAAATTAGCCCTTTTAAAAAAAAAAAAAAAAAAAAAAAAAAAGAAAGAAAGAAAAGAGTTAAAGGGGTAATAAAACTTTGTTTTGTTTTTATATAAATACACCAATTTATTCTGACAGAGGTATTTAAATTAGGCTTTTATTCTCTCACAAAGATCCTATTCAGATTATTGGTGAGTAACAGGCTCCATGGAAATGCAGCAAGTGTCGTTTTAATGGCACACTGACGTAAATGTGTGATGAACATTTTGAACGGTGTGTAAATGTGACAATAATCTGTAAGGAGCAGTAGAGTAAAGAGCCTGAGGCCAATTTAAGGTTTTGACAAAGACAGCAGGAAAACAAAACAGAGTAAAGAAGAAGGGATTTATATCAGCAGGAAAAATTGCCTTAAAACCACACGCACACAATTTGTTGACGACACATCTCTGCCATTTTCTCAAAGCGCATCCTTCGCAGAAACACATTCCAGCAAATGATTCAGTCCAATGTTTGCAGTAACATCCTCTAATCACACATGATGGCTAAACCAGCCCAAAAACCCCATTGTTCATGCTGATTTCAGCCCATTAGGACACTTTCACACTGGTAGTCTGAATCTAGGAACGGTTAGCCTGGAAATCTGACTGTGTGAACACAAGTGCAGACCCCTTTCCAGGTTGACTAAAAGGAAAAGGTCTGGCTGCCAAAGTGCAGAAAGAAGGTTTCTTTCATTATAGGAAAATGTATTTCAGTAGTCGTGTTTGGATTAAAACAGGACAGAAAACAGACTCCCAGCTTTACAGTCGGAAAACAAACCCAAACCTGGTGCTGTGTTAGTTTTTATGCTCGAGTTGAGCAATAAGGTAGGCACTTGTTTGGGTTTTTTTGTAACATTTCTCACTCTATGCAGACTGTTACTTCAGTCGTGCTTTTTCTACTTACAGCGTTCAATTTTTCTGACATCTCTCAATAAGCACAGTCATCATTCATAATGGAAATAAGGGGAGAAAAAAAAATCCCCACCCCTATATGAGGAAGGCATAATGCAAATGTCCACCAGTGTGAAAGTAGACTAGCTTGCATAGATCAAAGTTCTTTAGGCTCAGTAAACCAATCCAGTGTGAAAACAAACTCAATAAAATCAACCATGATACACAGAAACACTGAAAGGACAGGAATCATCAGCTGCCTCAGCCTCATGTTAGACTCACACCACAGCCCCAATAGAAACCAGCAGGTTAGCTTTGAGAACATGTGAAGCACCAGCTCCTCACTGAGTGTCTTCTTCCATTTCCTTCACCACAATTCCCACTAACAACACACACGCAGAGCTGGTGGGTGTGCGGCTGCATACACTTACCCCTTCACATCACAACACACTTTTTAAGCTTGACACAGCGCGGAGTCTTTTCTTCCTTGCTGATCTTATTGACCCGGTACAGCCTGATCTCCCGTACCAGAGTGTAAAAGGCATCTTCCACTCTCTGCAGTATGAAACACAACTTTCCTCAATGTTGAGGAATACACAGGAGGAGGGGGGAGGACATACTATTTGGATGCATTTGTTACAAACTACAAATACGAAGGAGTAAAGCAAACTGGCGGTGCAGGTCTACTTGCAAAGTTTGCCCTGCCTAATCCTCTGCATAACACTTTATTTCAAAATCTTGGGATATGGATGAATATAAATGTTGATTTCCCCCCCCCCCTCCATATCTTTAAAAATATAATTTGAGTGTTTTTAAGGAGAGGAAATAAATATTAAGTCATTCAGAAAACAAATACTTTGATTCAGTATGTTGCCTGACCTGACTACTATTAAGCAATGATGCACTGTAGTCTCCTTACTTTTCCATCCACATTGAAACTGACAGAAGCAGTGTATTCAGCTACATCAGTCCAAAACAAGTGCAACGCATTGAGTATATGTATACAGTTGTAGTCAGAAGTTTTAATTCACTTATCATGGGCATGAATGTCCTGATAATTTTGGGCCATTATTTTTTTCTTTCAATTGATTGTACAGCATACATCTTTAAGCTTGAGCTTTGAGTTCATTTTAGTTTTCTCTAATCCACACAGGCTCAAATACAAAGACACGCCCCCACTAATATTTGGCTAAATGTCCCTTCTTGAGTTGCACCTCAACCAGACACCAGCCATCAACACGCTTCTGGCATAGTTCTGGCTGGATTGCTGACCACCCTTCTTGGCAGAATTTGTTGAGTTTGTGTAAACTTCTGACCACAACTGTAAACAGACAGTGGAGAGGTGTAATATGGTGCAGGAGTGGTTCAGAATTTTGATTACCAGTGTGGCTGCTCTTATTTTCACCTTCTGAGTACATGTATGCAAGTGTTCTGTGATGGTAAATAAGATCCCTGAGACATCTACTGTAGTGAGGACTAAGACAAGGCGGCTCTCTTTGCTTTAGCTTGTGGTTTTATATCTGCTTGTGGACAGATTGTTATGAATATGATACCTTTACAACTATGTAAGACGCAGTTAAACTTTACAGTCATAATAAAAATGTCACAATACGAATATATTTGCTTTTTTTTTTTTTTTTAAATTGCATATTTAAAAAAAAAAAAAAAAAAAAAAAAAAAAAAAAAAAAAAAAAGCAGCAAAGCTCAAGCCACCAGATTTTAATTTAGCCAATTATCCCCTCTGGCCTCTGCACCACAGCCAATTTTAGATGATTCAGTGAAAATCTCATTTTTAGCAGATGCATTTGGGAATCTGAAATGGAGTTACCATTACTTCCAGCAGAACAAGCTTAAATGCTTCTCTAGAACTTTATTTTTCAAGATGACAAATGCGGCAAGCAGGGTAAGTCGTGAGCGAGGACTGTGTTGGTGTGTCCAAAACCTCCTTCGTTATTCATGTAACGTGTGCAAGTTCCAAAACTGTATGACGTTTTAAAAACAGACACCTTCCAAGCTTGCAGTGGGCGAGTGGTAACAGTATTTGTTTGGTATCATTTAAAAATTGTATATTGTGCCCATCGTGCATTTCCAGAGAAGATTAAATTATTTAAGAGTAGCCATGAGTGGCTTCAAATAAATGTAATAGTTCCGGTTCTAATAGAAGCAGCACTGTGTGGACACTGAACTTCCCTGCACCAAAAGGAACTATGATTCACCCCAGATCAGAGAACACTAAAATGCACTTACAGATCACTCCAATAGCCAGTCTGCTACCTAAAGCCATGCCCACAACACACACACCACTGATATCACAGCAAAATCTTCCAAAACCCCAGACACAGCAACCAGTAAGCAGAATCATTAACCCTCTGATTAATTTCCGACACTTTGCCCTTTCATGCAGAGTCCCTGACACCGATTTGCTGATTATTTATAAAGCAGGATCCTTTGCAGGTGGGCTAATAATGATTTAATTCACATATCCGTGACAAAGCAGCATGCAATGATTACATTGTCACCCATTAAATTTAAATTAACCAAAAAAGATTTAATGATGCACAGCGTGTTACCTGAGACAATTTCAAGCAAGATAATCATTTAAGAAAAAAAAAAGAAAAAAAAAAAAAAAAAAAAAAAAAAAAAGGGACCAACAGAGATAGCAACACAAATCAATAATCCCTCATGATACAATCACATTCTTGTGATCCATTTCCCAAAATCATCCAGCTGTGTTACCAAAATTACCATTAGCTTACCTTTTCTGAAAAAACAATTTGATACGAAAGGAACATTTATGGAAATGACAAAACGACCAATAACCCTGAGACCACATGCACCTCCACACCATTTAACATGCTCTCCATACCTCCAGTTCAATCCCACAACAGTTTAGTGACAGAGTTGACAAATGAGCCACTTTGAGTCTTGAGGACAACACTCAGTCTGTTGTTGGGATTCTCACCTGTCTGGTTTTGGCTGAGGTCTCAATAAAGGGAATGCCGTAGCTACGTGCTAAGTCCTGAGCCTGCTTTGTGTCCACTGTCCGGGACGGGAGGTCACACTTGTTCCCCACCAGCACCATGGGGACGTCCTCAGAGTCCTTCACCCGCTTAATCTGTTCTCTACACATTCACAGCCAGAACAGAATTGCAGTTTTAGTTTCATTTTACTTGTGTAGTACTCCATTGGTTACGTAATACGATGTTAGAAAACACTGTACAAACAAACCACACTGAACACACAAAACACTTGTAGTGTACAGAATGACTTTCTATAAACTGCAAGTGTTGCTGTAGTTTTCAGAAACAAGAACATTAATGACTTAAGCTCAGCCCCTTACAGAACACTGATACACATATTCTGCTGTAGTTGTAATTCCTACAGTGTTTTTGTACATTTTAATAGAAGATCCCATATATAAACAATATTTTAGTATATCAGTAAGTTGGGGGCGGGGGGGTTGCTACAGTAAAAAAATAAATGAAACTAAATAAATAAATAGCAATGATACTGGTATCGATATTGAACCGTTCGATACAGTGCTTTCGGTTCGGTACGCATATGTATTGAACAATAAAACATTTATTTTATCAACTCTTCTTCTGACGATGCTGTCTGTGTTGAGCGCTCAGTGGATCTGTGTTCGACTACCCCGCCTAGGCTGCACTGTCGAGTGCAGATCCACTGAGCGCAGCGCAAGCTAGCAAGACAGAAGCTAAGCTCCTTGCAACATGGCAACTGCCTCAATGCTACCTGAAATTGAACCTCCCCCACCCTCATTCAGATCTGGCGTTTGGAACCATCTTGGTTTTCATGTGAAGCATGACCCTGATGGTAAGCGCGTCATGGACAAAAGTAAAACAGTATGTCGGATAGAGGTGGGAATCACCATACATCCCACGATACGATATTATTGCAATTTTTTAAAATATTTTGCAATAGTTAGATTCTGTACATAAAGGTAAACTTTATCAATATTCATTTTATCTAATATCAAAGTCTCGCACTCAGTCTTTCTCTCATTTCAGTCAGTTTTATTGTTGACAAACTGAACGGTTTGTATTACAGTCTAGTCCAACTTAACTGAATGCAACCATCTGGTACAATTATAGCTATTCTGAACTATGCAATTTGTGAAAACTATGCACCCCATTCAGCAACTGAAGAATTTGAAAGTAAATTAAAACAAAATATAATTTTACATTAAATAAAAAAAGTTTTAAACTTAATTTAAAAAAAAAAAACATGTCTTAAATTAAAATAAGTAAACAAAATATCACGATACTACACAGTATCGATTTGTTTCCCCCACCCCTAATGTCGGATGTGCCACGCAATGCTCAATTTGTGGGAACTAGTGCGTTAGCGCAGTTAGCCGTTTACGTGTTGACGCCGTCCAGCCCCACGCACGGAGCGATCCGCGGTAACTTGTTAACGGAGATTTGACGCGTTATGGTGTTAATGTCATTTTAACAAGATTAACGCTGACAGCACTAGTGGGAACAACGAATATGACTGCACATTTACACCGACATCATCCTAGTGCAAAGACAAGTGGAAGCAGGCAAAAACAACAAGCACGCATGCTACAAACTTTAGCCGAGTCATTTAGACAGCCTTTAGTACATGATTCTCCTTATGGGGACCTGATATGTTTAATATGCTGCTGAGAATATACCCCAGAAGAAGGCTATAGTATAGCTTTTATTTTGGAAAGAGCCATTTCTCTGTAATAAACTCTCTTTTCCAAAGATGAGTGATTTCTCGATCAGATAGATTTTTTTTATTTTGTTGTTTCAGCAACATTAAATTTAAAAACTGTACTTTTGAGTTAAAATATACATTTATAATTTTAATAAATTAAAAATTAAAAAGGCATGAACATTTTTTGTATCGAAAAAATATCGAACCGTGACACCAAAGTATCGAACCAAACCGTGAATTTTGCGTATCATTGCACCCCATATATATAAAAAATATACATTTTTATATATACACTTTAGTGACTTCAAAATACAGCATGTTATTTCTTAGTTTTAAGTAAACTACTACATACTGGTTACAAAGACATGAGGCAATTTCTCCCCTAGCTCACCTATAGTGGTGAATGTCTTCAAAGGACTTGGTATTGTTGATGGCAAAGACACAGAGGAAACCCTCCCCTGTCCTCATGTATTGATCCCTCATGGCGCTGTACTCCTCCTGACCTGCTGTGTCCAGGATGTCCAGTAGACATGTCTCTCCGTCAATGACTACCTGCTTTCTGTAAGAGTCCTGGAAGCAAAACACATGAGAATCCTGGAATTTAGTGGTTTTAAGAGATGTAATACAATGAGATGATAGCTTATTTAATAATTTTTAAATAGATTTTAAGTTACTCTAAATGTGTCTGCTGAGTGTGATTTACCGATGATATCGCATTTTTAATCTAATAATTACGATACTTAAAGTTATGAGATGATTTCAATAAAAGATACCACAGGGCATCTTCTGTTCACTACACCAGTAGGGCACTTCATTTTTCAGCAGACCTCATATTACAATGAGCTCATTTCTACCGTGTCGACGTACTCCAGCTTTTTATTACACTGATAACTACACTCAATCCCATCTAACACAAATAATTACTCTTTGCTCCAGTGAACAGCCATACCTTTGGATGCCATCTTCTATTTAATCTATATCAATGGTCTAACCTCCAGCAACAAATCAATAATTGATTGAAATCATGATGGGACTTAGTTTGATCACTGGCCTTTTGAGAGCTCGGGCAGGAAGACATCCATTGAAAGTTCTAGAAAACCTGTTTGGAGTCTCTCTTTAAAGCTTAAACCAGTAAAACCTGTTGCAACTCATTTTTGTGAATATATACACATATATATATATAAAAACAGGACTTACAACTTGTGCTGCCCCCTTTCATATGTCGACACATACACAAAGACACAGGAACAGAAACATTCTATATTTTTCCTTTACCTCAATGGTGGGGTCATATTCATCCACGAAGTGATTCTGGATGAGCTGAATGGTAAGTGCGCTTTTGCCAACGCCACCAGCTCCCACCACAACCAGTTTATATTCTGTCATGATTCACCTGCAAGTTAAAAAAAAACAAAAATACAACCTCATTATATGATTATCTTCAGTGAAAGTCAAATGGAAAGTATTAGTTTATCTGGTGCACAATCAATGCCTCGTGCATTTTCCACTTAAAACAATTTTACAATCTAATCGCATTCAAACATTGTCATTTCTGTACAACAACCCGTTTGTTTACTGGAAATCTGCACACTCAGGACTGGCAGAATGAGAAGATATTAATATATGAACACCACTTCCAGTGAGTAACTCAACTCGCCCTCAGCTATTCGTTTAATAACACACCTGAATCACTGGGAAATTAGATTTCACACCAAGTTTAGTTTGCTTTTCACAGAGAAAATGCCCATTTTAGTATTAACCAAGAGGCTTGTAGAAGAAGCTTGCCACAAACACAATAGATGGTTAATCTGCATGTGTTTGTATGCAAATGGAGGGTATAAACAGAAAAAACCCAAATGGATTCACAAAAAGCTGCTATATTATCAAATATTCTTTAAATAATCAATTGAAATTGCTGTCTCTGAAAATTGTCAGAAACATCAAACGTGAAATAAAATGCATAAAGATGAGATTATGCGTATATATAATTAAATGTCTAAATTCAGTAGTGTTTTCTGAGTGACAGCTCCACAACAGACGCCAACCCCAGGCAGAAATCCATGACATTACATTAAGGCTCCAAAATTGACAGGCAACTGGGAGGGTCTCTGCTGTCTGTCTGCTGTGTGGAGCGGAACACATCAATAGTAGTTGCTGGTCTTTTCAGAGGCTACAGCACAGAAAGCTCAGCTGAGCCTGCAGTCAGGGAGGAGTGCCACTAAATATTATTGCTATGTCTAGAATGCTATGCATTTGCCCAACTACTAATAAACTAGTTTGTGCTCACAACACTTTTCTTTATAAAATTGTCCCCCATTATTTCATCTACACACTAAGTGATTTACACATGTCATTGATGAGGATGCCATCTGTAAAGAAACAACCTCATCTTTAACCTGAACAGACAAGACCAATTCCAGTGTCAATGGAGATTCCTCTGAGTGTGCCACATGGCTTTCACGTCTCTATGTCTATGCTGTCACTTTGCAGCATACTAGTCAGTGAAAGTGGAAAATGAATGAATACAGCAAGCTGTCAAGCAACAAACAACAATTTAAAAATAAGGAATTTAGCTCTTGTACTCCAGTAAGAAAATATAATTTGCGTTTTAAGGATTGAGATTCTTTTTTTTAATTTTTTAATACAGTGAATGATATCTGCTTCAAACTGTGGCAAAGTTTTGAAGCTGTGGAAGGTCGATGGAAACCTTATTTCCTTAAGATAGGAGTGTGCCACTCGTGGCTGTAGCTTGCCTTAAACTGAACCCATTAATGGCATGCAGTGCATCCAACTTTATGTTGACATTCCTGAAATCAAGGACATTCCCAATAGAGGAAGAAGAAGAAAAAAAACCCCACTGAACTGAATATCACTGCGGGAGAAAAAAAAAATATCACCTATTTCACAAGAAGACTTGTCGATATTTATTAGCAAACATATCGTTATGCTAGTTTGGAACGGTTAGCCGGCTACGTGATTTAGCTTTTCAATGAAAGACCACCTATCATGCTTCAACAGGTAGAAGCATCAGTAGCATACTTAAAAGTCAACAGGGATTTTGATTTAAATTCACCGCTTTGCGACTACAGGGTTACCATAAAGGCTGTGTGAAACCGTCTGAGCACCGGGCTGCTGTGCTGCTAGCAAGCTTAGCATTGGAGCTCGCCAACAGCCTCGAAAGTAAACTCACCATGAGACCACATCAGCTAACTTAACGTATTATAAAAATGTAATTCATTAAAAGGAGCACTGGCTGCACCGCCTACCCCGACACACTCGTTATCATTCATTCAAAGGGGAAGGGTGCCAGATTTTGAAGCCGCCATTGGTAAGCTAGCTCACAGGTCTGCGTTGCAGGGCCAGACGGTAGGTTAACAATTGGGCGTAGTTAAGTTCAAAAAACCGAAAATGAATAATACCACTATAGCGGTGTTGTTTAGTGTTTAGATAGCGGGCACGGTGACCGACTAACTACATTAGTGAAAACAATGTTTCGACAAGCACTACAAAAAAAAAAGGAAAGGGGGCCCAACATGTAATAATCTCCTCCATTTGTTTTACCTTTTACTGAGTGGAGTTCCGCGTCCGAAGTAGCGACCGAGTCAAGCTGATATTCCTCTCGTTTCACACGATCTCTGCATTTCCTATTTCTCACCAAAACCCCCGCATTTAAGTTGATCTGTCGTCGGTTCACAAGCAAGAGAGAACATGCGAAAAAGTGAGCAAATTAATCGATTGAACTTTCCATTTGATCCAGCGCCCCGGCCTAGCTGCTCCGTCTGGCCTGCTTTACGCGTATATGGGCGGATACCAGGCGTACTTTTACCCATAAACCATAGCAGGATTTCAACCGGTCTGGGGCATTTATCTCTCGATGTGTGTATGTGTCGCAATATGAGTTGTAATACACTGTACTTTGTCATTTGTGTGCGCATTGCGGCTCTTTTACACAGTTTTCATTTATGACTAGATTTATATAAGCACTGATTATTCTACTAGTAGTGGAGATGTTACCTGTCTTTTTTAATTCACATATGTATGTTTTTAAAATTATTATTTTTTAACCAGAGTGAGAGGTTCATATCAATACTTTAATGATTGAAATGATTAATGATTTCATTGATATACCCACAAAGGTCACAATTTGTAGGACTTGTGCTCTGACTGCTGCTGCCTGCAGTCAACAAAGCCTAGGGGGCACTCCACGAGCTTATTTATAGGCTCTAAATATAACTGGAATGTGCAGGACGGACGTCATTCCCAGGCAGGAAAATGATTTGGCAATCCCTTGTCAGTTTTCCTACGTGTTCACAAGGGTTCCTCCTGCGCACTGCATGTGCAGGCGTTCGTAACAAAAGACGGACACAAAACCCAAACTTATGTTTAAGGATAAAAGGAAAGAACAGCATATAGCATGTTTTGTTTGTTTCTTGTTTTGTTTTGTTTTCTCTTTTAGTCATGAGGATTATTGCCCATTGTACCAGAAAGGTTGTTTTTAGTGGATTCTGTCTGGGACCTTATACTAATAACATTAAATAAATAACATGCAGCAAACATAATACGTTCTTGTACCGTAAAATAATATGACGTTGTTTTTAAAACCCAATGCATTGCTTTCACATTGTACAACAGACACGCTAGAGGGCACTATTGAGCTCTCAATTCCATGTGCTGCTGGATTTAGAGATCATCTGTGAAACAAATGTGTAAATTGAGAATATCTGAATCACTTTTTCAATTTTTAATCACTTTTTCATTACTTTAAAAGATGCCAGGTCAGAGAGGTGCAGGTAAGAGGTAACTTTACAGCTGAAAAAGACTATAATCAAATGCTCAAACGTATTAAGGTCGCATCATTCATTATACTGTGAGCAAATAACAGTAATTATCATAATCTGTGCCTGGAATTTTACATTAGTGTCAGAGAAAATGCTGCATTGTATCTACATCTCAAAAAAATATACAGTGTGTAAAACTAAGGAAGTAGTTAAAAGAGAGAACTCTTAAGTTCCCTCTTTTCAAAGTCATACACGGTTCAAATGTTAATTGAACAAAAAAAAAAAAAACCTCCTATCTACCAACGAAACTCTAACTATAGTATCACCATTGAACTACACATATCAAAGGCACTGTTATTTGCAGACATGAGAGCAAATTTTGGACAAAAAGTAATTTCCACAGTGACAGGCATGTTCCAGCCACATGTTCATCAGTAAAATCACGTCCATAAGTTTTTGGACAAAGATACAAATTTTTTAATTTTGGTGGACAATTGTCATATTAATGAAACGCTTTAATTCTTCAATAGTTAATGTCTTTTTTCTTTTTTTGCTAAGCTAAAAATCTGTACTCAAGTCACATCTTGATTGTTTGATTTAGATTCTACAGTGGTGTCACACAGGGGCAAAACTACAAAAACCAATGTGTCACTCTCCAAGTATTTAACTGCACATTAAAGAAGCTTCTGTGCTATGACACATTTTACTCAATTTGAGCACTCAAAGCACTTTTTACTTAAGTCTCGTTCACACCTCACTTTTATATATGACTAAGGAGTTCTTGTCTAACAGTCACACACACACAGTCCAACTGATACAAGGATATCTCAACACATGGACTAGAAGAGCCGGGAATCAACCAAGCGACCTTCTGATTAGTAGATGGTCTGAACTACCGCTGACCCCCACATGTAGTGTCTCATTTCTGAGAACAAAATCATCAATCCTTCTAGGGCTGGATTAAAAAAAATAATAACAACAAAAAGTGTTCCATAACTTTTTAGATCAGTATATGTTGGTCCTACAGTCAAAGTACCCTAGTACCCAAGTCCATATCAGAATTTTAGCACCTAGCCATTGATCATAGGGTTGCCTTGTGCAGCTGGTGATATATCCAATGAAAAGACACCTAATGTAGAATAAAAAGCTTGTGTACAATAATCCAAGAATATAAAGTGACTAAATATATATTTTAAAGATCACAATATATGTTGAAAATGATCTAACAGACCTTTATATATATATATCAGACATTATACTTGCTGACACAGTCCACTGTGCTTTAGTTTTGAAAGCAATTTGGCAAAGATCAAATTGGTTATTACAAAAGCGATTATGCACATCAGTAAAATAAAAATGTATACATTTATACCAAACCTCTGATGAAGTAATGTAAACCTCACCAGACGTGTTGGTTAAGAGCACTTAAACCACTGATTGCACCACTTCTCTGTCCTTAAGAATTTAAGAGGAAAGTCTGTTTTGTCACAAGAGGGCACTAAGCCTCCGTTTATACGCGGTCTCACTGCTGTAGGCTCATCTTCATCATTTGCATCAGTTTGAATGCATCTACATGCTGTGTATTTGCAAGAAACTGAGGGAATGCAGCCTACAAATTCATTCACGTGATTTCTAATATGAATATTTGACAGTGTAAATGATGTTGTTTGAAAATAAAAGTGTTCAGAGCACCAATTTGACTTTTTTTTCAGTTAGATGATACAATGATGATTTATCAGCTCTTTATGTGAGCTTGCCTTTATGGTGTCTCAACAGAACTGGAAGTAAAACACGATGGTGTTTAAATGTCTATTTTCACTCTTTTGGTGCAGTCTAACTGTAGTTCAAAGCTTTTTCGCTCTCTCACGGGCAGATTTTCAGTCACAGCCTACGCGACATCCCCCCTTATCCCAGTATTTCCTTATGTAAGAAAACCCTGCATGGTATCTTTCTTCTTCTTTTAAAAAGTCTGCGGATCTGTAAAAGTTGGCTGGAAGTCATCCTCCCCCTCACAGTGTATTGCAGCTTTAAAACAGTCCACAATGCCTTGCGGTGCGTCCCAGTTCCAATGCGACTCCAGCAGGAGTAATGAAACGGGGGAGAGGGGCTTTTTCCGCAGCTTATTGGTGAGACCGCAAAAGACTGTGTGCCTAGAGAGGACTGACACAAACTTTCGGACCGCGGATTGAAGCGACAGTTCATCTGTTTTCGGTGGGTTTCCTAAGCCTCTGTTTTTTTTCTGTTTTCGAAACGTGACTTTGTCGCAGTTCGTTGGTAGTGATTTACTGGGCAATGCTGAAAAAGGAGGACGAATTTTGCGGAATTCTCTCCTCTACCTGTGTTTTCCCTCTAAACTTCGGTCCGGACAGGAAGGACTAACTTTAATCCAGCAAAGGTAAGACCGTTACGCAACGTTGATTATTCGCAGATTGCGCCGCAGCTGAGTCCGCTGTAGTTGCGTGTAAGGCGGAGATAACGGAAACATTTCTGTAGTAGAATTTAGTTAGACTGCTCAGGACCCACTACAGCCCACTATCGCCATTTCTCGGGCTTCCTCCCACTCAACACCCACTACAGCTCGAGCTACACAAGCAGCTAGAAGGTGCTTGTTTTTGAGGTGTTTCAGCTCACAATGCTCCTTGCGTTCTTTCATGTGAATTTTAGAAATATTGTCAGTTACAATCATGTGACGTGCTCAAAGTCTATGTTTGCCCGTGTTGTGTTGGCTTGCCCCGGGTTTTTCCACAATATCGGGTAAGCTGCAGCTTCTTCTGCAAATATGTCAAGCTCGTATGGTCTCAAAAGTATGTATGCATGTTTAATAATTTAATAATCTGCATATAGAGCCACTTGGTTTATTGTGTCTAAAGCTCCAGTGCTTTAACCACTTTGACACACACACACCAAGTGCAGCAGAACCAACCTGTAGAGTTGTTGCACTTGCACAATGTCTTATTCTCTGCAGCCTTGGAGCATTACTTGGGTTTTGTAGCGGAATCGAGTCATTTGGTGGTCTTTTCTGCATTCTGTAAAGAACCATGAAGACCAGGCTGAAAACAACCACCTACAGACTGGAAAAATATATATATAATTGGCACATTTTTTTTTTCGTGGCTGCCACTTCAGTTGCTCCTGTAAAAACCATTTGAGTTCTATAAACGCATACGCAACAGTTTGACTCACAGCTGCAGCTTTGCAAACCACAGTAACATGTAAAAGAAATTGGCCAAAGGCCTCTGGTTGCCCCGCTGAGCCGCCGCTGTGCTGCCCTGCTGCAGGAGCCTGCTGCTTGGCCCTCTGGCTCTTTAAAGCTGGCTAGTGAGCAGAGAATATGGCAAGGGAACAAAGGCGGCATTATTGCTGGCTGAACGTGCTGTCCAGATGTTCCAGATTCTGCCAGCACTGACCTCCCAAATGGGGGAGGTTGCTTCAGCGCTTAATAGTTTAATATCAACCAGACAGAAAAAAAGAGAGAGGAGTAGCTCCAGGGCAAGGGGCCACTGGAGACATCCCAAGAGCTGTGGGTGCTGGGTGTAGCCTAACTGGATGGGGGTTTAATCCCAAACTCTCCTATCTTCAGAGCGAAAACACAAATTCTGAGGAAGTGCTGGAAACATTTTTGTCCTTATTTTTGGGGTTACTTTGGTGGCTTGGGGCATTTACTTAAGGCACACACATTTAAAAAGCTTCACATGTAATAAGTATGTTGAATGCAATCCATTATCTTCTGCTACGTTTTCAGCGGATTTAGTATAGGTGCAATAAATGGACAACAACCATCAATTGGGAATCCTCAGTTTGAGCCTTGCAAACGCAATTTTTCTGACCTTGTAATTATTATTATTGTAGGTTCATGTTATTTAGGTGCCATTACCTACTGTTGTACTTTCCATAGCCACCAGTATCACTATGCAAAGGACCCCATAGCTTTCTTATCTCTTAGTCATGGCCTATTGGATTCTCACAGCCCAGGAATGCATACCCTGTATGTTATCAGTTTTCACTCTCCAGGATCAAGGCTTTTCTCTGGTCCTTACCATGCTCTGTGATGTTTACAGTTGCACAGGACATTGTACACACTCTAGGCTGGCATATCTGTGAACAGGAACTTCTTTATCTGGTCATCAGTGCAAGATGGATAACTTTTAGCCACAATTGTTCCATGATGTCAGCGTGTCTTACATTAATTAAAAACTTTTGCCTCACACAAGTGATTTAAGGCCAGGGATTATACTTGTTTATGTAGTTGTAGCGCTTGACTAAAAGGGAAGCAGTAGATTACTCCTGTTTGTTCCAACCCAGTCGCCTCCACGATAAAACCATCATCTGTCTCTGGCTGCTCACAGTGATCTATTTCACAACAGGTCTGTTACCAATTACAGCAGAGTATAAATTGCTACTAATTACATGCTTCCCTGCAGGGTGTGCAATTTGAATTAAAGTTTGGTAAGTAATAGGCTGGAAGGTTTAGAGAAGACTTTTGTTGCTCCAGTCTGTAAGAAGGATGCTATTGTATTTAGTTAACAGCAGTGTGGGGGAGTTTTAAATCTCAGAAGGCTTCTGCTATAAATCTTTATTAATAAAGATGCTGAATACGAATTCCAATAATGCCTGAATGCCTGAACCTCTGCTAGTAGCATTGTTTACCACCTTGTTGAACAATGGTTAGCAAATATAGACAGGAACTGGAATTTTATAAGAACAATTTTATTTCATAGTCTTGTGTTTTGTTTTGTTTTTGCTGCTTTACAGGCCTTTTCCTTGGTGAAGCACACTGGCTTTGATGTCTCCTTGTTCAGCATACTGATAAAATGCACAATACACCTGCCAGATCGCGATGGCTGACAGACTGTAAATCCAAGACGCAGTTCCGTATTTAAGCTCTAACATTGAAACTCCTACAGTATTTCTGTATACTGTATGTTACTGAAATGTGTTGGTTGTGCTGAAACACCCACAGGAGCATATGGTAGCTTGTTTACAGCAGCAGCCAGTAGAAGCCTTTTCCCTGCCAGCTTGGTGTGCTCCTGTAGGTCTGGAGAAGTGTCATCAGCAGCCGGCCAGGCAGGCTGCTCATTTCTGCTCGTACACCTCACTACTCAAAGAAGACTACTTAACCAATACCAGACCGAAACAAATGTGAGCGGTCACTAAAGTCATTTGGGGTTGTTGTTTTTTTTTTATGCAGCTGATCATGGCTCAAATGGGCTTAAGCAGAATTTGCAGAAATTCGAGTGTTTCTCTGTCTTGTGAAATGCTTCTCTGGCAAAACACAAGCTGCCCAAATCAGCAGGCGGGCATCTCCCCAGGCTGTGGCTTTGACTGGCCAGAGGAATGGAGCTTGCAGGGCTCAGGATGGCACTCTGCCTCGCACCGCTGTGCCTGTATCATCAGTTGGGTTTTCTGGGTTAATGGTAATGAATACAAATGTTGCAAGCCTGGACTAAACCGAGTGACATTTGTAAATTCCCCTCTGAGTCTTATAGAGCTTTTGCAAAGAAGAAGCCCTGAATCAGCCAGCAGATATTTCTAATGCCAGTGAAATACAAAGTGTTCCATGCAGTGGTCTTTTTAAAATCCTTTTCAGCCAGATGCCATTAGTCTGGAAGTGTTGCTATAGTTTTTTTTTTTTTTTTTTTTTTTTTCTTTTTTTCTTCCAATCAGAATGGCTGATCACCTCTGGCTGCTCCACTATGACTGCTTTGCATCAAGACCTAATCAGTGCCTGTTACTGTTTCTACGCCCCCCTGGAAAAAGGTCTTTTGGGTGATGGCAGAAAAATCTAAGCGTCTGCATGTGTTGGCCGTTATTCATGTTCCTCTACGTCCTTCAAGCATGTAATGCCATTTAGGTTCTGTTTTAAAAGAAGGATAATAGCACTGAAACTAGATGACACTAGTGCACATACATACATAACACACACTGCAATGAAACTACCTAGGGTTTTTGCTTTTCTGCTTTTTGTATTGCAGATAGGTAGAAAATTCTTCAGTCAGTATTATGAAAATTGGAGGATTAAAAGATTTTTTTAAATTTTTTTTTTTTTTAATCCAACACTTTGACTGTTTTTAGAAATTTAAAAACAGTCAATCATTTTAAAAATATCAACTTAAATTTCTGATAGGCTTTGAGGACCATCTTTTAAAACAGTAAATATTATTAAGAAGTCTACTTCTGTTTCTCTATTCTTGCATACCATACCTTGTAGCACTGCACAACGTCTTGACCATATTTAGAAAACTATTGGCGATGGTGACTTTGTGGTTGTGGACAGGGGATATGTGGGGCGTACAGGAGGTTTAACGGCGGGGCGGGGGGTGAACAAAAGAACCTTTTGACACAGTAGTGTAGGTGCATTGAAGGTTAGATTCATGGAGAGTGATACAGGTCTGCAGAGAAAGTATGCATTCATTCGGTTGCTGTCCTTGAAGTGCATGTCGACAGATGCCTCCATGTAGATTCTTGTTTCTTGTGTGGTGTTTTGTCACTGGTTATTTACATCTTTGTGTAAGTAACCAGCTTTCATAGGCATAGCCACATAGCTGTTGGTATAAATCAGTCAATGTTAATATTAAACAAACTTCACGAGGATACATCTTTTCTTGTATTTTGCTGTATTGTTCCACAGTGGAGAATAAGGGATTCTGTCAATACGATATACATGCCACGGCCATTTTACAGAACCGTGAGCACGCATCCAAAACGAATCTCTACTCCCCTGTGTTGTAATTCTTTCTTTCCTTTGTTTTAAATTACATTTACATTCCTTCTCTGTTTCTGTCCACCCTGCTAACTGAGTTAATCTTTCTTTCGTCGCAGCTGTACAAAAGCAGGAACTGGCCTTGGGAATGTCTCCTGGCACTCTCTTCCTGCACCCCCAACAGACATGTACCTATTCATAGAGAAGAACAAAACAACAGCGTTATGGCCAGCTGGCCCTGGCATGCCAGTCTCTTTGAGTCACTCTCACTGGATTATTTCTTACCTTAACCTACTGCGAAAATAGCGCCACTCTACCTCCACATTATTATTTTTCCCTTCTCAACTGGGTTCTTGTTAACAAGTAGGAAGTATACACCTTTGGCCTTGAGTACATGCAGACTAAAGACTTCCTGTTTCCCCTTGTTCTCTCCACAGCGAATTAATCAGAGGGGCTTCCGCTGCCCTGCCATTGCCACCTTCAGTAATGTTGGGGCCAGCACGCAGCACCCGGCCCCCTTGCTTCTGACCCAGCATGGAGCTCAAGGTATGGGTGGATGGAGTCCAGAGGGTTGTCTGTGGGGTCACTGAGGCAACCACCTGCCAGGAAGTGGTGATTGCTCTGGCACAGGCCATAGGTAAATAATCCCTATTTTATGAAAGCTACAATAAGCACACCTAAAGAAGTTCATTCAAAATGATTCAAGTAGTGTGAATGTATTAGTATTGTCATGCATCAGTAAGTAACTGATTTCTGCACAAAAATGTCATCATGAAAACATGAAAGGTTACACCTGCTGTAAAAAGACACTGATAATTGGCTAATATTAATAAATTCTTTTTCTTATACATGTTGGCCCAATGGTTGAATAGTTTACAAATATTTTTTTAATACCACAAACACTGAACAGACATTAACTTTCATCAAGTGTATTTTTATGCGTTAGCCAACCCACAAAGCTTTAATCTTGGTTTAAATCCCCTAAATGCCAAGTAAGTCCTAATGAAGTGAAAAAACAGACTCTCCTGCCTACATGCTAAGTCCCTGCAGAGATGTAGTGGGTCATAGGCTTCATTGGTACTTCCTTAAATCTCAACACCCTACTCTCTCTTTCCATATGGTTCCTGCAAGAATAGGGGCACTTGAGCATACTGTATTGACATCACTCTCCACAAAGCCCAGGGTAGGAGGAGGGGGAGGAAGGAAAGTCTGACTCATCCCTCAGTCTCCTGCCAAACTGAGAAAGCAGCACTTCTGAGCCCCCTCCTTTGCTTTTTAACGCCATGTTAAGTGATCAGACATCAGTATTGATCTGGTACTTAAACCTTTTCTGTCTGCACTCTACTACTAAGTGTTGTGTCTACGTTTTCCCTAAACAGCAGAAAGCAGTTTCTTTGTTATAATCATTGAATGAAATGTACTGTGAAAGAATTGCTCATTGAGCTGAAATCGCTTAATAACACCCCAACAATGCAGATCTGTGCAGCTCGCATCCTGTTTAGGCTGAATGTTCTGTATTCCAGACAGTATTTTTACAGTATGTTCAGACTGTACTCTATAGTGTGAGACTCAATGCTCTTGCTGCAGTTATAAAAACCACTATAAGGTGTTTCAGAAACCATGTAAATAAGCTGGGTGAAATTGTTAACTGTTATTGTTAATGCAGCCAGAAAAATCATTCCAATGAGGTCATCATTCTAATCTGTGTGTGCTAATGGTTTAAAGGTTGGAAAGATTGTAAACACCAATCAATTAAAACCACTTGCATAATATTTGTAGGTCTCTCTTGTCCTGCCAGAATATGGTGTGAAAGTGGGACTCTTGGCACTGGTTTGCTGGTGGCAGGTCTTTAGGTTCATAAGGTAGTTTTTCCAGCATTTCCCACAGATACCTGATCAGAATGGGATCTCTGGAGTTTGAATGCTAGACGCACATCTTTCAGACTTTGTCGTCTCAACATCCAGTTGAATATTAGGACCCAAGTTTTCTTAGTTAATGTTTGGTGTATGTTGATCACATCACAACTGCATTTCTATGACTTTGTTTTAGAGATTTTTTTCTAGCAGCAGTTGTCACGTAAATGTAAATGTGCTATACTGTGTTGTTTTCAGGTCGCACTGGAAGATACACTCTTGTAGAAAAATGGCGCGACACTGAGCGTCACTTAGCCCCTCATGAAAGCCCCGTGGCTTCCCTGAACACTTGGGGCCAGTATGCTGGTGATGTCCAGCTGATCCTGCACCGCACAGGCCCTTCACTGACTGAAAGACCCCCCTCAGAAGGGCCCCCTCTCAGGGGGCCAGAACGCGGTTTGCATCGACAAAGCCTCCCTCCGCTTGCAAAGCTTCGTCATCCCAATGATCGCTCCCTTCGCCGCCGTGAACCCCGCCGCAAGTCTCTTACATTCACTGGTGCACCCAGAAGCCTTAGGGAGATACTGAGCGGAGGCCGGATTGGTGAAGCCGAAGCCAAACGAAGGCTTCTTCTAGGAAATGGAGGAAGTCTTCACCATGCTGGACCCACTATCGGGACCACGTCCCCCAGCCTTTGGGCCTGCCGCATGGAAGATCTTGTCAGGCTGGTCGGTCTGCAGAGAGAAACTCTCAACGTGTTGGAAAAAAAGCTTGAGGCCTATGAAGCTGAACTTCAAGTCTGGGCTGAAGGACGAGGGGGGCGAGGTGAAGGGTGCGCTGGGAACCCAGGTGTAGGTGGAGGGTTAATAGAGGAGATCCTGAGGTTGGAGAAGTACCTGAGGAAGAATGACGTGGAGATGGAGGAAGAGGAGTTTTGGGCCACTGAACTACAAATTGAGCTTGAAAGTGAGAGACAGCTGGAGGAAAGGCTGCAGGAGCTTCGTGGGCGTCTGCAGAGCTGTGAACTGGAGATTGAGGAGAAACTGGCAATGGTGCAGGTGTGTTGTATGTGGGAGCTTTTTTTGTTAGATTGGATTTGTGGGCAGAAAATACGTTTTTATCATTGTTTCAAAGGTTTTACAGACTTTCTAGTCATCTTTTCTTCCTTCCTTTTCCTGAGTAGTTTAGTTTCTTTCTTTTTCTTCCACCTTCAGGGTGTAGAGGCAGGCCTGGAAGAAGAGAAACTGCAGAGAGAGCGGCAGGAGACCCAGTGGGTCAGTGAGGCTGAGGCTCGGGCTCAGGTCCTTAGGATCAAATCAGAATTGAAGGCCCAAGAAAGACAGGCTGTCCAGCTGGAGAGCAGTTGCAAAGCTGTGGACAGGTCGCTTGGACAGAGTAGCAAGAAATTGCAGGTGACTGATTTGAATGCAGTGTGCAAACTTTCTATGAAAACACTGCTGCAGAATGATGTAATTATAACACAACTCTATCAGCAAGCTCTTCTTTAGCACTGTTCCTCTAAGCTGTGAGGAACAGTGATAGAGGAGTGCTGAGTATTACTCACTCAATTTAGAATCAATAGGAAACACTGATAACAAACCACAGATAACAAACAAGTGCTGTTGTTCTATGTGATGGTTTTTTTTTTTGTTGTTGTTGTTTTTTTTTTTTAATTAGTCAAACATTTTGAGCATTTGTCTGAACTTTTCATGGAAAAAGAAGCTGTCTGAAGCTGCTGGTAATGCTTTGCGGTCTTCTGAAAAATAATTTCTCCCACTGCTGCGTTTTTTTATTGAAGGACATGCAGCATGACCTGGAGCAGCTGACCAAGGAGCTGAGGCAGGTTAACCTGCAGCAGTTCATCAAGCAGACTGGCACCAAGGTCACTGTACTGCCAGCTGAACCTGCTGAGGAAGGAAGTACCCACAACAGCCCCGGTATAGGTATTGAAATTTTCTTCCAAACATTGAATAAGTAGCTGTTTCGGGTCTTCTGGGAAGTTTTCTTTGGAGTAAAATATGTAACTACAACTCCGTATTGCAATATGGATGCTTTTTTTTTAGCCAAAGTGTGGAGTCTGTAACAGTGGTTTCTTTGAACTAATGGTATGTCAAATTGCAGCGTGCCTTTGGTGGTTTTTCACATGCTTAACATGTGATCTTTTTTTTTTTTTTTTTTTTCTTTTAATGAAGTAAGAAAGCTGAGATTGAGTTTGCCTGTGCATTAATACAGTCAGTCTGTTCCATCAAGGTGCTCATTATTCTGCTGCCTCGTGTCTTAACAGCATGCTGAGTGAAAATGACTCTGCTGTGTGTTTAAGTGTTTGTTTTCTTTGAGCTTAATCTCATTGTAAACTGTAGGGATTGTATTCACCTTGGACCAGCAGGTAGAGACTAACTGCTGAGGGCCGAGACTTGGTTTTAGGGATTCAAATTAGATTACTGGTAGGTAGAAAAAAGTATCTCGATGGCTCTCCCTCACCTTGTCCCATCAACTGACTCGTTAAACTGGGAAGGCAAAGGCTCAAGGCAAGGTTGCTAGGGAGCTCAGTATGCCCATGTATGTTCATAGGGAGCAAGAGTGAGAGTTCTTTATTATGTAGGATAAAAGCTTAAGTGTATGTTTGCGTGAGAGAAAGAGAGAGAGATTATCCTGCTGAAAACTGTGGTAGGTAAAGGGCTCAGACCTAGTTTATTACCCCCTTCAGTGGCAGTTTTAATCTTCACATCAGTCTGGATAAAGGGAGACCTAGTATCAGTTGTTTGCTACGTTTATTTATTCTTGACTCCTTCACATCTTCAGAGGTTTCTGTGGTGGGTCATTGGACCAAAGCTATCTCATCCTACAAGAAACCGTCAGACAGCTGACACATAAATTAAGAGCACTCAGTGAGAAAGTAATGCAACAAAGGAAATGAACCATCATCCAGCTAGTTGTTAAAAACTTTACGATACCAACCCACAGTTGGATATAACTCTTAAGTTTTGCAATTCAGCCTTTGTAAAAACATTAAAAAAACAACCTCAGAACCAAATGTATAAATGCAAAGGCATAAATATGATAATAATTAAGCCTTTATTCTCATGCATAGGAATGATTTTGGTACTCCACATTCACACCTCCTTAAAAACTGAGCATTTATTTTTAAGTAAATAAAAACCTGGATTTCCGTTTATTAATACTGAATATTGAATCGCTTTATTTAAATGAAGTCATTCATCTGAATGAATTCCATTTACTGTGCATATAGTGAAGCTGGTTATATAGTTTGGTTATACTGATGGTGTAATAATGTATGCCACATTGGATTTGTGCTAATTGAATTGAACTGTTTACACCATTGGATCTCTTAGATGCACTTCATGGTAATAGTTTCTCATTATGAAAAGTAATAATGGAGGGTTGATGATGATCTTCTTGTAACCTTCAGTGCAGAGTGTAAATCAACAAAGGCTTTAGTTCCTGGCCATTAAAATTAACTGCACTGGCTGATTCTTTGCATGGCCCAATCCTGCCCCCTGGTGCCCGTTTAGCAAAATTACACTGCATTACATCATCAGCATGTGTATGTTTTTAACTAATGGTTGTCATTTGGAAATCTCACCATTAAAATTTGCATTTATTCATAAGCTTTGGGGCATTAGTTGATCATAAATCAAGTTTTCAATTAAAAAAAAAAAAAAAGCTAAATGTTAGTCTTTGATGCCGCTTGCCACAGTCCAATGCTTTTATTATTAAAATTTTGAAATGCTCTTGATAATTATTGTTTCTCATTTTGGTGATGTTTTTATATTTGTTGTTAGATTTAGTGCCCCTGTCTGGCTCGTTAAAGCGCCCTGTGTCAACCCACCCAATGCCCAATCATCTCCGGGCCCTTCACAGTCCTCTCAGCTCTGGTCTGAACCCAGAAGGGATCTATGTGTGAGACGGTTCTGCTGTGGAAGCAACACATCTTGCCCCCGTGCCAACAGCCAGTTTCACCCCAGAACAGTTTTGTAAGTTGATATTTTAGTACAGAATGCCTCCGTAGCACACTACTATGCACTGTTTTTGTTTTTTTTTTCTCAATTAAGGCAACCTTTACTTTGAAGATGTAATCTTTGACTAAAAGGCATGGAGCACTTGGTAGGAATGAGAGATGGTTAGCAGCTATGGCATGAAAAAAAAAAAATGATAACAGAACCAATAAATTACCATGTAAACATCTGGCTTTTTGTTATAAACATATCCACCTGATGTACTCTCACTTCAGTACCTGCTGAGTGATGTTTATTGTTTTCTGCATAGCATGGTGAATCAAAACTATTGCCTTTGGAATTTTGGGTATGTGAACCTATGAACCTTGTGTCTTTAAAATCAGCTGATTCTTAAATAAGTGAAGGATCTACTTAGAGTAAAATTGTGAACAATCCATCATTTTGCATATCAGAATCTATTCCTGCAATCTTTGTTCAAATTAAAACTATGCACAAATGCTTTCCTTACTGTAGAATGTTGCATTCTGTATGCACCAAAATGATGGCTTATTGTAAATATGTTTTCTTACTTTTCATCTTTATTTAGTGGATTAGTATATTTTATTACCAAGCGGTGCATTTACCGTCATACCAATGCTGTTCCTCATTCCTGCAGTAATATCTGCACACTGAAATGGTGTTATTAATCCTTTTACACTGATTTTTGTTTTTTGTTTGTTTTTTTTCTTCATTTTGTGTCCTCACACTATATTTTTGCCAAATGTGTTATGCTTGTTTTTCTTGATTATCATGTGGCCAAAGATAGGCAGGTCTTGATGCATGATTATGTTGTCCATATATGAATGTGCACAGCAACCACACTCCATTTAATCTGTTAGTTATATCTGAAAATGGAGGCATGTAGTAATAGGGTGGATAGTTCCAGCTAAGCTAGTGTGTCTATTAGAGTTTGTTTGTAACTATGCGCATCAAAATAGCCAAGGTATGAAGCCCTTATTAAGTAGTAAAGTGTGTGTGTGTGTGTGTGTGTGTGTGTGTGTGTGCACGCGTGTGTGTGTGTGTGTGTGTGCACGCGTGTGTGTGTGTGTGTGTGTGTGTGTGTGTGTGTGCACGCGTGTGTGTGTGTGTACGCGTGTGTGTGTGTGTGTGTGCACGCGAACACAAACGTGTGAACTCCTTGGGTTGTAGTCCAGCTGCTAATTACATCAAAGTGCCTTATATCAATTCCACAGTGGGTGTATTCAAATAATGTACAGTAAATCTTTAGTGGGGCCATTTAAGGAATGAGCCAGTTTAGACCAAATGTGAGTAGATATTAGTGAGAGAAGCTAAAACGGCACAGCAGCAAAGAGTATATAGTATTTTTTTTCTATAGTTGTTGTTTTTTTGTTTGTTTTGTTTTTTGTGTCCCTGTGGAAGGAAAGTACATTCGTTTTCATGCTTTTTTTCCCCTTGGTGTATTATTGTCACCATAACAGTAGTGCTGTAAAATGAAGTAAACATTAGTTTAGATTTATTACTTGTCATGCAGCACATTTATACTGTAGGTTGGATCAGTACTGTCTCATAGTTATGGTCGTTGTTTACAGCTGCATATCTTCTAGAAAAGCGTAAGATGTCGACTGTACATAACCTGTTTTTTGTTGTTGTTTTTTCTTCTTCTCTGCCTTAATATACTGCAAAGTGTTGACAGATGTATGGCTGTAACAGGTTGCTGATATGACATGGATTGCATGGTTCAATAAACCATCTGACAAAATTAAATGTGTCGCTGGTGCTTGATGTAAGTGTTAAAAACAGCCCATGGGTGTAAATGAAAAAGATTCTGTACTACGTTGTATAGTATTTCCGCTTTTCACCAGTAGGGGGAGACATTTACTTTGTAATTGAGGCAAACATGGTGGGAAATGCTCAGGAGTTGGGTATGTTTACATGCAAAAGAATGCAGTGAGGAAAAAGAATAATGTTAGAATA
Organism: Mchenga conophoros; assembly: GCF_057382185.1. Classification (NCBI taxonomy): domain Eukaryota; kingdom Metazoa; phylum Chordata; class Actinopteri; order Cichliformes; family Cichlidae; genus Mchenga; species Mchenga conophoros. The sequence goes on from NC_140532.1 coordinate 8,139,802, forward strand.
TGAAAATGAGCTGTTTAGAAAAAGTATGTTTTTGGTGAAACTTCATTTCACCAAAAACAATCTAAACTTTCAAGGGTTTTTCTTTTTTGTACCATAATAATGACTTTTTTTGAATTTTGTTGTTGTTGGATTTGTAGTGTGGGTCTTATTCCATCAACAATGATGGAACATGTATAATGAACTTGTTTATACCGTTACCAAGATTGCTTCAAAAAAAAAAAAAGAAGGTGAGAAACTGGAATGCCATGTTAATATTAAAATGATATTGCGACAAGCCAATTAACGGCAACAACAAAGACGGGTTTTAACCTTGTTTAAAGCTTTTGACAGGTTGGAATGAGGGCCCCCTGTTTTTCTTCAGCCTGTACAGACAGACTATAATCTCACTTCATCACCCCTTTTATCACATGACTTTTGTTTAAAGCCTTGGCTTACTGTACATTCCTCTGCTGTGACCTGTCAGCTGATGTGTAGCATTACATTCCACCCATTGAACTTCTAATATTTTTATTATTCATTAATCCCATTATACTAATGCTGTCCAATATTTTGTATTGTTTCTCGTGACCTATGTTACACGTGTATGTACTTGTTGCTTATTAATAGACAATGACCGAAGCTGGATTTTATTGCACGTAAGACTGTGAAGACATGAAAAACTGGTGTAGAATAATAAGTAATCTGCAATGTTCAGATTTTGATATTTATTTTACAACTCATCAGCAATAATTTAGAACAGCATATGTGTAAAGCATTAACGAAATGTGCAACAGTTGCTCAGTTAAGTCTTTAAAAAAAATCCATAGACTTCTACAACATTGACAAAGACATGTATACTTCTTGATATATTCACAAAAACCTATTTACAAACACACATGCCACTTTATAGAACAGCTGATAACAGATCTGAGGCAAAAACCCAGCTGAGGAAAACTACAAAAGCAATGTCATGTAGGCGAAATACAATGAGAAATCTGAAAAAGCAGAACAGCACTATACTTAGTGGGAATTATTTATAAAAAAGAGGCCAGGATAAAGTTCTTAAAATGACCAGACTTTCTTTCCCAGTTTTAGACCATTTAAAAAAAACAAAAAAAAAAACAACTATGGTTTTACATGATGATAGCACAGTATCCCAGATGATGACCTGATGTGTAGTTGGGTTCAGGGTTTTCAAACTTGATTGTGATTTTAACCCCTGAAAGAGCTAGAAATCAGTTTTTTGTAAAATCTGGCAACTTGGTTAACTCCCACTTTACTGCATGGAATCATCACAAAATATCCAATATCTCTTTTCATTGATGGAACAAAATCTTTTTTTTTTTTAAATTTCAAGACAACACAATAGAAAGGTTCAAAGAGAACTATAATGATTTACTTTAATGATGAGATGACTTTTCAGGGTGGAGTGGGTAAAAGCAGAAAAAGTGCACTTAAAAGAGTAACTCAAAGAGCAATGCCATTCTACATACAAACTTTAACAGCTGGGAAAATACAGGTACATTCAATATCAAAGATCTTTAAGGTGCTATCCTACAATGTTTCCTGGAGGTACAGAAGGTCACTGCATCTCTGTGCAGAAATGCTTCAGTCAGGGGATGTACAATATGCTGGTCAAGCAAATCCTTATGAATGAAGGCTTTGTCTCTCCATTAATGGTTTTATTACATCTGTTTCTTTCTTCTTTTTATTTCTTTTTTTGCCACAAGGATACAGAAAGCAACGGAAACCAGAGTAACTTTAGTGGGAGTGAAATGAAGGAATTTATGCATAACACCTCTCCCGTGAATGTATTACAAATGTTTTATTAAAACATGAGACTTTTATATGTGTTGTGTATGATGGAGATGCTGTCTGTGTATGTTCTGAAAGGGGGATGCGTTTCAGTTCTCAGGAGGTACAGTAATGTGCCTCCCAGCTTACCCATGCAAAGTTGGGGATAGATGCACTTCCAGGACCACCCATTTTATAGGCCCCATTTAGTACACATTTACATGGTAATGAATCTTTCAGGTAATAATATTTACAGTCAGAGTCAGCCAAGTTATTAATAATCTTGGCAGAGGTCAGTTGCAACTTCATACATCCAAAGAGACTCATTGACTGGAATATTGCGCACTGCTGCAGTACTCAAAGTTTTGGCACCAATGCTGCCATGTCAAAATAGTTTATCAAAGAGGATAAAAAAACTAACTCCAGCACAACACGGCCATGTAGTGTCAATCATTGTCGATAATCATTCAGATTGTTTAATCTAGCATAAGTGCAAAAGGCACGCGCCGTCACAACTGTCCTCTCTTTCGCCAAGATATTGTACACGAGCAACTCTCCTGTGAAACCCCGTTTAAAACTAGCCTAATTATTTTAAAAAAATGAAGATACATAAACTCCTCGAGAATGCGCAGAGAGGTAACACGGACTAATTAGCTCCTCTGACACCCAGAAAACTGGTCGTGTGAGCTACTCTTGCTCTCGTGGGACGTGTCGCCTACGTCACCCTCTCCGTCGTCACTAGCGGGACTCTCCTCGCGCTCCTCAGGTGAGCCCTCGTCAGCCTCGAGTGACCCGTCGGTGTCTAGAGAGGGTGAGTCCTTGGACTGAGAAGCGGCTCCAAAGTGCGCAGACAGGCCGGGGAACGCGGCAGCAGCGGCCGCCGCCGCCGCCGCTGAGGCGTGAGCGGGATATAGCCAAGGGAAAGGGGAAGCAAGGGCGGCCGCCGCAGGGTACATGTACTTTTCAATGTTGTTCTTGTCGAAAAAAGGCATGTAAGAAGCAGCGGCTGAGGGGTTAATGAAGTAGAAAGGCATGCAAATCGGTGTCTGCTGTCCCACACTGCTTATTCCCATCAGAGAGTTCATAAACGCCACGTCGGGCCTGGTGAGGTCTGCGCCCCCTGCCCCGTTCACAGGCCAGCTCATCTTTGGTTTTTTGGCAGCCCGCTCATCTCCGAACTCTTGCTTGATTTTCACTGCCTTTGGTCCCTGCGCCTTATTGCGCTCACATTCTTTATCTTTGCCATCGCTCTTTTCTGCCTCGCCCCCGTATCCACTGTCCGTGTCTGTGTCATTCTCGTTGAGCTCTCCACCCTGGGTCCTCTGGATGACGGGGACACAGTTGGCTTGGCTGTCAGATTTCTGACCATCCTGTGCGTCCCCGGCGGGCAGCTGGTGTTGTAGTGGCTGCGCGCCGGGCTGGAACTGCGCCAGCACCTTGTGAAGGTGGTTGATCAGCTGCGCGCACCTCTGCTCCCGTGCTGTCCAGTTCTCAAACTGACTCAGGTATTGCAGGACCTCTTTGGCACAGGCCTGGAATCCGGAGTGGAACGCATCCAGATCAGCGTGAATGGAAGATTTCATCGACCGGTCTCCTGCGAAGCAAGGAGTTTGAAGAGTAACAGATCATTATTCTGTAAGATGCTCATCATAACTAGTGACGAGACGAGGCTAGCGACTCAGACAAAGTGAACAGATGCGGTATTAATAGGAAGAATCTTGAAATACACAATAAAGCATCCAAGCTGAGTCTACTCTAGCTCCTCTTTCTTCAATTCTGCTATTTTAAAAACGGAGATTAATAAAGTTTCCCCAAATCCGGTCAGTTAAATGATAAAAACCCATATCCATTTAATTATTGTCAAGAAGTGCAGTTTCTTTACAAAACTTTATGTATATGAGGATTGAGTTCGTTCATCTTACCATTCTGCAAAGCAATAATCTTCTGGTGCTGCTGCTCAGTGACAGCAGTCAGCGCGTTTAAGTGTTTCAGCGTTAACTCCAGGACGACTGCCTTCTCCAAGTGCCCGAGCGTCTGTGGAGAAAATCAGAGGTTGTGTTTGGCTGTTTACGAGGTCTCTGTCATGTAAAGCCATGTCCTGAGCACGTATAAAACTTTTCATGATTTCGTGATCTCACCGACAGCTTGAGATGTTCGGGTAACAAATCCTTCAGCTGCCCTATACATTCGTTGATTCTGTCTCTCCGCTTCTTCTCTATCAACCGGTGTGGTAACTTGTATGCGTCCTGCTGACAAAATACGAGTGTTTAATTAATCAGAACAGGAACACGCTAGTAACACTATAACACTAGTTACAGTGTGTTTCATATCATTTGTGGTATTTTTAAGGAACAACTGTGAAAACAAGCTACATATTGGAATAATAATTTTTTTTTTTAAAAAAAACAACGCGCGCACCTTCCCACCATCCTCTCGCTTTATTCCTCTTTTGGATTTACACATGTAGAGTGAGGGGTAATCCACCCTACGGACACGGGGAAAGTGTCAGATTATTCACCAGGTCATCATGACAGTTTATTAGGCATACTTTGACAGAGTTTGCCAAAAGCGATACTCACCCCAAGAAATCCGCGTGCTCCATGAACTGTCTGTCCTGTAAATGCGGTATTCGTTCATCCATCTCTCCTCTGCTGGTTCTTTGCTTCTTCTGAGCTTCTTTTGGGAATGTTTGTTATTCCAACGACCCACGCGTGGACGGCTGAGGCAGATAATGCACAGTGCGTGTCCTCCAGTGGAGCTGCGCGTCAGACTGATGTCTATAGTTCCCTGAGCTGCCACTTTGCAAAGCCGTCGGCTCTGTGGTTAGAGCGCACGCGCGCCGGTTGGGAACAGCTTCCGACTCACGTGTAGGCTGCACCAGCACAAAGTCCGGTAATTAGACCTTGTCTGTAATATTGCAGCTATCGACGCTGCTTCTATGGCGACTAAGTCCAGGCCATTTTGACCAGGCTGCTGAAACGTGATTCGTGCGCAAAATGCAAAGGAGCAGACGCAGGCGCGTGGAGCGAGGTAGAATAATGATCCTCAGATGCAGCGGTTTTGCATCTAGTTTTATGGGCTACAAAACTTCACAGCTCGTGTTTGCTGTGCAAGCGCTGAGCTGCCGGAGCGAGACACAGACTTCTAAACTGATCACGAATAGTCGCACTTCGGGAAAGAAGCCTCCGCGAGATAAAAACAAGAACCGGTCACGTAACGTGACCGAGCCTGAACAGCAGACAGGTTATTGTGGCGTAAACACGGAGCGTAAACATGGGGGTGTGAGCTTTTTAAAGTCCACAAAATGTGTGCGCTCATGCGTTTTCATGCACCCTGCACCCTCTATGTACGTTGTTGTGCGACAGGACAACCTTAGTTGTACATCAATTCCCCAAAGCTGCGTTGTCAGTAACCATGGCACCGGCCCAGCTGTGTGCTGAAACACGTGCGTCGCAGTTCTTTTATTAGTCTCGGGATAAAGTTTTATGACTTGTTAGTCCGACGTGCTGAAAATGATGAGTGATCACAGTCCCCTTCAAACACCTCGGTTTCTCGTAAGCCCGTTAGTTCTCTGTATTGACCGCGATAAACACGTGAAGCGTGAGGATAAAAAGAAATAAAAACCTTTTATATATAAATGTGTTACTGCATATTTATAGTTTAACCACATAAAGTTCATCTGTTACTGACACCTGCTCCTCCCTTGCGAACGTTAAAATGATCCAAAAACACTAAAATCTGCGCCACTGTAATGCCCTCACATGCCTTGTGATCACATTACTCGTTCCTGTAAGTCATGTGACACGTTCTGGCTGGCGGCATATGGTTGTCTTGTGTAACTGCTGACAAAGAATGAAACAGTCACTTGGCTCTTTAATGAAGTGTCACCTCCTCTGTGCTGGCTGTTCATTAACTCATACCTGCTGATCCCTCTCTGTACTTTCCCTTTTTTGTTTTTAATGTGAGTACACGATAAATCATCTTATTGTCGTAAGTTGGAATCCCCCTTTGTGTCTTCCTGCCTCCCATCCCTCCTCTTCCTTCCCTCCTCAGTATGCTGCCTGCTCTATATGTGGCACTGGAGCCGCGTTAGGATTCCAGTCCAAATGTTTTCCATATTAGTTCAGAGCCTTCTCTGATTCCAAATAGCAGCCATAGCTGTGTTTATGGTGAGAGAGGGCAGGGAGGGGAAGGGAAGGGAGGGAGACCGCAGGCGGGCTCATACACCCCAAAGAGTAAAAGTCGTGTAGAGACACAGGAAAAGAAAGTGAAGGCAGAAAGAGAAATGAGACAGACACAGAAAGATTCCTCAGACAAGAAGGAGGGCAAGAAGAAGAGAGAAGAGAGCCCAACACCAGAAGATGGCCATAAGTGCAGAGTCTGTCGTTTCCCTCTGCTCATCGCTCTGCTCCAGCTGCTGTTGGGGGTGGCTGTCACAGCCGTGGCCTTCCTTATGTTGGCTATCAGTCCCTCACTTTTGGCCAGGGAGACTCCACACTGGGCTGGGATCATTGTAAGCTGCATACTTTACGCTCTATCATCATCCGCTACACTCATTTGTTTGCATGGAACTTCCGGTTTCTGATACTTCTGCATGAGCCTCAGCAACACACCTGTGTTGTACATCTTTAGCACACTGTATGTCAACACCGGCCCCCACCAGGCTGTCTCTGCCAGACAGGCACCGTAGCCATGGGAAATCACTAATATTGTCATGTGGTAACAAATCTCCATCTGTCATATTCACCTGAATGCATACACCTGCATTTCCATTATTTCTCAGTCACATGCATCAGCTTGCACCTTCTGTTGTTCACACTGCATGTCCAAGAAATCTTAAACATCTGGACAGATGAGATGAGTCATCCAATAACAGCATGCCGCATTCCAAACTAACCCACGAACACCCACACAGTGTCAGAAGACCTCATTATTATTTGCAAATATGATGTACATCTTTTTGAGTACCTCTGCATCCTTGCCATCCGGTCTCCCCCACATATACACGCACACATCACATATAGTTTCACACAAAAGTAAACTTTTACGATGCAAACAACAAATGAAAGATAAGTTGCGTGTTTCATTTAGGTTAAGACGAGAAGTGGAATTTCAAGAGAAATTAACAAAAAGGTCACGAAAGCACTGAAAGTTTGTTAATGTTGAAGTGTAACTGACTGGGAGCATCAGTTAAACTGTAAAGCTTTGAGGTTTCAGCTCACAAAGGTGAACTTTGTTAAGAGTAACACGTAAAAAGTGGATAAACTGTAAGTTGAAGTGTTACAAATGCACGCACTTTAACTTGTATAACCAATGAGGCACAAAGTGTTCATCTTTCCTTGTGAAATGTGTAATAAAAAAGGGGGGAAGGCAAATTTACTTATTATTATAGTTTGGGCTAAGACTTCAGGTCACCTTTCAGTGATATATGTTTAAAAAAACGTGTTTTTTGTGTCTGGGCTCTACCCCAGCCTATCACAGATGCCATCTGCCTTCGAAAACATCCCTGGACATCAACATCCCGAGTTAGATCCTCACGAGATTCAGCCAAGTGAAAAACATTGAGGTCATCAAGAACTTTCCAGAGAATCCTGAGTGCTTAAGAACCTGAGAAAAACATTTAAATAAGATGCCTCACGTTAGTCACAAGACTCCAATTGCACTGAAGACACAGAGATAGAGTGTGAGTGTGTTTGTGTGCAAGAAAGAGAGAGGAGGGGAGTGAAAGGGAAAGACAGAGTAAAGTAATCAGATGGCAGCTTACTGCTGAATCATGTAATACCAGGAAACACCTCTGAAAACCTGGGGGAAAGTATTTCTTTTTCTTATTCATGGTCTAAACTGTATGTAAATGTATGATTTACAAGTCATTCATATATGCTATATATATGGATGAAATGGATCTTTGTGGCGCTTAAAAATCATGTTGTCACAAATCATGTAGATGTTTTTAATGCCTTGATGACTGAGTCTATCCAAATAATGCTAAACCCTTTTTTTCTGTTATGTTTCAGCTGTGTTTAGTTTCCATCCTGGGCTTTGTCCTGTACTGTATCACCTATGTCCCTGATGAGAGAACATCGAAGCAATTCATTGTCAAGGTGAGCTTAGCGAAAGCCTGGTGACTTAAAACATTTGCTTATTAATGCGAAAACAAGTGTCTGAAATTGTCCCACGATTTGTAGAATCAGTCAAAAGTATGACCAGGCTTAGTGTTCAGACAGAAAACCTCTGCAGAAAACATTATTTTACTCCCTGTTAAAGTACAAAGCTGGTCTCAGGGAACTGCAACTGTCAGAAGCATAGAGAGAAAAGCATTTAACAGCATTCCTGTTTAAAAGTGCTCTGCAGGAATCCGTGTGAGCGGAGGAGTGCTTTCATTAATGCGACTTGATTGTACAGCTTAATTAGCCACACAATGTATGCAGCTGGAATTTCAAAGCAATTAAAATCAGCCGATCATTGTTTCCTGGGAAGGGGCATCCTTTTTTTATGTCTGGGTCTTCTGTGCATACCAGGTTCAAATATGTAAATGATGTAAAGACAGCATACTTCAGCAGTATTTTGTATTAGAAAATGCTGCTAATTTGCAGAAAGGCTTGTTAAAAAAACAAAACAATGCTAGCATGTCTATTTTGTGTAGCTTTAAATGTCATCGATGTACCTCAGTCACCAGAAAGACACAGATTCTGATCATTTGCATTTTTAAGTTCACAAACTAGTGATATTAGCCGATCCCTAAATGAGACAGTATTGAACTTGTTGAAATTTGACTGCATTGTTCATTTATCCATTTGTCTTGCATAGCAGCAAAGTATAGTGCTGTGAAAAAGTGTTTGGCCTCTTGATACAATGAGTCTTTCACATCGCTGTGGAGGAATTTTGGTCCACTCTTCTTTGTAGAATTGTTTTAATTCAGCCACCTTGAAAGGTTTTCATTCATGAATAGTCTCAATTGGATTTGAGTCCAGACTTTGACTAGGACACTTCAAAACCTTCCTTTTTTCTTTTGAGACATTCAGAGGTGGACTTGCTGTTGTGTTTTGGGTCATCGTCCTGCTGCCCAACTCAAGCGTTCTCGAGCTTCAGAGCACAAATTGATGAACATTTAAAAATTTCTGCTGAAGAGAATTTTTTTTGATTCCATCAATTACAGCAAGTTACTCAGTTCATAAAGAAGCAAATAGCCCCAGACCATTAACCCACCATTGGTCATGATGTTCTTTTTCTGAATTGCTGTGCTAGTTTTATGCCTGATGTATCGTGACATAAACCTTCCAGAAAGTTCAACTTTTGTCTCGCCAGTCCACAGAATATTTTCCCAAAGGTCTTGGGGATCATTAACATGTTTTTTGGCAAATGTGAGACAAGTCCTTGTGTTCTTTTTGGTCAGCTTGAACTCTCCCATGGATGCCATTTTTGCCCAGTCTCTTTCTTAGTGTTGAATCATGAACACTGACTTTAACTGAGACACGTGAGGCCTGCAGGTCTTGGGTTCTTTTTTTGGCCTTCTGGAAAAGTTGTGTTGGTCTCGGATGATAATGGCTCTCATTGTGGTTCACTGGACTCCCAAAGCCTGGGAAATGGTTTTGTAACCCTTTCCAGAGTCAATGACTTTGTTTCTCAGCTGTTTCTTTTGATCATGTGTGTTTTGATATCTTTTAGCTTACTAAACTTTGTCAGTCAGGTTCTGTTTGTGCTTCTTAATTGATTCAAAGGTCTGTTGTAATCAGGCCTGGGTGGGGCTGGTGAACATAATTCATTAATCATAGTTAATTCAAGATTTTACAATGGGGGCAATTACTTTTTCAAACAGCATCAGGTAGGTTTGGATAGCTTTTTTTCCTTTAATAAGATAAGCAATCATTTAAAATCTTTGTTTTTGTTTACTCGGGTTATCTTTGTCTGATATTAAAATCTGCTTGATTATCTGAAACATGTAAGTGTGACAGTTACATAAAAAAAGAGATCAGGAAATGGGCAAATATTTTTTCACAGCACAGTATGTCCTTATGTCAGGTGTCATTTCTTGTAGTTTTTTTAGCCAAAAGTTCTATGTAGAAGAAAAAACCTCCTTGTCTGGCCTTCAAACAGCCCTCAAACCAAAACAAATGTGTTTTAATTTGTTAATTTACTTTGTCAGTGAATACGCGACTACACTGTCTCTCTTTCTGAAGAATCTGTGGCCTTGCAGTGAACTTGTTTATTAATTCCAGTTGCCCGTGGTTCAAAGAGAGAGCAAAGGGAGAGGGAGCCGTTCTCACATTAAGTGTTAACTGTGTTGTTAGATAGGGACTCATATGACCACTTTATTTCTCATTAACTGTGTAAAAACACTCGTGACTATGAGTTTTGAAGTGCTCTGTAAAAGTGGACAGCACATAGACTCTTAACAACGACGACGACAACAGCATCCTTACTTTCAACTTTGGGCTTTCCGATCACCTGTTTAGTGAAGCCCACACTGTTCAGCAGAGTGCTTGTTGATGCACTTGCTTTACATGCATCTCCCCTGTAATCATCCATACTCTCCATCTCACAGCTGTTCCAAAATTAACATAAATGCAGTTTCAAATCAAGCACCACTCATCACTTGCATAACTCTATAAGCAGCATGTAACTGAAAGCAAAATACACCAGCGAATGAGCGCTCCTTTTATATAAGCGGTGGATTAAGATGAAGGTTTAGTGTTATTGCAATCGTGCAGTTGCATAAACAGCACAAAGCCTCTGTCACATTTTGAAACTGTATTTTTAGATGCTCTCTGCAAGTATTCTCACACAGGACATCCACTAAAGGTTGGAGGTGGCTGTAGCTGCAGGTCACTGGAATATATGTGATATCTCCCCTTCGTGCTAAGAGCTGGACCAGTACCTTTAGGGTCAGAGTATTCTGGGTAATCTCTTTGAACTTAATTTGCCATAGGCACTGAGCCAGCACGTCTGTTTCTAAGCTACAGTTTTGGCACTGTGGGGTAATCATGAGACAACAGGCTAAAGTGGGAGCCGGATTAGAATATAAAAACATATTGAATAAAAGATAGAAAATGTTTTCTGATGAAAGCTTTCATAGTGTCTGGTCTCACGCTAGCTTTCTGCCCCTACAGCTCCTGTATTTTGTCCTGTGCATGATTGGCCTGGTCATCTCTGTGCTGGTCATGGCGTTTGCTGCCCACCATTACGAGCAAACCAGCAGCTTCATCTGTGAGCAAGATGTAGAAGCCTGCGTCTGCATACTCGATGAAGAAGATCTACTAGCTCGCACCTTCACTTACGAGGGAGTCAGTGACTGCGAGGTGATCACCGGTACACTCACACTTTACTTCCTGATCCAGATCTTCCTCAATCTGGCCCAAGCGCTCATCTGTGCCGTTGGTGCCTTCATCATGTGGAAGCACCGCTATCAGGTCTTCTTTGCTGGTCTTCAGATTGGCTCTCCCTCAACCCAGCAGTGGCAGAAAGTTTAATTGAAGATGGCAAAGCTCACGAGGTGCCTCTGGTCAGTCAGCTCAAGAGGGAGGTTGACTTAACTCTGGCGGACTGGAATATTTGTCTTTTTGTGTGCCTTGGCTTGTTCTCTGTCAGCCAATCACGTGGCAGCAGCTCAATGTATTTATGCTGGAAGTTGTATCAGCTTTGTAACAGCTTTTTGTATTTTATATAAGTAAAGTTCTACTTCCAGTTTCCAATTTTTAGTCCTTGAAAAGAAGTTGTAAAGTCAAAAGCAGCTTATTGTGTTTCATATTTTTGTTAGTTATGTTTTCATCTCATTCACAGAAATTTCATAACCACGACACCTAAAACACATCGAGTTCTTGTGCGATGATTCTCAATTACAGAATGAAACTGCCTCAAAAATTAAAAAAGGATTGTTCACACATTAGCAAATATTAGTAAGATGAATCTTAAACCTTAAAATGAATGCTTTATTTATTGTTACTGTTACTGCATAAAATCCCCTTTTATTAAAGCCTTGTTTTGTATTATGTGCATTTTGAGGTTCGTTTTCAGGGTTTTTTTGATGAAAATCATTTAGTTTATTAATTTTGCCACTAAACATATGCAGCTCGCTAAATACAGACTTCACTCCCCTGACAAAAAAAACGTTATCAAAGTCCTTTTCAGCTGGTACAAGTAAATGCCACACAGTTCTGAGTGCAGTAGCATAACCTGAGCAGGCTACACTTCATAAGACTGGTTTCAGACTGAACTGGGCTGTGGTGGAAGGTGGCCAGCAGCCAGCATGAGTCAAACAGCCTGTAGGAGTGGAACTGCTGCAGCCACAAAGAGAGGAGGGGTGAGACGGGGTGAGGAAAGGGGGGACTCAGACTGGCAGCTGGACTGAAGTGACCTATGGTGAATCATTTCACAGTGTTTGAGCTGTGTTAGGAAGCGGGAAAAAAAATAAATGGTGGTTTTTATTTTTAAATGAAATACGTTTCTGTGTTATTTATTACTACTCTAGCAATATTTACCTGCAATCTCAACATGCTAAGCAGGAAACGTAAGCATGAGTCAGTTTCCATATGAATGAAATGTATGCGCAGAGGAAGAGTGTAACTAGTACTGGATCAAATACACCCTACATTGTTTTGTCAGTGATAAAAGGTTAATTAACTGAAATCTTAAATTTTATGAATTAATTTCATGTGGATAAAAAAATGCCAGTAGTTACTCTTTCAAGACTGTCTTAACATATTTGGGCACAAATAGAAACCTTTTTGTCAGCTGTATGCAGTTGCAGTTTCCCTTTTTTTGTAATTACATACACAGGTACCAGGCACTTTAGGTAAAGTGTTGAGCTGCCTATTAACACAAAGGTCTAATCAGCCAATCACATGGCAGCAGTTCCACAGGTGTTGGTGTAATGGTGTGGGGGACATTTTTTGGCACACTTTGATTCGCTTAGTACCAGCTGAGCATCATTAAAATGCTGCAGCTTTCCTGAGTATTGTTGCTGCCTATGTCCATCCCATTATGACCACAGTGTACCCATCTGTTAATGGCTGCTTCTAGCAAGATAATGCACCATGTCACCATATTGTCATCTCAAACTGGTTTCTTGAACATGACAATGAATTCACTGTACTCAAATGGCTTCCACAGTCACTAGATCTTAATCCAATAGAGCACCTTTGGGATGTACAGTTGACAAATCTGCAGCTGTGTAACGCTATCATGTCAATATGGACCAATAACTGAGTCATGTTCCTAGCACTTTGTTGAAGCTATGCCATGAATATTTAAGGTAATTCTCAAGGCAAAAGGGGTCTAATCTAGTACTTGCACACTGAGCCCAATAGTGTCTAATGAGTGTATATAGATATCAAATGAAGACTGAACATTGCATTCAGAATAATTACTTGGTCTTTACATTAAAACATGTATTATTATTGCTGAAAACAGAGTAGAGTAAGCTTTACCTATGCTACCTGCAAGTTACGCCAATCTATACATCCATTCACAAGCCACAGCATATCCAGGCAGAAGGGCAGCCTATCATGATAATGTAAAACGTAAAAGCAGGCACTGAAACTTGTTGTTCGTTAACAAAATATGTAGTGATCATAATTTACATGTGACTGCTCACATGTGGCTTTCCTCAAAGACTATGGCACAACTTAAAAAATATTAACTCAGTGTGTCATTTATTGTAGGAATGATTTATTCATTCTGTTTAATGATTTATTCACACATATTGCACGATACACAACTCTGTGTGTGTGTGTGTGTGTGTGTGTGTGTGTGTGTGTGTGTGTGTGTGTGTGTGTGTGTGTGTGTGTGTGTGTGTGTGTGTGTGTGTGACGGCAAACAATATTCTCCATGTGCTTGTTTTCTGTGATATGATGTCAATGCATCATGTGACCAGAAACAACTCAACTTCACTGCCATACAAAGGAAGTCACATGCCAGTCGTCATGAGGCCATGGTTATTTATAAAAATGAGTGTGATGAGGGACCTTCCACCCACCTCTTTGGAAGGTAACAGCTTTCTGTGTGGTCAGTTTGTCTTTCCAGGCAAAACAACAACAAAAAAGCATTGTCTGATATCTGACTCTGGTGGCCACTGATGCTGCTGAGAGTCTTTAGAGAAAACTGCAGAAGACAGAAGATCAATATGTGTATTGACAAGAAGGAAAACGATGCACTCTGCATCTCTAAAATAGACTGAACAACATCAAGTGTTTTTGATCATTTTACATGCAGATGCTCTTTATATCCAGCTAAATATGGCTTGATTAATTCTGTGCATTGGTGTCAAAATGCCTTCCAGGCACAGAGGTGTCTCAGATGTTGCCTTATATTTACTGATCTGGGTGTTTTCCTACTTGCTCTAGTGAATACACAAAAGCTAAGCATGTGACTTGAAGATGATCCAAATGTGTCTGAGGTTGTGTTCATAAAGTAAACAAAACACTTCTCATGTGCATTAAAAGGGCTTTGGTAATCACCAAGGATGAAGTTAAGCAGACTGTAGAGTCTAGGCTATTAGCCATTAATAGTAAATGGACATCAAAGTTAAATGGTTTCTCTCCAGGGTCACAGCATAAATATTAGCTGATCAAATTTAGGAAGTGATGCAAGGTGAAGCGGTGGTGTTACAATATAGCATCAAGAGTTTTGCCAGACAGCAGTGATGGTCCTGATATTAGCCTCTCCCTCCTTTCCATTTCTGAGTGCAACACATTCCAGTGAAGCTGCACTTAACCCTTCTTGTCTGCGCAGTGACAGCTGCTCGCCATTATGGCACTGCGTGAACTAATTTTAATGGCTGTCACAGGCAGCAGGAGCAAATGCAGGCCTGCCAGCGTAAACACTGAACTGAAGCCAAGAAGGATGGGCTTCTCTGCAGAGGGTAAATGGCAAGACAGGATAAGAGACCAGTTTACTTTCTGAGACTTGTTAATCATTTCAAATTTCATACAGACGCACAGACAGACGCAGAGACGGGTTTGAGTTCACCACCTCCTCAAGTGATGACTGTGGAATTACCAGTGGGGATTTCCATGTGTGGAAACAAAGCTCAATGTAGCTAATGCTTCAGTTCATTAATGCCGTTAATATTTTTCTTCTTAAAACCATCACCGTTTAGCTTTTGGCGGGGTTAGTTTTTACACCAACATTTTCCAAATTACTTTTAACTATTTTTACATATCCAAGCTGAGGTGTTACAGCTTAATTTGTTAAAATAGGTGCAATTAATGAATAATTGCACCTATTTTGCTTTCCCACCACACGTTCACTGATAGTTAATTACTGCTCTAGAAATCCTGTACAATCTTTTATTTTTGTAGTTTAAAAACTATTTTTTAAGTACTGAATTAAACTTAAATAAATCTAATTAGATGGATGTGATTATTTGAAACTATTCATTAACCGATATGACGGATTGAAATGACAAGGCTATCTAATTAAACATTTGGTATCTCTGATTGCTAGACAGCTAAGCGTACAGATTCAACACCGCTCACCCATTTAATTCAGCTATTGCACATTTTGAAACTATAGATACTTAAATCCACTATTCAGGGAAATGGTTGCAAACTTTATAAGGTCAGGCAGCCATTCATCTCACACATGAAGAGCTGCAGACTTAATAAACTACTTGATAAAAATCTGATGATGATTCTGTATTGAATGAAAGGAGGCCTTATGCTTTTTTTTTTTTTTTTTTTGCCATTTTCCATCATATTTATTCATGGATACTTATATTATACATAGTCAAAGGCTCATTTAATGTAGACAACATCTTTACCAGGCGCAGACAGTCAGTGGAAAGTTAACTTAAAGGCAAAGCAAGTAAAACAGCTTGTTACAGACAGACGATGAACCACGAGGCTGCACTATACTTAGATATAAGCAAAATTAATAAAGATTATTTTGTAATTTGAATCACGCATAGCTACTCAAGTACAGCACAAGAATAAAAATACTGGGCTTGAAATGTACATAATTAGTCCCCTTTAAATACAAGGGGTGTAGCAAAGCTGGAAGAAGTAAATTTGTCATAACAGTCATGAAACTGAGCCGAAATATTAGCTCATCTAAAAGAAGACGTGACATCTTGCATCCCCCTCATGGACGAGCACAAGTAAGTTGAGACTGGTGTACAGGGGCTCACAGTGAGTACTCATCCATTTCCAACAAGAAGATTTGAACTGAACTTTACTAGAGAGTTGAAACATTTTTCTACACACTGCCTTTCAGCTAACAGTGTCTCAGGACATTGAGTGATGGAGTACGCCACAGTCTGGTGTTCATCTGTGCAACTTTAAAATAACTGCAGACTTCTCAACTGCACTTCACGAGGGACTAGTGAAAATTATTTACACTAAAAGACACTTTATAAAACAGTAGGAGATGGATGTTAGAGCAGATACAGTAAATTACAGTATTAGCTTACATCTCTATAAACACAAGGATGTTCATAACGTAACAAAAAACTGTGAGCTTACCATCTTCAGTCAAGATGTATCAATATATGATTTAAGACCATCAAGAAAGTTTTGCACAGGAAATAAGTTTATTCACATTTATATATATATGACATAGAAATCTGTAAAAGGCAACTGAAGTGGTGCGGTGAATGCGTATTTAAACAGAACAAAGCATTCAAATAATAATAATAATAATAATAATAATAATACCTCAAACCAACCTGTTACTGTTTGCAGTTAAAGGTTTTTACCCTTTTTTTTATTTTAAAAAGTGCACTTTCAGCAATCGCAATGTTCCATTTATAAAAGTTAACGAGTAAGGCAGCATGAGTCTTTTTTTTCCCAAAATGCAAAAATACTCGTCCAGTTATGAACCAACAATTTTCTCATAAATACCAACAAAAATCTAAAACGGTAAAATTCTTGATCTTAGTGTGCACACTCTTCCTCTGGAAGCCTGCGAGCCAATCATTGACCTCTGTGGGGCTGGCTGATCAGCACTATGACAGTGGTGGAGCAGAGGCCAAGACAGCTGTCCACAGGCCTGACAGCACTTAACCATTAACCTACCTTAACATTTCCCTCAGCTTCTGTCTGGCACGCTATCACTACATTGGAAGGTGTGTGCTGTGCCTGGTCAATCATTGACAGACCAGTTTTTCTGTACACAAGGGCCCTTATGGCTGAGTGGGCACAAAAGGCACACTGTCTCCAAATAAGGCCGTGTTTGTGTCACTTTGTGTCACAGAAAAGGCACTATGTCTAAAATTAAGCATCAACACTTGCTGGTCCCTTGCAAATTTTGACATCAGTAATTGTAGGTGTACATTTGAGTACAAGTGTTGTTCTCAAGGCTGCAGTTCATGTGTCTGCGTTTCTCTCTGGCTTTATAGTGAGCCAATAGCAGCGCTCAGTGAGTTGGAATGTGATGATTGGGCTGAGGAGGACCCAGGAATCCGAGCCTCTGTTTGTTCTTCCTCTGTTCTGTCATCTGTTGAGGAGAAGGGGAGGAAAACAAAAGCTGTAAGGTTTGTATATTCTGTATGTAGCACACACAGAAACTTGGTTTCTTGCCATTAATGTAGTAGTACAGTTATATATATATATATATATATATATATATATATATATATGAATGAATAAACTTGCAGTACATGTAGATTTCTCCTCCAAGAGTGAACAAACTGTTTTAGTTTAGACAAAAATCATTGAATTTGTCATTTCAGAAGTTGCACAGTTATTCTACAACATTCTTCTATCAATTTTAAATCGCCTGAGATGTAATCTTCTGCACGGCTGCATGAAAATAACCTTGTTCAACACTGCCGTTATGACTGGAAACTAAAATGTCCCTTGGAAACTTCATTAGAGGACACAGTCATGTGTGGGAGTGTGCAGAACTGTGACCTGCACAGTGGATGTATAAGAGTAAGTGCGTGTGTGTAAATGAATCAGAAATGCTGGTTCACATTTACAGTGGTTTCCAGTGTTGACGTCACAAATGGGGTCCATGGGTTCTGTGAGCCGTAAACTGTATATGCAAAATAAAGGGGGCGAAAAAAAAGCAGGCTGTGCAGAAAGCCACACTGCTAAGTAGCGACACACATAAACCTACACAGAGTCTCAGCTGTGATAGTGTGCAGAGGTCAGCAAAAGGTTGTAATGAAGGAGGAGCTGCAGGAGAACTTTCCTCCCAGTGAGAAACAGTCTTGAGTTCATATCTGGTGTGAGACCTGCAGACCTCCCTTGTGACTGCAGAGCTGTGGTTGGGCCTCACCTAACCCTCCATAAACACACTCACCTCCTGTGGCGTAAACTACACTTTCTGTTTACCATATAGGTGGAGTAGTATTCATGCTAACCCTATGATTCCTTATTAGTCAGAATAGAACCGGCAAACTTAGATTAGAATAGGTCCGCCTGCAGCTGACGCAAAACAGATTCAAAGATAATGCCTTGCCATCTTTGTTCAACCGTGCTGTAATAAAAGACATATTGAGCTGTTACTGGGGGTTACATGAGAGATCCCAGCACACAGCGAGATGTTACCAACTTTACTGCTTGCAGAGGTCGACAGTAGCTGTTCTCTTTTTTTGTTGTTTTTGTTTTTTTTAGTGAAGTGTTATTCTGCCCCATAAGGAGCTGTTTTCACACATTAGGCAGAAGAGGAACAAGGACAGGCCTGTGACTGGAATCACATGCAGAGGAGGCAGGTGATGAGAGTGATCAGTCACACTGCAGCAGCGGTGCTAGTCATCCAAACAGCCAGAGGCTCACTGGCGGCTCTCAGTCGTGTCGACTGCTGACGTGATAGTCACCTGTCGTGCTGCGTTCAGTAGCAGAATCCATCTGCATGAATAAACTGAGAGCATAGGGACTCTGCTAAAGCTATGTCTTTTATGTGACCTCCTCCCCTGTTGGTGTTACGAGGAGTCATGTGATGTGGACTTCACAGCACATGCGTGGCAGTCAGCTACCGAACAAGACGCAGTTTTACTTTGTGCTATTAAGCAGTTACAAAGAGCACAATGCTCAGAAGAGACCTTTTCCACAAGAGCATGAAAAATGCCTGAAGTAGCATTCTACCTGTTCTTTGAGCTCAGCCAGCTGGCCTGAGAGCTGAGCCACCAGATTGGCAGTGTTCTCCAGTTTCTCCTGCAGAGACCGCATCTCATTTTGCTCGTTGTCTCCCTCGCTGCTCACCAGAGACATGGCTCTCATACGAGGGAACCAGTCCAAGTTCTTCTCCTGGAGGAAAGGGGGAGAGAGATGGTATGTATGAGAAACTGAGAGAAAGGTGAAAAGAATAAACGCCTGAAATAAAGCTGACTCAATAGGTCAGAAAGATGGAAGCAACAGTATGTTGGCACACATGCAAGATTTGCATAGACACGTCAGGAGCATTACAGTGCTGAAGCCAGACTGCAGGAGGAGAGTAAACACAGAGGTAGTGGTAAGTGAAGACAGGCATGGAGGTTTAATATTAATCATTTCATCAGAATGGAAGCTGCTCTCCGTTTTGCACCTGACAGTGTAAATTTTTTTAAGCACCATTGCTGTCTCTTGGATACAGCAGATAGCAATAATACACTAAATGAACAGTAACTGGCATTTCAATTCTCACCCACTCCATAAGCACACTGTTGATGCACACAGGAGATGAGTCACTGTCGTCTATCAAGAACACAACTGGGAGTATAGTGTTACTTATGCGCTCGCGCGCGCGCGTGTGTGTGGTCACATGCAAAACGCGGATGTTTATTTTCTGTTTTTCTAACAGCGCAGCAGCAGCAGAGCAAACACTCTGCAGCAACGGTATAAGAAAACAAGGCGCATGCAAACCTATAGAATTATGTAAAGCGTGACTGTGTTTGTCTCTGTGTGGGTGTGTGTGCTGTTCATTTGCTACTGCATGGATATGTACACAGAAAGGTGTGAGCGAGCGTGTGTGTTTTACAACACGCGTGGCTCTTGTGCAACGCTGAAAGTGAGATAGGTTTCACAGCGACAGACTGCCATCGGCTTATCTTATGTAATATTCTTTAGCCAGTTCTTCTGATAAAAATTACTTAAAAGGTGCTGAGAGTGGGATTTGACTGGCACCACGTTAAGTCTGGTAGGAGGAGTGAGGTATTCTCCCACCTTCTCTTATATAAGAATAAACCGCAGGGATAGAAAGACCGATCAGAGTGCGAGACGCTGAGGACAAAGAAGAGGGCATGCCGTCTGAGGGTGGACAGGGATGTGGAGCGTGTCGGTTATTTGTTTGCATTTCCTCATGTGATCGGTTTAACCACTCTGCTAGGTGAAACATTCGTATCGTGAGTTTACTGCTTTGTCCATTCCTCATCAACAATACAAATGGAAACTCTCAGAAACTGTTCATATCAGTTTTATATATGCTCGCAGTGTCAGATTTTTAACATTCAAACACTGAAAAACTGTTGTGAATTTGACAGTTGTATACAAAATACAAATTTCTACTATATAGACTGAAATCATAATAATAGCACTGGGAATACATGAGAAACTCTTAGTTACTTCGTTACCCAAATCATAAGTGAACCTTCAAAGTAATTTCAGTTTAGCATGCACATGCACTCACCAGAGACTATTAGTTTTACCTTGCTAGCATATTGGTATCACAGCATCACACAGTTGGTGCAGATTTGTTGGCCACTCATCCACGATGAGAATTTTACCACATCCCAAAAGGTGTTCTATTGGATTCAGATCTGGCAACTGTGAAAGCCATCCAGGTGCAGCAGACTAATTTTCATGATGAAGAAACCAAAGCTTTTGTGAACTTTGGCCCCAATTTTCTTTTCCAATTCTGACAGGCGTGGCACCCGGTGTGGTCTTCAGCTGTCGTAGCCTTTCTGCTTCAAGGTTCAGGCTCAGAGATGCTCTTCTGCATACCTTGGTTTGTTGATGGGTTATTTGAGTTACTGCTACCTTCATATCAGCTCAAAGCAGTCTACCATTCTCCTCTAATCTCTGGCAATAATAAGGCATTTTCAACTAAAGAACAAACAATCTTAGCATATTACTTTACAGATGGTTTGGTGGGAAAATCCCAATAGATGATTATTTTGTGAAATACTCAGACCAGCCTGTTTGGCACCAAAAATAATTCCATGTTCAAAGTCACTAAAATCACCTTTCTTCCTCATTCTGATGCTCAGTTTGAACTTCAGCAGGTTGTCTTGGCCATGTCTGCATGTCTAATTGCTCACTGGATATTTAGCAAGCAGCTGAAAAGGTGTAGCTAACAAAGTGGCCACTGAGTGTGTACACACACACACACACACACACACACACACACACACACACAGTAAGTAAAAGCATAATATATCCACTTTAAGAGATGCATCAAACAAGCCGTTTTCTAAAGGAAATAGCTTAACTTACATTATACAGATCAGAACAATTGTACCTAATGAAGTGGCCAGTGATGTTATAAACTTTGCATTTTTAGCATTTTGCTAGGCTTTAGCTGACGCCAACATGAAGTATTAAAATTATCACATTTAACTGGTGTTATTATATAAAATCAAAACGCCTCATCTGAGGGTTAGAAACAGAGAAAAAAGGGGCCTGGTGAAGAATGGAAGTGGAGAAATATGATCAAGTACACATATTACTAAAACTGGGTTTAAAACAAGGTTGAGTCTCTTTCACTGAAGTAGATTTATGATTAGGTGCCATTTAGTTGTGCTATCACATAAGCAGACCCTCTTCGCAGAATGTCAGCTTTTATTTTAAATGAGAGGCAACAGCCACTTTAAGTAACATCACTTATCTGAATCATTGTTAGCAGGTCAGTTTAAGTTGTCAGGTTACAGTTTGCTCCATTGGCCATTTTGCAGATATCTGAGTCAGATCACTCTGTAAATAAAAAGGTCCTTTCACTCCTTTACTGTACTTTGTTTTCTATTCCTGTTTTTTCTTTTAACCAGAACAGTCTGTTCACTACTCAGTGCTGTAAAGTATGAATTAAGTCATTCTATAAGAGCTTGACTGAAGATCTTTTCTGATTTAGGCTTCTGGCATCACAGGGGACATAAAATTAAAAAAGGAAAAAAAAAAAAAAAAAAAAACCACACACAGCAAAGGCTGTGAGAGCTCAGAGACAAAGCTCCAACATCTGAGGACTATCTAAAGTTCACTCTTAACAGCTGGATTAAAAAAAAACCTCAAAAATGTGAACATAATATCATTTTGTATGTGAAGTCCCTCATGTTGCCTGAAGCATTGTTTAATTAAAGAGTTAAAGTTAAACATCCCACCAATGTTTTGTTGCTCTTTATTAGACTGTACAGTAATCCACTGTGGGCTATGCTGCACTGTCTCAATGAGTCAGGCTTTAGTGTCGCTTCATGATCAATTTAAACACATAACTGAGCGTGAATTTACAGACATTCATGTGCTTCTCACTCTGCTGCCGTCACCAGACCAGTGTGCGTTTATTTCATCCCGTACGGGTACATACTGTACATACAATCTGTAATATACTCCAGAAAAGTCAGGGTACTGATATAAAAGTGTGGGAACAACCTTAGATGTCACCAAAGACAAACAATGTATAATCAAATATCATCAACGCTCCAGGTTCCAACCACTGTGTTGTTGTTGTTGTTGTTGTTGTTTTCTTTTTAAAAACCCAGGCTTAAAGCATAGGTTTTAATCATGAACAATAATGCTATCCATGTAATTCTACAGGATTCATTAAACTTCCTGACATATCTGAAGGTATTAGACATGCTGTAAGCATGGAAACAGACATTTATATACATACAGTACAATAAAAGGACATATTCATTAAAACAGTGCAGCCTACTGGGTAAAATTAGTAGTTGAGAGTCGCTGGTTAGCTAAAAGCATCTTTCTCAAAATTTATTTTTAATTTAAAGTATCTGTGCAGTAATGATTTTACTTGCTTTACTTTAATTATCAGTTAAGTATGCAGCACATAATTATTAAAGTGCTATGAAATATGTTTTTTGTATTATGTGTCACAACTCCATGGATCCTCTACCCTACACGCTTGACTTTGAGGTTAGTCAAGCTCAGTGAGGTTAAAATAATGGAGTTCAGCCTGAATGACGTAGCTGCACAACACGTCCTTGTGATCAGCAGCCACAGAAGAGTGTCAAAGTATACAATGACACAGCACACAACAGTGCACCAGACAAGCATACACATATCACTGACACACACACACACACACACACACACGTTCTTGACTGGGACATTTAACAAAAAACCACAGCAGTACTTTCATCTCATTAAGCAAATTCTAACCTCTGTCCTCAGTTTACATCACAAATGCCGGCCCTTCGTTTGCTTCTTTTATTAAAGGCAATGCGTTGCATGTGCGTTATATCAGAAATAAAGGGTTCATGATGTGACAGTGACTGTGTACATGTGTACGTGTGTGTACGTGTGTGTGAGAGAGAGAGAGGGAGACAGAGAGAGAGAAAAAAAAGAAAGGGACAGGGGAGCACGTGCCAGGCAGGGCTGAGCTATTAGCAGGCCACTTGAGATGGGTTATGTAACGCTGTGGCTGCTGCAGTACTTGCTGGGCCTGTAGTCGCTGTCATAATTTCACACACAAACACCCGCACACTGACTCACATCCACATGCACAACACCGTCAGAACAGTCACAGTGTAACAAGATCCTACTTTTTTTCTTCTTCTTTTTTTTTGGCTTTGCACCACATCACTTTATCCTACCAGATGAAATCATTAGTCAGGAGCTGCTTGTGTGTGCCTGCATGCATGTGTGTTTGAGGTCATCAGGTTACAGCTCTGTTCCATCACTGGGAGGGCAGTTTAGTTCATACAGCAGCTGCTGCCAGTGTTACCCTAAAACTGTAGTGAAGTAGCGGAGAATAGAGTTAAAAAACAAAAAGATCCAATTAGTAAACTGGCACCAGCAGTATTTCTACCTGAACATCACATCAAGCACAACTCTGTGTTGGGATGTGGAGAACACAAACGGTGCAAGCTGCTGCAGACATCTGCATCATGAACTAGCACTTCTCTCCAATTCAGCTGCTCTTTTACAGCTTACGTCAAAACACCGACGCTTTCTCTTATCAAGACTAAGTTACTATGTGTGAGCAAGTGGAGCAATTTAATACAACATTTTAAGATGACGGGGCAGCAAAGAGACAGACTTGTTTAAAAAACAAAAAAGCAACAACGAAAAAACAAAACAAAACAGGAATCCTAATCAAGGCAGTACAGTCTGAAACATGAGTCCCATTATGCCCTAGCAGAGCAGTTTATTGCATTTTTTAATTAGATCCTTACTGTCTGGTATATGCTCACACAACTTGTGTATCTTCTGTTCAAAAAAATAAATCCAAAATAAGACTAGTTAAAAAGCTGAAGTTAAGGTAAAGTAAGCAAACAACTAATACCCTAAACATATACCAAACTTAAACTTAATGAATGTCAGAAGCTGAATGCATCAGACAGAAAAACTATTTCTGGAGATTTTAAAAATGTAAAACTCTGCTTTCAGTTCCCTGTGCAACCTGCACTTAGGTGAAACCTGCACCACCTGCACTCTGAGTACAGCACAACCTCTTTATATTTATTCTGACATGGTGGTAGGATTTTATATGAAAGATTGCAGTAAAGCATACAAGCGCTGCACAAACAAACTGTACGCAACAGGCTGTTTGTTTAGTTGTCCACGTGCGTGCGCATGTGACTGTGTGGGTTCTGCAACACTTAAGAGGTGTTAATATGTAAAACCCAAAAGAAGTTAGAAGTTCATAAAAAAAAATAAAAAAAAAGGTGATTCTTTACAAATCAATTTATTCACAATAATATTAATATTATCTCATTCTGAATTTTATGGCAGCAACATGTCTCAAAGTTCGGATAGAGGCAACAAAATGCTGGAATAGAAAGTGGTACTAAGTAGAAAGGGGTGGAACAACATGCAGCTGAACTTCTCAGAAGTAAAGATCGGTAAAGATTGCACCAATGTGCAAAAAACTACATCTAAAAACTGTGGAACAGTTTCAGAATAATGTTCCTGAATGTAAAATTGTAAAGATTTTGAACATCTCATGACCTACAATCAAAGGTTTTTTCATAATCTCTGTGTAAACGTCTGGATTCCTGTGATCTTTAGGCCCTCTGGTGTCAGTGCACTGAAAACAGGCCTAAACTGTCAAGGAAATCACTGTACAGCCTCAGAAATGCTTTAGTTCATGGTGTCATCCACAAATGCAGGTTAAAGAAAAAAGAAGAAGCCAAATGCAAACATGATCCAGAAATTCTGTTGCCTTGTCTGGGCCAAAGCTCATTTAAAATCGTCTGACGTAAAGTAGAAAACTGTGTTCTGTGATCGGACAGATCGATATTTGAAATTCTTTTTAAAGAGAGCAGGACCATCTGATGGTACGGGGGTGCATTAGTACCTATGGAATTGTCAGCTTGCACATCTGCAAAGGCACCATCAATACTGAAAGGCATACAGCATACAGATTTAAGAGGAACAGATGCAGATGATGTTGTTGTCAGAAAAAGCCTTACATATTTTTGCATATTTCAGCAAGAAAACATACTGTAGCCATTGAAACAGCATGGCTTCATAGTAGAAGAGCCAGGTGCTGGGCTGGCCTGCCTGCCTTGAAAACATTTGGTGTGTCATGAAAAGAGAAATACGACAGACGGCCCAGGACTGTTGAGCCGTTAGAATCCAGTATCAGACAGGAATGGGACAGCGTTCCTCTCCGAAAATTCCAGCACCCAGTCTCCTCAGTTCCTAAATCTTCACACGCTCTTGTTAAAAGAAAAAGGTTGCTGTGTGCGTGCAAATTCAAAATTGGCTCGTGTTTCTTCAAATGGTGCATTTTCTTAGCCTAAACATTTGATATGTTTTCCATTTTCTGTTGACAATAAATTAAGGGTTTCTGAGATTTTGTTTTTAAGTAGAATTTACACAATGTCCTCACTTTTTTTTTTTTTTTTTTTTTTTAAACTGGGTTTGTAAATTCCTGACTCATCATTGCATCATCACCCAGCAATACCTTGGCCTGGCATCAGAGAACCGACCTGTTGGAAGACCTGCTGATGCATATTAATTCAACGTCTATCACCTGTTTGTTATGCAAATTGTTCATTATAATGCCACCATTCTTATGCCCATCACGGCTGAATGTTAATCACAAAATGTGCCATTGTGCTCCAAGGCTTCATTTGAATCCATTAACCTAACAGCAACACCTTTAGTTGCCCTTACATCCTTCAACTTCTTGTCTGTGTGTCAGTGCGGCAAGTTGGTACATTGATGATAATAGACCTGGACTGGGTTTAATTACTATTTAACCACACTGTGTCCCTGCAGGTTAGGAGCTCAGTATGGTGAGGACTACCTGAGTATAGAACCCCATCTCTCTCCAGCAGCGAGGGGAAAGGAGAATAAATTGGGATGCCTGGCACAGTCCTAGGGGCTCAGTCTCATTTTTTGATCACTCGTCTGCTGTAGAGGATCACGCTTCTATAGCACACTGTGCAAGTCTGCTAACTAAAGAGGCTGTGCATCTTTAAGGCTCTAACAGGAAGACATCTGTATGCTCATCTGCTTGGTGCAGCTTGCCAACAAAATATGAATTAGGGGGTGAAATGAATGTGTTTGTTTGTCCATATGTTCCTGGAATAATAAGGAGGCTTGGGTGTGTTTATGTACCACCTTAAAAATGTGCAGTCTCAAATTCCTAAATCTTTACACTGCTGTATGTCTCTTAAACGTGATCTGTATAAAGAGAGTTAAGCTATTTTGATCAGACAACAACTTGTGAGATGTACCTGTTAAAGTGGATCTATTACGCTTTGACTTATTGTGTGTGTGCGCATATACACTAAGTGGCCACTTTGTTAGGTACATCCGAAAAATGGCTGATTAACAAGCAGCCAATCACATGGCAGCAATTCAATACATTCAAGCATGTAGATGTGTTCAAGACAACACGTTCAAACTGAATATCAGAAAGAGGAAGAAAGCTGATATAAGTGACTGAGCATGGCATGGTTATTGGTGCCATACAGATTGGTCTGAGTATTTTAGAGAAATCTGCTCACACTCACACACAGAAAAAAAAACATGGATCCATCCTGCCTTATATCATCCATTCAGGCTTCCGGTGGTGGTGTAATGGTGTGAGGATGTTTTCTTGGCACACTTTGAACCCTTTAGTACCAACTAAGAATGGTTTAAACACTAATGTAACCCTAAACACCAAAGCCTAACCGAGTACAGTTGTTATTAACCATGACCATACCTTTATGAGCACAGTCTGCCCACCTTCTGACAGCCGCTTCCAGCAGGATAACTCGACATGTTAAAGCTTAAATCATCTCAAACTGGTTTCTTGCACATGACACTGTACTCAGACAGCCTCCACAGTCACCAGATTTCAAACCAATAGAGCACATCTGGGATGTGGTGTAATGGCAGATCCTCATCATGAATGTACGGCCAACAAATCCGCAGTAAATGTGTGGTGCTATCATGTCAATATGGACCAAAATCTCTAAGCAATGGCTCCAGCATCCTTTTGAATTTATGCAATAAGAATCAAGGCAGTTATGAAGGCAATAGAGGGTCCAACACAGTACTAGCAAAGTGTAATTAATTGTGCGTGTTCATATTAAAGCTGGCCAAAGTTTCAGATAAGGTTAGCATATGAGGACGAGTAGAAATGATCCCTCTGAGCGGCTCTGTTTTTTCTACTCGTCACTGTAAAAGATCAGAGTGTGTCCGCTTAGCATCGTCATCTCAGACACAGAGCGCCGGCTGTGAGCACGGCAGCCCCAACCGCTTGCTGCTCAAATCTTCTTTTTACGAGAAGCTTTCAGTCAAGCTTTTTAAGCCCACTTAAAAAGTTTGTTTTATAAAGTGGGTGAACTGACACACTGCACCAAAGCCCAGCATAATATAAATAAGAATAATAACTGTTTTAGTAGATTCTGAGAATAAAAATATGGATGCGTAAATGAGCATAATGGGTCACATTTAAAGAACATAAATCTGCATTACAAAGATACACTGTAACCATTTCCTGTGTGTATAGTGTGTATATATTTGGCCTACTTACTGCAATCATTTTGTTTACGTAGCTCTCAGGACCAGTGTACTCGGTTGGATCCTTCACTCTCACCAGAACCATGAAGTAAAGGTAGTGCCACATGTTGTGTTCAGACTTGATATGCTCCTCAAAGGACACCGTTTTGTTATCAAATTTGTCTCTTTCCAACCCTGCAAGATTATACACATTAGCTCTGTTATGAATTCTACCTTAGACCATTTTGTCTATCATAGGCATGCTAGCTATACCACGAAGCTGTCTGTACACACCACAGATGAAACAACTGGTTTTGAGGATTTCTTCCTTCCCCTGTTTCTCACTCCTCAGGTCTGCAAAGGTGTCAATGATAACACCAAAGATGAGGTTGAGAACGATGATGATGACAACAAAGAAAAACAGAAGGTCGTAAACCACTCGAGCTGCAAATAGTGGCTCCTGGAAATATGGAAGAAACGCAGAATTTTATTTCAGGTTTTTCTTCAGACAGAACACACAATGAGAAAATGCCATTTTTCTGTATTCCCTGTATTCGTTTTCGGCTTGTCCTACCTCTTTGGAGGGTCTCCTGAGAATATCTCCCACACCACCTCCATTACGCAGGCCCTGGTTCAATACAGTGATTATACACATGAGCAGAGTGTCGCACACCCGCTCGGTCCCATCGTCTTCACCTAACAAGACGAAAACACAGAGAAAAACATGTGATGGAAGAAATGGAGAGAGAGAGAGAGAGAGAGATAGAAAACCTATAAAAAGGGAGATTTTATCAAGAGGACCTTTGGTGTCTAATGGGATAAATGTGCACCTTTAAATTTGTGTTACATCTGGTATGAAATTACACAAGATTGGACTGACACGCAATACTGTTGTTCTTTAAAAGTTCTTCTTAAAAGGTGCTTCCCTTTTCCATCATTACATTCTGCTCATTTGATAAATTGTTTTTATTAATCTCACAGTGAGAATATTTATTTTTATATTAGTCTTAATTTTATTAAACTGAGCTAGAAGAGTTGAAGAAGATTTTAGTTCATGAAATGAAAACAACATTCAAAAACAATTTGACCTAATTCAGATAAAAGTGACTGATAATAAAAACACCTCCAACTCCTACTGTAAATGAATAAAGCCACGCACAGCATGACTGCTGAGGAGAAAGAAGAGGTGAAGGATGTGGCTGAGATCACGTGTGTGCCCTTATGGCGCAGGTGATCCGTGGAGACGAAGGAGAACAAACAGGAGTAGGAGTCACCCGCCCTGCCTCATCAAGTTTCTTTGTGTGCACAAACTCAGTGTGTGTGCATGCGTACGTGCTTATGTCTCAGTATGTGTGTTAGTAACCTTTCAGGAAGTGATTACTGCTGGAAAGGTCACATACACGCCCACCACCCCAGTCAAAACACAAAATCTTAAAACTTATCCACTCCGTGACTTCCACCATGGGTAGGACATATTCAGTTTAATTTTACCCCAAAACCTACCAGGAACAGATGTGGGTGTAGAAGCAGGGCATCTCTCATTCAAACATGAGCCTGCAACCTCGCTGTTGCTCAATAAATCCCTTTTTCCTACAAGAACAACAAAAACATGGGAAGTTTGCGTCAGTGACAACAGCACTAAAAATTTCCATATGAAAGGTGACGATTAAATTATGCTCCTGCATTAAACCTTCTTCCCGCTAATTCTCATCAGCGCTGGTAGAAATCAGCAAGAAAGATATAGTCAGACATTATGTAAACTGAGGCAGCAGCTGCTGGGTGGGCGGTGAAGTGTTGCTGAAAAAACCTGAGCAAATCATTTGCACATCGGCAAAGCCCCGAGCAGCAGAGGAGCCGCACCGCCTGAGCGTGATCTGCTTGGGCAGACAGGCAGAAGAAAGAACTGTGCATCTGGACCAGAGTGTCACCAAAAGAGCTTTTTACAATGATAGTCTGGAGAACTGAGGGCAGGTGACACAGGAGGTTTAGGAAGGAGAAGAAGACGACAACTTGGCGGGACAGGGGAGCACGGGGGGGGGGGGGGGGGGGGGGGGGTGCAGGGGTCACAGCTCTAAGTTGGCAGAAGAGTGTAAAGGGTGCTCCCCAGTTTTGATGAAGCTCCCTCACGTCGTATCTCCACTCAGCCTTCAGCTAACATACAGAGAGGCGTGAGCCCAGCTGGTTACATAACCCACCACTGCTCGGCTGTGTCTGCTGTGCTCTATTCAGCAAAACACAGGATGGCGCGGCCACCAGGTTATGCAACAGGTGCACATGTGCTAGCAGGATGTCTTCCTGACCGTGGGTGCTGGAGCTCATTAACACTACCCACACTCTCCACAGTGTTTTCAAAACATGTGTCTGGGTATATAAATATATATATATATATATATATATGGCTTACTCTAGATGGTCGACAATTTCTATGGGGAGATTATACACAAGAAAATGCTGATTTGATCATTGTAATTAAGAAATTATAGATCAGATCAAAAGTGAAGGGAAAAAATGAACTCGCTGGATCAACTAGCATCCAGCAACTCCAAAATGTGAACAACTTTGTACATTCCGTTCTATGATTTACACAAATTCAGAAAACGAAAACACAGCTCACTAACAAATCACAGATGTTCATGGCTGGAAAAGATTAAAAAAGAAGAGCAAACTTGTTTCAGTTCAACTAAGGATAACTTTCACGAAAGATAACAAAACTTTCCTTTTCCTCCTTACACAGTATAGACTTGAAATGAAGTTAAGAGAGATAATACATATCACCAGATATGCAATTACTGCACATACTACTAGAAGATTTGATCTTTTTTTACATTGTAGAAATTATTATTTATTTAATTGTTTAAACATTGCCAAACTGGAGCCATCAGTGCATTTTTAAAGGTTTTTAAGTATGACACATTCATTGGAAAGGTCAGGTATAAGTACTATGACTAAAATAGATGTGGCATTCTTGCAACTGATTTCTATTGCATCACATTTCTTGCAGTTACATCTGAAGATGTTGAACATCACCCATGTCTCACTCAGTGTTTTTTCTGCTTTCCTCATAAAAGTGGAAGTGAAACTGTCACTATTTGGTGTAGTTTGTTTTAAATATCACACTAGACTGGTGATAAACATAAGCAGCATTTTTGAAGCATTATTTTCAAATGGCAATATCAAAGGATATCTTAAAGCCCAAGGAATTTACGACAGGGAGAAGACCACAGTAATGACTTAGTGTACTTTAAAAGTTAAAGTTTCTGACCTGGTGAAGGAAGGCGGTCCACCTCCATGCGGAAGTCGTCTTTGAGGAAGAGGAAGCCGATGATGGAGAAAAAGTAAACGAGAAAAACGGCCAGAACCGCTGTCAAAAAAATGGAGCGGCCATTTCTCGTCACACTCTTTATCACATTGAGCAGCGTCTCCTCTCGAATCACCAGGTCGAAAAGCTGCAAAAGGAGATCGTTATCTGTGAGCCATCAGCAAACATTCGGAGAACACTGTCACAAATCAAACGAGCTCTCTTACCAAAAAGCTGTAGAAGAACTCATGAACAAAGAGGCCCAGGACGCAGATGATGGCATACCACAAATGGTAGATAAAGAGCATGTCCATCACGACTGCTTTGTAGCCTCGAGTGAACGTCCCCTGGTTCCCCACAAAACTTACAAGAAACACCAACTTGTTGAAAAGCTGAAAATGGAATAAAAACAAAAAAAAACTCGTACGTGTGAAGAGGCAAGAACAGACACATTCTTCAAAAACAAGCCTTTGTTCACTTACATTGACAGCACCGAGCAAAAGCAGCGCAGGGCCGAGGCCCATTGTGTAGATAGCACGCAGAATAAGGGAGACCAGGAAGAACCCGATGCCTATTGGTTTAGGTAAGACGGGAAGCAGTGCGGTGAAGACTCCCAATGCCACCCACAGTAAGATATTCCAGAATGGGGATAATGTGCCTGTGTGGAAGAATAAACAATCGAACAAGGCACAAAACATCAATGCTTTAAAGCACAACATCCCTCTAATGAATTATTTATCTGAGCTAAAAGCTTAACTTAGCAAACAGTCAAAGGAAACACTTTAAAATGTCAAACAACCATCCATGGGGACAGCATCAGTCAAAACAACCAACTCTTCTTCAGCTCACTGAGTAAATCAGCAGAGTGATGCTCATGGGTCTTTTGGAAACTGCAAAGTGCTGACAATTCATTGAGGAAGTATTTATCAGAAAGCCATCTTTAACACTTCTGTACGCCACAGGAACCACGTGTACAGTAGGTTTACATTTCAACAAATCACACCAAGGCAAACCAGCAAATACAGCAAGTTCTAGTAACATTTCGCAAAACCTAAAATCAGGTAATCTAACATTGCACGTAAAGAAATGAATTTTAAAGAGTAAAATAGGATGATTATTGGGTGATTTAACTTCATCTGATTAATTAGGTCTCAGGCTGACGCCAGGCTGAGGGCAATGACATGCAGTCGTATCAACATACCGATAAAAACGATTAAAGTCCAAGTTGTCCCACCTCAAAACGATATCATGATGACGTGTGAAGGATTTCCTTTAAGCACATTTTGTACACGCCTACTGCTTCTTATCCAATTAGATACTGTATGTTAGATAAATCACCAGCATTCATGAGACTGAGTGACCAAGGTGTTTAAATAAATGCAGCATCACGTGTCACAGAACACACATTTTCAGTCATAAAAAGAAAGCAATAATCATTAATAATTAACATTCCAAAAAAAGAGAATTGTTATAAACTTACTTTACTTGAAAATTAATACATTCAAAGTGTTCTTCCATAGGTTTTTAAAATTATTAAAACTGCTTGATAAAACAGCTGTAAATAGATAATTTTTTAAAAAAGATCTGCCTGTTGCTCATTGCGTTGTAGCTGATGGTTGGTGGTTGACACTCCAGGCAGTGGTTGCACAGGTTTTCCTCATGTCACATGTCTCATGCTGTATTCACCTCATTTGCCCATCTCAAAACTGAAATTAGTTTAAATAAATGGCCCCTTTGCCAACAGTTGCTTTAAAATTTACCACATTTCTTTCTTTCTTTTCATCACATAGCCACTAGTCTCTTTAACTCTCTGTGTGTACGCCTCTTTTTTTTTTGCATGCTTGACTCCCTCATTATTTTAGTTGGATAATACTAATGAGTGTGTCTGCATTTGAATTAAAGAGATACGGCATAATTTAGCTGATATTAAGGACTTTTATTCTCCACATACATTTTCTCTAGTACATTTATGAGATGTTATTTCAGCACCAGGAGCTGTCCATACTATGCTCTATACAAATTTTACACAATGCACACAATAATTCTGTCTGCCTCATATGGTAAGTTCATCTCTACTTTGATATTGGCAGATGTATTGCAGATTAAATAGTTAATCCATGTCCAGTAGGAGCCATTTGAAGACCACTGCCTTAAAACATTGGTTTGCTTAGCAAAAGGTTTAAAAAAATGGCTTGAAATTACAAATTACAATTTGAGAAATATGCAGAAATTCTTACCCTCATCTTCATCGTCACCAAAAGGGTAGAATACAGCCACAGCAATGTTGAGCAGGAGGGCCAGGTAGAAGGAGATGCTCCCCCAAAGAGAGATGTGACGTGAGAACCAGAACAGAGCCTTATTTTCTGTGCAAACACAACAGGGAGCATAAGTACAGGCACACGAATTCAGCACACACCACATCACTGCAGGCCCTTCAGTTTACTGTGAAAATAACATAACCAGACTTGCTGGATGGGAATCGTGATTTGTCGTCCTGAAGCCTGTTCCTGCTGCCACCACCGCCGCCACAATCATTATTATTTTCCAAGAACTGGATGCCGAATGTAAGGAAGACTTACTGCGGATCTTCTTCTGCCACCTCATCTCATTGTAGAGGTTGTCAAACTGGTGGAAGAAGTCATTAACCTTGCTGCCTTGGTCATCTCTCTCAGTGGTGGTGAACACACGCATCTTTGACTCCTCAGTTAGGTACTCACAGATGTTAGGAACTGGAAACACTATCTGCTCCATGCTGCGGTCATTACGCACAATCTGATAACAAAGATTAAAGGTTTGGCTTACAGTTTTATAGTTTGACGAACGATTTAAGAGATTTTAGGATAAATGATAAATTGATGATGCGGGTTACCTCTATCTGAGCTGTGTGCTTCGCATAGTAACGGAGGGCATCATCCTTTTCCTTATCGTGGTCCATGCCTGACCCCAGACCTAACCCTGACCCAGGGGTGAGGCTCTGCTGCAAGATTTTGTTGTGCCTGGCCAACTAGGAATGAAGAAATATGATTAATATGAAGATATGATTTTGCTGCACTACACTGGATGATACTGTAACCAGTAATGAACCAAAACTAAACAAATATGGTTTACAAAATCTCCTCATGAGCGTTAATGTCATGGTCATTTTTATGGATTTTACAAGACATGACTGTGACTTTGGAAAACAAGAACTGGGTGCTGCTTTAACCTTGACTGAAATTTGAAATAGCCCATATGGACAAGAAATATTCCTTCTGGAGAAAAGTTTTATGGTCAGCGCAGACAAAGGTAGTGCCATGATGACAAGAGGTATGTTTCGCGGAGTAAAGGTGAGGCTTTCACACTAAGAACACTCAACTGCCAAGCATGGTGGTGGTAGCATTGTGCTCTGGGAAGTTTTGCTGTAGTACTGGTACACCGCACAAAGTGGATGGAATAATGAAGAAAGTTCTTTCACCTCACATTAAATTAACATCTAAATGGTTGAAAATTTGGCAAAATTGGGTTTTCCATCAGAGCAATGATCCCAAACACACATCAAAACTGGTTTTGGGATGGATAGACCAGGCTAACATTAAGCTTCTGGAATGGCCTTCCCAACTCCATGAACTCACCTCTATCGGAGGATTTTGGAGCAGGTCTAAAACCCAGGTGTGTGACAACCAATTTAAATAAATTCTGCCAAGAAGAGTGACCAAATATCTAAGCAGAATTATGCCACAAAATTGTTGATCACTATCAAAAGGTGTGTGTGTGGTCGAGATGCAACTTATTAAGAGATGTTTAATACATATATTTGATCACTGTTTATATATTTTTGAAAGTCCAAAATAAATGCAATCTTGTGCACCCGATTCTTGTTTTCTAAAGCAATTAAAGATGTAAAGTATACAATGATTCCACCCTGGAAAAAGCCCTAAATTGTTGTGAAATTCATACCCATGATGAGCCCACAACATCTGTAAGTAATGTCTATATACCGTTCAAATTCAAGCTTTATGGCCTTGTTTTATCTAATAGAGCTAAAGCTGCCATCTCCCATTAAAGGAATTGAATTATTTCACAGTTTTAAAGTGATCCAGATCCCAACCAGAAACCAGCAACAGTTTCTTTCTTTCCCCACACTCTGCAGAGGTAGTTTTTATGTATCCTTGCTGATAAAAAGACATTGAAAAGGACACCTGTGGCACAAGAATTAATAGATGAGGAAGAAACAGGTTCTGGCCTTTTTCCTTTCCTGTGTTGTTTACTTGTTTTGTGTACACTGAGGTCAACTAGAAATCTAGGTTCAGTCAACAAATTAGATTTCCTTATTTTTTTCTGCTTCTCTTTTTAGGTGAGGAAAATTTAACATGGTTTGTGGAGTTCTGAATACTTGCTGAGGTTTTCTTTTTAATTTATTATATTTTAAACATCTATTTTACTCCTTTAAAATAGGCAATTGTAGAGAAATTTATGGAGAAATGTAGAGAACCATTTAGTTTGTGCATTCTATCTATTGTTTATTTTATATTATCAATTTAATTTGTTTATTTAGACAATCAGAAAATATATTTCAAAGCTGATGCACACATTTGTGCATTCCTGTTTTAAGCTGAAAGGTTATTTTTTTAAAAGTCAAACATAAAAAAAAAAAAAACTAACAAAAAAAACAAACATGCACACTTCCTTGTCATGATGAAACTCGTCTGCTCTGTAGACCAAAATATCCTGTCTGACACTTTGCTCTAAAGAGACAGAAGTGAAAACCCACAAGACTTGGCTTGCTCTCAACAACAACAAACAGCGTAGACAAAGACTGAGACACGTCAGATGGACACACACATTTAGAACAAAAACAAATTTCTCAGGGGTACAGTACTCCTTCCTCATTCCCTCGTTCCTGATCCCTGGACAAAGCAAACCATGTGTATTTAGTTGTGCAGCGACTACCTGCCTCAGTGAAAATGCCTAAAGCCTATCTGTCAGTAGAGCCAATGTCACAACACAAAAACTCATTTCAGAAAACTGTCAGAGCAGTTCATTCAGAGAAGCACTCCTCCATCACTTGGCACTCCTGCACTGCACTGGCCCAGTGGTCATTAGACTAAAGCATCA
Organism: Mchenga conophoros; assembly: GCF_057382185.1. NCBI lineage: Eukaryota > Metazoa > Chordata > Actinopteri > Cichliformes > Cichlidae > Mchenga > Mchenga conophoros. The sequence goes on from NC_140532.1 coordinate 8,175,994, forward strand.
CTGCATTTCCTCTGTTTGTCTGACCACTTTAGACTAACTCAAGTTTAATCTTTTCTTTTACCTGGTGGGCCAGGATGTAAATGTTGTGTCCGACATCTTTAGGTTTGATCTCGTCTCCCATGCCGTCATCGTCGTCTTCACTCTGCAAACCCTGTTTGTAGGCGTCCTTCATGACATCCACCTGAAGCAAAAGTGTTTTAGAAGTCACCGTTTTTGCACCACACGTCAGGTGTAGTTTGTGTGCATGCATGACCACACTCACCAATTCAGTGGGTCTCATCTTGTAGAGAATCTTCTCTGCGTTCTCACTGTCATGGCAGCTCTCCATGATAGCTAGCAGGAGCTTGGAGGCATTGTTCTATGATACACGTTTCAAAATAATCAGCTTTTATATTTTGATCAGTTACACAAAGCTGAATAATTGAAAGGAAAAAAACCAACAATACTGGTCAGATGCAGTTTTTTCAGAGTGCTGTGATTCGACTAAAGGGTTGTACTACTAAAGACATCTGCAGTCAGACAGCCAGTAAACATGGGCTTTATTTGCCCCATTGCCTTTTTCATCATTGCACAATTGTTATCTATATTTAATTAATACTATGCAGCAATGCAAGTATATAATAGGGTAATGGAAATGTGTTGCCTCCCAGACCTCTCATACAACTACTGCTCACCTTGAGTTGCAGCACCAGGTCCAGGCGATCCTTACCCAGGGGGTTGATGGCGTTGACAATCAGTGCTATAATAATATCAATACCATTTGACTCATGTTTAGCTATACAGCTCTGGAAAAGAAAAAAAATGGACATGCTGTAGTCAGTGTTGGCTACATTACAAAAAGAAAATCATTAATATAATTCATCAGAAGAAAGTGTCTGTGCTTTACAGGTAAATCCAAATAAAAGATAGTTTAAGACGGCTTACTACACCACAGCTCATGATTAAAACAGCGGTGTGATCACAAAGTGACCAGGTCCACTGTAGACAGACATTTATGCTCATATTCACACCAACAGTAGATTTAGAATCACCAGATTTCCTCCTCCTTCTAATTAGAAACCAACACAGACACAGGCGTAACATCCAAACTCCATACAGAAAGGCCCCAGCTGCTCAGCTGGTTCGAAACCAGAAATTTCCTGTTTCCTGTATTCTCAACTTGACTGGACTTGAACACATGAAATAAGAAAAGCTTTTCGCTACAGGTTTAACGATACTGTATGATGCTTCACATTTAGGAAAAGATGAACAATTTTTCAAATATATTCACAGTATTAGGCTCTATTAAATAAATATGTTGACAACTTGACTATCCAATAAATCGAGCATTTTCTCTCAACTAACCAGCCACCCTCCTCCTACCTGGTTTTCATGGCAGGGCCCCTGGCAATACTCTGTAATGGTTTCCAACGTTTGGAGAATCAGATCCACATTATACTCATTTATATAAAGTCCCAGCAGCCCTAGGCCTCCAGTGGTGCTCCCACAAATGCAGTCCAAGAACTGAAGAGTCTCACACACCAGATTGTAGTTAGTCTTGTTGTTCTGACTGCGCAGAAAGTTCTGGATTCAGAGCAGGAAAAAAAAAATCAATCAGCGGTCATTTTAATGACTGGACTTAGAAGGGCAAAGTTCACAGAGCATCAGTACCTGCAGCTTTGAATTGTGGTTCTCACAGAGCAGCTGTAGGTAACGCAGGATTGGTTTCATGATAGATACAGCCGGGCTCATCTGAGTGTCTTCCGATGCCTCCTCAGTACCGATTATCTCACTGTTTTGGCCGAGGCCTTCAAGGTCAGGGTCCAGCTCTTTTCTGAAGGCTGAGAAGGCCTTTGAGGTCACTGAGGAGGCTTCTTTTAGCTGCCCTCGCATGTCGTCCCTCATGTGAAGCCCAGAATCTTTCCCTACAAAGAAAGGATTTATTGAAAAAAAAAAAAAAAACACACACACACACAAACAGACACACAACACGATTCACTGTTTAACTGCAGGGCAGGAGCAAATTGCTTCCATTCATAAGTGCGGCAATTGTATTCAAGAGAAATTGATATGTGTGTATATATATATATTTATTTATTTACAGACGTTCACTGACAAGCAGGCAACAATTTAGTGGGTTTCTGTAGCATAAAAATACTCAAACTTGATACAATGGCCTTTTGATAGGATTGCAATGTGGGCTGTCACATGCTTCAGACATGTGACTGCTTAAACTGGGAACAACAGTTTCAACAGAAGTCAGCAGAGCTACAAAAATCATTGTGGATTTATCCACTACAACTTTTTTAAACTAAACTAAACTTGTAGACCTCAAACACTGTAAAAGCATTACTTTTTTCCAGTCTGTGGCTTTTTAATTCGCTCTTTCTATGGAAATGCCTGGATGTGCTGAGGACGTGAGCCTCATGACTCAGTATTGCACTTTTAAATCCTCATCGCTAGGTACCTCTGACATTATAACAGAGGTGATTCACTTCTAATGAACTTTGCTTACTTACTTTCAGCCTCCCTTTGACATTTTGACACAGTGGTTAGCTGCATTTTGAGCTCACAAACGTTATCTGGACATTATGTGGTGTTTTTGCTCTAATAAGTCAATAATGTGAAAAAAATTAAAAATACACCATCACCGAACGGTACCTTTTTTAACCCTGATACTACTGACATCACTGTCATCGTCCCTTCTTTTGCAGGTGACTTCAAACATGTTGACTGACACGGTGGCTCGAATCTCCTGCTGGGCCAAACGCATGCGGTCGTAGAAAACCTTGAAGAACCTCTCGGACTTTTTCTGCTTGTTCAGTTGGCTGTAGAATGAGTTCTAGTTGGGAGCAAAAATGGCCATGAGTATACTTCTAAAACATGTGGAGGAGAAGTACAGGATTCGTGTATCTGTGAAGCCAACCTGTATCTGTGTGTTTCCACCCCTGAGAAGGGCAATGCCCAGCTCGATGCTCTCCTTAAACAGTCGATCATTCTTGGTGTTGACGATGAGTTCAATTACCATCTCTGTTGCCCCAACATTGTCCAAAAGACACTGAATATCCGAAACAGTGGTGGCTGGCTTGTCAGCGTCTACCATGGGAGAACCTCCTGCAATGATGTAGAAATTTAAATTCTAGCTTCTGCTTCTCATGCTCTTTCTGAGTTAGTCTCATGTATGTTGCCTGGTTATTTTTGTGCTGCTGCTCTCCCTGCCTCTGGCTTTCCATGCATGCACATACCATATATAAATAATTGTAGATAGAAATAATCTCTTTTTGAGAAATTGAACAGGAAAAACTTTACAAATGTTTGATTATTTGTTATGCTCATCTACTATATTCCACACCTGCCTGGACCGAATATTTGTGGGATGCATTATAAACCTCTTATGTCTGCCAACAATTGTCAAACAGCATACTGCCTAAGAAACAGAGCACTGTCATTTTAGTTCCTGTTGTTTCCTCGGCTGTGAGTAGTTATTGCAGCATCTACTCAGTTTATTTGGGGTTCTCGGTACCTCCAGGTGACTGCTTGACAAAGCCACCAGATGAGCTGTTTCCACTCCCGAGCTCTGACTTGGAGAGGAGCTTTTGATTTCCAAAGTAGCGTGTGAGGAGAATCTTTCTCAAGTCGTTTCCCTGTGGAGACAGAAATCATAATGTTAAATCCATTTAAAAGTCTGACTGAGTATGAGCTTTAAACTAGGAAATTCACACATATTTAATAGATTTTGATAAAGCTTTTTTCCCCCTTTACAGAAAGGGAAAGAGGAATAACTATAAAAATGATCAAAATGAAGGACAAATCTTAAGAAGGGAACATTTGTGGTAAGGTGCATTCATTGGCATGAAATCCATCCGATCATCTCTCAGAGGGCTGAGCAGATTTCATCTCATTTCACCTAATAGGAATCATCGCCATCATCCCATGACACATTTCTGCCTTGATGGAAGCAGTGGTTTGCAGTATGACAATGCTCTTATCAACAAAGAAATTGGAGCTTGAGAGAGCATGACGGTTATAATGTTGTCCAATATCTTGATCCTATCTGAGCATTTATGAGAGATTCCGAGATAGCAGCCAGGGTGTGTTTGGAGAAAAGCAACCATAAATGATGACAGATGTTACTTTTATTTTTAGTTAATATTAGTCGGCAACGAAAGTCTCCAAACAGTTCAATTTTTAAACTGACATGATGAACCGCTGATCTTACCCCAAACTTTTTGGGATGAGGCTAGTTTTCCCTCTCTTATTGTGCAAAATAGGACCACACTGTGCTTCTTTCTTACACACACACACACACACACACACACACACACACACACACACACACACACACACACACCGTGTGCACATAAGCATGCAAGTGAAGACAAGTGGAAAAAGGTTATACAGAATGTGGTCATTTGCGTGCAAGGATTACTGATGCATATGTATAAAGTAATGCATTGCACAACACCAGCTTGCCTCTAGCAGCTCATTTATTTAATAACTGCATTTATTTTCTTTCGAATAAACATCTCTCTGTGTCTGCGACATTTGACGCAGATGAGCAGAAATGAGATTAAAAGATTCACGGCGACAATCGCCCTTCAGTGGTTGTGTAATCAAAGTGTGTGATTGGCAGGTGGATGACTTGCATTGTACATTTCACCACCTATTTTTAAAGAACAACAGGGAGAGCGATGGATGGATGAAAAGAAGGAAATATAAAGGGAAGATAAAGTATGTATGAACACTACATGTGGTCAGCACCTGTTTCTATGGTAATCCAACAACGCATCAAGGCCTTGTTTCATGACACCTTACCACTGGTATTGATCAAAAGACTTCAAGAAGAGATGGGTAAGGGGTGGAGTTAAAATTAATGGGCTGTAAGCAGCCATGTATGGTTTCCATGGAAACGTGTTAGCAGGCTAGCAGAAAGGCAGGTGCCTGTCAAAATAACAACTGAATACACTTGATGTGTTACACTCTGCTTGTGCCAGGTTAGACCCCCCTTTTGCCATCAGAACTCCTAATTTTTCATGCTATAGATTCAGCAGGGTGCTGGAAACATTGTCATCATGATGCAACTCTCCTGTTCCTCCTAGTCCCAAAGGTGCTCCATGTGATTGAGATCCGGTGACTTTGGAGACTATTTGTGTACAGTGAACTAATTGTCATGTTCAAGAAACCAGTCTGAGATGATCCGAGCTCTGTGGCATGCCACATTATTCTGCTGTGAGAAGCCATCCGAAGATTGGTGCACTGTGGTCATTAAGGGATAGACATGGCTAGAAATAGTACTCGGGTAGGCTGTGGTGTTAAACAAATTGTTCCTAGAGCCTAGAGTGTGCAAAGAAAATATCCTATACTACTAGACCACTACCACAAGCCTTAACTGCTGATACAAGGCAAGATGGACCCATGCTTTCATGTTGTTTATGCCAAGCATACAATGTTTAGCCAATCTTCTATCGTCAGATTTTAGTTAACCTGTGCAAATTGTAGCCTCAGTTTCCTGTTTTTAGCTGACAGGAGTGGCACCCAGTGTGGTCTTCTGTGGCTGTAGCCCAACTGCTTCGATGTGCTTGATGTGTTTTGCGTTGTGTATAGGTTGGTTGTAGGGACACAATTTTGGCTTCCCACATTTAAACACAGACAGTCTTGAAAATGTGTTATTTAAATCGAACGCAAAGCAAAAACAAAATGAGGCACTCCCCCACCTGACTAAATCAGCGCTGAACCACATCCAATCACAACTGTTCAATGCATTACGAAGCCTGAAGCTTCCTAGACTAGTCTAGACCGATAACACAATGTAAAAAGACAGATATATTAAAAAAATCGAATGACTGACACAGTAGAAGGTGAAGAGCTTAGCAAAGCGGATTTAGGGTTAGTGACATTGACCAAGAAGAGATTATATACAAAGAGTGTTGTAGAGTTGTTTCTGTGCCACAAAGCAACACAACTAACATAACCAGCGGCCTGAAAACTTACCACCAAATAATTAGTATAATTAATGCATGAAGGACAAGAGAAGCAATGCAATGGTTGCTAACCTGAATTGCTCAACATCAACACAGACATTCATAAAAGTGAGGCTGTATGGCACACCACTTTGCTAACAAAGATGTACTGAAATCACTAACACAAAGCGTTCACTAAACATTTTTACTATTGAAAGCTTCAGGAATGCATTTGGGGGGTTTTCAAGATGGAAAAACTTGCAAAATGTTGCAGGAGAAAAAGAGATAGATCTCACAACAGTAAATTACTATGCTACATCACTCATGCAGGTCCAACAAATTTAGTTTTCTTCCAAGCGATGCACCGAATTTACGCAAACGAGGATACATTTTCTTTTGATGCAAAGATTTGTAAATGAACAGGAATGTAGCGCAACTTGGATGCAAAAACAGTGTTATGTTTAAGTGAAAGAGAAATTTTTTTTTTGCTCTGTCAGTTTTTTGTCAGTTAATTTTGACAATAATCGCACAGCCCTACTTGATTGTAATGAATCAGTATTTGTTGCCTTCCTATCAACTTGAAGCAGTCTGACCATTCTCCTCTGAGCTCTGGCATCAGCAGAACAGTCTCTGTAATCGCTCTGGGTGGTTGTGCAGAAAAAGTCACCTATATCGCCATTTCTCTCCATTCTGATGCTCCGTTTATAATAATAATGATAATACATTTTATTTATAGGCGCCTGTTGAGGATCCTCAAGGTCACCTTACATTAGTACAACAAAATAAAAACATAAGATAAAGTATGTAAGTATAAAAGCTAAGTAAGATAAAAATAGACTAAGACGGAGTCATGGTGAAGAATATGCAATTCTGAATGGATGGGTTTTAAGACACAATTTAAAAGTAGAGAGAGAGTTTGTAGTCCAGAGATCCAGTGGAAGTGCAAAGACTTCCAAAGACTCAGAAGGAAAGTCAGAAGGACGTAAGATTGAACATCGGGCAGGTTGCCATCAGGTCGCTGCCACATGACTGGCTGATGAGATATTTGCATTACCAAGCAGCTGAACAGGTGTACCTAATAGTTTTGAATATATGTGATCATTTTTAGGCTGTAATTATGCAACCTTTAGGCTATAAAATAACTAAAAGCTGAAATTGTTCATTAGGTGTTAACATTAATTAATTCAAAGTTTAAGTAAAAGTTCTGACTCCTGCTTCAATAATGTGAATATTTGGTGCGTGCTCTGAACGATTAGTAACAACCAATTTCTTTCTTTAACTGTCCTTTTAGTTTACTTATATTGTAAATCTTGTTTTATATTTGGTACTTTTAATTCTTTTTATGTAGCTTTTATGTTGAATCATCTATGAAGCACTTTGAACTGCGTCAACCTTCATGAAAGGTCCTATACAAAGAAGGATTGATTTATTCACTGACTGGCATTGTTGGTTAGACAAGTCACCTCACCTCACCTGACCTACAACCCTATAGACATTTAATGGAAATTTTTCCCATTCCATTTATCCTAATACTTGCATGAAAATAAATGCATTTCCTTTATTATACATTTCAGAATTTTGCAGTTTGTGACTGACGCACCAGCAGTTCAGCAATTGTCTGGTCTCTTTGTTCCTTTGCAAGTTTCCCTGCTGTGATTGTCACACCTCCTTTAAAGCTGACACATACAGCTAATTAGTATTCAGATGTATATGACTCATTTGTGTAGCTGCCATTGTAAGTTGTAAGTAGTTGCTTCTTATAAAATTTTGGGTGCATTTGGATGTGTCAAATGTAGTGTGGTTCATCCAAAATGAAACTGAATTATCAAGCAGAAATAATGGGATTTCTTTTTTTCTTTTTTTTTAAAAAAAAGCTCCAAACTGCAACCTTAAAAAAGAAAAGGTCTAATTATACAATATCAAGGCATCAGGCAAACGAGGTACCTCTATGTCTCATCACAGAGGCTGGCCAGATACAGTTCAGCTAAGCATCCTCAAACTAAGTGTACCGAAGAGCAAAGATGTGGATGAGCACGTGTAGCTGATGCTCCCTGTGTCAGTAAACACTCTATCTCATCTGCAGTCAGCAGAGACACTTGTCTGCCTGCACTGTCTGGCTGAGATGTCTCACAGAAACACAGACACACACCCACATAGACACACACACGCACGTACACACACACACGTGCACGCACACACTTCTTGAACTGAAGGTGAGGATCCATTGAGTCAGTGTCTCTCATTTCCACACACCACTACACAGACACAATCCCAGTGCATCTCCAACCTCAGCACTACACTCTATAAGGCAATGCATCCCACTGCATGCTCCCTTGCAAACTAAACATGTTTGACTTTCCCCTTTTCCCTCTTGTAGGGAGAAGTTGAAAGGTGGGGGTGGTGACAGGTTTTTGGGGGGATTTTTTTGTCTCCCTTCTGGGTGATGCAGTGTGCTGGCACACACTGCAGCCAGCACACTGCTAGGTCTGCAGAGAGAAAGGAGAGGATAGAGGAAGCAGGATGGCAGTAGAGAAGAGTCAGCCCTGCCTGACTCATCTGCTTGTTGCTGCATTGACAAGAAAAACTCTAGTCAGGTGATGTAAGAGCCGAGAGAGAGAGAGAGAGAGGGGGGGGGGGGAGCAAGAGAGAGAGAGAGAGAGGGAGAGGGAGAGAGAGAGAACTGACAAAAGTAAGAGGAGGGTGGCAGGAGGAGGAGGAGAGGAACAAACAAAACCTAGCAATGAGCAGACAGTCGTGGTGTTTTAAAATGTGCACCGGCACGCCACACTGCGGCTCTGGTGTCCAAGCTGAGGATGAGCTGCCGATCCCCACCTCCAGCTTCACTCCCCCCCACCACCTCTCGCAGCTCTGCTGTCTACAGATTCCTGTAACTCCGGTGAGAAGCATGGATAAAAAGACACCGCCTGTTCTGTGCTTCTTTAGGTGGTCTGAAAACTCATGCAGGCATCAGAGGGCAGTAGCAGCTGTAAACCAGGACATACACTGCCTGGATGGAGAAGTTAGAGCTGCTGAGCTCTGATAAGGTCAACTGCAGCAGCGTGTCAGGCAGTGCAGGAGGACAATGTTCCCCAAACAAGGTTGAGATGAGAGGGGTGGAAGACTAACAGTCTTACTTTTTTCCTCCACAGAGGAATCCGAGTCGGTCTTTTATGAACAGAATGACTCAAGCACACAGTGGCATAGCACAGTTTCCCCACAGGCTGTGAGAGACCAACAACTTCACCATCACAAAGCTTATGTTACTTCAGTCAATACACTGATCAGTACAGTGTCAAACTGAAAATCTACCTTCTGTTATACAAAAACTCAAAGGGAAATTCGATCTTATCATGTACAGTTTAAAAGCACGCGCTGCATGCAATCTAATAAAAATTTCTGTTGTCTCTAAGGCGAGCTTGGAGCTGAAGGAGAAATGAAAAGCTTAAAGTGGGAACCTGTCATAATAAAATCCATATCAATATGTTTTATAAAGTGTTTTCTCCAAGATATTTATTAATTTATATTTATATTTTTTAAAAAGAAAATAAATTAAAATGTATTTCATTATTTCACATTTTTCTGCTATTCTACCACAAACACAACAGGAGCGCAGATGAAAAACAAAACACGAGGGAACATAGGGTGGTGTGCAACTGCCACCCATAACTGAGATCACTGGGTTCATCATTCTTTGGTGAAATTGTGGCTGGATGAGCTCAGGATTACCTAAAACTCTTGCCATTAGTCAAGTCCATTAGGGTGAACCATGTCTGCATATTTGCATTTCATCCCATCTCTTTTACCTGCTGCTGAATATGACATGTTCAGAAGTAGCTGTGGAGCGCTGCGTGCAAGGCCAAGAGGTTACAAATGGTATCTGGAATCCTGGAAGACACACGCATCAAGTGGTGCCATTTATGATTTCAAGCTGCAGTTCCACAGCGCATGAAATGCTTTTACCCAACAAACAAGCACATCAGCAAAACAAATTAAGCCCACATGTGAGAGCAATTGGTGAGAACGATTCAGGGAAATACAAGCATAAACAAGTAAACAAGCATTCAGTAACAGGTCTGCTTTAGGGAAGGCCTGACTTTTAACCAGCGGGTTTACGGTGGACATGTTATGTGTTATTCACTAATATCATTATGTACTGATTGAGTTTATTAAGGAGACTATGATGCTGAAGATAAGCTGACTGGCAAACAAGGCTCATCTGTTTTGCCTGCCTCACTGGAACTCGGGCAATTTAGTCGACATAAAAAGGCAAGCATGGGGAAAACATAATAATTTTTGAGAGCTTATGTTTCAGCCATGAGGCTTCTGAAAAATTACATCAGCATAAAAATAAGATTACATTTGGCAGAATCACTCATGGTTCTCAGAGAGCATGGGGCCATCTGATTTTTGTGATCCACGGACTTTGAGTCTATCAATTGCAGCGGATCAAACTTTTCCCTTATTCTAAGCTGCTGGTTACTGATGACACACCCTCGAGACGCTGACGTTTATTTTTGAGAGACAGAGTAAGGAATATTGCATTTATTCCAATCAAATACGGTTCAGGTGCTCAGATCCTTCTAAGGATAAATGGTTAATAAAGCATTTTTTTGTCCACCCTGTAATAAAAGGCTTTAACAGAGGTGTGAGCACATGTGAGATACCATGACATAAGAAATGAATCAAAAACTGAAGCAGATACTGAACGCTAACTGAAACACACAGTGTTCTTCACCAGACTCTTGTTTGTCTTGAGTATTATATCATCACTGGATGGTTTGTGTCGTGTTGTCCACCAGCTATGAGCAATAAACGCAAACACAATTTCAAATTCATGTCATTCCGGCTCTTTTCTTGTCATGTGCCTCTCAGACTACAAGTGACCTAACAACACACTATGAACTTGTGAAACTCTGTTTACACTGAAAACCACTGAGATTCATAGAAACACTTAGATACCATACGTAGGTAACTCAAAACCTCAAAATTCCTGCATGCTAAAAATAAAGACAATCTCTTTTTAGAAAATCTCAAAGGTAAATAATCTCATTGCACACATAATACATTTGTTATGTTGCTCGTGTCAAGGTAAATCAGTGATTTAAAAGTAATTTTTCAGCCAGAACTAAACAAGAAAGGAGTCCGACAAATGAACGTGATGGTCTAGTTTCAAGCATCTTCAACTTGCAGATTTTATAAAGCTACACAGGGTTAAAAATAATTATCCACCCATGTTCAAGGTTTTATAAGAACAACTGGAGCAACTGAAATATTTTTGCTCAACCCACAGGAAGATTATTTCTAAGTTCAAATAAGTATAATTCAGTGTTTTAGATTCTAGAAGGATATCTTCTTGCAGTACAAGTGAAACTTTCTCTCTGTCTCTCTCTGCTTGGA